>NC_040085.1:14420683-15066752 GCF_003369695.1 Bos indicus x Bos taurus
TTCCTAGAAAGGCCAGGCATATTGGGGTCCTGTTGTGCGGGAGGGATTTAAGTCGAAATTAGTTATTCAGATGCCGGTCGGTTAGGGTGGGTGCATGGGTGTTGGTACCATTCCCCCTACGCAGACCTTAGGCTACAAACCTATCAGCAGGCCGCAGCTACCTTTAATCTAAAGACCTCCAGCTGAGGGCCCAGCCCGCAGCTGTGCTCGGGCCCCGCACCGAAGGGGTTAAGCGACGGCCCTAGGCTCAGACGTTTACAAACACTTGGGAGCCGGGCGGGGACCGCGCCCGCTACTCTAATGAGAAACAGGCTCGGCGGGGCCAGGGCGCAGGGGAGGGCTGGCCCGGCCGGCCCGAACTCCGCCGCGGCCGAGGCGACTGCCCGCCCCCCTCCCCTCCCGCCCTCCCTCCGGCCCGCCCTGGGGACCCCCCAGCCCCGGGGGACCCCAGTGACGTGCGGAGCTGCCCCGGCGGCGAGCCCAGGACCGCGACGCCGGAGGGGCGGGGAGAAGAAGCCAGGCCGGCGGGGAGAGAAGAATGTTCCGAGGCCGAGCGGGGAGGTGGCCTGGTTTGATTTTTTTTTTCCTTTCTTATTACCCCCGCTTTGGTTTGTCGCCTCAGGTTACATTTCCCTTCCAGCTTCATCATGGAAATAAAGAAAGGAGAGACCCAAGGAGAGAGAGAGTGAGGAGCATCCTGAGACGGACTGCCAACCCGCACCTAAGAGGCTGACCGAGGGCCGTGGGAAGCCGAGGCAAGGCGGGAAGGGGTAGAGACCCTGCCCCTGCTCTAGCTCACCATCCCCGACACGCCGCCTACGCACCCCGCAGCCCCCCCGCCCCCTGCTCCGCAGCACTAGCAGACGTGCGCATTCTTTTCAAATGTCATATTTCCTTTGATCCTGGGCAGCGTTTCTCCATGTGTCTGGCTCAGCTCCTGCCCAGCCAGCCGCTCCCCCCGCCCTCACCCCACTCTGTGTATTTTCCTGAGGTCCCTCCCCCTCCTCCCAGCATCTGGAAGGCCCTGAGGACTGGCGTTGGCGCACATTCCCCTGGAGACTCTGGCCTCGCCTTCCAGTGACTCAATTTCCCCTCTGCGGGTGGGGGCCGGGAGGTGTGGTGCGGGCGGAGAAAAGAGTTGTTGCGCGTAAATGTGGTATGAACAAGCCTGCAGACTGCTCAGAGCGCTAGCTTTCCTCGTGGGGCAGAGGAGGGGGGGCTCCCCTCGACTCTGAAAACCCTCGGATCTGTCTGAACTGCAGCTAAGGGATGGAATTTATAATTTCTGCGAAGTCCTGCCCGGGGAAAAGTGGGTAGTTGTAGGTTTGGGTTGCTCCGCACATCTGCCCCCTGGCGACCACAAAGACCCAGCCGCCCTCCCTCCCGCGGGTCCGGTCTCTCGACCGCCCGACCTTGGTCCCCGATCCCCTAGCGCGCACATCTGAGCACAGCTCCTCTTTCTCACCTTGTGTTCGTGGAGCGTTGACTTCCGCTCTCCACTTTCACAAGCGTGACTCAACGGCCTTGGAAGCGGACGTTTCTTGTTGTTTCTAAATTACACAAAATACAGTCTCCTTGTAAAGGATTCAAGCCATACAAAAATATATAGTAAGCTGTGATCCCCCACCATTTTGTCTAAGTTTATTAACCTGTATATGGTACATATGGCTGGGCTTCTCAGGTGGCTCAGTGATAAAGAATCCTCCTGTCAATGCAGGAGGCACAGGAGACCCCGGTTGTATCCCAAGGTTGGGAAGGAGGAGGAGGAAGTGACAACT
Organism: Bos indicus x Bos taurus; assembly: GCF_003369695.1. Lineage (NCBI taxonomy): Eukaryota > Metazoa > Chordata > Mammalia > Artiodactyla > Bovidae > Bos > Bos indicus x Bos taurus. Next base: position 14,422,462 of record NC_040085.1, read on the forward strand.
CGCTCCAGTATTCTTGCCTGGAAAATCCCATGGACAGAGTTGCCTGGAGGGCTACAGACCCTGGGGTTCCAAAGAGTCAGACCCAGCTTAGCGACTGAGCTTGCACACACGCATGCCTGCCCTTTTTGTGTATGTCAGACCATGTTGCAAGCATTTTTCTTGACTTGCTTTTTTTTTTCCCCTCAGTTAACAAATGACTTGGAGATCTTTTCCTGTCAGTACATGTACATCTGAAAATAGTAATAAAAACACTCCTCTTCATTTGAGATTGGTGAGAAAGCTAGGTCTGGAACCCAGGTTTTCTGGGTCCTTGTCCAGTGCTAATTCTACTATACCACATTTTATGTAGGAATCTGTCTCAGAGTGGCCTTCCCCCACCGCCGAAAATCAAACCCTTAAAAAAGAATGAGATGATGCAGGTAGGTTATTGTGGAGAGCAACCACAGGGGACAAAAATGGGGAACTGGGAAGAGTGAAATGGGAAAGCGGAAAAGCCATCCAAACAAGTGATGTGGAGCTGGTGGCCACTTCGAACAACTGGAACATTGTCCCAGCACTTTCTGTGGAGCCATACAGAATGTGATTCCAGAGACAGGATATTCGTCTACTCACCCTCACCCCCAGTGGTCAAAAGTTCCCCTTTAACTGTTAATTCCCTCACTCTTCCAGCTTTACACAAGTGTCAGAAAATGGTAGGTATTCCACAGTGCTGCAGCAAAGACGCCCCCGAGCAAGAGGCGTAAAAGATAGGAGCTATACCTGCAAGCTGGTACTCTCAGGTGACAGGGGCAAGCTATTGGTTGCCATAGTAATAGCTGGAGTAAAAAGATGGATGGAAGATGTGTCCTATCTAATCTTTAATTCACACAAAAAATATGTATTGAGGAACTTCTATGTTTAGAGGCATTTCTAGGCATTGGGTGCCTGTATTTATAGACCAAGCCTCCAAGAATTGTTGGGTATTATCAGGTTAGAGATACATTTCATACTTGACATCTCCTTCTTCCTTTCCCCCTAACTGTACAGAACTGTTTTATTCACAGAGTATCTATCTATCTGTACTTAACTTATCTATCTCCTTCCTTTGCATTCCCTTCATTGCCATTCCAGTGTAGACCTTGATTTTTTCTTAGACTCTCAATAACAGTATTAACATCAATGACATACTTTACACATTTGACAAAAGAAGCATATAATTTTTAAACCCTATCTATATGATTTTCAGTATTAATCATGTATGAAACAATAATAGCCAGAAAAATTGGAAAATAATAATTTTCTTTTATTGACTTTATATGCTCATATGTTTAACAAGGCAAATAAATATATCTATATATATGTCATATAGATATACATGCCATATAGTTACAGATTATCTACATATATATATATATATATATGGCAGTACAAGACAGAAAAAAGCAACAGATTAATAATTGTAATTTTATGCATATAATTTTTATTTTAAATATAAAGGGAAAACATACACTTACATATTGGTCTGTCATAAGAATGAATTATAACGTTACAACTTCTGTCTTAATTTTTGCAAATTTGTCAATGATTTTGTCAAAATTGATCTTCACATATAGACAGTATAGCCAGATTTGTTGATCTCACTTATGGCTGATCAAAGAAAACTTTAATAGTCTTAATTTTTTGAGATATAATCCATATACCATAAAATCCACTCTTTTGGAATGTACAACTCAGTAGGTTTTAGTATATTTACAAGGCTGTGCAACCATCACCATATCTAAGTCCAGGCTATTTTCATAACCCCCCAAAAGAAGTGCCATACCCACTAGCAGTTACTCCCGATTTCCCCCTTCCCTTTCTCCCTGGAAACCACTAATTCACTTTATGTCCCTATAAATTTGCCTCCACTTAGCCTAATGTTTTCAAAGTTCATCCACTGGTAGTACATACCAGTATTCATTCCTTTTTATGACTAAATATTTTAATTTAAAAATATTTTTCACAGACACCGATAGAAAAAAATCTAAGGAAAAGATTGGCACAATTCATTAACAATCCCATTTCACAGTAAGTTCCAAAAATTGCAATATGGTTTTGTTTCTCCTTGAAGCTAACAGCTTTCAGGTGCCTCCTTCACTGAAAAGTTTTAAATACAAACACTTCACATTTTTACTGTAATAGTTTCTATTACTGTATAACAAATCACTTTCAAAACTGGGTGCCTTCAAACCACAATGATCATTTGTTATCTCGAATAGTTTCCATGAGTAAGAAATTCACTAGTGATGAAGGCTCCTTATCTGCTCCACAACGTCTGGTGAGAGACTTGAAGGCTAGGAGCTGTAGCGGTCACATGTCTAGCTATTGACGTTGACCGCTGCATGAAACTAGCCAGAACAACTGGTTGCACCACATACATATGACTGTTCGGTGTGGCTTGGGCTTCCTTACCAAACAGCAGCTTTGAGAGCACGCTTCAGGTAGGCACTACATTCTTTTCATGACCTAGTCTTTTTTTATATATATAATTTTTTTCATTTATTTATTTATTGTTGGCTGTGCTTAGTCTTCATTTCTGTGCAGACTTTTCTCTAGTTGTAGGGCACAGGTTTCTCATTGCAGTGGCTTCTGTTATTGCAGAGCAAGGGTTCTTAGGTACTCTAGCTTCAGTAGTTTTGACATGTGGGCTCAGTAGTTGAGGCTCCCAGGCTCTAGAGCACAGGCTTAACAGTTGTGGCACATAGGCTTAGTCGCTTTGTGGCATGTGGGATCTTCCCAGATCAGGGATTGGGATTGAACCCATGTCTCCTGCATTGGCAAGCAGGTTCTTTACCACTGAGCCATTAGGGAAGCCCATGTCCTAGTCTTGAGTCACAAGCCCCTGGCCAGAATCAAGGGATGAGAACATAAACCCCCCACCTCTGGGTAGAAGAAGTATCGGTTATATTGGAAGAAGAGCATGTAGAATGCACTAAACACATACATATGGTCTTCTTTAGAAAATTAAATCTGTCACCATTTGGTCATAACAATCCACATTCCTCCCACATTCATCCTCTCCCCATAAGATCTTAAAGTCTCATCCCATTACAGCACCAAGCTCAGGCACAAGGGCCCAGATCTCATCACTTAGATCCTGGACCTCAAGCCTGAGCAAATGCTGTTTAACAAACCACCCTGATACTTAGTGGTTCCTTCCAGCTACATATTATGTAATTGGGAGATAAAATATAAAGGTGAAAGTTATAAACTAATAAAAATGTTTAACAATAACCAATAATTCAGGCAATGTAACAAAACAATTCTATCCATAAGAGATGGTTGGTTGGAAGCAACAGAATATGGCTCCCTGTAACTTAAGCAAAAGAGGAACATTTTGACAGGAGAGATAGCAGAACTAAGAGAAAAGGAGAATCCTTATGAACTTGGGGCTTCCCGGGTGGCTCAGCTGGTAAAGAATCTGCCTGCAATGTGGGAGACCTGGGTTTGATCCCTGGGTTAGGAAGATGCCCTGGAGAAGGGAACGGCTACCCAGTCCAGTATTCTGGCCTGGAGAATTCCATGGACTGTATAGTCCATGGGGTCACAGAGTTGGACACAACTGAGCGACTTTCACTTTCGCTTTCTTCACTTATGAACTTGGGTTGAATCTCTCTTGGTCATAGTATATGATCATTTTTATGTATTGTTGGAGTCTGTTTGGTAATATTTTGTTAAGAATTTTTGCATCTATATTTGTCAAAGATATAGGCCTGCAATTTTCTGTTTTGATAGTATCTTTAATTTTGGTTATCAGTGTGAGAGTAGCTTCATAAAATGTTTTTGGAAGTATTCCCAACTCTTCAATCTTTTGGGAGAGTTTGAGAAGAATCAGTATATGGTCTTCTTTGTATGTTTGGTAGAATTCACCTGTGAAGTCATCTGGTCCTGGACTTTTGTTTGTAGGGAGTTTTTGTTTTGTTTTGTTTTTTGGCTATGCCAGATGGCATATAGGATCTTAGTACCCCCACCAGGGATCAGACTCACAGCCCCTGCATGGACTCAACCACTGGACCATCAGGGAAGTCCCTGTAGGGAGTTTTTAAGTTCCAGATTCTACTTCTCTTCTAGTGATTGGTGTGTTCAAATTATCTGTTTCTCCTTGATTCAGTTTTGGTTGGACTATATGTTTCTAGAAAGCTGTCCATTTCTTCTAGGTTGTCAGATTTGTTGGCATATAATTGTTCTTTTTGGTTGTTTGTTTGTTTTAATTTCTGTAGTACCAGTTGCAATTTCTCCTTTTTCATTTCTTATTTTATTTATTTTGATTCTCTCTCCTTTCTCCTTGTTGAGTCTGGCCAGAGGTTTGTCAGTTTTGTTTACCCTTTCAAAGAACCAGCTCTTGATTTTATTGATTTTTTTCTATTTTTTTTTAATCTCTATTTTATTTATTTCCTCCCTGATTTTTATTATTTCCTTCCTTCTGCTGACTTTATGTCTTGTTTTTTCTTCTTTTTATAATTCTTTTAGGTGGTAGGTTAGGTTGTTTACTTGAGATTTTTCTCATTTTTTTTTTTTAAGGAAGGCCTGTATCACTATGAATTTCCCTCTAAGAACTGCTTTTGCTGCATCTCATATATTTTGTATGCATTTTGATTCTCATTTGTCTCAAGGTATTTTTTAATTTCCTTGTTAATCCTTTGTTTTTTTAGTAGCATGTTGTTTAGTCTTCATGTAATTGGGCTTTTTTGTCCTTTCGCTTCTTGTGGTTGATTTCTAGTTTTAGTCCATTGCGGTCAGAGAAGATGCTTGAAATAGTTTCTATACTCTTAAATTTATTGAAGTTGGTTTTGTGCCCTAGTATGTGGTCAGTCCTAGAGAATGTTCCATGTGGACTTGAGAAGAACGTGATTTGGGGGGTGGGCGTGGGGGTGTAATGTCCTGAAAACATCAATTAAGTCTAACTGTTCTATTGTATCATTTAAGGATCTCTGTTGCCTGATTGATTTTCTGTTTAGAAAATGTGTCCTTTGATGTTAAAACCTTCTACTACTGTATTCCCATCAATTTCTCCCTTTATGTCTGTTAGCATTTGTGTATGTACTTGGGTGCTCCTATATCAATGAGTGTATTAATAAAATCCTCTTCTTGATTGGTCCTTTTATCATTATATATTGTCCTTCTTTATTTTTCTTTATAGCTTTTGCTTTAAAGTCTATTTTGTCTTGTATGAGTATTATAACTACCACTTTCCTGTCACTTTCATTTGCATGAAATATCTTTTCCTGTTCCCTCACTTCATCCTATGTGTGTCCTTTGCCCAAAGGTGTGCCTCCTATAGACAGCATATGGTAGATTCGTGTTTTTTTAATTTTAATCCAGTCTGCCACTCCATGTCTTTTGATTGGAGCATTCAGTCCATTGAATTTAAGGTAATTGTTGATACATATGTATTTATTGCCATTTTAAACTTTGTTTTCCAGTTGATTCTTTGTTTCTTCTTTTGCTTCTTTTTGTGGTTTGATAATTTCCTTTTATTTCATGCTTGTTTTCTCTTCTGTTTGGCATTTGTGAATCTATTGTATGTTTTTTATTTGTGGCTGCCCTGTTTTTCAAGTATGTTAACCCCTACCTACCTGTTTGCTTTAGGCTGATACAGCCTTTAGTATTGCTGTATTCTTTTAGTTTTTGCTTGTTTGAGGCTCAAACACATTCTGGAAAAAAAAAAGAAGAATCTGCATGTTCTTACTCTCTTTTCCCACATTTTATGATTTTGATGTCCTTTTTTTTTTTTCACATTTTCCTGTTTAACCCTTTTGCTGTTCCTTTTTTTTTTTTTTATCATCACTTTCACAAATAGGTGTTTTTTTCCCTTTGATCTCTATACTGGCTAATTTAAGTGATTTACTTTCCAATTATGATTTATTTCTTCCTATATCTTCTTGCTTCTTTTCTATATAGAAAAGACCTTTTGCTATTTCTTTTAGGGTAAGTTTAGTATTGCTGTATTCTTTTAGTTTTTGCTCATCTGAGAAATTACTTATTTCTCCTATTATAAATGATAATCTTACTGGGTAGAGTATTCTAGGATGTAGATTTTTCCCTTTTAAGACTTTTGAATATATTTTTCTACTCCCTTCTGCCCTGCAGTGTTTCTGTAGAGAAATCAGCTGACAGTCTTAGGAGGGTTACCTTGCTATTAAACCTTTTTCTTTTTCTTGCTGCCTTTAGGATCTTCTCTTTACTTTTAATTTTTGAAACTTTTATTGTAATATGTCTTGGTGTAGGTCTGTTTGGGACTCTCTGTGGTGGACAATCCCCTGTGAGCACAGGCTCACGCATCGCTGGTAGGAGTGTAAAGTGATACAACCACACTGACAAGATGTTTAGAAGTTTCTTCAAAAGTTAAATATACCTATCATGTGACTGAACATTCCACTCCTAGATATTCACCTGAGAGAACTGAAAACATAGGCCTATACAAAGACTTGTACATGACATGTACATTTGTAAGAGCCAAAAAGCATTGTCCATGAACAGATGACCTGATGAAGAAATTGTGGTACAACAGAATACTACTCAGCAATAAAAAGGAATAAACTATGCATGCATGCTAGCACTTCAGTCATGCCCAATCCTTTGTGACTCTTTGGACTGTAGCCTACAGGCTCCTCAATCCATGGGATTCTCCAGGCAAGAAAACTGGAGTGGGTTACCATGCCCACCTCTAGGGGATCTTCCCAATGTAGGGATCAAACCCGTGTCTCTTATGTCTCCTGCACTGGCAGGTGAGTTCTTTACCACTAGTGCCACCTGGGAAGCCCGAAACTATTTATACACACAACAGCATAGGTGAATCTCAAAATAATCACATTAAGTGAAAGAGATCAGATAAGAAAAGAAAACATGCTATGTGATCCCATTTATATTAATATAAAATAGAAAAGGCAAACCAATCTAAAGTGACAGAAAGCAGATTAGTGGTTGCCAAGAAAGGGAAAATAGCATAGAAAGGCAGAGGGAAAGATTAGAGGGAAGTTTCAGATGTGATACATATGTTCACTATCTTAATTGTGCTGATGGTTTCACGGGCACATAAGTATGTCAAAACTCATTACATTGTACACCTTAAATATGGGCAATATATTGAATGTCAACTCTACTTAAATAATGCTGTTAAAATATTTAACTTAAAAAAGTTGATAGGAACTTCCCTGATGGTCCAGTGGTTAAGAATCCAAGCTTCCAGTGCAGGAGACATGGGTTCAATCCTCGGTCAGGAAACTAAGATCCCACATGCCAGAGGATGAAATAAAAAAAAAGAAAGAAAGAAAAACTGATAAACTTACTTGATTGATTCAAAGTCCAGCTTCCAGAGGACTCTTTCAGAGGATCTCACCCATAAAAGAAGGCAGCTGAAAGAGCATCAGTTCAGTTCAGTTGCTCAGTGTCTGATTCTTTTTGACCCCATGGATGAAAGAGCATAGACCTGCCTTTTTAAAGTTTTTGTATGACCTTAGACTGTTTACTTAAACTCTCACAGCTTCTCATTTTCTTCATCCATAAAATGGGGCTAATAATAATCTGCCTCACAGGTTTGTTGCTAAAATTTGAGTGAGATAACAGATGAGAAAGCTGTAGGTACATAAAACATGATTTCCCATTTCCAAAGGAGTTAGATTCATTTCTGTTCCCACTTTTGCCCTCTTTCCTTCCAGACAGGGAGGGATCCTAGACACAAAGACATCCAGAGGATAAACAATGAGGAGGAAACATGGCAGAGGGCTGGGATTGTGTTCCCCTGAAAACACCGTCTGAGGCCAAAACATGAGACTTCCGGAGGGTGGTCCCAAAGGTCAGAGAGATGGAGTAGAAAATGTGAGTCAGGGAAGGAGATGATGCCCCGAAAAGCCATCTATTGAGCTAGCTACTGTTGTGGAGCTCAGTCCTGTCAGAGATGCTCTGAAGAGTAATAGGGCATAGCTCAGAATTGACCCTTTGGGGCTTTCCTGGTGACTCAGTAGTGGAGGGTCTGCCTGCCAATGCAGGAGACACAGGTCTATCCATGATCCAGGAAGATCCCACATGCCATAGAGCAACTAAGCCCTGAGCCACAACTATTGGGCCTGCGCTTGAGAGCCTGAAGCCTCACCTAAAGAGCCCTCATGCTGGAACTACTGAGCCTGCGCACCCAGAGCCCATGCTCTGCAACAAGAGAAGCCACCACATTGAGAAGCCCACAGACCGCAACTAGAGAGAAGCCGGAGCAGCAACAAAGACCCAGCACAGCAAAACAATAAGTTTATTTATTTATTAATTTTTTAGATGATAAGGGCCTTCCCCAATGGCTCCGCGGTAAAAGATTCTGCCTGCAATGCAGGAGACACATGAGACATGGATTCAATCCCTGGGTCGGGAAGATCCTCTGGAGAAGGAAATGGCCACCCACTCCAGTATTCTTGCCTGGGAATTTCCATGGACAGAGGAGCGTGGTGGGCTACAGTCAATGGATCCATAAAGAGAAAAGAAAAAAGAGAATTGACCCTTTGAAAGACAGGAGACTGGGGCACTGACCCATGTCCTCCACCACGAGGGTTGCCCCCAAGGCATTAACTCTCCTCTCCTCTCACCACAATTCTGTCAACTGAGAGAGAAAAATTGAGACAGGCCTTTTGGATGGGGTGCTGGCAGGATGGAGGCCGGTTGAGGGGGGCGGGGGGCATATCCACTGTGGGCACAGCTCAGATCAAAGGGGGCCTGAGAATGTGTGGCGGGGGAGCACCAAAAGCAGCTGCTTGGGGCCCAAAGCCCATCTTTGGGTCAACCACGTGACCTCCTCAACCTTAGGCAACCTGACAGTTGAGAAGCTTGTGACCCGGGATTCAAGTCCTCCCCTAGACCACAGGCAGGGACACAACTGACTTCCTCAACTGCTCCCTCTGGACACTTGTCTGGGAGAGAGGAGTGAGAATACCTGAGGGGTGAGTCATTAAAGGGGCCCTGGGAGGAAAGGGCGGGGCTGGGAATTTACCAGAAGGAAAAGCTAGCTATTTCACTCAGCAGCAGTGAAATCATTTTTCTCTGCTCTACAAATAGTGAATTAGCAATACTCCTCAGATTGGAAACACAGTGATACTGATTGTATTAGTGTCTATCACTTATTAAGCACACAACATGCACCTGGAAATGGGCTGTATTCTTTCCCGTGTTATTTCATGTCATCCTCTCAGCCACCCAGTCCAGTCGGTAGTATAATTAATTGAAGTGCAGAGAAACTGAGTAACTTGTTAAATATTAAACAGCTAGTAACTTGCAGAGGCAGAATTAAGTTCCAGGTAGCCTAACCTCAGAGCCTGGACCTTTGACCACTAGATTATAGTTAACTCCCTATGAGAGAGAGCAGAACATTCAGCTGGGAAAGCTGCCTTACTGGGATGAGAGAGACTAGGAGAGCACAGAAATTAAATCATCAACATTAATTAGACACAGAAAGCAAAGAGAGAAGGACTCCACACTGATATTAGAAGGTGAATCATGGTTGTCTGTGTATGGACAGGCTCCCTGGTGACTCGGTGGTGAAGAATCCACCTGCCAATGCAGGAGATGCAGGTTCAATCCCTGGGTTGGGAAGATCCCCTGGAGAAGGAAATGGCAACCCATTCCAGTCTTCTTGCCTGGGAAATCCCATGGACAGAGGAGCCATGGGGTCCATGGGGTCACAAAAGAGTTGCACATGACTTAGCAACTAAGCAACAGCATGTATGGACACTTGTCATTGATGGTTGTTCAAAATCTTTTTAGTCTCTTCATGATAAGGTAGAATAGAAAGAAGCTACCCTTCCAATTTCCCTTGCCTTGAAGGTGCAGACAGCTTAGGTTCTGCCAAACCCGCTCTGTGAAGAGCCAATGGTGAGCAGAGATTCCATTTGCTGAGGCAGGTGGCCCTAGACAGAGTAGTTCTTTGTGAAAGCATCGGTCTCTCCACTTTGCTGAGGAAAACAAGTGAAAAAAGGCTTTTGTCCTCCTTGGAACACTAAAGGAGAAAAGCATGCCCCAGACACTGAAAAGGTTTCCCTCCAAAATGGATCCAAAAGCAGAGAGAAGCAGGAGCCACCTCAGTAGGGATCCTAAAGGTTCTGGACCCAATTCCAATGTGTGTCAGGAAGGGGCAGGTGTCTCACAGCACCAAGGAATTCTGGGACACCAGCAGGGTGTCCTACAATTCAACTCAACCCTGACACTACCTGGAGAGAGCATCAGATCCCACAAGGCAGTGAAGGGCTCTGTTCTACAAGTCTGCCCCTCCCCCAACTTCAGATAGTAGTCTCAACTCCAGGTTATCACCTGGGTTTCTAGCCAACAGGCAATAGATAGAAGTTTCCATCAAATCTTGCCTTGGTGTCAATTAATTGACTAGAGCAATGCAGAACACAAAGAAAGATTGTGCTTACTAGACCTCTGGTTTATTAGAAAAGGATTTAACTCAGAAACAGACCGATGGAAGAGATGCACATGGTGCGGTATGGGGGAAAGGGCACAGAGCTTCCGTGCCCTCTCCAGGTGCCACTCTCCCAGAAAATCAATGTGTTCGCCAACCTGGAAGCTCTCCAAATTCATCCTTTCAGGGTTTGTGGAGGCTTCATTACATAGGCATGATTGATGAACTCATTGCCATTGATTCAATCTCCAGCCCCTCTCTCTGATCCAGAGTTTGAAGATGGATCAGGTACCAAAGGTTCCAGCCCTCTAATCACAAGGTTGGTCCCTCTGGCAACCAGCCCACATCCCTTTGGTACCTAAGGGTTTTCCAAAAGTCACTTCATCAATGTAGCAACATTCCTCTCTCAACACTGGAAATTCCAAGTGTCTTAGGAGCTCTGTGCCAAGAATGGGGCCAAAGAGCAACTATTTCTTGTTAGATCACAATACCATAGATTCCCCTCCAAGCAGAACATTTTCTCCATAACTCTTCTCTGCTCCCTGGATGGGGGATGGGGGAGGGTTGGTTTGTGACTTTTCTAAGTAGGATGCAGCCCAGTCTCCCAAAGTGACAGTTAATTTCCCCATAGTTGTACCCTTTCCCTCGCTGGGGAGGGTGTTTTTTAGCAGCTTGGAGCAGAGAGAAGATTTCCCCCGATAAGCAGAAGCAGCTGTGTGCCAGTGAGGGGAGGACCTGCCCTGCCACAGTAACAGAGGTTCTTGATTTATGTTTGTTCTTCACATCCAGAACAAAAAGAGAGAGAGAGAAATAAAAAATTTCTTCATCTACAAAATTTGACAATAGGTCTGACCTCTCAGAATTGTGATGACATTCTGTGAAAGGACTTTGTAAACCATCAAGTGTAAAAAAGACTAGCTTTTTATCATTGATGATAATGATGATAATAATGACTTATGGTAGGGAAAGGTGACTTAACCAGTCTGGACCCCTTGTCTTTCCCAAAGTTCACACTGTAAAGTTTGCACTTTTGCTCATGACATCCTCTCTGCTGGAATCACTTCTCCCAGGTTTTGTCTGTCGAAACCCTATTCCTCACTGGAACACCAAGGGCCAACTTCAATCAGGTATTAAATGTGACACCAGCAGATGGATAGCTGCCAAAGTCAAGAGGAAGCAGCAGAATAGATTTCCAGGTCAGGGTAGTGATAGGTGGGAGAGGGAAGCTGCTGCACCTCCAGTCCTGCGGGAAAAGGGAGGCTGAGATGTAGCCCTACCAAATAACTTTCATAAATTGACTTTTGTGTTGTTCAGTCGCTCAGTTTGCAACCCCAAGAACTGCAGCAAATCAGGCTTCCCTGTCCTTTACCATCCCCCAGGGCTTGCTCAAATTCATGCCCAATGAGTCAGTGAGGCCATCCAACTATCTCGTCCTCTGTCATCCCCTTCTCCTCCTGCCGTCATTCTTTCCCAACATCAGGGTCTTTTCTAATGAGTTGGCTCTTTACATCAGGTGGCCAAAGTATTGGAGCTTCAGTCTCAGCATCAGTCCTTCCAATGAATATTCAGGGTTGATTTCAATATTAGGATTCGATATTAGGATTGACTGGTTTGATCTCCTTGCAGTCCATCAAATTCACTTTAGGAGAGTTAGAAAATACAGATAAGCGGGACTTTCCTGGTGGTCCAGTGGCTAAGAATCTGCCTTGCAATGCAAGGAATAAAGGTTCAATACCTGGTCAGAGAACTAAGATCCCACATGTCTTGGAGATCTAAGCCCACAGGCTACAACTATTGAGCCTGTATGACTCAATGAAGATCCTGTGTGCCACCAACTAAGACCCAGGACAGCCAAATAAATAAAAATTTAAAAATACATAGAAAAAAAAAAGAAAAAATACATAGAAAAATATGAATATAAAATATAAGAAAATAAAAGCACCTGAAAACCTACCATCCATCACTTTAAACATTTTTCTATTTGTACATTTGGATATTTATATATATCTAAAGTTTAATGTTTCTTCCCAGTAAAATTTAATGTGTGAATTTAACTCAGATGACCATTATATCTACTACTGTGGGCAAGAATCTCTTAGAAGAAATGGAGTAGCCATCATGGTCAACAAAAGAATCCAAAATGCAGTACTTGGATGCAATCTCAAAAACGACAAAATGATCTCTGTTCATTTCCAAGGCAAACCATTCAATATCACGGTGATCCAAGCCTATGCCCCAACCAGTAACGCTGAAGAAGCTGAAGTTGAATAGTTCTATGAAGACCTACAAGACCTTTTAGAACTAACACCCCCAAAAGATGTCCTTTTCATTATAGGCGACTGAAATGCAAAAGTAGGAAGTCAAGAAACACCTGGAGTAACAGGCAAATTTGGCCTTGGAATACGGAATGAAGCAGAGCAAAGGTGAATAGAGTTTTGCCAAGGGAACGCACTGGTCATAGCAAACACCCTCTTCCAACAACACAAGAGAAGACTCTACACATGGACATCACCAAATGGTCAACACTGAAATCAGATTGATTATATTCTTTGCAGCCAAGATGGAGAAGCTCTATACAGTCAGCAAAAACAAGACCGGGAGATGACTGTGGCTCAGACCATGAACTCCTTATTGCCAAATTCAGACTTAAATTGAAGAAAGTAGGGAAATCCACTAGACCATTCAGGTATGACCTAAATCAAATCCCTTATGATTATACAGAGGAAGTGAGAAATAGATTTAAGGGCCTAGATCTGATAGATAGAGTGCCTGATGAACTATGGAATGAGCTTCGTGACATTGTACAGGAGACAGGGATCAAGACCATCCCCATGGAAAAGAAATGCAAAAAAGCAAAATGGCTGTCTGAGGATGCCTTACAAATAGCTGTGAAAAGAAGAGAAGCAAAAAGCAAAGGGGAAAAGGAAAGATACACGCATCTGAATGCAGAGTTCCAAAGAATAGCAAGGAGAGATAAGAAAGCCTTCCTCAGCGATCAATGCAAAGAAATAGAGGAAAACAGAATAGGAAAGACTAGAGATCTCTTCAAGAAAATTAGAGATACCAAGGGAACATTTCATGCAAAGATGGGCACAATTAAGGACAGAAATGATATGGACCTAACAGAAGCAGAAGATATTAAGAAGAGGTGGCAAGAATACACAGAAGAACTGTACAAAAAAGGTCTTCACGACCCAGATAATCACGATGGTGTGATCACTGACCTAGAGCCAGACATCCTGGAATGTGAAGTCAAGTGGACCTTAGAAAGCATCACTACGAACAAAGCTAGTGGAGGTGATGGAATTCCAGTTGAGCTATTTCAAATCCTGAAAGATGACACTGTGAAAGTGCTGCACTCAATCTGCCAGCAAATTTGGAAAACTCAGCAGTGGCCACAGGACTGGAAAATGTCAGTGTTCATTCCAATCCCAAAGAAAGGCAATGCCAAAGAATGCTCAAACTACCGCAGAATTGCACTCATCTCACATGCTGGTAAAGTAATGCTCAAAATTCTCCAAGCCAGGCTTCAGCAATACGTAAACCGTGAACTTCCAGACGTTCAAGCTGATTTTAGAAAAGGCAGAGGAACTAGAGATCAAATTGCCACCATCTGCTGGATCATCGAAAAAGCAAGAGCGTTCCAGAAAATATCTATTTCTGCTTTATTGACTATGCCAAAGCCTTTGACTGTATAGATCACAATAAACTGTGGAAAATTCTGAAAGAGATTGAAATACCAGACCACCTGACCTGCCTCTTGAGAAACCTACATGCAGGTCAGGAAGCAACAGTTAGAACTAGACATGGAACAACAGACTGGTTCCAAATAGGAAAAGGAGTACATCAAGGCTGTATATTGTCACCCTGCTTATTTAACTTATATGCAGAGTACATTATGAGAAACGCTGGGATGGAAGAAGCACAGGCTGGAATCAAGATTTCCGGGAGAAATATCAATAACCTCAGATATGCAGATGACCCCACCCTTATGGCAGAAAGTGAAGAGGAACTAAATTATGACCAACCTAGATAGCATTTTAAAAAGCAGAGATATTACTTTGCCAACAAAGGTTTGTCTAGTCAAGGCTGTGATTTTTCCAGTGGTCCTGTATGGATGTGAGAGTTGGACTGTGAAGAAAGCTGAGAACTGAAGAATTGATGCTTTTGAACTGTGGTGTTGGAGAAGACTCTTGCAAGTCCCTTGGACTACAAGGAGATCCATGCAGTCCATCCTAAAGGAGACCAGTCCTGGGTGTTCATTGGAAGGACTGATGCTGAAGCTGAAACTCCAGTACTTTGGCCACCTCATGCGAAGAGTTGACTCATTGGAAAATACCCTGATGCTGGGAGGGATTGGGGGCAGTAGGAGAAGGGGACGATAGAGGATGAGATGGCTGGATGACATCACTGACTCGATGGACGTGAGTTTGAGTGAACTCCGGGAGATGGTGATGGACAGGGAGGCCTGGTGTGCTGCAATTCATGGGGTCACAAAGAGTCGGACATGACTGAGCGACTGAACTGAACTGAAAGTTTAATGTTTCTCCCTAGTAAAATTTAATGTTCAAACAAAATAACTAAATGTTAATAGAAATCTTCATATCTCCCTAGCTAATATATGGAATCACATTTTTATCAGGTCTTTTTGTGGTGAAATATACATAACATAAAATCTACCATTTCAATCATTTTTAAATGTACAGTTTAGTGGCATTAAGTACATTCACATTGTTGTATAACCACCACCACTATCCTTCAGAAATTTTCATCTTCCTAAACTAAAACTCTGTACCACGCAAACAGTAACTCCTCATGGCCTTCTCCCCTTAGCCCCTGGCAACCACCATTCTCCTTTCTGTCTCTATGAACTGATTATTCTAGGTAGGTCATAACAGTATAATCATACAATATTTGTCTTTTTTGTGACTGGCTTATTTCACTTAGCATAATAGCTTCCAGGTTCATCCACATTATAGCATGTGTCAGAATTTTATTCCTTCCTAAGGATGAATAGTAGTCCATTGTATGGCATAGACCACATTTTGTATTCATTCGCTGATGAACATTTGGGTTGTTTCCACGTTTTGGCTATTACAAATAATGCTGCATTTACAAATAATATTGTAAATAATGCTTACATTTCACCAATAAATACACTGGTGTATAAATATGACTTTGAGTCACTGCTTTCAATTCCTTTGAGTGGAATTTCAATTCCAGAAGTGGAATTGCTGGTAACAGATCCTTTTTGCTTTTTTCTTTTCTTCTTGGCCATGTGGCATGTGAGGTCTTTGTTTCCCAACCAAGGATCAAACCCATGACCCCTAAATTGGAAACTCGGTTTTTAATCACTGGACAGACAGCAAAGTCCCAGCAGATCCTTTTTAAAATCAGTGAACCACATCTTCTCATTTCTATGCGTCTGATATGATGCTAAAAGATTTTGTGGTTGAACTTATGAGAAAACTGATATTCCTTCTTGCATTTCACATGTTCCTTCTGGGGTAGGTTTTCTTCGTATTCCTGGTGCACATCCACTGGAAATTTCTTTAGGCGACTCTTTAGAAATTTCTTTAGAGGACCCTGTAGGTGTTAAACTCAGTTTTCACTTATTTGAAAGTGTCTTAAAAAAAAATAAACTTTGTCCCCAAAATAACTTTACTGAGGATACAATTCAATGTTTATAGATTTTCCCCCCTTTATTTTAGCACTTTGAATCATTCCAGTGTCTTCCGGTTTCTACTGGCTGCCGAGAATTGTGCCACTGGCTTAGCTGTATTTCTTTGCAGATGCTCTATGTTTTCTCTCTAGCCTTTAGTTTGTTGTTCTAAATTGTTCTGCAGTTTTACTGAATTGTGTCTAGATGTGGATTTCTTCAAATTTATCCTTCTTGGCATAAATCATGCTTCCTGTATTTGTGAATTCCTGTCTTTCATCAATTCTGGAAATTTTTCAGTCATTTGCTCCTCAGATATTGCCTTGCCCCATTTTTTCTTTCTCTTCTCCTCATAGAGAAGCCAATTTGATGACTGAAAGATCACCTCGCTTCTTTTGCCTCAACTTTTTTTATCAGCTTGTCTCTGTTGCTGCATTCTGATTAATTTTTTCAGGTCCATCTTCTAGTGCACTTTCTTCAGCTGTGTCTTCTGTATGACAGTTTTAATTTTAATGGTTACATACAATTTTTTATTTCTTGATAATTTATTTTTTTCCTACATCTCTCCGGGCATTTTTATAATCTCTTATTTCTGGTTTATGTTTTCTATTCCATCTTCTGTTTCTTTAAACACTTCCCAACAGCTTCAGATTCTTCATCTGATTGTTCCAAATTCTGGACCCCTTAAAGATTTAAGCCTGTTGATTATCATTCCTGCTGATACTCATTTGTGGTGATTTGAATCCTTACATATTTATATTCAGTAATTTTTTGATGAGTTTATATTTGGCTGAATTTAATCCAGAAGTTTGGATTTAAGATGCTTTCCTCTAGGGAGAATTCCATTTGCTTCTGTTGGACTTCAAGGAGCATTAATAACATGGGGCCATTTAACGTTTTAAGCTGATGGTTTACTTAAAAAAAGGGAACGTTAAAATTCCAACCACAAATCCCTATGTTAGCAGATCTCACATGGAAGCTAACGTTTTTGTTGATGTTAACATCTAGTGCTGCAGTCTGGATAGGTTTGCTTGTAGGTTCCCTCTGCAAGCAGGTGGACTTCTTCCTTTCTGTTAAGAATGTAGCCCCTTGAGGATCCAAGCTTTGGGGAGAATAGAGTTGTCTCACATGTAGCTCTTTACTCTCTGGTTCTCCCCCAAACTCTCTTACCCCTACCCAGTTCCCAAAGCTCTAAGTTTCTACTTAGTTGACCTCTCTGTTTACTTACGATTTCCTTTTTGCTTTGTATTATTTTGTTTGTTTCAGGGGGACACACTTGGGAAATTATCCTTATTTCCGCAGGACCTCACCAAGTTACTTTAAAAATATGTTTGTTGTGCTTTATATAGCATTTAGGTATTCTGCCATGGGAGGCTTCTATGAACTCTGTCACACTACTGGAAGAGAATTTTTGAAGGAAACCAAAAAAAATGTGATGATATGGTATATATTGTTTTATAACCTGCTTTTTTTCCTTTGATATATGATAAACCCTGTTGTACTAATAAATGCAGGCCTAGAGCAGCATTTTAATGGCTGTATAGTCTTCCACTGTGTAATGTATTCAATCTTTTTCCTATTATTGGGTATTTAAGTTTCTATTTTTTCACTATTTTAAACAACATTTCAGTGAATATCCTGAATCTTTGGCTAAATCTTTGCATACATCATAACCTTTTTCTTTCTTTATCTGTTTATAAAAGTGATACCTGTTAATATAAAATATTCAAATACTAAGGAAAACAACGGAGAAGACAATGGCACCCCACTCCAGTACTCTTGCCTGGAAAATCCCCTGGACGGAGGAGCCTGGTAGGCTGCAGTCCATGGGGTCGTTGAGGGTCGGACACGACTGAGCGACTTCCCTTTCACTTTTCACTTTCATGCATTGGAGAAGGAAATGGCAACCGACTCCAGTGTTCTTGCCTGGAGAATCCCAGGGATGGGGCAGCCTGGTGGGCTGCCGTCTATGGGGTCGCACAGAGTCGGACACGACTGAAGCGACTTAGCAGCGGCAGCAGCAGCAAGGAAAACAAAAATTCTCCATAATCTTTCTTGCTGTCACCTCAATTAATACAATTTGGTCTATAATTGAAATCTCTTAATCAAACAACAGAGGAGAATTAGGGCTAGAATATGCAAGAAGAGAGACCACAGTCTCTGCCCCTACTTGCATCCCAGCAACTAGAAATAGGGAATCAGAGCAGGTACAAAGGATGGTCTGAAGGTCACTGAAGACAATCAGCTATAGAGAACTGAAGGGATGAGAGACACCCAAATAGACTCCAAAGGCCTGGGACAACCAGGGTCAGGTGTCCCCGGCCTCAGAAAAGGCCAGAGCTTCAAAATCCAGGAATCAACTCTGCCTTGCCAGTTCCCCACTGCTGGAAGAAGAAAGCAGAGGTCTTCTCAGGCACTCACTCCAGGCTCCTCTTCCTACCCCTCCTTCTCTTAAAGACGCTTGGTTTGCTTTTTATATTTTTTTAAAATTTCTTGATGATGTGCCTGAGTATGGACTTTTTTTTCTTCATACATTTGCTGGAAACTAGTGGGCACTTTTGTTTATTTTTGGCTTAGCTAGGTCTTTGTAGCTGTGTGGGCTTTTTCTCTAGTGGCGGCGAGCAGGGAAGACTAGTTGCAATGCGAGGGCTTCTCGTCACAGCGGCTTTTCTTATTGTGGAGCATGGGCTCAAATGTGCACAAGCTCCAGCAGCTGCAGCTCATGGGCTCTAGAGCACAGCTCCAGTAGTTGTGGCACACGGGCTTGGTAGCCCCACAGCATGTGGGATCTTCCTGGACAAGGAATCAAATCTGTGTCTTCTATATGGACAGGCAGATTCTTTACCACTGAGCCATCAGGGAAGCCCAAGTTGGTTTGAGTCAAAAACTATTATAGGTTCTGACACCATCCCCAATCTTACACTTTACAGTAACTTCTTCCGATTCTCAGGCTCGTAGGTCAATCTAAAGAAATCTAGCTGTAAAAGGTTTTTAAATGCACCTCTAACTCCTTTCTGACTACTCTCCTCAAACGGAGGCCAGGTGTTGAGACCATGAGCTCAAAAAGAATCATGAAAGGAATGACTGTCCTCTCTGATGGCTCTTAGCTCCTGAACTAGACTTTTTTGAGGAACTGCCAGACTTGCATTTATATTCTGTGAGATACCACCATATCACCACAAGACTTCAGATGAATTCTGTCAATTCTGCAGGTACAAGAAGACACCCCAAACCATAAAGAAACCCAACCTCCTAGCTCCTCTCAGTTGAGTATGGAGCACCACCTGGGATGATTAGCATCTCAGTGAAGCCTCAAAAAGTTAGGGTTGTTCATTTATTAATCCAATTCAACAAATATTTATTGGGTACCTACCTTGTACCAGCTTTTAAACAGACTACAGTTTAAGAATTCCCTAAATAGGTCAAAAATAGCATGCACTGACTCCATCAGAATTCCAGATGTGTATCCTGGAGCTCCAGTTTCTGGAGAAACCACAGTTAACTGCTGGCTGCTTTTGCTCCGGCTAGAGGAGTCCATGGACCCCTGGACAGGATGGAAAGTTCCACAAGGTGAGCACCTTCCAGTAAGTCTTGCCCCACGACCCACAGGGTTGAGTCTCCCCATGAAGGACTGAGTGCATAAGGCTGGTCGTATCTAATTCCATAACCTTCAGCTACGGTCAGGCCTTGGGCAGGTAAAGTATGAACACCTTCTGTCAACCCTGAATCCTTAAGTCTCCCCAAGCTCCTGAGTTCTCCAAGACCCTTGTCCAGAGCATGTTTGTCAGGAAGATTTATTAATATTAACCAGAGAATTTGCAATGGAGGAGTGGCTGTGGGGAGAGAGGGCAAAGAGGCTCTGCGGTGTCTCCACTGCCGTGTACACCACAGTATCAGCAACTCTCTGGTGGGCTAATTCACCTAGCTGACCACAGCACCCTGGGAGAGGTCTGTATTCGGAAGGAATAGAGCCCAGTGGACACGCCACACTTTCCCTAGTCACCTTCCCCACCAGCTGACCCCTTTGCGAAAATGGCAAAGCTTCACGGTTCAGAGCCAGCTTGACCAGGTGCTTAAACGCTGAGTGCTTTCTCACCTATAAAGAAGTAACAAAAGCAGTACCTATCCCCTTGGGGTTGATGTGAGGATTAAATGAGCTAATGGCATGTGGTGAGCTTTAGAAAAGTGTTAGCTATGATCTTAGGGCAGCTGTGGGAGAACAGAGTCCTAGGACCATGACATCCTACTCAGCGCCACCCCCCACCCAACCCTCCACTCCCCCCAACCCCGCCGCGGAATCCCAGGCTTGGCGCTGGAGCTGGGAATCCTGTGGAAGAAGGGAGAGAGACCAGCGGTAGGAGGTGGCTGTGGGTTCCTGGAGGGTGAGGATACCCAGCGACAACTGGACCTGACCTGACACCTTAGGAACAGCACTAGTTTCTGTTCTGCACCCTGCTCTGTGCCCTTCCCCGCCCTCGGGGCGGGACTGTAGAGGCATCAATTAAAGAAGGAAGTGGTTCGGGCAGAGAGATCAACCCGGCGAAGCGGGAAGCGGAACCGTGAAGGAGCCTGGAGATTGACCCCTCTCCCAGCCCTCAACTCCTCTTTCATCCATCCGTGGGGGCTCGCAACTTCCAGAAGCTTCTCTCATCTTCCAGCCTGATGTCTGGCTCTACGTTATGGTGAGTGGAGAGTGAGATATGGATGCGCCTCGTGCCAAGACCAGGGCACAGTGGGTCACACGGGAGGGGCTGGGGCTCGAACTAACAGCGCTGAGCCGAGTCACGGAGGTGGCGGTGGCGGGGGGTGGGGTGGGGGGGCGGTTAGAGGGGTGGGGATGGGAGGGGAGCAGGGAGGCCTTGGGCCCACGGCCGGCTGGTTACGTGGCCCCCTCTCTCAGGCCCAGCGGTGCCTCAGCCCCGCTGGTGCCCATCGAGGAACTGGAGAACCCGGAGTTAATAGGCAAGGGCGGATTTGGCTCTGTCTTCCGGGCACATCACAGGAGTTGGGGCGTAGAAGTGGCGGTCAAGATCGTGAACTCGTGAGTGACCCGAGGTGGGGGTCTGGTCCGGGAGGCTGGGCCGGGGAGGAGGGGCCGCTGTGCCGCGGGGCGGGGCCTGAGGGCGGCGGGAAGGATCTCTCAGGCTCAGAGCTGACGGCACCCCTCTCCTGAGGGCAGGAGGGCCATATCCAGGGAGGTGAAGGCCATGTCCAGTCTGCGTAACACGAATGTGCTGCCCCTGCTGGGGGTCACCGAGAAGCTGGTGTGGGAGTACGTGTCTGGGCCGGCTCTGGTGACTCCATTCATGGAGAACGGCTCCCTGGCGGTGCTGCTACAGCCCCGTTGCCCTCGGCCCTGGCCGCTCCTCTGCCAGCTGCTGCAGGAGCTGGTGCTCGGGATGTGCTACCTGCACAGCCAGAACCCAGTGCTTCTCCACCGGGACCTCAAGCCCTCCAACGTCCTACTAGACTCAGAGCTGCACGCCAAGGTCAGCCCATCCCTCACCCAGCCCATCTTCTGGACCAAGTCCTGCCCCAGAGCTGCTCAACCCCATCCGCGGGACATAGGACCCGCATCTGCTGCAGCCCTGTCTCCTGAATACCCTCAGCATCTCCCTCTGGACACAGGGCTGCCCAGGTGTCAAGGCCCAGCCTGGAGCTCTGGCCCCTGCCACACCAGGTGATAGAGGCCTTGACCAACGTGGTCAGGTCCACAGGTCCACCCCACCGGGCCCTCCAAAGATCCGTGGCTGATCTAGCCCAGGAGACTCAGACCTCAACCCAGTGCCATGGAGAGGGGACCCAGACCTCCAACCAGAGGCCCACTGGTCCTACCCTTCCCCTAACCCTCCATACTGTCTTTACAAGGCTGGGCCTGCACTTTTGGGGGGAGGGGGGTAAGAAAAGCATTCTGGGAGTTTCTTGGACCTGCCCATTCCCTATCTCCCCCTATTTATCTCCCTTTTCTTCCATCCCCTATCTCCTCGTTCTTATCTCCCTTTTGCAGGTGGCAGATTTTGGCCTGTCCACATTTCAGGGAGGCTCACAGTCAGGGGCAGGATCTGGGGAGTCAGGGTGCACCCCAGCCTACTTGGCCCCAGAACTGTTGGCTAATATAAACCAGAAAGCCTCCAGGGCCAGTGATGTCTACAGGTAAGGCACCCACTCCAAACATATATCCAAACATATATCCCCAATTTCTACACCTGTCTGGATCCTTCGAAGGGATGCTGTATGAAAAGGGATCTTGCCAGCAGTTGGGTCAGGCCTCAGCTTTGTGTCTACTGCAGCTTTGGGATCCTAACGTGGGCAGTGCTAGCCGGAAGAGAAGCTGAGAGTAAGACAGACTCTGGGATCCTTCACCTCAGGTGCCCCCCTCCCCTAAGCCCCCAGTCTCCCAATCTCCAAGCCCTCCTCCTCCTCCAGTTTACCTGCTCAGACTGCCCGACTCCCTCCTCACATCTCCTGCACTCCCCACCCCTTTCCATGATGGGGTAGACTTCATACTCTGAATGCCTTCTCTTCACACCCCCACCCCCACCCTATTAGTGCCCCAGACATCATTGGTGCGGGAAGCAGTGTGTGAGAGGCAGATCCGGCCCCCACTGACTGAGCTGCCCCCGTCTGGGCCTGAGACTCCCGGCTTGGAAGAACTGACAGATTTGATGCAGAAGTGCTGGAGCCATGAGCCCCAGAAGAGGCCTTCCTTCCAAGGTGTGCTGGCCATCCAGCTGGCAGTCGAGATAGGCCTGAATTTGTCAGCAGGGGCTTTTCCCCCGGAAAAGAAATTTTGTTCACCTGCCACCCACTCTGCCTTCTCTCTAGAATGCCGAATAAACACCAAGAAAGCCCTTGATCTGGTAAATAAAGGAGATGTGTCTGGGAGAAAGATGAATGCTGCAGTCTTCATGGTGAGTGCTCAACACCCCCATCCAGGAGCTGGGCAGGATGGCACAACGTGGCTCCCTTGGCCACTCAATGACCCCACTGACCACCATTCTCTAAGCTTTGACTATGGTCCCCCCTCTCTTCACCCCATCCCTGAGTTCCCAGGCAACAGACATGGACCCAACTCCCTTGGGTTTACTCCTGCTCTCCCACCTCCATGCCCAGCCAGCTCCCCATCCTTACAGGTGAAGGAGTTCCTTTCTGAGCACAGGGGCAGCAACAGCCCAGGCCTGGAAAGGACAGAAATAGACAGTCCTAGGGAAACCACAGGAAGCCATGACTCCTTGGTCTCTGAAATGATGAACCTGAATCTCGAGGGGTGCCCCAGCTCTGTTCCTGAAAAATGTACAAACCTTCTTGAGAGCATCGGGGTCCAGAGAGAGCAGGTTCCACCTGCCTGGACAGCAGAGACATCTTCAGATTCAACAGCCCGACCTCCTCAGACTCCAGAGACTTTACCTTTCAGAACCCAGAATCCCTGCCCCACCTCTGCTTGGACCCCAGGTCCTGGACCCCAAGGGAGTCAGGTGAGACACTGGCAGGACTACAGGATGCGCTGGGACTCCTGTGAATCCTGTCCGCTTGCCAGGGGACACTTGGGGCTGAGGGTGTCTGCCATAAGGGAATAGGCCCCAAGACAGGGAGCCTGAGAGCCTGTGTTGTTTGTAGGGGGCTGAGAGATGTGACACCAACTGGCATCCCAGAGGGCTGGCACCAAATCTGGTACCAGGTACCCACTCTCCACTCCTTCCTTTCCCTGCTTAATTCTTCTACTAGCTTCTTCCTCAAGACCAAATACAGATCCCAGGTACTTGGGGAGGGGGAATGAGAAAGGGCTAGAGCCCACCTACCCCAGCCTTCTCATTTTGTAAATGAAGAAACTGACAGCCACGGAGGTCACACAGCAAAGCCAACCTGGCTCCTGAGCATTTGGACTTGCCCCAAC
Organism: Bos indicus x Bos taurus; assembly: GCF_003369695.1. Classification (NCBI taxonomy): domain Eukaryota; kingdom Metazoa; phylum Chordata; class Mammalia; order Artiodactyla; family Bovidae; genus Bos; species Bos indicus x Bos taurus. Next base: position 14,446,411 of record NC_040085.1, read on the forward strand.
ACCAGCTCTGTGAACCTCTAAATTCCATTCCACTGTCGCTGTGTTGGTCCAGAGGGTCACCCATCAGAAAAGACCCAAATATCATCAATCCAATGGACTTGAGTTTGAGCAGACTCCCAGAGATAGTGAAAGACAGGGAAGCCTGGCGTAATGCAGTCCATGGGGTCACAAAGAGTCGGCCACGACTGAGTGATTGAACAACATCAGAGTCTCAGATGTTAGTTGCCACTCCTCTTTAGCTTCTGCAAACCCAATTCTGAAGGTGCAGCGTGAAGGGAAAGGCTGAAGACAGTCCGAGACCCCACACTTGCATTTCCCCAGGGTGAACACGAGGTGTCGCTGCCCCTCCATCCTGCTGCTCCTCCTTACTATAAATCTCCAGCCACTTAATCCTCCCAACATCCTCACTCTTTCTCTTAAAGGGCCATGGTTTCCTACCATCTTTAACTGCCAAGGAGTACAGATTGGAAACAACAACCGCCTGATTATACAAGGAGGAACTGCCTTATCCACGAAGGGCGTGGCACCTGGGGGCGTGGATAGGGGCCCTCAGTGCAGCCCTCAAGGAAGAAGTTCAAAAGAAGGACCGCAAGAACCTGAAGCCTGGAGTGGGCCATAGGACTGGTATCATAATAGCAAGAATTGAAGCAGCTTCTCAACTGCCTCCTGGACTTGAGGCTGCTAGCCTAGACTTTCTCTGAGGGCCATCAAGCCTTCACCTGAATTGTCTTTGTGGCCCCAGGAGACAATAAATGTGGAATTTTAACCAAAGCACCATGAAGGAGGCTAAAGCTTCAGCCAGGGGCAGGAAGAGACATGGATGAGAGATGGGGGAGCTGACATCGAGGGAATGGGAGGCACTGTGGTTTCTCTGTGTGGCCAGAGTGGGATGCTGAGGGTTGTGGGTGGGCAATGTTGTGGCACACAAGGTCAGGGCCGTGTTGGCGGTGGGGGCAGGAAGGAATCCTGGCTCCTGGGGCAGCTCTAATCTCAGGGCAGAGCACTTCCTGTAGAGCAGGCAAGACCCCACCCTAAACCAAACCCTGAGGATACAGGCTAAGGTCCTGCCACCACCTTTTCTTCTGAGCTGTAGACACTTGGCAGTGGAGTCCTGGGGAGGGCGCTCTCCCTGGGAATTCTCAGACCCCAGCACATCTTTGCCCTGCATGATGCCCCTAGGCTCTCTCATAGGTCAGCCCCCATACTACCACCTCCCTCCCCCACATATATTCACGCACACATTGCTTCCATGGACACACTGGAAACCTTTGATTCTCAGCTGGTATTTGGGAGTGGACAGCAATGGCTCCATGAAGCTACACGCAGATGTGCCCCTCCCATGGAGCTGGACACCACTGGAGTATAGACCGCTCAGACGTGGCCACAGCACTGCCATCCAGGCTGGAGGGGCAGGGAAGGATTGCCTCTCATCTGGACCTAGACCCTGGTCCCCCTGTGCCACCATGCTTTTCTTCCCCACATCCTTGCCAGCTTTTGCTCCAGCCCACCCTCAGTCTCCCCACACCCAAGGTTTGGGGCCCATTTTGACATTTAACACTTGGTACGGCCCACACCACCCCTTGCATCTCTCCCGAGGTCTACATTCCCATTCCTTGAGGGGAACAGATGTGGGGAGGCTGTGGTGTCAGGAGAGACAATCAGAGTGGGGGAGGAAGCGGGAGTGCCGAGCATGGCTAGGGCACAGGAAGGGCCGGGCCATCCCATCGGGGAAGTAGGAGGGGGCTGAGGTGCCTGGAGGGAAGCGCCTGCTGCCCTGGGCTCAGAGCTACTAACCTAGCAGCACGCTGACTCCATAACGGTGCCCCAGAGTTACTTGGTTCAGCTGCAGCAGCATCGAGGCCGTGAGTTGGGGGGAAAAGGAGGGGGGGGGCTGGGGCTCCTTTGCTTTAACCCTAAATCCTGTGCCCCTGGCTTTTGCCTGAGCACCTCTGCAGTCTGGGTTTGAGGGTCGACATCAAACGAGTGGGGAGTCCCCTCACTGCCAGCTGGAAGAAGGCTGGGAGGCCCAGAGAGTACCTGGAAGGAGATGGGATTGCCGTGAGCTTGGGAGGTCTGGGAGCAAGTGGCGTGGTCCTGGTGAGAAGGGCACAGTTGGGGCTGGTCTGGGCCTCAGACAGTAACTCACCCTGGCCCTCCTCAGCCCCAGGGGTCCACCCCCAGGCAGTGTGGCGCAGGGCCTGGCGAGACCATGGCCCGCCTCTTCAGTCCACGGCAGCCCCCCAGCGAAGACCTCTTCTACGAGACCTACTACAGCTTGAGCCAGCAGTACCCACTGCTGCTGCTGCTGCTGCTGATCGTGCTCTTGGGGCTCCTGGCGCTGCTCCCTGTGGCCTGGGCAAGTGGCAGGGTGAGCAGGGGAGCGGAGGAGGGCTCTGGTGCAGGTGTCCTTGAGGACTTCGGGACAGGCACTGCCTCCAGGGCATTTTCAGGGTTGGGATTAGTGGGTCTTCTTTTCGATGTGTTTTCTTTGCTGGGACCCGGGAAGCAAGTGCTGGACCTTGCTAAGAGCTGCAGTGACCCTGCACAAGTCACTGCCTCTCAGGGCACAGTTCTGGGTCTATGCAAGAAGACAGCTGGCCCCTCGATGCTTCTAATTTTTCTGTGGGTCTGACCAATCTTACCCGTGCCTGTGATCCGCTGGTCCTAGGATTAATCCAACGCCGGGTTTTCCGATTTTCCAGGGGGGAAATTACACTGGGCCCCATGGGAATCTGTTTCCTGGTTTTCTTTCCCTCTTCGGGGGCTGTGCCACAGTTGTACCCACAGACTCCCAGAAAGCACTTTCCATCCTGCTCTCATTTAGTCCCCAGATAACCTATTTCCAGTTTCTTTTGTGGGGGAAAAGGGCTCTTCAGTTCCATTTCTGGAAATATCCTGCTACATGTTTTCTTTCCACATTTCGGAGGCAAGGTGGGAAACCCACTGGATGAGACCAATGGTCCTCCTCCAAGTCCAGGAAGAGGTGGGGACAAACGGTGGAGCCTGGGAACGGGGTGGTGTTTCTGCGCCTTGAGGAATGGGGAGATCCAGCTCCTAAGCAGGCAAGGGAGTTTCTCGGTGTCCCCCTGCCAAAGCACTGGGAGGTGGGGACAGGTTGAAACTCCAAGTCTCAGGCCCCTGGCAGGGAATTTCCCAAGCCAGTTGGCCTGATTGGATACACTCATGCTAAGTCCCTCTGTGAGCTAGAATTTTTCACTTCCTTTGGGATTCCAGGGGTGGGGTGGGGGTGGGAGGGGTGCTACAGTTCCTATCTGACAGATGAAAAACCTGAGGCTCGGAAAGGACATAGATTCACAAGCAGCCAATATGAGGTTGGAGCAAGGTCTTCTGGGTACATGGTCCAGGTTCCGTCGCCCTGCAGTATGCAAGTGAGATAGTGAGTTGAATCACAAGAGACTGCTGGCTCTGTTGATTAAAAACAGATTATTCGCATTTTCGTGTATTTCAATCTAATGTGAAAGACAAGTGGAGGCGCTTTGCTCACTGCTGTCTGCTCCTCCTCTTCTTGGATAAGCTCCCCAAACCCCACATTCCAATCTTGCCTCATGTTCCCCCTCCCCACCAGGAGCTGGCCGCAGACCCAGCCTTCCTGACCACTGTGCTGTGCGCTCTGGGTGGCTTCTCACTGCTGCTGGTCCTGGCTTCCCGGGAGCAGCGACTGCAGCGCTGGACGCGTCCCCTGTCAGGCCTCGTGTGGGCAGCACTGCTTGCACTAGGCCACAGCTTCCTGTTCACTGGGGGCGTGGTGAGCGCCTGGGACCAGGTGAGCAGGTGGAGCAGGGCAATGGGGGTTCCTAGGCCTCAAACATGCACCCAGGCCTGGAGGAGCAGCATAAGCTTGCAACTTCCCGTGCCTCTCTCCCCTAGGTGTCCTTTTTCCTTTTTGTCATCTTCACTGTGTATGCCATGTTGCCCTTGGACATGCGGGACGCCATCACCGCGGGTGTCACCTCCTCACTCTCACACTTGCTGGTCCTTGGGCTGTATCTTGGGCCTCAGCCCGACTCTCGGCCGGCGCTGCTGCCACAGGTGAGCACACAGGAAGCACAGGCTGCATCCGGGGCTGGCTCTGCTGGGCGCTGCTTGCTTCCTCTGGGCGTTCACCAGCTGTTTTGTTGAGCTGACTCCATGGCAGGGCTCAGGGTTGAAACAGACTTGGCGGAGCTGGTCCACAGTGCCAGCGCGATGCCTGCAAACGCCAGAAGAGGGCTCTGGCCCCCAGGGAAGGGAGTTCGCCAGGGGACCAGGGTGATGGGGACAGATGTGGATAACAGAACCTTCACAGAGAATGTAAAAATTAGAGCTTGAGTAGTTTCCTGCTGCCGCGTGGGCGGGGATGGTGGAGAGGTATTCTGGCAGAAGGGTTCTAGGCCTAAGAGGCTATGTTGGTGCAGCAACCAAGGGTCTGGATGGGGTGGCGGGGTGAGGGAGAAGAGCCCCCTACAGACTCCACAATGCGGCACCCGTTGCCTCGAAATACTCTTAACTGTAGAGTCCTCCCTGCCATCTCGGTTAGCCCCCCGCCCCCACCCCGGGGTGCCGCGTTGCCTGAGACTGACGCTCCCCGCAGCTGGCTGCAAACGCGGTGCTGTTCCTGTGCGGGAACGCGGCCGGAGCCTATCACAAGGCGCTGATGGAGCGCGCGCTGCGCGCCACGTTCCGGGAGGCGCTTAGTTCCCTGCACTCGCGGCGGAGACTGGACACCGAGAAGAAGCATCAGGTTCTCCGGGCCAGGAGGCCGAGCGGGACTGGGGCTCGGAGAGGGGAGTTGTTTGGGTCACACAACCGAGCTCCGGAGACTGAATGACTTTAGGCGGGTCACTTGACCTGTTTCTTCCTTTATAAAATACAGCTATTGTCTGCCTTGGAAGGCTGCTGTGAGGTTCAAAAAACCTGAATCTTGTGAAAGCACTTTAGAGCTTTATGATATTAAACGAAGGGCTCTAATTCCTGTGTTGGTGCTGGAAGTTTAATCCCTAACATCGATCAGTGCAGGGCAGAGCTGGAGCCGGGCTGTGGGCGGTGGGAAGGACCTGGGCCATGGCTCTGGTGAACACCTCTGGGGCTGGGGGAGTCTGTGGGCTCCTAGGAGTTTGAGGGGGTGGGGTTCCTGGCTTTAGGGAGTGGGGTGAGGGTTGGTGCTCATAGTTGCCTCCCTCAGGAACACCTTCTCTTGTCCATCCTTCCTGCCTACCTGGCCCGAGAGATGAAGGAGGAGATCATGGCACGGCTGCAGGCTGGACAGGGGTCACGGCCAGAGAGCACCAACAACTTTCACAGCCTCTATGTCAAGAGGCACCAGGGAGTCAGGTATGAAGGATGGCCAGAGGGGAGGGGGTGTGGGCTGAGACCCCAGCCCCACTGATGCTGTCTCCCCTGCCCAGCGTGCTGTATGCTGACATCGTGGGCTTCACGAGACTGGCCAGTGAGTGCTCCCCTAAGGAGTTGGTGCTTATGCTCAACGAGCTCTTTGGCAAGTTCGACCAAATCGCCAAGGTCAGAGGGGGCTTCCTTCCCCACCTTCAAACTCCCCACCCTGGAGAGACCCTGCCAGGGAAAGTCCTGCCTTATAAGATCCCTGTCCCACTTCCAAGCTCACGTGGGCTCCCAGATACTCCACTGCAGTAGGAAACCCTCTCAAACATCCCCAGGTATGGAACTACTCACGGCACACCTCAGACTTGGAGGGATCTTTCAACATCCTCACAGATGTCCCAAACACAACACCCCCGAACAGGCTCTGAGTCCCAGCACAGGTGTCTCTGGACACCACAACCAAATCTAGATGGATTTTTCTGATGCACTAATGTTAGGAGGCCCTTCCAAGGGAAATCTCTGCCCTCTGCATCCTCAGCTTAGCTACCTTGTCAGTCCCCAGGGATGCCCCCAAGGAATTTAATCTTGGGTGTCCTCCCAAAAAAAACCCTCAATCCTGAGATGACTTTCATATGCTCAAATCTGGATACACCCTACATGTGCCAAAGCTGGAGAGATTCACAAACATCCCAACTCTTCAGATGCCCTTCTGAGAAAGACAGCCACATACAAAACCTCAGCCAGCCCCATATCAAGCTGAGGGAGGCCCTAGATCTGATCTCGACACTCTCAACCTCAGAAGTTCTTCAGGGCTACCACATTTGCTCCCACTTGTCCCAGCTCCTTCCTGCCTCTTCTGGCTGCTAACCAGCTGCCGCCACCCCCTGCACACCCTTCCCCTAGGAGCACGAATGCATGCGGATCAAGATCCTAGGAGACTGTTACTACTGTGTCTCCGGCCTGCCGCTCTCACTGCCTGACCACGCCATCAACTGTGTGCGCATGGGGCTGGACATGTGCCGGGCCATCAGGTCAGCTGGGGGGGGCAGGATGGATGTGCAGAGGAGCAGGCAGGATGGTGGAAGTCCTCCTGGAAAGAGGGAGGGGTACAGTACACCATGGGTAGGGCTGAAGTCAGCATTCAGACTGTTCTCTACACATCTCGCTCAGGAAACTTCGGGCAGCCACAGGCGTGGATATCAACATGCGTGTGGGCGTGCACTCAGGCAGCGTGCTCTGCGGGGTCATCGGGCTACAGAAATGGCAGTATGATGTCTGGTCCCATGACGTCACTCTGGCCAACCACATGGAGGCGAGTGGAGTGCCAGGGTGAGAGCTGGGGCTCCAGGAGGCTATAGCGAAAGACCCATCAGGCCTCCCACATGCCTGGTTTTTATAGTTCTTTAAAATGAGCATGTTCTCAAGTGGGGCTCAGGGAGATCCTGGGGACAGGAAGGGGAGCTGGGAGACACCTCCTGTAGCACAGGATCTTGCTGGAAGTCAGACCTCCAGGAATGATCCTCGAAAGAAATGAGAAATTTGGAATCCCTCCCTCCTGACTCCCCTTGCCCTCTTCTTCCAGACGAGTACATATCACAGGGGCTACGCTGGCCCTGCTGGCCGGGGCTTATGCTGTGGAGGATGCAGCCATGGAACACCGGGACCCATACCTTCGGGAGCTAGGGGAGCCGACCTACCTGGTCATCGACCCCTGGGTAAGAACCCAGCCTGGACCCCATGACCTGGCCCACCCCGACATCCACAGCCAATGAGCCTGATCTCGTCCATGCCAGAGATTGAGCTCCTGGGTCCTGATGTGTGTATCACGAGGGAGGGGACACAAGCCTTAAAGGAGTGTGGGGAGAATGGGGAAGTCAAGTCAACGTGATCTTGACTCTCAGCCCTCATATGGCCCAGGCTGCAGAGGAGGACGAGAAGGGTACTGCAGGAGGGTTGCTGTCCTCTCTTGAGGGCTCCAAGATGCGTCCATCACTGCTGATGACCCGCTACCTGGAGTCCTGGGGTGCAGCCAAGCCTTTCGCCCACCTGAGCCACGTAGAGAGCCCTGTGTCCACATCTACCCCTCTCCCGGTACGTGCACCTCCTTCATGAGCCCAGCACTTAACATCAACCCACCCCCGTGGCCCACTTCCAGCCCTTCCTGCCCCCTCCACCAGTGAGTCACTTGATGACATCCCAAGGTCCTGAACTGTCTGGTCACCCCAGTCACTGGTTCAGGACCTTCCTTGCCCTTCTTTCCAGAGAAAGGACAAAGATGACTTCCCTCTGAGCTGAGTTCAGAGAAGACTCAAGACCCCATAGACTCCGTGCCCATTGCTCCCCGGCCTCCATTCAGGAAGCCCTTCCCCTGGAACCATACTCCCTCCTAACTCTGAGGCCCATGCTACACACCCCTTCTCGCCAGGAAATGGGTCTGTTTAGCTCAGACCGCACGCTCTCTTCTTCAGTCCCTACTGGGACCAGGACAGTGGGGGCCAATCACTCGTTGCCCCCACTCTCCAGCACTTGTACACAGATAAGATGAAGTGAAAGTGAAAATCTCTCATGGGCTTGAAGAAGGAAGTAACAATGAGTGGGCAGCATTGGGGAGAGGACAGGGAGACTGGCCTACCCCTTGTCTGGAGAAAGCTAGGGCAGGATGTTACTGATCTATGCAAAACACTTCAACGTAATGAGTGATTCATCATCTGCCGGGAAAGCCTGCATCTCCCCCACAGGCTCTTGGTACTTGATGACGAGTGGCCTGAACCCCCTCATGCAGGGACCCAGGCCATGTCCCTAAAGGCTTGCCCTGGGATTCGATTCCTCAGCCTCTTCTTCTCCATTGTACCCCATCTTCCCGAAAACTGTTCAGCATTCCTAGCCACTTGTCCACAGATCTTCCCAGAATCTTCTCAGCAAGGTAGACCTGCTTGGATTTATGGGGTGACTCCAGAGTACCCTTTCTGTGTCCCATCCCCCCTCCTCTCCCATCCAACAGGAAAGCAGACCAGAGATCAGTGAGCAGTGGGGTGCGGGGAGGGGTGGAGGACCTTGGCAGCAATGGCTCAGTGGCTGAGTGCCTCAGCGTGGGGAAGGGGAGAGGTCAGAATGCTATGCTGGCAGGATGGAGAGGAAGGAAGGACCCAAGACCCAGTGACTATTGCAGGATGAGGCCGCCTGCTGGGGGTAGGAGAGAAGGGGGCTTGCCCAGGGGCTGTAAGACGGTGTTGAGTGCAGTCCTCATCCATCATGGTGGGGATGCCTCCTCAGAACCCTGCCAGATCTCCCTAAATCCTTCACTGTCATGCAGGCTGATAAGTGTTAGGGCAGAGTGGCAACCCCTTATTCTAAGGTATCTTTCAATGCGGGACCACACCAGCCCAGAAACTCCTTTCTCAGTTCCTGACGTTCCAGGGTCTCATTTAAATGTTAGGGATCCTGAGAATCACACTTGGATTACTATTAAACAGTGTGGAACTGTGGGGTGACTGGGCAGTGTTTGTGTGGTGGCTACCATCCATCCATATCTATTCCTTCTACAATCTTTCATTACCTACTATGTAGCATGCACTAGGGTAGTTCTTGAAAAGACAGAAATGAATGAGATAGTTCCCCGCCTTTAAATAATTTATAGGCATAGGCGTGGGCAGGAGGTAGTTTGATAAAAGTTAGACTCAGGTGTAGATGTATAGATGGTTCCATGCCTAAAACATCTCTCAATCACTCTGTCTCTCCCTCTCTGCTCCTCTCACGTACACAGGGTTTTGGTTTGTGGGCCAAGCCCACAGGGTGGCCCTGCTGTGACCTGTTTTCTTCACGTGAGCCAGGGGAGTGGGGAAAAATGATCACCCTACATCTTGCCACAGGTCGTGGCTGTGGCACTTCACCTCCTTCCTTGGTACTCATCCTCAGTTGCAGGCTGAATCTCACATCTCTGCACACATTGCATATTCCTTTTGGTGCAGAAGAGAATGACCTCAACCAGGTTTCTCTTCCTCTTCCCCATTGTTTTCCATTTTTGGTTCTCTCCCCTACCACCTCCCAGCTCAGCCTGATCATCATGAAAGGGCAGAGGAGATTCAAAGTGTTCTGCATTGCCATTCCAGTTTCAACCAACAGGGATTTTTTTGGCATGGGGTTATGGGCAAGTCACTGCCTTTGGAATCTGTTGCAGCCCTTAGGGAAGATGAGACACAAGAAATCACAGCCATCAAGCCTACAGAAGATCCAGGGTTGCCTCTTAAGTGATAGAAACTATGAGGAAATCAGAGGGCATAGAGATTCTCAGAGTCTGAAAGGCCAGAAAGAAGCTTGAAGAAATAAATGTGGTTTGTGGGCAGGTGGGATTTGGTAGAGATGGAAATGGAGAGAGAAATGGTGATGTGTATATAGAGAGATAAAGATAAAGATAGAAAGGGAGAGAGAGAGAGTTGAGTCAGATGCTCAAGTCAAGGCCCGTGCAAATTTGAAATGCCTCGCTGCAGAGAGGCTCCACCATGGTGAAGGATGCTCACTGTCTTTCATCTTCCTCCATCCCTGTGTTCTCCGTGCAGGAGAAGGCCCTGTCTTCCTTCAGCCCCCAGTGGAGCCTGGACCGGTGAGGTGGTCTGAGCAAATTTGAGTGGGATTGTCCCTGCGACCAACTTCCATCCTCCCTCAGGGGCTGCTCCTGCTTTGCCCAAATGCTTTTGAGGGTCTTCCTGGTGACAGGCTGGGCTCTCACTGTGCAGGAGCCGTACCATGAGGGGACCTGATGAGGAATTAGACACTGGGGATGCCAAGTTCTTCCAGGTCATCGAACAGCTCAATTCTCAGAAGTATGGAGATCTGAAGAGGGCTGGGAGGGCTGGAGGCCAGGGCTCGGGTGGTAGAGGAGGGACAGTGCTTCCTCTGCCCAGAAATGAAGGGAAAACCTTCCCAGCTCTAGCCTTTCCACTCACCTGACCACGCCCCACCCCCCACCCCCCGCCCCTTCCTCTTCCGGGCTTACTGCCCCCCACCTCCCATCAGACAATGGAAACAGTCAAAGGACTTCAATCCACTGACACTGTACTTCAGAGAGAAGGAGATGGAGAAAGAGGTAGGCTGGGAGATGGCACCAGAGGACTTCCCAACCTCAGTTTCTCTGCCTTGGGGAGGGGCAGGCCCTGTGGTCCCACCTCCCTTTCCCAGTTCTGGGCAGTTTGTGACCTTGAAGGGGTGAAGGGCTCGTACTAGTCCTTTGGATTTCTGGTTGGTGATGAGAGGAAGGAGGACAGCTCCTTGGAGAACCGGTAGGGGCTTCCTGGGTCAGAACTGGAGGGTGGGACAGTGAGTCTGGGGCCCACTCCTTGCTCAGGATTGACACCTTCAAGGTGATGGGCAGCACTGGTGCTGACCCCTCCCCATCCCTTGCAGTATCGGCTCTCTGCACTCCCCGCCTTCAAATACTATGCAGCCTGCACCTTCCTGGTTTTTCTCTCCAACTTCATTATCCAGATGCTGGTGACAAACAGGTGAGCGACCCCTAGACAAAGGAAGCCCTGATTCTCCAAAAGAGATCCCCTGGCTCTTCCAGACCCCTAACCCACACTTTCTTCCCTTACTCACTTCCCCTCGGCTCAGGGCACTGAACCACAGAGGAAATGGAAATACTTGTCGTGGGGAACCAGTAATCCTAGCCCTCATCTCATTGTCTTACGTCCTGTGCACTTTCTGCATACCCCCAAGCATTTTCACGTGTCTATCTCCCTGTTCTAACAACAGTCCCACGAGATTTGGATTTCTTTTGTTTCCATTAAGAAATCCAAATCTCACAGCATATGAGCTTAGAGAGTAGGTCCCCACTCCTAGTTCGCTGCTAGGAAGGGTGAGGACTCATTCAGAACTCAGCCAGGTGAAAGAACTTTGGCCCAAAAGCCCAGAGACCAGTCTGATGCAGCCTCGGCCACTCTCATGAGCCCCCGTCCCTTCAGAAATTGTCCCTGGGTTATCCCAGTACTGTCCAAGACCCTGCAGCTTTCCCAGGTCATCAGTATGTAATGTCTTTCATCTGCCCAGGCTTCAGCAGCAGCCAGTTCAGATCCCCAGGACCACTTTTCCCTGTGTCCCCCACCCAGACTGCACACAGAAAGCCTGTTCTGGCTCTTCAAGGCCTCATTCTTGTCTCTCTGTAGGCCTCCAGCTCTGACCATCACCTATGGCATCACCTTCCTCCTCTTCTTCCTCCTCCTCTTCGTCTGCTTCTCAGAGCACCTGATGGTGAGGTGGGCTTAGGGGCAGAGTGGTGAGCTGGGGCCCCCGACCATGACCTGGCCTGTAGTGGGTGCTCCAGCTGCATGGCTAAGATTCGCATGCTCCTTCCACAGAAGTGTGTCTTGAAAGGCCCCAAGATGCTGCACTGGCTACCCACCCTGTCTGTCCTGGTGGCCACACGGCCAGGACTGCGAGTGGCTCTGGGCACCGCTACCATCCTGCTCGTCTTCGTCATGGCCATTACCAGTCTGGTGAGAGAGAAGGGGCCCTATGCACCCCCATCAGGCCATGCTGGACCTTCCAGATGCTGAAAGAGGACCCTTGGATTTGGGAGAACAGCTGGACTAAGGCCAGGGGATACTGGAAATGTTGGACAAGTATAAATGAAAATTACAGTCATGCACAGCCTACCACCTGGGCATAATTATCATTAATAACACTTTGGTGGACATCCTTCCTATCTTTTTTTCTATGTAGGCAGCTTTCCTTACTTACCTTGAAAATGAAAATAGTATTAGTCACTCAGTTGTGTCCAACTCTCTGTGACCCCATGGACTATAGCCTGCTAGGCTCCTCTATCCATGGGATTCTCCTGGCAAGAATACTGAAGTGGGTTGCCATTCCTTTCTCTAGAGGATCTTCCCAACCCAGGGATTGAACCTGGGTCTCCCAAATTGCAGGCAGTCTCTTTACCGTCTGAGCCACCAGGGAAGCCCTACCTTACACAATTATGATTTTGAAAGCTGAGTTTGGCAGGTTTTTTAGAACTTAGAATCATTCCTAGAATTCTATCCCTGAAAAACACTTTAGGAATCATCCCCCAACCAAGTTACAAAACCAGAAGCTGAGGCCCAGAGAGATTATGTGGTTGGCAAAAGATCACACAGTGATCTTGGATCGTGGATCTTTTGATCCATGACGGTGCTCATGACACCCACTCCCCCAATCCCTGCTCACTCCCAGCAAGGACCCCAGCACCGAGACTCCCTCACCAACCAGGGAGGATAGCAAGATCTGCCACTTTGGCAGAGTCTGGCCCCGACTCACCCTTGGGTCAGCTGAAACCCAGATGAAGTCACCATCATGCCCAAGCAGCTGCCTGCTGCCTCAGCTCCTTGTCTCCCGCAGGTCTTCTTACCAGCAACATCAGCCTGCCCTTTTCAGGCTCCCAATATGTCCTCCATGGCTTCCAACCTCTCCTGGGAGCTCCCTGGGTCCCTGCCTCTCATCAGCATCCCAGTGAGTGTCCCCCACAGCCCTGAACGTCCCTCCCCCACTCCATCCTGCGGACAGGGACAGACACAAGTCCCACTCGGTGTGTGTTTGTGTGGCTGTCACCTCTGCCCCTCCTTGATGGGACAGGAGCCCTGGGGTGTCCCTCGCCCCTGCCCGTGGGACAGGCCCCACCTCCTGACCGCCCTGCCTGGCCCCACAGTACTCCATGCACTGCTGCGTGTTGGGCTTCCTCTCCTGCTCCCTCTTCCTGCACATGAGCTTTGAGCTGAAGCTGCTGCTGCTCCTGCTGTGGCTGACGGCCTCCTGCTCCATCTTCCTGCACTCCCACGCCTGGTTGTCCGACTGCCTCATCGCCCGCCTCTACCTGGGCACCTTGGACTCCAGGTGCGCATGGCCGCTGCACAGAGGGGCCCAGGCTGGGATGGGACAGAGCAGAACTGTCCGCATCTCTCTGCCTGAACCACCCACAGGGCAAAGAGAGAGGGAGGCAGAGGGTTACATGGGAGCCGGTGCAGGAAGTGATAGGGAAGCCATGGGACAACGCTTATCTGTGGCCTCCTCAGGCCAGGGGTGCTGAAGGAGCCCAAACTGATGGGAGCAGTCTCCTTCTTCATCTTCTTCTTCACCCTCCTAGTCCTGGCTCGGCAGGTAAGTCTCCCAGCTCACCACTCCAGGGCCTCCCTAGGAAGGGTGAGGCAGGGTCCCCATATATGTGACTTAGTCCCTCTCACCCTTTCCCTTAATTTCACATTTCCAGGGGCGAACCCAAATGGTCTGTCCATTGGCAGCTTAAAGTGAAATTTCCTGCTCCCTTTCTTCTTCTTTGCTCCCTAAGGGGTGTGCCCTTAAATCCTCCCCTCCACCCCTCTCTCCCACCCCAATCTAGGAAAATCATGTTTAAGAAAAAATCCTCCACCCCTACTGCCCTCCCTCATTTGAATCTAGATTTGAGGCAGTCTCCCTGGGCAGAGTTGCACCTTAAGCTTTTCTCTAAACTGGGGGTATGGTGTGGTTTTAAGCATCATGTGTGAGGGGTGAATGCTCAGAAGCCGGGCCCTCCTGTACCGTGCCTCCCCATGGCCCGCTGTGACCCTCCACAGAACGAATATTACTGCCGCCTGGACTTTCTGTGGAAGAAGAAGCTGAGGCAAGAGCAGGAGGAGACAGAGACAATGGAGAACCTGACTCGGCTGCTCTTGGAGAACGTGCTCCCTGCGCACGTGGCCCCCCAGTTCATTGGTCAGAATCGGCGCAATGAGGTGACTCCCCATCCCCAGCTCCTGAGCCCCAGAGGACGAGAGCCTTGGCTTGGCCCATCTTGTCTGGACTCCTGCCTGACGGGTTGGGCAGCCACCCAAGCCCCCATGCCTGTCAGGGGCCTCCGTTTTCACAAGTTCTTAGGCTCTGTCTTTGGTGAGCACAGTCTCTGCCTCCCAAGGTCTTACTGGGAAGGAGTGTTCTCTCTGATGGCTGCTCCCTACCCTTCAAAAGCCTCATGGAGTGTCAGTGGGAACTGTGTGAAGGACATAGTCCTCCCATCCCTCTACCCCTTCACTGTCCACTTTGGTAGCCATTAGCCCCAGTGTGGCCATTCTTTAAAATAGAAGATTCAGTTCCTTGGTCACGCTGGCCCCGTTTCAAGTGTTCCACAGCTGCTTTGGCCAGTGGCCACCATATAGAGCAGCGCAGCCAACAGAACATTTCCATCACCACAGAAACTTCCGCTGGGTGATGCTGCTCTAGACTCTTCTTTTCCCTACTATTGCTTTTTTTTTTTTTTTTAGTTTGAATAGCAAAATTTATTTCTCAGAGTTCTGGAGGCTATTAGTGCTTCATTTTATCTTCCAAAGTGTAGCTATCTTTGTAAGCTGACTTAACACTTTTCAGCAATAAGATATAAAGATAATTCCCATGGATATGATCCTAGTTCCAAAAGAGACTCCCTTCACGTTGCCGTGAGGTGATCTTGACTCCGAACTTCTCTCTTTCCTGGAATCACAGTGAGACCCAATCTTTAACTCCTGCGTCACATCCCTGGAGCAACCTGACCCTACCCCTCTGCTTCCTTCCTGATCTTTCTTAAACTGAGGGGGAGGAGTGTGGACACAGGGAGGAGGAGCCATACAGACCCAGAAGGGGGAAGAACAGGGCATAGCCCCTCATGGCAGCCCCCTGGCCCCCCCAGGACCTCTACCACCAGTCCTATGAGTGTGTGTGTGTCCTCTTCGCCTCGGTCCCAGACTTCAAGGAGTTCTACTCTGAATCCAGCATCAACCATGAGGGGCTAGAGTGTCTGCGGCTGCTCAATGAGATAATCGCTGATTTTGATGAGGTGACAGCTCCAAGGGTCACCCCCAGACCCTATGTCCTGGATTCTAGAATTTCCCACCAGGCCCTCCTTCCACTTCACTCTCCTGGCCGGGAGGACCATCCTCCCCTCCCCAGCCCTCCGGCTCCTCCTCTGATCCCCCAGCTCTGCCCTCCCCAACAACTCTGCTCACTGCGACTCTCGCCGTGCCACCATCCCTGACCCCACAACTGGTCCTTTAGCTTCCAAAAGCCTGGGGCTGGGCTTCTGGGAGAGAGCCAGAGAGACTGGGGACACAGCCTCCTTTCTGTACAGCTGCTCTCCAAGCCCAAGTTCAGTGGGGTGGAGAAGATCAAAACTATCTGCAGCACCTACATGGCAGCTACCGGCTTGAACGCCACCTCTGGACAGGATGCACAGCAGGTACCACGTATCCCTTCCTTACCTGCTGACCCTCTTCTGGGCTCTCCTTGGTGGGCCCATAAGTGGGCCTTATCCCTGTGCCTTCATTGACCCGTCCTGGTGGGCTGGCCCTTTGCCAGGATGCTGAGCAAAGCTGCGGCCACCTTGGCACCATGGTAGAGTTTGCTGTGGCCCTTGGGTCTAAGCTGGATGTCATCAACAAGCACTCATTCAACAACTTTCGCTTGCGTGTAGGTGAGGACCCTCCCTTCCTGGGGCAGTTTGGGACTTCATTCTCAGCTTCCCAAGCTCTCCCTCCCCCAAGTCCTTTGTTAGCTGCTCCCCAGCTCATCCCGGGAAACCCCTGCAGACTCACCCCTTGGGATGGAGCATGAAGCTAGAAGGCCCATACACTTCCTTCCCTAAGCAGCACTCCTCTGGCCTGTCCTTTCCTCCAAGGCCCCCAGCCCCTTCAGTCTAGTTCCCTGAGCTTTCTTCCCCACTCTCCTTCTTCAAAATTCCCCCTCAGGGCCCCTCTTTACCACACCTCTTGTCAGGGTTAAACCACGGACCTGTAGTGGCTGGAGTGATTGGGGCCCAGAAACCACAATATGACATCTGGGGCAACACGGTGAATGTGGCCAGCCGCATGGAGAGCACAGGTGTCCTGGGCAAGATTCAGGTGAGGGAGCCACTCAGAGGCGTGGGGGCAGGGGGACAGGGTTAAGGATACCCCCACATTCCCTCACCCCTTTCCAATTGCAGGTAACAGAAGAGACAGCCTGGGCCCTCCAGTCCTTAGGCTACACCTGCTACAGCCGGGGCATCATCAAGGTCAAAGGCAAAGGGCAGCTCTGCACCTACTTCTTGAACACAGATTTGACACGAACTGGACCTCCCTCAGCCACCCTAGGCTGAGAACCCATCCCCGTCCTCTCCATCTGTAAGCTCCTCAGTAAAGAGACTCTGGTATGTCTGGGTTAGAACTGATGTCAGGAGCTGCTAGTTTAGCTGAGGAGCATCTTCTCCTCGCCTCTCAGTAGGACTGCTTCTTCCCAGGCCACACTGAATATATGTGTGCAAGTGTGAGCATGAGTGTGTTAAAAAGGAGTGATTTTTTTCTCACAAGCTCAGCAAAAGGACTGCCTCTGCTTCCCTGCCTGCCTGCCAACCTGATTCCAGTATTGGGTACCCTTGGAAGTAGAATTTTATCCACATGACTCAAAACAAAGACTTGTCCTCTCCTGCTTCCCACCCACAAATACTGGAAAGAATCTCCAGGAAAATGTCATTTGATTTTTATTTACACAACAAACACTAAATAAGCACCTGTTATGTGCTCACTATGTAGCATAGGTAGGAGGCCTGGGATATAATCTATTAGGTCCCTCCTCATTTCAGCTGCTGTTCTCAAGCTGACCCACCATGCTTTCTAGCAAGGACATGTATACAGTTGGGGGTCTCCAGTTCTCAGGTCTCTCAGATTCTCCATTGCTTCCTTTTGCCTCCTGCCCAGATGCTGATATTACATAGGTCCTAAAGCATCCATGGCTCATTCCTGCTCACATTTTGGGGTCCATGAGAGGTATCTTGATGTGCAGAAGTTACACAAGGATTTTTGACTTTTCTCCTAGGTGTCTTTCTCTTTTTATGCAAGAGATTCAAAAAGTAAACTGCCGCTACCATCTTCTTAAAATGCTGTCAGAACACAGCCAGTCCAAGGCTCTCCAAGACAACAGTCTTCCCAAGTAAAGAATGACCCAACCTTTTCGCTTTTGCAAATCTTCATTTCCTAAGGGTGACCACATCACAGAGGGCCTTCAGCTCCAGCCTGTACCACAGCATTTTAGGGGCTGGCAAGATGCTGATGTGCAGAGTTCTAAGGAATAAGATCTGACGACTTGGCTCGCTGGTGAGACTGCCTCCAGAGAGAGAGGGAAAAGAGGCAATCCCCCAAGACATCTCCCATTGACAGGACAAAGAGTACTGGCAGGAGGTTGGAGTCCCGCTAACAAAGATCCCCACCCCAGCCCTCTGGGCAGACACCTCATAGCAGGTCTAAATGTTCTTCCTGTGCTGAGTCAGGGAGTCTGGAGTGATGGGCACGCCTGGGTGGTCCTCCTTGGCCAGCTCCTTCAGGGGTCTGCAGACCTGTGTTGTTCCAAGTATGATCTGCAGATCGCCTTCCTCAGAATGGGGGTGGGAAGGTCTGATTTCTCCGTCTGTGTCCCAGAACTGAAAAGGACAGGGGACTAAAGGACGTGCCACTCTGCTACTGAGAAGGAGCAACCAGGAGCACCCCAGTCTCCCGTCATGAACGCATCACACACACCCGGGGGGACCCAGTTTCAGACTTCAGTTTTAATTGTAAAGCTGCCTGTGGGGACCCGGTTCCCATTCAGCCCTGAGTTGTGCCCCTCCCCGCCTTCCGCTCCACTTTCCCACCAGCGTTCTCTTCCTCGGGGAAGGAGGGGGCTGGTCAAAAATTGGGTCAGGCCAGCGGGGAGGGCATTCCCCCAGGAGGAAAGCTATGGTCCTTGCACTGCAGCCACCCAGCAGGCCTAGTTGAGTTCGCTTCACTCGAGAGGGTTGGTGGAGGCAGTGAGGCTCTCGGCGGGGTCAGGCTCAGGAGAGGCGGGGGTGCCCCTCACTGTCTGGGCCAGGGTGCCCTTGCGACGGCTGCTGGACGTCTCGGAGCCGGTGCCCTCTAACAGCTTGGCGATGAAGCCCACGCCGGCTGAGCGCAACAGGCCGCCCCCGGCACACGCGTACAGCAGGGGGTTCACGCTGCTGCTCAGGAAGGCCAGCGTGATGAGCACGTGGCGGGCCAGGAGCAGCCGCCGACCCACCGGTCCGGAACCCAGGGCCTTGCCCGCTGCCGCGCGGAACCCCTCGGCCAGGTTCACCACGTGGTAGGGCAGCCAGAAGGCGGCGAAGGCCAGGATGATGAGCGCCACCAGGCGGCCGGTGCGGCGGCTGCGGCGGAAGCGCCGGGCCCGCAACCTGCGCCCGATGTCGCAGTAGCTGGCCACCACGACCAGGAAGGGCAGCAGAAAGCCGGTGATCACCTCGAAGAACAGATGGAAGGCCCGATGTCTTTCGCTGGGGTACTTCAGGAAGCAGGTCAGGCTCCTATTGTTCAATCCCAAGTGCACCGTGCGGTACAAGAGGACGGGAGTGGCCAGCAGAACAGACATCACCCAGATGCCGGCCAGCACCCGCCAGGCGACTGCCTTGGTGCGCAGCTTCTGGGACACAAAGGGGAGGGCCACCGCCAGCGAGCGGTCCAGACTCATGGTCATGATAAGTAGGACGCTGGCATACATGCTGACTCCACAGATATAGTGGAACAGGCGGCAGCTGGACAATCCAAAAGTCCAGGTCCCTTGTGCCACAGAGTAGAGGAAAAAGGGGGCAGTGAGCAACACGGCCAAGTCGGCCAGGGCCAAGTGCAGCACCATCAGGGCAGTGACAGAGCGCTTCCGCAGCTTTGCCAGGATGCTCCACACTACAAAGCTGTTGCCAGGAAGCCCTACAGCCAGCGCCACTGACAGTACGATGATGACCAGCAGAGAGATGAAACTGACTCCTGATGAGGAGGGTGCTGCAGGAGATGTAGTGTTCATGGCTATAGCAAGGACCTGAAGAGTGAGGGTGACACGCACATGAAGGAAGGGTTTCCTGACACTCCCGATACACCTAGTCTGGGTACTCTCATCTGTCTTCAAGGTCAGCACCATCAGATGCTGCTCACCAGGGTATACTACCCTTATCATCACCCACTGACCTGTCTTAAGAGGATCTGGCTGAGTAGAAAGATTAATTTCCTAACTGTGCCACATACCCCCTTCCTGCCCATAGACCCAACTGCAAAATGTACAGCAACAGCAGAGGCAGTATTTCCAGACCTGTCAGCCTCCATACCTTAGGAGACCCTAAAATCCAGAACCAAAGTGGAGGCTTTTCTTAACAATGCTGTACCTCTCAAAAGGCTAGCTCCTTTCCCCTACCACCACCCGACCCCTGCCAGACCCTCAGCCCACTCAAGTGCCACTGCCCTCTTCCAATCACCTACCCACTCACCCCAGAGGTGCCCAGGCTCCACCAAGAACAACAGGGATGGGGAAGATTTCATGGACAGGAGACAAGACCAAGTCCTCTCAAGTTCCTTTACCACTGGTCAGCTTTCTTTGGAAGTCCTTTGGACCTTACAGCTGTGCTCCCTCCCCCCACCTCCCCTACTCCCAGGGTACTTACTTAAGGCTTTGCCGGGCACTGGTTGGAAGCTGGTGCCAATCCCAGGGTGAGGGCAGAATGGCGTAGCCTATCCCCAGATCCGAGCCGGTGCCAGGGGCCTGGCCTGGGGTCTGGGTGCTATCAGTTAAGTCAGCTAGAGAGGAAGTACCACAGAGCAGGGGAGGGAAGATGCATCTTCCTAAGGGTGGGGCCGAAACTCCTACCCGCTCCCTTCCCTAGGTGGGGTGGAATAGTCTTTGTGTTCCAGAGTCCAGTGGGGAGGAGGACTCCTCAGGGGTGGGGCCAGAAGAGAAGATCCCCGAAGGGGTAGTGAGAGAGGAAAGAGTGAGGGGGCGGGTAGGCTGCAGTGTGGCCTCAGATGCAGGTCTAGATTGAAGAATTGAACAGAATGATGAATTGTGTCATGCAGGAGAAGGGGGGAAGGAAGCCAGAGAGGGGAAATGGACTCAGACTGAGAGGTCAGAATGTTGAGTATCTTTATATCTTCTGTGAACGATGTAGATTTTCAGATTAATAGGAAATGTGGGCTGGGGCTGGGGCTCAGTTCTGGGCTTGGGTCAGGTGACGTCATGACTTAAAGAGGACAGCAGTCTGTCTTTGCCTTGGTTTCAAGCCATGACTGGGATTTGGTGGAGAGGACTCCCTTCCAGTACCCTCCATCCCTCCCCTCATTTAAAAGAACTACTTCCATTCTAGGTCCATCTCCTTTTTCTTTCGTAGAAGCCAAATGGTCTCTCTAGTATCACAGAGAATGACAATTTCTTCCCCTTCCTGAACCACTTGTCTTGCACTTGCCAATGTGGCTAAGCTGCCACATGAATTTGGACTTAAGATGTGGGCGCTGGGCAAGTAAGTCAGCACCACATCTTTCCTACTTTCCCACAGCTGACTTCTGTCCCACCTTAGACACAGAGGGAAAGCAGAGATGAGCACAAGAAGCAGACATGAGAGAGGGGGGAAACCAGGAATGTGGAAAGCGAAACAGCCCCCAAAAGGATCACTCTTCCCCCTCCCTGGAAGGAGGGCAGTCTCCTCTTCTTGACTCACCTGCAGAAGCTAAGAACCAAGAAGTCTAATTTTCAATCCAATAACTAGCCTTCCTGCTTCCCTTCCAACTCCACCCCTTCTTGGGAAATACGCGTAGTGGTGCTAATGGGTACGAGTGGAATGGTGGTCATTGAGGTCCCTTAACCTTTGTCGTGGCCCCAGCTTTCCTGCTTTGAGAAAAGCCAGAGCAGGACTTCCCTGTGGTTAAGAATCTGCCTGCCAATGCAGGGGACATGGATTCAATCTCTGCTCCAGGAAGATTCCACATGCCAAGGGGCAACTAAGCCCGTGTGCCACAATTCCTGAATCCGAGCTCTAGAGCCTTTGAGCCACAACGAGAGAAACTCACACACCATAACTAGCGAGTAGCCCCCACTCACCACGACTTGAGAAAGCCTGGGCACAGCTACGAAGACCCAGCACAGCAAAAAATAAGTAAATTAAATTCTTTTAAGAAATAAAAAAAGAGACGAGCCAGAGCAGAGTTGACCCAGCAGCTATCAGCTAGAGGATATGATGAAAACAAATGGGCTGAAACCGCAGCAGAAACTGGAGGCAGAGTTGAGGAAGAGCTTTCTGACCACAGCCGGCCTGTGGGATGGGGAATGTGTAACAGAAGTTAGGAAGCCTCTGCTCTGGTGTGGGAGGACAGGAAGAAAGCCATGAAGTCAGTGTTTGAGGGTAGAAGCTTCTGGCTCAGAGCTCTGGGGTCACCCAGAGGCCCCTTCTGACAGGAACTAGGTTGTCTTTGCCTCCTCTTCCACGTTGCTCCCCACCTCCATCTCTCTCTCCCATCTTTCTCCCTCTGCCCCAGACTAGACGCTCTAACCATACTTTCTGCCCGCCCAAGTCCAGAGCTCTGTCCAACCCCAGTTTTGGTGGCCCTGGCCTGACCCTGAGGACTGGATTTCCTCTAACTTGACTTCTGCCTGGGTGGTGTGAACAGTCACAAAAGCAGAACCTAGGGTGATGGTCGGTGTGACCACTCAGGTAATCAAGCATCTAAGTTTGTTAGAGACTCAGGGGTCTGGGACAAGAGACTTGCAGTGCTAAAACTGAGAAAGTCCTAGGCAAATGGGGATGAGCTGGTTACCCTAGTGACCACACGTGTGTGCACATGGACATCCCCTAAAAAGGACTCCATCCTACATTCCCAAACTCAAAAGTGTCAGGATCCAGAACAATTTTGAGACCTAGAGAGATTCCAAAAGATGGGAACCGAGAAGTATTGGGAAGCCAAGACTTGGCAGAGAGGAAAAAGAGAGAAAGGAGAAGTGGCATCTCCCTGAAAAATTCTTTCGTCTTCCAGATATCCACACCGTTCCTCATACCCCTCAACTCCAACCCCCAGAAGCCTCCTGGGTGAATGAGTGTCTGCCCCTGAGCTCCTTTTTTGAGTCAGGTGACCTTTTCAGGGAGAGTTACATTCAGAGAAGGTTAAGTCTCCGACTTCAAGGTCCCTCCCCCGCTGTTCCAACCACAAGACAGACAAGAAAACTTTCCTTCCAAACCCTACAGACTGACTTTCCCCTCCCAGAGCCAGTTTCCCATCCACTTAGCTCTAACAGACCCGGAGAGTAGATCTTATCACCATCCCTCTGCCAAGCACTCACACCTCTCCTTCCTCCTTCTCCTTTCATTTCCAGAGCGATTCTATGGGTTGGCTTGGGGGAACCAGGCCATCTGGGCTGGGGAGGACAGGGTAAGATTGAGGGCTTGCATTGCCCAGACTTGGCCTGACCCAGCAGTGAGCTAGGTGAACATGGGGTAGTTTCACTCAAGTAGGATGAACCACTGGAGGGAGCACTCTTAAGCCACCCTGTAATGTATTTCACACAATTTCACAGTATCTTTCACAATAGCTATTGGCAACAAGTTATCAGCTCTGGCACCGGGCACAAGCCAGCCTGCAGGTACGTGATACTCTTTAATACAGGCCATCACCACTCCCAGTCCTGGGAGGAACCTGGGCCTGCCCCAGATGTATAATAATTCTGCCCAGAGAGATCTCAACGCTAGCGGGAGAAGGATCCCCAAACCATCCAGAGTGGTTCCCTGAGTTCCAAGGGGGCGCTGGAAGGGAACAGGGAAGAGCCTGGTGATAGGGTTTGACGTCAAGGGTCCCAACCCTGACTATCCTTCTGCGCCCCGCCCCCAGGGTCTCCATTGCCGCCGGCCCGCCCCACCACTTTGAGCCGAGGGGTAGTTCGGAGCTCCAAGGTCCCCTCCCTAGAGCGGCCGCCCCCTCGGGCCTCTCCGGAGCCCTCAAAGAGCCGCATGAGGAAGCGGGGACCCGCCCGGGGCAGGAGATCCCCGGCGGTGAAGAGGTAGAGCACCGGGTTGACGCTGGAGCTGAAGAAGGCCAGAGCCGTAGTTCCGGCTCGCGCCGCCTGGCCCGCGCCGCCCAGCCTGGCGAAGGCCCCTTCGGGCGGAGCCAGCGCGGCGAGCGCCTGCAGCACGTTGACAGCGTGGTAGGGGGCCCAGAGCAGGCCGAAGGCCAGCACGATGGCGCCCACCAGCCGGCCCACCCGCGTCACGCGCCGCCCGGCGCCCCAGCGGACGCCCCGCAGCCGCGCCAGCGTCACGCCGTAGCAACCGAGCACCAGCCCGAAGGGCAGCACGAAGGCGGTCAGGGTCTCCAGGCTCAGGTGGGCAGCGGCGTGGGCGGCCGACGGGTGGCACAGCTGGCACACATGGTCCGCCCCGAGGTGACGGTAGACAGCCGCCGGGGTGGCGAGCACCAGGGCGGCCAGCCAGACGGCCAGCAGCAGGCGGCGGGCCAGGGCCGGGCTGCGTAGTCGGGGCGCCAGGAAGGGGCGCGTGACGGCGAGGCAGCGCTGCAGGCTGAGCAGGCCGGTGAGCAGCACGCTGGCGTACATGCTGAGCGCGCACACGTAGTACACGGCCTTGCAGCCCGCCTGGCCCAGGGGCCAGGCCTGCCGGGTCAGGAAGGCCACGAAGAGCGGCGTGAGCAGCAGCACGGCGCCGTCGGCCAGCGCCAGGTGCAGCACGAGCGTGGCCGCCAGGGGGCGCCCTCTCGCGGACCGCCAGCCGGCCAGGCTCCACACCACAAAGCCATTGCCCGGCAGCCCCAGCAGCGCCGCCAGCAGCAGGAAGGCTGTACCCGTGGCCCGCGAGGTCTTCCAGCTCAGCAGCGTCTCGTTCCCCGGAGGACGGTAGCAGACTGACATTCTTCTGTCCTTCCGGGAGGCTGGAAAGAGCCGTGGGGCGCATTCAGGTGGGGCAGAAGCCCACGTTCCGCCTGATGCTAGTGAGAAGGGACTGAGCGTCCCTCACTCCCCTGCAGCCTGCCTCTGTTCTGTCTGGGGGCCTCTGTCTCTACCCCCCACCAGAAACCCAGCCCCAGCTCAAACACTACTTCTTGTAACCCATGTCCCCTGCTCTCTGTCAGGCCACCTCCCCAGTCCTGACTCCCAGGCTGTCCCTGCCTCCACCTCCACTCTTCTCACCTGGCCTCTCCTTGGTCCGGCCCCATTCCCTATATGTATATACCGCAGGGCAAAAGTGAGTGGAGGGGAGTAAGGTCTAGTGGGCAGATCTACTTACCCAGCTGGGCGGGTGCAGGGTTGGGGGCTCTCCAGGGGCCTGGGGAAGCCCAAAGGCAAAGCGGCAGTGGGCAAGTTGCCTAAGTCTGTCCTGTGCCTGTCAGGTTGGCAGAGGGTGAGGCAGAAACAGGGAGGGACAAGGTGGGGCTCCTCTTGGGCCTTTCCAGGAGCCCTCCCTCACCCTGCTGCTTCCCATCACTAACTCGTCCAGGCATGTGAGAGCCCGCCTCCCACATGTGGGCTCCAGGAAACAGGATAGGCTGAGGGGGTGCAGATAAGGTTCCCTGGGTGTGTGGGTGAGTAGGGACACTGCTGGATCCTGCCCCTGGGTCCTGCCTCTGCGCTCATTTCCCCCCTGCAACACACACACACCCCCAGTTCTCAGCCCTCCCACCCTGCAGCTCTTACACTGTCAGGCATCCCTTGCCAGCTCTCAGCAGAGAAGGCAACCCAACTCCTCATTCCCATAGCTGCTGTATCTTTGCCTGTTTTCCGACTCCTGACACTGCTAAGCCCCACATTTCCTCAGCTTCCTACCTACCCCCTCTCACCTCCTGCCTTGGGCCCTGCCCCAGTCACTCCAGCCTCACGGCTCTCAGAGGACTATCAGTGACAGCTTTCAGTGTAAAGCATGGGGCTAAGTTCCCGGGGGGAGTGGGAGATGCACAGAGGTGTGACGGGCTTATAGGCTGCGTGAAGAGTTGTGACACACACCCATGAAGAGGCCACACTGCTGGGCTGCACCGGGATACGAGGTGAGGAAAAAGGAGAGGCTGCGGTGAGAGACACACTGGAAGGAAGCCGTCTCTGGGTGGCGACGTCAGGCAAAACTTAGGAAGGACATTTGGCAGATTGATAAAATTGAGGGAAGAAGGAAAAAGGCTTCTGCCTGTCAACAGCCAGAAAGGGGCTCCCTGGGAGCCAGGACACCAGTATTGTCTCAGTTTGGTTTTCCTCCCAGCAGAGCTTGAGTCGAGGGTGTGGATATAGGTAATCCTGTCTTTAGGCAGTCAGCTCGGGAAGCCAGAGTGAGAGCAAGGGAAGGGGAAGAGGGGAGCCAATAAGAGGGCGTTATTAAGTTCCTTCAGTGGGCTCCAGGAACCTCTGAGCACACAGAATACCTTCCGGAAAGACAGAAGGCAGATGTTTATGTCCAGCTCACCTTCCCCATTGTTTGAGGGTTGTCCTAGAGGCTTTAATGCCCTGACGCACACTTGCAGCCTGTCCTGTACAGCTTCAGACAAGGCTCCTGGACAGTGTGTGTGTGATGTGTTCACTGACAGTGAGAGTCTGAGCTTCCATACAACTGTTAGCACAACCACAGCTGAAGTGAGAGATGGGACACGGGATACCTCAAGTCCATTAAAGGAGGCATTTTCTCTGCCCCCAGCCATGACTGT
Organism: Bos indicus x Bos taurus; assembly: GCF_003369695.1. Taxonomy (NCBI): domain Eukaryota; kingdom Metazoa; phylum Chordata; class Mammalia; order Artiodactyla; family Bovidae; genus Bos; species Bos indicus x Bos taurus. Next base: position 14,472,201 of record NC_040085.1, read on the forward strand.
GTGTGCTGTCGCTCAGTCATGTCTGACTCTTTGCGACCCCATGGACTATAGTCCACCAGGCTCCTCTGTCCATAGGGACCATAAGAATACTGGAGTGGGTTGCCATGACCTCCTCCAGGGGATCTTCCTGACCCAGGGACTGAACCCGCATCTGTCTCCTGCATTGGCAGGCGGGTTCTTTACCATTAGCGCCACCTGGGAAGCCCCCATCCATGACTCCTTCATGCTAATTAAGTGGCCAGTGGAAGGGAAAAGTGAGTGACTAATCCACTGTGACTGAAACAGGCAGTTCTAGAGAAGGAAGTCAGAGAAATGTTAAGCCAGCCCCTCCCCTGGACCACAGAAGGAAGAGCAGGAAAGCAGGAAGGCCAAGGTCCCAGACAGGATCCTGATGATCCTGGATCCATAGATCACACCCCGTGGGCGCACACTGCCTCCTATCCTGTTTTCTCCAAGCCCTGCAGGTCCTCAGCACCCCCTCCCTTTTCCTAAAACTGCAGTAAATTTTTTTTCAGTAGGTGGCAGCACATACAAAGCAAATCACACAACGCAGCTTTGCACAGATTGGCAGCTAGAAGTTCCCTCCATATAAAGAAAAACACCAGAGATTACATTCCATAGCTCCTGTTTACTCTCACATCACACACTACCACCAGAGACACACTCACAAAACCTCCATGGCTTCTGCCTTCCACCACCACACCCCGCCTCCACCCCCACCTTGGACTTTGCCCTGTGTATTGGCCAGGCAGAGGGGGCCAGAGTCCAGGCTTGACTCATCCCCCTACTCACTGGGGCTGAGATCCCAGCTCTGGAACAGAAAACACCACCACTTCAGCTCCAACCCAGCAGAGAAGCACCCAGCCTAGGACGCCAAGGAGAGGCCCCTCTCCGGGTCCCTCCCTCCACCATGGAATACCTCTCTAACCTGGACCCCAGCAGCCTGCTCAGGTGACTCCTAACCCTCCACTCCAGCTCTGGGTGTATGGGCAGAGCCACAACACTCCATTCAGCCTTGAGTTTCCTAGACTCTCCAATTTGTACCCCTCCCCCTCCCTGCCACCACTTTTCACAGTGGGCTTGTCTAGATTCTGACCCACACCCAGTCCCCCATTCTCCTCATTCTCCCCATTCCCCCGCCAGCCCCCTACTTCCTCCATCCCCCACTCGGTAGTCTCTTCCTCTCCCTGGGCTACTCTAATCTGCACACCTAGATCCTCTCTCCCAACTCCCCTAACACTGCAGCTACCCCACCCACGCCCATCACCCCCAGTGCACTCAGCAGACCTCTCACCCCTTCCTGACCTTCATTCCCACCTACCAGGTCAGTATCCAACATGAGCGCCGATTTGGGCCGAAAGGTCTGGACCTCGGCTCCACCACGCCAGCGACCTTTCCGAGTCTGTGATAACAAGCGGACCACCCGGAAAGGCCTGACAGCCGCTACCCGTCAGGAACTGCTAGACAAGGCAAGTGAGTCAAGTCCCTGGGTTCCAAGAGTGGGGACAGCCAAGGAGCTAGTCAAGAGGGAGAGCTTGGAATGACGAGCAGAAAGAGCGGTGGTTATTACATGGCTGCCCCTCCCTCTGAGGGCTGAAAGCAGGGGGGTCAGCCCGATGGCTTCTACTGCATTTGAGACGATTCATTTTTTTTCTAAGGAGCAAGCTTGTCTTTGGGGGTGGGGAAGGAGTGGATAGGGTTGGAGCAATACATTTCAGAACTCCAATGTATGGAACGGCAATGTCTGACAGATCAAATTCAAATCCTGATTCTGCCACTTCCTACTGTCAGACCTTGGGTAGGTATTCAGCCCATCAAAACTTGTAAAAAGGAAACAATACAGCTGCCTCCTTGGGCTGTGGAAAGATGTAGAAGATAAGGTATGAAAGTGCTACAACAGATACTTGACCCTCGTGAAGACTCAAAAAGGTGAAAAGTCACCATTACTGCAAACAGCTCTGGAGAACTCTGTGGGGTTGGGGAGAGTGAGGTGGGGCGTTGGAGATGAGACCCCATCATGGCAGGCCTTGTCAGCATAATACCTTGACCCCAGAGAACTTGGCTAGCTTTTCAATTCCAAACCGGCAGGGGTGGCTTGGAAGCTGGGAGAGGTGACAGTGCCATGGCAGGAGCAAAACAGGACAAATGGGAAACAACGGGCCCTAATGAGGGTTTCCCAACAACCAAAGAACAGCGCGAGCTGGAGCCTTCTGCAGGGACGCCGGAGAGCCGGGGTCATCACCCAGCACCCAGGGCCGACCGTTGGGTGCTGGGCAGCTGGGCAGGGACAGGGCATAGGATAAGCTCTGCCCCTCCCCTCCTGCTTCTTGCCACTGGGCAGGCTCTGGAGGCCCTGGTGCTGAGTGGAGCGCTCACACTGGTGCTGGAGGAAGACGGGACCACCGTGGAGAGCGAGGAGTTCTTCCAGCTGTTGGAGGATGACACGTGCCTGATGGTGCTGGAGTTGGGACAGAGCTGGAGCCCCCGCAGGGTGAGAGGCCCATAGTGGGGCTGCAGTAGACCACTGATCCTTCTGTCTCTCCCAAGCCTCTTGTCTCACCTAGCCCTGATCTTGGGGACAGAGGCTGAGAGAGGTGAGGAGTTGTCAGACTCCCCATAGAGGACAAACAATCCAGGCAAGGGGCAGGGGGTCAGTGTCTGTCCCAGGGCTGACAGGGTTTAGTGGTGAAGCTTCAGTACACTGATGAGGGGGTGCCCTGCAGAGTGGGGTGCTGTCATATGGCCTGGGCCAGGAGAAGCCCAAGCACAGCAAGGACATCGCCCGCATCACCTTCGACGTATACAAGCAGAGCCCTCGAGATCTCTTCGGCAGCCTGAATATCAAAGCCACGTTCTACGGGCTCTACTCCTTGAGCTGTGACATTCAAGGACTCGGCCCAAAGAAAATACTCAGGTCAGAGGCCACACGTCACACTTTTCCACCCCTACAGTTGCAGCCCCAACAATTCCTTCTCACGCTCTCCCCCACCCTGTTAGCTCTCCCTTGTGGAAAACCCCCAGCCTCCAGCCTGTGGCTGCCTCCCAAGCTCCCCCCACCTCTGACTTCCTCTTGTCTCCGCCCTGCAGGGAGCTCCTCCGATGGGCCTCCTCACTGCTGCAAGGCCTGGGCCATATGCTGCTGGGGATTTCCTCCACCCTTCGTCGTGCAGTAGAAGGGACTGAGCGGTGGCAGCGGCAGGGTCGCCTCAAACCCTACTGAGCAGGGGGTCTGGCCCTAGCCTCATTCCAAGACACAGACTGGAAAGGACTGTGACGGCGTCGAGCCTGGGGGCCTGCACAGTGCAGACTGGCCAACTCACCTCATCTCCCCACTGTCCTCTGATGTGCTGACAACAGGCCTGTTGGCACGATCCTTCCAGTCCCAGCCTACACCCGTTCCTGAAGAACACTATCCCTTCCTGACCATCGTTCCAGCCTCCCACTTACCCTGAAAAGCCACAGCCTGTCCCCAGGTGTCTGGATCCCATTCTGATTGCCACTACATCTAGAAGTCATACTCCCCTGCTGTCCCTAGGCTCCTCAGTGCCCTGAACAGAGCCCTCTCTAACCTCACCTTGAGATCTCTCTTTCTCTGTACCCTTCCCCCTGCAACATAACAAAAGTGTTTCCAATAAAAATATAAAAATGTTTATTGGTAAGACATTTGACTCCAATTTAAACTAGAACAGGGCAAGATAGATACTTCCTCTCCTCACCCCCCCATCAACACCCAGTCCCAGATCCAAGCCCTCAGTCTTCAAGTATGGAGTTCAAGGCCCGCCTCCGCTTGGCCACCGCCCCCTGCTCCTGTTCCCAAGCCTCTCGACGCTTCAGGAAGGTAGTCAGGGCCACGTTTCGAGCCACATGGTGGCCAAAAGGGTCTCTTATCAGCTCCTGGTTCCGCTCCCCTGCAAAGGGAACCATTCATGTTCAGTATCACCACGCAGTCATCCCCCTAGGCTTGAAGAGACTCTACTTGGGGAGAAGGTCCCTCCATTTTTCTGGAATCCTGGGTCTGCCTCAGGATAGAGTTAACACCTCACCGTCCAAATAACAAAAATGGAAGCGAAGGGCTACACAGAGGGGCAGACTACATGGAGGGGCAGGGAGAGCAGACTGCTCAAACCCACAGCCAAAACCACCCTTTAGAACTGAAGTCTCTGCTGAATTTAGGTCCACTCCCAGCCATCCAGCTTTTCAGAATAAGGAAAGGGAACGTTTGGAAAGGTCAAAGAGAGGAGCTCACCCAGCTCGGCAGCAATTTCCTTCCGGGCCCCCAAGGCTGCTCCGCTCCAGATAGCATCTAGCACACGGCTGCCATGGCGACTACAGGCCAGCGTCACATAATGTCCCTGCATTGAGGTAAGTAAGGTAGAGCCATCTACTGCTACTGCTAAGTCACTTCAGTCGTGTCTGACTCTGTGCGACCCCATCTAGGGCAGTCCATAAAAGGGTATTGTTGGTGGGGGTGGGGTGGGGAGGTGAAGTTAAGAGGCCAAGTTGAAGCAGTCTAGGAACTACGCATCCTCTCTGTGACTGAAGGCCAGTCCCAGGGAAAGCACACACTCTCCAAATGGAGGGATGGCAGAGGAATCAAACAGGAGCCAAAACTCTAACCTTTAGTGTCTTTAGCACCCGGCGGCGCTGCTTGCGTGTCACGGAGGGGCTGGTGAGGACGGCATCGAGCACATGGGAGCCGGCAGGGCTTTGGGCCAGAGTCAGGAGCTGCGGTCCTGTCAAGGCACTGAGACTCTGGAGTATGAGACAGGGACTGGAGAAGTGCAGCAGATGCTGCAGCAGGAGAGACCCAAGAACTGCCACTTCCCCCAGGCCCCTGGCGGCGGCCATTTCCACCTGAGAGGACAAAGACAGGCAGTTAGGAGGCAGCCACCAAACCGCCACCTTCACTTGGATGAAGCCAAGAGATCCCACCTCCCTCACCTCTGTGGCGAGGGGCTTCCTCAGCTCTGGGAGGCCTGGTTCCCAACTAGTCACAGGCTTGGCCTCTCCCCTGCCTCACCCACCTGGTGCTCCATGGGCACTGCCCGCTCCTCCTCCGCCAGTCCATAGTACACCTCATAAGCCATCAAAGCGGCAAAGAGGGGCACACAGGCCACTTGCCGGGAAGAGGGCTCTGCACAGTGGAATGCCTAGAAGGGAAGACAGAACGTGATGAAGCTGAGAACTACCTCATCTGACACCTCGGCTTTCCAGCCAGGGGAAAGCGTTCAGGACAGGTGCCTGACTCCACAAGAACATAACCTGCATGTGGAGAGGATCTCATCTTCCTTGCTGTATTCACAGCCTCCATATATATAACAGGGGCTGAATAAGTTTTTTTTCCTTAAAAGTTCTTTCTTTGTCCAGGGAGACACTTTTCATTCCAGGGCCATGAGATGGCTCTGGCTTCATTTCCCCCATACCTGTGAACTCGCTGGGTATCAGATCCCACGGGTCCAGAAACACAACAACTGAAGATTAGCTAAATCCTAGCAGGTAGAACTTGAACTCAGGGTACAAAGGGGTTGCGGGTAACCCCCACTCACCTCCAACAGCAGCTGCAGGACCTGGGCTTGGTGGGTCCCAACTCTGCGGCAGGCGCCAACCAGGGCAATGACTACCCCTGGGTGACCCTGGGCCAGCACAGCTTCCAGGGCGGGGCTCAGCTCCTCAAACACAGGGGACAGCTGAGGGGAGACATGGGGTAAAGAATTTGACATTCTGGTAATGGTGGGCTAAGTTATTCGATGAAATCTTCCTGCCAAAAGCAACTAAAAATGCTAGGTGAAACATAAAAGCATTGGCAAAAGCCAAGACTTTGGTTTGGATGGATACGGAAGGCCCAGAACAAAAGGAGTCTTAGAGGGGAGGCCTCACATGGGGAGGGGGGAGCAAAAGGGAGGGCTAGAGTTAAACCTGCCCTTCCATCCTAGCTCTCAACCCAGGGGATCCTGGCAAAGCATGCCTTGGCACTAAACAGCAAAGAGAAAGAGAAGCTACGGAAGCAGTTTTGCTGCTCGCATGGATTTACAGCCAAGCACCCAGAGACTGAGCAAGCCACGGAAGCTCAGGCTGAGAACTTGGATTAAGCCAATCTCCTACTGGCACTGGCACCTGAGAAAAGCTAGAGCACATCCTTTCTGGGAAGAAGGCACCTTCACCCTAAGCTCTGGGAAGCCTCCAGGAGTGACTTCTCAAGGGGAATGGCCAGCACACTGTTGGAAATACAGAGGCATGTACACAATAAAGCAAAGCCCAGTGAACAAGAACTAACAGAAACAGACTCGGCCAAGTTCCCAACTCACCAGCTCAGGGGTGGTGATGGCATCCAGGAAACGCTGCAAAGGGAAGTTGGCAATAGAATGTGCAGCCAAGGCCTGCAGATGTCCTTGGAGGTGATCTTCAAAGAGGCTCTGGAGCCTTGGGGGCTCTGACACTAGCAGCACCTGCTCCAGGAGCCTGGAGCTTGTCTGATCTCGCAGAAACAGCAATAGGGGGCTGGGGACAAGGAGAAGGTGATCAGGTAGTCTTCACTTTATTCACAATGCTCACATCACTGGACTTATCATGGCGATCACCATGGACTTATCATGGTGAAGTGTACTGAAATAGCAAATCACTATACTGTCTAACAGGAACTAACATAATGTTGTAGGTCAATTATACTTCAAGAACAAACAAACGGAGGGAAAAAGATCAGATTTTTGGTTACCAGAGACAGGGGGTCTGGGGGGAGGGGGAACTGGCTGGAGACAATCAAAAGTTACAAAATTCCATTTATAAGGTAAATATATACTAAGGATGTAATGCATAACATAATAAATATAACAACACTACCATATGTCATATACAAAAGTTGTTAAGAAATTAAATCCTAAGAATTCCCATCACTAGGAAAAAAAAGTTTTTTTTTTCTCATTTCTTTAATTTTGTGTATAAATGAGATGATGGATGTTCACTAAACTTATTGTGGTAACTGTTTCATGAGGTAAACCAGTCAAATCATGCTGTATACCTTAAAATTATATAGTGCTGTATGTCAATTATATCTCAATAAAACTAGACAAAAAAAGTAAAATAAAAAAATAAACACACACATACAGAGAATGGAAACAAACAAAATACCCACATCATGTCATTCATTTCACATGGCCCACCACCTTGATCAATCCTGAGGCCCTGTCCATACCTGCCATCTGCTGAGGAATTCCGGCTACTCAGATAGCCAATCACAGCACTGCAGAGGTGGGCACAAAACTGGGGCAGCTTGCGGTGTAAGATCTGTAAGGCCACTTGAAGGCAGAAGCTGGATATCTTGTCAGTGATAAACACTGTGGGGGAGGGCAGAAATAATAAAAGTGGCTTTCCCAAAATCCAGACAACCTACACAACCTCAGGCAACAGGGTATAAGGGACTATGGACACAAATGGTCTAAACAGAGCCTTTACAACAAACCAGGCAAGATTTGAAAAAAAGACGAACAAGACCAATGGAAATAAGAGCCTTGTTTGATGATAATCCTCTCCAAAAAAGAAGATCCGAGATCTTCCTCTATTTCCCTCCTTACCAGCAATGTCCTTTAGAAAGCAGGAGCTCAGGTTCTGAAGGCAATTCAAGAAGGTTTCAGGGACCTCAAAATCAGTTGGCTTACATTCCCGAGATGGGGCCTTTTGTGCTTCTGAAGGAAGATCAAGAACATATACAGTGGTGAGACCACAGACTGCCATCCCGAAGGGAGAAGAATTGCACAGCTGAACAAGGATTTGGCCTGGAGATGCAGAATGCATACAGTACAACTCAATGTCTCATCTCCATGACTGAACTGAGACTACATTTCCCTTTTAATTTTTCTAAGGAACTTCAACCAGCTCCCGCACGGTCCATAGGAAATAGTCCAAACTCCTCAGTCAGGAATTCAAGGTGTTCCAAAATCAGGCCTCACCTAAACTCACTACCCTATTTCCCAACGTTTTTCAAAATGTAGGTCCGCTGCCTATGAGTGTATTATGAAATCAATCTAGTGGGTCTCAACAAGCACTTTTTATGTAACACACAGAATAAAATGAAAAGGGAGGGAATTCCATGGTGGTCCAGTGGTTAGGGCTCTGCACTCCCACTGCAAGGGGCAAGGGTTTGATCCCTGGTTGGGGAACTAAGATCTTGCAAGCCACACATGGCACAGGAGTAAAAAAAGGTTGGGGCGGGGGGCGGCTGGTAGAAAATATCAGTGGATTGTATGTAGAAAGGTCTTGCTTCCTGACCTTTGGCTTGAATCCAATATGTGTATGTACACACACATGTATATTGAATGATGCTTGAAAATTGTTTTCTTACTGTGAGCTGTAGTTAAAAAAAGTTTGAGAGGCAATGCTCAAGTGAATCACTTCTTCCACTTACCCCCATTCTTCTAACAGCTGTCCCCTAAACACACATAGGCATCCTCACCTCTGGGCCTCCATGCGCACTAATCTTTGGCCTGCTATATCCCTGTCCTAATTTCACTGCTAATTCTTCAAGGACATGAAGAAATCTTCTGCTTACTCTCTCCTTCTGAACTTCCTAAACTCTCCTTCCCTGGAGGTCCACACCCCTTTCTTGTAATACTTACCAGGTGACTGGGAGCCACGGTGCCTGGCTCTCTCAGACTCCAGAAGAGTCCCTCCCAATACCTGCAGCAAAGTTCTGACCACGAAGCTGCCATGTGTGTCTCCACAATAGAAAAGAAAATCATCACAGACCTCAGCAGCTAGTCCCAGGACCAGCTCCTCCAGGGTCTCCACATGACCATCCTTCCCATCCTCCTCCTCCTCCTCCTCCTCTTCTTCAGGGCTCCCTAGCAATCGAGGCAGCTGTAGCAAAGCGCTTTGCAAAACGTGGACCCCACATCGATGACAGGCCACAAAGCGCAAATTGGAGTGCAGAGCAGCCCATACGCGACACATCGGCTTCCGGGGACTGAACCCCAACAGTTCCTGTAGCATCTCACTGCCAGTCCGGTTTGTGGCCAAGGCTAGGGCCTGAGCCTCCACTTCCTTCAAAACATTGTGCACCATCAGCTCTGAAAAAAAACAAGAAATACATTAAAGAGAATGAGAGGAGAAGGTTATGCCTTAGGGGAGATGAAACTAAGTCCTCACACCCTGGGGACCCACGAAATTGTCCTTACCTGTCCTGAATTTTATACCCAACCAGTTCCTCCCTTGATCCCTCTCCCCAAGTTGCTCCCTACCTCGTTCTTCTCCCGTCTCGGGGGCCTCTTTCAGCGCGGACAGCGCTTGGCGGAAATACCCCAGAGCTTCTGGGCTCAGGTGAGGGTGCGCATCTGGGGCCGGCTCCGAGCGCCCATCCGGAGGCGAGCAGGGATGTCGCTGGCGGCCTGGTGGAGGGCGCCCCGCGCCCTTGGCCCCGCGCCCTCGTTTTCCGCCAGCTGGGAACCGGCGCCCCTGTTTGTGGGGGGAACGCGGACCCAGGCCCATGGGTGCTTCGGGCCCGCTCCGCCCGGAAAAGCTGCCTTAGCCGCTGGGGGAACCTCAGTCAGCCGGTTGAGGGCCCGGGCCCGGCAGAGTTTCGACACGCCGGCGCGCTTAAGGCGCAGCATTACACGTCATAGCCTCGCGACTGCCTCTCTGGGGAAGGCGTGGCTGAGTCTCTGGATCTCCACGCCCCGCTGGTGGATCCTGGCCTCCGCCCCTTGTCCAGGCTCCTACGTGTCGTACTCTTTGACCGGATCCTCCGAGTCTCCTGCTGAAACCGGACCAGAACGTGTACTTCCACTCGACCGTCGTCCTCTTGACTTCTTGTCCCGCCCCTGCGACCAGAATTAAAACTCCTCGACTTCGAGAACTTTGTGAGCCAGACGGCACGAGGACTCCAGCGGCAGCACAGGTGGCAGGTATGGAGTTCGAGCTCCCTCCACATCGGGCTCAGGGTCCCTGGGCCTCGCGCCAACCCTCCACGCGGAAGCCGCACCTCTGGGCAAGGGGCCTGAACTCCATAGCTCAGGACTCTGTAAGACATGCCGAGAGAGACTGCCCGCCACAGTCCCACTCAGAGTCCCAGTAGATGGCCGGCCTGGACAGCCCCTCGCAGCCCCCTTCTTCACTCCTTGGTCGCCCAAAAGGGACAGCCAACCTTGTCCGGGGCCTGCGCTAGTTATCCCTCGCAGAAACTTCTTTCCCCATCAAAGGATCTCAACCTTGGCTCCCCTTCCTACCTGTATCAGGATCACCCCCCTTCGACATAACGCAGTCTGCACGCTTCCCTCAGAGCAAGTCCTTTCTTCCACAGATTTAACCCCTTTGCTTGTTGAGTCATGCCAGCTACCATGAAGGGCCAGGTGTGCGTGGTGACTGGTGCCTCCAGGGGTATTGGCAGGGGCATCGCTTTGCAGCTCTGCCAAGCAGGTGCCACAGTTTACATCACTGGCCGCCACCTGGACACACTGCAGGCCACTGCTCAGGAGGTGAGTGCTTCCTCTGGAGTCCCAGGGGGCAGAAACCATCCGAGGGAGCTCTTTCCATTAACTACTCCTCTTAATCCCTTACCTGAAACCAAAATATTCCTCAATAAACATGAACATTTATTCTAAGTGGGATAAGTAAACCCCATAAGTAACTTCAGATCAGGGCACAGTTTGCCATTAAGTGAATTTTATGAAAAAAAAAAAACAAAAAAACTTTATTTGAGAGCTTTAGGGATTTTGGAATTGAATTTCAAGAGTTGTGGACCTGTGCTCTTTCTCTTTTCTTGTTAAGATTTTATTGAATTGTGTTTTCATTTGATTTTTCTACTGAATTTCAGTTAAATAAATTTTGGGGTGCCTTTGATTTGCTAGGCACTGGAGTTACCAAATTTAGTAGGACATAACTTTTGCTCTGAAGTCTAAGGCAGAAATGGATCCTTTCAATGTAATGTGAATACAGGAAGTGATAAGAGATGAAAGGAATGAGTATGAACATGATAAGCAATAAGTGTATCCAGAATGTACTAGAAATGTGAGTGAGCAGTTCGGCAGGGAGGTCAGAGGGTGGGACCCAGAGCATGAATCTTCAGGATATGAAGATTGTTCTTGAATAAATTATTCTTCTTTCTCTGAAGTTAGAGGAGGGGACACATTTGTATAGGAATAGGAAGTAGAGAGCGTTCGTGTCTGAGAGCTTTGTTTTTTCATTTACCAGGCAGCAGTGTTGGTGGAGTGAGGGTAAGAAGGCTGGGATTGAGTTGAGATTCCAGATGAGTGGTTAGGGGTGGGAGCTAAGGGCACAAGAGATGGAAATGACCAAGAATGAAGAAAAAGAACTCCTTTCTCAAGAGTTCCTCCTTTCTCAAGAGAGCCTCCAAGCCTATTTGTCCCTCAGCCTCCACGTGCAGAGTAATACAATGCCTTGAACAGAGTAGACCTCAGAAAATGTCTGTAGATTTTAAACCTGGGATTCCCCATCCCCCTTGCTCCACGACAGTACCTAGCATTACTGACGGAGAAGGCAATGGCACCCCACTCCAGTACTCTTGCCTGGCAAATCCCATGGACAGGGGAGCCTGGTGGGCTGCAGTTCATGGGGTCACTAAGAATCGGACACGACTGAGCAACTTCACTTTCACTTTTCACTTTCATGCATTGGAGAAGGAAATGGCAGCCCACTCCAGTGTTCTTGCCTGGAGAATCCCTGGGACGGGGGAGCCTGATGGGCTGCCGTCTCTGGGGTCGCACACGACTGAAGCGGCTTAGCAGCAGCAGCAGCAGCAGCAGCATTACTGAAACTCCTCAAACAGACACCAGAGGGCAGTATTGCCCACCATGTTGCCTCAGCTACTGCCTGAGGCCTAGGATTGCCTCGCTCCCACGTTGAGGCTGACGGGAGCTGAGTTCTGTCTCACGTTGTGCAACTCGGAGCTCATATCCCTTCTGCCTCTTTCCAGGCGCAATCCCGGGGAGGCCGGTGTGTGCCCGTGGTATGTGATTCAAGCCAGGAGAGTGAAGTGCGAAACCTGTTTGAGCAGGTGGATCGAGAACAGCAAGGACGTCTGGATGTGCTGGTCAACAATGCCTATGCTGGAGTCCAGGTGCTTTTTGAACTTTGACCCCAGCTCCACACTTCGGACCTCCCCCTCTGACCTGAGTCCTCATCCCCACTGGTTGTCCCCTTCCATTATCCAGCCCCTTCTTGCCTCCAGAGCATACTATTCATCACTCTCCCTGTGCCTTCCAGCCGATCCTGAACAACTCTAAGAAGTCATTCTGGGAAAGCCCCGCCTCCATTTGGGATGACATCAACAACGTCGGACTCAGGTAGGTGCTTCCCCGGCCACCCACTTAAGGGCCTGGGCTCCCCTCAGTCACTCAGCCAAACATTAACAAGCGCCCTCTCCTTTTCCTTCTGATCTCCTCGTCTCTTTGTTCTCCCATCTGTCCTATTTGTCCACTGCCCTCTGAAGGAGTTTCATGCAGGTGAATCTGGGCCCAGGAACGTCAACTTTGGCCTTGTTTCTGTCCATACTTTTCATCTGAACTCGCCCTTGCCCGCTCTCCTGTCTCACTCTCTGCTTGTCCAAATGCATGATCCATAAGGAAGCCTCTTTCCTTTGGTAAAGCTTGCCACGGTATGTCCAAACATGGCTGCTGCTAAGTCGCTTCAGTCGTGTCCGACTCTGTGCGACCCCATAGACGGCAGCCCACTAGGCTCCCCCGTCCCTGGGATTCTCCAGGCAAGAGCACTGGAGTGGGTTGCCATTGCCTTCTCCAAACATGGCTAGAGGAAAGAATTATTTTGTTTTAGATCAGCAGAAGGTCAGTGAGGAAGACTGAATGCCAGCCATCTTCGCCTCCCCTCCTCACTCCAGGCCCGCAGGCAAGAGTGTTCCAGGTGTGAGTAGAGAGGGCAGGGGTTTCACACGCATCTGGAAAAGGAATGAGATGAAACACAGCGTGTACACTTCACCCAGCATGACATACATCCTTCAGGTCTGTGTTTATTGTTGGGAAGTGGGTACCCTCAGAAACTATACTGCATGGATGTGATCAGCCACCTGTGGGAGTCACCCAGAGATTACATGCAAATCTACATCTAAAGCATCTAAGGAAACCCTCGGCTTCTAGTGGCAATCTCAGGGAAGCAGGATTACAATCCACTTGTCATTTCCAAAGTGGAATAAATGTTGTGAGGAGATGGAGATGGTCAACCAAGCATCAAGAAAAACCCAAAAAGTTTGAAATTGGCAACACCCATGTCCTTAGCCCTCTAAAGAGAGGGGCCTTCCACACTCTCACCTCTTGCTGGTCAGGGTTTTGAGCCTGCAAAGCAGAGGCCCAGACCCTGGCACCAGAGCCCTGATGAATGGTCCAAAGCGCAGGTTACTCTGGGACCCTGCTGGAAGCGCACCAACACCTCCTCTCACCACTCACACACATAATTATCGTGCCTCTCCTCTGCATTGCCTGAGGTTGGCCTTCTTTTTGATACCGTAACTCACTCTACTTGTTTTCATCTGGAGAGTCCTGTCTCCTGTGCAAAAAAAATGTTTTTCTGGTTATCAAGTATGTGTGTGTTATTTTTTTTTTAATATACTGTGTAGACCAGTGTAATCATATTCCCCTGGTCACCACCCCTCTCTTTTGCCCGAGATATCGTTGTTGTTCTTTAGTCACTAAGTCATGTCTGACTCTTTTGCGACCTCATGGACTATAGCCTGCTAGTCTCCTCTGTCCGTGGGATTTCCCAGGCAAGAATACTGGAGAGGGTTGCCATTTCCTTCTCCAGGGGATCTTCCTGACCCAGGGATCGAACTGACATCTCCTGCATTGGCAGGTGGATTCTTTACCACTGAGCCACCAGGGAAACCCCCAAATATACTGGGTAGATTAGTATAATCTTATTCCATAATCACCAACCCTTCCTCTTTTGCCTGGGATATGGCTACTGTTAATAGCCTAGTATATATTCTACCATTCATTTAAATATTCCACTGGGAAGAGATACCATAATTTATTTATCTAAGCCCTTATCTGTTGCGGTAGTGGGAAAAAATTAGGCTAAAAAATATGTACCTCAGAGATTTTAGTAAACATTATCAAACTGTCCTCTAAAAAGACCCCACCAATTTATAATCTCAGAACGATGAAGGAGAATATCTGTTTCCCCATGTCTTCTATCATACTAGACAATATCGGGCCAGGAGGTCAGGCAAGTTTGGCCGTTCTAATAAGCCAAAGATATCTTGAAGATGTTTTTTAAATTCACATTTCTCTATTATTTGTGAAGTTGAGCTTTTGTTTTTTACATTTGTATCGGTTCTTTATTCTTTCGTGAGTTGTGTTACTAAATTATTCTTTTTACATCAATTTATAAGAGACCTTTGTAGAATAGATCCCTTTAATGTGTGTTTTACAAATATCTTTCCCAATTTATTACTCATTACTTGCCTGCATGCTTTCTTCAGCTCTCTAAACATACTTAAATGTATATACGTGTATGTATTTGTATATCTACGTATATACATGTCTTAATGTATAAGTCATTTATATCTTGGTATGGTACTGAGACAAGCTTCCCCATGGTAAAGCGTCTGCCTACAATGCGGGACACCCGGGTTCAATCCCTGGGTCAGGAAGATCTCCTGGAGAAGGGAATGGCAACCCACTCCAGTATTCTTGTCTCCCCCTCCAAAAAAGGGGCTCAAAGAGATATTGGAGAAGGAAATGGCAACCCACTCCAGTATTCTTGCCTGGAGAATCCCATGGAGGGAGGAGCCTGGTAGGCTACAGTCCATGGGGTCGCAGAGTCAGACACAACTGAGCAAATTCATTTTATTTATTTATACTTTCTTTTATTGCTTTTAGGCACTCATTTTTTTATACCCAAGTATTTTGGGAATGCATTTTAAAGCAATAAATGAGGTAGAGAATCCATCCCACCTACTAAATAACTGACCGTGCATACACGCTAAGTCACTTCATTCATGTCCAACTCTGAAGTGGACTGTAGCCTGCCAGGCTCCTCTGTCCTTGGAATTCTTCAGGTAAGAACACTGGAGTGGGTTGCCATGCCCTCCTCCAGAGGGTCTTCCTGACCCAGGGATCAAATCCGCGTCTCTTATGTCTCCTGCATTGGCAGGCGGGTTCTGTACCACTAGTGCCCCTTGGGAAGCCCAAATTATTTGTTGGCCAGATGTTTGTTATTCAGTCTCTCAGTTGTGTCTCCAAGGGTTGGACACCACTGAGCGACTGAACAACAACCATCTCTCCCTGTTTGAAATGTTCCCTTACTACTTTGCTGAATTCTTCTTTACACTTGGATTAACTATTGAGCACTTTGTTTCATTGGCATATTTAGGTATTATAATGCCAGTCCTGAATTCTTTTTTAAAAAATATTTACTTATATGGCTGAGCCACGTCTTAGGTGTAGCAGGCATGATCTTCGACCTTTGTTGTGGCATGTGGGATCTACGTGGGGTCTAGTTCCCTGACCAGGGATTGAACCCTCTACATTGGAAGCTCAGAATCTTAGCCAGTGGACCACCAGGGAAGTCCTCTGCATTCTTTTAACTATTATGTCATTGTACAGTTTATGGCAGCATATCCCCCTCACCCACAAGATATTCTTCTTCCTTTTTCAGAATTTTCCCGGCTATTTTCACACATTTATTCTCATTGACCTTTAGATTATTATCAATTTCTCCAGAAGTCTTGAGATATCACTCAAATTGAATCTGTGGATTAATTTAAGCAGAACTCAAGTTTTACATGTTGGTTCTTCTAAACAGATTCTGTCTGTACTTGTTCTTTTTTTACATATTTAGGTGAGAAGTGGATTATTTAGAGAGAAACACTGTCCATACGTAAAGTGTGGGCCATCTCAGAGGGATAGAGCGGCCTGTATTCTTTTATATTAAATAGAGCTTTATAGTTTTTCCTTGTAGATCCTATGTATTTATTATATTTTATCCCCCAGAGTTATTTTAGCTTTGTCATTGCTGTCATGACAGAGCACTTTTCTTCCGTTACAGTCTTCTAAAGATTGCCATTTCTCCTCTTTCAGTGGTTAATTTTACCTGTGGGTTTCTTAGTATGTGACCTCAGGCCCTTGGTTCACCAGGTTGGCGGCCCTGTTGGAGAAGGAAATGGCAACCCACTCTAGTATTCTCGCCTGGAGAATCCCATGGGCAGAGGAGCCTGGCTAGCTACAGTCCATGGAGTCACAAGAGTCGGACGTGACTTAGTGACTAAGCCACCACCACCACCTGGCTCAGAAGCCACTAGGGGGCAGAAGAAGCTTCTCGAGACAGCCCTGACGTGGTTCATTTCTTCTCTGCCCCACCTTCTAGAGGCCATTACTTGTGTTCAGTGTATGGGGCTCGGCTGATGGTACCAGCTGGCCGGGGGCTCATTGTGATCATCTCCTCCACTGGGGGGCTGCAGTATCTCTTCAACGTCCCCTATGGCGTGGGCAAAGCTGCGGTGAGGACCCACTGGCGCAGGGGTTGGGGTGGACAGTCACAGTTGCCAGAGCTCAGGACAGATGGTCCCCGGTGGTCCAGGTGGTGAGGCTGACTGGCCCTCCCCTCTTCCCCTCCCCTGTATAGACAGTTCCTTAGCCTGGGCTCCTCTCCCCTGGCCGGCCAGTGCACTGGGGAAGGTGGATAGCTAAGACGGGGCTCCTGGGAAGGCCAGGGGTTGGGGGCATCCTCGGCAGAAGCAGGCAAGGCAGGAGAGGGAGGTGACACGACCAGGTGCCTTGACTCCCACCCGGCCTTCTGTCCCTCTGCAGTGCGACAGGATGGCTGCGGACTGTGCTCAGGAGCTGCGGCGCCACGGGGTCAGCTACGTGTCTCTGTGGCCGGGGCTGGTGCAGACAGAGCTGCTGAAGGAGCACATGATGAAGGAGAATGCTTCAGATCCCCTGATTAAGCAGGTGGCCGGGGGAGGGCGAGGGTGGCAGGGAATGCAAGGAACCAGTCTTTCCCTCTCCAATGACAAAACAGTAACAGCAACAGAGAGTAGATACCAGGGCTCACCGTGGCGGGCGCAGGGCTGAGCACTGACGCGCATTCTGTCCTTCACTCCGTAAGGGAGATGGTAGCTCCATTTTACAGATTGGGAGACTGAAACTCAGGGAGGTTAAGAAACTTGCTCAAGTCACATATCCTGTAAGTGGAAAGACTATCCGCCTCCAGAGCCCATAGTCTTGACCTCCACTCTGAACTAATCTAGAAGGCCCAGATGCGGTTGGCATCCCCATATTCTTCCACTTAGGAAAGGCAGAAAGGCAGTGGGTACCAGTACGTGGTTACAGGGCTCGCGGATGTGGGAAGGAGTGATTCCCGTACCTTCCCAGATGCTGAGTCCTGCAGGCGCGGTGACAAGCACCTCCCTCTCCTGGAACAAAAGCTGAAAGCAGGAAAGGGACTTGGGCAGCGCTCTTGGAAATTAACCCTTCACTCTCTGCCCCTGTATTTCAGTTCAAATTTCGTTTCTCATCCGCGGAGACCACAGAAATGAGTGGCAAATGTGTGGTGGCGTTGGCAACAGGTGAAAAGGTTGGGGGCGGCTGGTAATGAGAAAGGGCATGGGGGATCTGCAGGGTGGTGGCCACTGGTTCTGGGTCCTAAGCCAGGAATACGCCCTTCTTTTCTATGGCTTCTGGACACCCAAAGGGTCCAATGTCCAGTTTGAGGTGTGGGAGCCTCAGCAATTGGATCCTGGGAACAGTGGCCAGGAGCCAGAGGCCCAGAAACCAATATGGGCTCTTAAGCCTATCTTGGTGATGCCCTGTGCCATTGGGCCCAGGCCTGGTCACCCTGGGCCATTTGCAGGCTGTCTCAGCTGTCTGTGTGCCCACAGATCCCAATATCCTGAGCCTGAGCGGGAAGGTGCTGCCGTCCTGTGACCTCGCACGACGCTACGGCCTGCAGGATGTTGATGGTAAGAGCTCTGGCCCAGCAGCCAGCCTGAACCTCTCTTCCTTCCGTTTCCAGCTCACTCCTTCTCCCCTTCTCTCCCTTCCTTCCTCACATTCCACTCGGTCTCTGCAGCCACGTGGGGGTGTCTGAGGAATGGGAAACAAGGATCTAATCCTTCTTTTCCTGTGGTCCACAGGCCGCCCTGTCCAGGATTATTTGTCTTTGAGCTCCGCCCTCTCCCATGTCTCCAACCTGGGCTGGCTGGCCTCCTACTTGCCTGGGTTTCTCCGGGTGCCCAAATGGGTCATGACCCTCTATGCTAGCAAGTTCTAACCCTGCTGGCCTCACACAATTCTGCTTCCCTTTGGGCTGAGTGGTTGGTCTATCTCAGTTGGAACACAGCCTCCTTCCCTGCCTACCTACTGCACACCGTTGATCTGAAGAGAAGCCTCTGCTGTGCCCTGGTTGAGCCCTGGGGGCCTTTATAGGTCCTTCTTCAGGCCTTCCTTACCCCATCATTTTACTTTTTGCCTTAACACTGAAAAATGTTCTAGGGGCTAATAATAAAGCTCTCATTTCTCCTTCAGTTCATTTTCAAGTACTTATCCTTTGCTCAGCAAGGTGGTAGGTACTTTAGAGGAAGACCTAACGATATGCAACATGTTGAGGCTCTCAAGGAGCTGCATCCACAGGACAAGGCCCCTTTCCTCCACATCTGCTCCTGCTCTTCCCTGCAGAGCTGCCTGTCCCTTGCCCCAGCCAGGGAGCGGGGTACCTCCCCAGCCAGAAGCAGGCACACCCACCCCTTTTCCTCACTGCTTTCCCACGCCCTCATTCCGCCGTCTCTTCAGGGATGCCCACTGCCTTCTAGCTGGGCCTGATCCCAGGGTGAGGCCCAATCCAGGGAAGGCAGAGTCCATGATATTCAGGATTTCTTGGAACTGGGGAGGAAAATCCCAAGGGAGAGGCAGAGGAATAGTTGATGACACTGACACACTCGCATTCTTGGGATGACACCCCAGGAACTGTTTCCTGAAGAACTGATCACAAGAACCTTTCAGAGCTGCTTTCCCTGCTTGGGGGTCTGTCCCAGCCTGAGGCAAGGCAACAGCGGGTGTGTTCCAAGGAGGAGCCAAGGGCCCCTTTGAGGCCACCTTCCCGCCAGCAGCTCCACGGTCATCAAGGTAATGGGAGAGCTACTATAAATCAGAGTGGCAGAGGCCATTTCTAATCTTCCAAAAAGGCAGGGGGAGAGCCGAGGCCTCCCACAGCTGCCTACAGAGCCTATGGAAGCTGCGATCTTCCCGTGGCTTTCTGGGAATAGCCCCCAGTTACTGCTCCAGTGACTGCTGGGGTGGCTCTCTCACCCATGAGAGCTGATATGTGCATCTCCTCCAGTCCTGCAGCCAGCCACTTCACGGTGGTTGCTTGAGTTTAGCCATGGTGAAAATATACATGCTACAGGAATCAACAACTGCTGTCAACCAGGGTTTTTTTTCTTTCTTTTTTTTTTTCAAAAGAGCCAGCCAGCTTGCAAGCATGTGACTGGAACTGCGTACCTAAACTCCACCATTTGCTGAGGCACCCTGTTTAAATCAGAGCAATCAGATTTCCTCACCACCCTCTCACCCCCTTCCACTCACCACCCTAATCCCCCTGAGACTGGTCAGGGGCAACAGCAATTGCCTATATGCTTTAGGAAGGACAAGGGCCTCAGGATCTCCTCCAGCCTTCCACAGCCATCTTTAAAAGCCATCATTTGGACAAATCCTTTCATGAGGGCCTTGTCCCCTAAAGGTCACA
Organism: Bos indicus x Bos taurus; assembly: GCF_003369695.1. NCBI lineage: Eukaryota > Metazoa > Chordata > Mammalia > Artiodactyla > Bovidae > Bos > Bos indicus x Bos taurus. Next base: position 14,491,902 of record NC_040085.1, read on the forward strand.
AGGCATGATGGGAAGAAAATGGGCTTCAAAGGTGTACAAATCTGCATACAAACCCTGACTCCACTCCTTTGAAAATTAAGTGAAATAACATATGGGCCAAGCAATATGGAGCCAGTAAAGTCAGTTCTTTCTCTTGACAAATATGCAAGAGTGTGCTTTGCAGCAGGCACAGTTCTTGGCTTTGGGAGAGCAGAGAACCAGACAGAGTAGGCTCCAGTCCACAGAGGACTTTCATTCAGCCCTGGAAGACCTTAGAAGTCAGTACAAACCTTCCACTTACCGTAGGAAGTGAGTGAACTGGGGCCCAAGAGTCCACACCATGCAGGGTACAGCCTTGATCCTGGTGTCTCAAGAAGCCAGAGGGAGCGGTTTTCTTCAAAAGACACCACATTGCTTCCCTCCAACAAGACTTAATTAATCTTAGAAATGTAAACAGTAGAGTAGAGGTCTGAGAGAATGAAACACGGAGAGTAAGTGTTGATTGGCAGGAGAAGAGTGTCAAGATCTGAGAAACCCAATAGCAGAGAGTCTTAGGACGTGTTGGGAGTCAGTATTCATTCAGAAACATTTCTTTTGACACCTGCATTCTGCCCAGCACCATGCTAGAGAAGACTGGTTCAATTTGACGAGATGGGTGCTGTAATAAGTACACAGTACAGAGTACAGGAGGAAGCAGCTGGCCTCATTAGGGAATTGAAGGGAGTGATATTGATCAGAGACTTAAAGAATGGGGGTGGAGTAGTTTTTCCTAACTGAAAAAAAAAAAGCAGGTATTGAAACACAGAATGTTGCAGGACAGCTACAAGTTGCTATGATGTGACTGTAGATGTGATATGGGATAAATTTTCAGAGAAAGGAGATGAATACAGATCAGTGATTAAGATTTAAATTGTGGGTGGTAGGTTTCCACATGAGGGATTCATCTAGACGCTGAGTGACTCTTAAGGCAGAATACCCAGGGGAGGTAGGTGGTTGGAGAGAGGCCAGCTGGAGCTCCAGTTCAGCTGTGGAGGTGACTTCCCTCGGAGCCCAGCAGGACAGCCTTAGAGTGTTCGGCCTCAGGGTAGCCCTGCTGGGACGAGAAGCTGGGCTTTCATTCCCCGCCACCACTACCACTGAGCAGTTGCCAGCCACAGCGTGGCCCAGGTGGGGCTGGGCGGGGTAAACCAGGTCCAGATCAAGGGCAGCCCTCCAAGAAGAGCTGCAGGTGTCAACCCTGAAAGCACTTGAAGGGGGCGTTGGGTACAAAAATGGAAAGGGGCATCCAGGCAGAGCTGGGCAGAGCACTAATGCTGTTGGCTACAGGAGGATGTAAGCGGGAGAGGAGTGTGCACAATTTGTATCTGAGGAAGCTGACTGGGGCTCAGGGGTGGGGAAGATGGACCGGGGGAAAACAGGCAGGCATCAGAAGAGCTGCGTGGAGTCTGACCAGTGTCCCAGGATGTGATGGCAGTGGGGATGTGGATTCAGGAGAGATTGCAGGAGGCAGAGTCAAAAGACAGGGCCTGTCAGAAGGGAGGGGGCTGCTGCAGGACTGAAAGCAACAACAGGCACAGAGAAAGAAAGAGCATGCTGAAGCTGTGAAGGAGACACCAGCCTGCTGGAGGTCAGCCCTGGCGAGACACAGGCTGCTGAGATGGAGCCCCCACCCCTACCAGAGCAAATCTAGGGACTTGATCAGTCCCCAGGAGATGCTTAATCCCCTAAAGGAGCTCAGGCCAGGATGGAAAAGAGACTTTTGATTAGCATTTTAAAATGTACATTTCTAACAGCATTGTTTTAGAATGTGGGTCAGAATCCAAAAGGTATACAAAGGTAACGTGAGAAGCCTTCCTTTTATCCCTACTCACCACTGCCAGTCCCAACCTAGGAGCAGCCACAGAGAGAGCCCAGGCCTGTGCAAGCGGAGAGCTAAGCATACTCAGAGAAGAGATTTGACTGCATGCAAATCTGGGCCTCTCTTGTGCTAAGGGGTTGTATTTTCCAAGCTCGAAAGGCCTGTTCTGGCTCCTGTGTTCTACACTTCTAAGAAGGGGCAGCCCTGGGTCCAGAGGCCCCACCACTTCCCACGTTCTTATGCAGCTGCTCCCATCGCCAAAACCTTCCCTACCCTGGTAGCAGGGAGAGTAACAGAAACAGCAACTGAAGGCCCAAGGAACGGAGACAAATGGCTGCCAGAAGCAGCAGTGGTGCCGAGGAGCTGGGCCTCAGCAGCCTGGCCAGCCCTGGGCTCCTCAGAAGCGGACCCACACTGCTCCTGCAAGATGCATGTCACACCTGAAGTGGACTCCTCTTTCTAGAGCAACTGCCCAAGCATTAGGGGTGCCCAGATGAGGCCACCTGTGTAGCTTCTGTCCCCAGAGAGTCCCCAAGGAGGTAGCTCTGACCAACTGGCTGACACAAAAAATGAGAAGGTGATGGAAGCAGGGCAGAACCATGGGGTATCAGATTCCAGCTTTCGGTCATTGTAATACGTTCAGTTCAGTTCAGTTCAGTCGCTCAGTCGAGTCCGACTCTTTGCGACCCCATGAATCGAAGCACGCCAGGCCTCCCTGTCCATCACCAACTCCTGGAGTTCACTAGACTCATGTCCATTGCGTCAGTGATGCCATCCAGCCATCTCATCCTCTGTCGTCCCCTTCTCCTCCTGCCTCCAATCCCTCCCAGCATCAGAGTCTTTTCCAATGAGTCAACTCTTCGCATGAGGTGGCCAAAGTACTGGAATTTCAGCTTTAGCATCATTCCTTCCAAAGAAATCCCAGGGCTGATCTCCTTCAGAATGGACTGGTTGGATCTCCTTGCAGTCCAAGGGACTCTCAGGAGTCCTCTCCAACACCACAAGCTAAATGACACACCCACCAGTGCCCTGACAGTTCTAAGGCCAACCATCAAAGATCAAAACGTGGGTGGTACCCCAGTTCCTGGAAATCTCTGTCCCTTCCCCAAAATGGTTGGAATAACTCACCCACTCATTAGCCTGTGAAATTACCCAGCCCATAAAAACTGACACCCCATATTTCTGGGCCTCCTGTCTTCTGAGACGGCCCACACTCTGTGAAGCATGTTTCTCTCAAATAAATCCACTTCTTACCTATCCCTTTGTCTCTCACTGAATTCTTTCTGCAATGAGACATCAAGAACCTGAGCTTCATTAAATTCTGAGAACAGGCCTGTGATCTCAATTAAAAGACCATGAAGGGGGACTTCCCTGGTGGTCCAGTGGTTAAGAATCTGCCTGCTAATGCGGGGAACACTGGCTTGATCCTTGGTCTGGGAAGATTCCACATGCCACCAGGCAACTAAACCTGTGCATCACAACTACTGAAGCCTGTGCGCCCAGAGCCTATGCTCTACAAGAGAAGCCACTGCAATGAGAAGCCTGAGCACTGGCAGCTAGAGAGTGGCCCCCACTTGCCCCAACTAGAGAAAGCCCACGAGCAGCAAGGAAGATCCAGCAGAGCCAAAAATAAATACAAATTTAAAGTGTGACTCTCCATAAACTTAAAAAAAAAAAAATGATGAGGGATTTCCCTGGTGGTCCTGTTGTTAAGAATCTGCCTTGCAATGCAGGGAACGTGGGTTTGATTCCTGGTCAGGGAATTAAGATCCCACATGCTATGGAGCAAGTAAGACCACATGCCGCAACTACAGAGCCTGCAAACCACAAGTAGAGAGTCCGTGTGCCTAAAGGAAAGGTCGCACAGGACACAGTGAAGATCCAGAGTGCCACAACCAAGACCCAAAACAGCCAAATACATAAACAGTAAAAAAATGTTTAGCCTTTGACATTTAAAATAAATACACAAATAAAAAACTGTGAGTTCAAGTCCCATCCTGGGTTTAGGCTGGACTCGAGTCACAGTCAGAGTTACACGGTTTCAGCAGTGTAAACAGGGGGCTGGCTGTAAATGTCTAACCTGGAGCCCATCTATTTCCTGCCTCAACCTCAGCTCCCTGCCCCCTGCTCAGGGGTCTGGGGCTTGGGAGAGGACTGCACAGGACAGCTGCCAGCTGTGGGGGGACCGGGGGCCTCTGTGGGAACAAGCCCTGGGGAGGCTGGCCAAGCCTGCAAGCTCCCTGAACCTCAGCTCCAGGTCCTCCCTGCCCCACCCTTCCACTCCCCTCGGAACTCAAGCCTGAGTCATGATGGGTGCAAAGGGGATACAGAGACACAGTGTTGCTTTAGTCAGCAATTCCAGCCGTTCTGCTTCTTTGCACTGAATTCAGAGGTTCCACACCACTCCCTGTCCACTTCCTCCCCACCTCACATGAGGCCTAGGGTGCAGACACCTCTGACCACCCTTCCCCACCTCACCCTAAGCTCCCAGCTCTGGGATCTAAAGGATCTAAGTCCCAGCTCGGCCTCCTCTTCCCCACCCAGATGGGTGCAGCATATCTTGCTCTGACTGCCATGGCTCGTCATTCATTCACTCACTCATTCATTCTTTCCCAGGACCCCTACCACCACCACTAGCTTTATCTGAATGCCCTAGGGCTATTTAATTTTCCTAGGGGCACTTACGACTCGATGAGACCATCTTTTGTATGTATTTGCTTCTATAGAGTGGGTCTCCCCAGCTTGAGAATAAGCTTTTTGAGAGCAGGCACCTTGGCAGTCTTCATCATGCTGTGGGGTGAGCTGTATTGGTACTCAGGGATTACTACTCAAGGACTGACTGGCTGAATTATGTAAATGGTTGTTGAGTGGCTACCATGGTGCAGACACTGGACTAGGTGAGGGGACATGCAATCAAAGCAGCCTTCTTAAGAGAGCATGGCCAGAGAGAAAGCAGGGATGTGCACCCCTACAGGATGACCTGACTGCAGGCACCATAGGGTCTGCTGCTGGGGAGGCACAGAGGAGATGCGTGTTTGAGCCCCAAGCCAGGATTCCTCCCCGGCACCTGCAGCCCCAACTCCAAGCTCACTTCCCTGGGAATCTCACCCACTAGCATAAGAGCTCCTCCAGAGTCACACATGTCTCTCTAAGGGCAGAGCCATAATGTTACATTTGCCTATAACATTACTTGACTGCCTCTCTATACTGTTTCCAAAGGTTCTGTGGACAGCCCTGCTCGGGACCATAACTCCATGCATCCATATGGCCTCCATGCCTACCATGGCGTCCAGTTCTGGGGCACCCAGTCACTCTCTGTTGAACAAAGGAATGGACAGGGAAGAGGTAAGGGCTGGGTCCTCCCCCAGGCAAGCAGCTCCTCCTTCCTGGGACTGTCCTCTGTCCCTTGTTCTCATCTACCAGCCAGAGCACCCCACAGTCTCTCCTTGTTCTAAGGATTCTGTTTCTCATGCAGGCGTAGAATCCAGGGCTACTACTTCTTGGCACCACTCGCACTGTATATGCCCCAAACCCAAGGCATGCCCTCGACTTGTGCACTGGTGGTTGTCATCCAGGCCATCAGGCAGTGAGTTTCTTGGCCATGTTCCCAGCCTCACCATACTCTGGGCAATTTTAAGGCAAGGTTGTCATCTTCACCAGCCACCATGCAGTACCTGGCTTTTGTAACAGAGACTAGTTCTGGCTCAAGAAGTTTTTCCAGCTTTTCAATTGCATTTCCTGGTTGCTTTCCCTTCATCTCTTCCCCTAGATTTGCCAACCTGAGTCAGCACCTGCCACACCCTGGGGGAAATAAGGTGCTCTAGCATCGGGACTTTCCCTCTGGGGCCCTTCTGTCTTTGGGGCCCAGCCTTGGCACCCTGCCCTTCCCTCTCACTGGCCAATCTATTCCCTCTTCTTCTCCAGTTATGGGTATCTGGTGGCACCACTGGTCATCAAGGAATTTCCCCAACCTGGCAGAGCAAACTGAGGAGCAGAGAGGAGATCTGTAGCCCTCAGATCAAGTACAAAGGACCCCAGAACCTTGGGGAGGTGGTGAATATAAAGGATCTTCTTGGACTTTGAGTCATTCTAGCCCTCTGGGCCATCCCAAGAGTCAGATTCCTTCATAACTTTGGAGAACATTCTAGTCCTCGAATATTCTCTACCCCATTTTCACAAAGTTGTTGACCAGCACACATTTGGTTATCCCCCTCTCTCATGATGGTGAATTCACCACCACTTATTTAGGCCCATTCTATCTTTGGACAGCTTTAATTGTAAGAAAGTCTTCCCCCATAGCAAGTGTATATACATTCACTGGTCTTTGTTCTTTGCTCTCAAGATTAACAGAATCAATATGGCTTCTGTTCCAACTAGAAGCCCTTAGAATCTGAAGATCCTCTGCCCCTTGAGTCTTCTCCTCCAGTTTGACATTCCCGTGTCCTCTTTCTGGTCATGGCCTGTTCTCACCGTCTTGATTTCTCCCTCCGGACCTTGCTGATTGTCCCTGTCCCTCTTAAAATGGACCACACACTCCCAACAGGGTCTGACCATCACAGATCTGGGGCCTCTGCACCCCCTCATTCTGGGTCCTAAAGTTCTCTTCATACTGCTCAAAGTCAGGCCACTACTTCTGGCAAGGTGCTAGCTCTTACCAACCCTGTCCCAACCAGAATCACCCTGTCTGCCCACTGGTGTCATTCCATTGCCCACACATCATGCCCTTGTGCAGAGGATGGTTTGAGGACCAAAGAACCAGACTGTGCCTCTGTCCCCGTTCGATGCCATCTGGTCAAATCTGGGTCTCAAATTAAGTTTAGATCTGGATTCCATCATCCAGCATTGCTCCCAACTATGTGTTAGCAGCCTTCAGTTCTTGAGAATGGCAGTGTGCTCAGCCAGCATGCCACTGAAAAGTGCCACCACCAGTAGAGACTTCCCTCTAAGTTGACAAACACACATTAATCACTGTTATTTGGAGATGAAATTCCTACCAGTTATATCTGCTATCCTATCATCCTACCCACAGTTAACCATTTTGTCCCTAAACATGTCCCAGGATGGAGCTGATGGCTGCAGAACCTCTGTGATAATCACTGGGAAACCTGGTTTCCAGCCCTGGCTGCCACCAACGTGTATGTGATTTCATGTTACCAAGTGTGTAAGGGCTGCTGGGAAATAAGCAGGAGCCAGATGATCCATCGAGCCCTCTCCAGCTCTGACGTCCTGTTCTGGTGGTGGTCAAGGTTAGAGAGAAGGTTCAAGAAGCTGAGGGAGAGGAGCTTCCATGTTGCAAGAGACAGGAAGTGGGCACTTCTGCTCCTGTGTAGAGAAGCTTCATCTCCGCCCTTCCTTCAGGGTGGCGGGTGGCAGGCTCAGATATTCCCCCTTGCAACTCCTTTACTGCCACTTAAGCTGATCTCTGGGCTTCCCAAAAGCCCAGGATGGTAAAAAAAAAAAAAAAAAAAAAAAACAACCCTACCTGACAATGCAGGAGATGTAAGAGATGCCAGTTCAATCCCTGGGTCAGAAAGATCCCTTGGATGAGGAGATGGCAACCCACTCCAGTATTCTTGCCTGGAGAATTCCATGGACAGAGGAGCCTGGCCCAGACTTCCCAGCATTTGATTTCCCCTCAAGTGCCTGGGGTGCCCCCTCCAAACATCTAACCACTGCTTGCTTGATACCCTGCAGAACTATGGCCTCAAGAAGATCCAGACCATCAGTTCTGACCATCATCCAGACCATCAGTTCCTCCCAGTAGAACTCCCTCCCAACCTGGCTCTCCAGAACACCCACCCCAGCTTCCCAGAAGTCTTGCGACGCTTCACATCCCCATACTCTGGACGTTTGTTGGGCACAGCTGAGCACAGTGAACAAGCTAGATGGAGGGAAAGTAAGGTGTCTTCTGAAATCAGACAGCCAAGGTTGGTTGGTTGGTCAGTTTGTTTTAGAGAAGGAGAAAACTTTATTGTGTGTATATAAAGGGTGATTTCAGTTGTCCTCTGAAGGGCACCCTGACTTTCAGCATGAGACCAGGCTGCATCACTTACAAACTGTGTGACCTTGGGCAGAATCTCAGTTTCTTTTTATCCTGGTTGTAAAGAATTTAGTTGTTATTAATATTGGCTTCAAGGTCACAGAACCTCTCTTCACAGTCTATTTTTTCCTTCACTCCCCAGTGAGGATTCTTCACCCCACCGCCCAAGTCTGGCCCTGACATGCCTCTACTAGAGTTTGTCGGTGGGTCTCTCAACTCTGCCTCCCGTGGTCCCCATTCCCTACTGGGTGGAATTCCTGCCTGCGCCCACCCTGCCCTCTTCTGTTATCGACAACAGCAGTTTTAGTCATCTGACTTTGGTTGATTGGTGTTCAGTTAGCACAGGATTGAGATCAGAGGGTATACATATTAGTTAGAGAGACTAATCACAAACTCGGTGAGTGAGCGCAGTGTTAGGGGCACTTGGTTTCCTCCCAGCTGTGTGGCCTTGGGCAAGCAACTTGACCTCTGTGGGAACCCACTGAATGCACTGGTCCTCACCGTGCAATCATGATAGGTGGTGAGTGCCCCAAATAGGATGTCTGGGCCAGGTCAGTACTCGGTTATTCTTGCTCTTTTCTCTGCACAGAAGGGAGTAAAATCCTTTCCTCAAGCATCATTCAGACTGTGGCCTCAGACACCTGCCTGCTTCCCACTTATCCCACACAGGAGGCCAAATATAACTCCTGACACATCCTTTTGCCTTAAAGCAAGAGGCTTGTCTTGGCTCCACTGCTCTTATCTCTACAGGCACCTGGTTCAGTCTCTGCCAGCCAGCTAAGTCTGTTTGGCTATCTCTCACCCACCTTCCTGTCATAACACGTGCTTGAAATGCCCTTCCTGTCCTCTTTCCAAAACCAGGCCCCACCTTCTTGGAAGCAGATTTAAGAATCACTTCCTCCCTTAAGTCTGCTTGACTCAAACCTCCCAGTTTCAGGATTGCTAATCATGAAAAAATATTTCATGCCTACTGCAGCCTTCCTCCACCCCGTCTCCTCCACCCTTTGCGACTATGACGTAATAAGATTGCACCTGTCACATCTGTACCTGTGGGCACCTGTCTTCCCAGATATCTGGTTGTACATGTGAGTGGTTACAGAGTAGGAGGCAAGAATATACAGTGACCAAAAACTCAACCAACAAAACAAAAAAGTAGCTGGTGAGGTGGAGAGAGGACTGGGCCAGATCAGAACTATGTCCATTTGACCACTTACTACATGGGTGACACTTAGCAAGTTACTTAGCCTTTCTCTTTGAGCCTCTATCTCCTGGCATATTTGTTAAGAAAATCAGAAAATTACTAGGACTTCCCTGGTGGTCCAGTGGTTAAGAATCTGCCTGCCAATGCAGGGGACATGGGTTTGATCCCTGGTCAGGGAACTCCAGCGTTCTTGCCTGGAGAATCCCAGGGACCGGGGAGCCTGGTGGGCTGCCGTCTATGGGGTCGCACAGAGTCGGACACAACTGAAGTGACTTAGCAGCAGCAGCAGCAGCGGCAGGAAACTAAGATAGCACATGTTGTGGGGCAACTAAGCCCGCATGCCACTAGTAGAGAGAAGTCCCCACACGCTGCGATGAACACCCAGCCCAGCCAAAAAGAAAAAAGTACTACTATTATTATTTACCTTACCCAGTACTGTCCTTGCTCAGTACTGTTCAGACTCTGTCCTAAACACTTTACATAGACTTTTACATTTAATTTTCACTCAACACTAGCAGGTAGGTAACATTATTTTCCCTATGCTTCAGTTGAAAATACTGAGACACAGTAGAAACTCAACACAGATATTAAGTACCTTGCCCAGGTCACATAGCTAAACAATGGCAAAGCCAGAATTTGCACCTAGGCAGTTGGATCCCAGAGTCCATGTTCCTAAGCACTCTCCTTACTGCCTCCCACATGTAATCCTGTGTGTGTGCAAAGCCCTTGACACAGTGCTTGTCACTTCAGTCCCAGTGAGGAAGGTGACTGCAAGTGTAGGAGGCCAGGGCAAGTGTCTCTTTCCCTGAAGCATGTCAGGACAGAATAGAGAGCGGACACTTTACACGCATTTCCAGGGCCTAAGAAAGGTGGGGAAGAAATATAAAGAATTTAAAGCCATATTTTCCTACCCAGATGTGTCTTATAAACACACATATGCCACATGGACACACACTTCTCACAAATACATCACACTCACACATACACAATCAGTGGCCACTCTGAACCCATGAAACTTCCATCAGGAAACCTTCCTGAGCTGGTCCAGGCCTCACAATCTCTCAGATCCCTAAATGTGTACAGCACTGACCATTAGGCCCAGCCAAGCCAGCCCTCACTATGTAGTGTTCTATTCATTCAAATAACTATGCAATAACTACTGAAAATCGGGACCAAGTATTGGAGAAGGAGGACCAAAAAAAATGTTGTTTCTGTCCTCCAGGAACTTTGAATCTCCTAGGAGAATCTAGCATACACATCAAGACGTCACAGTAGGACAAAGGAATAAGTGTTGTCAGTGACAGACAGGTATTTTGGAAAGCTTCCTAGAGGTGACACTTGAGTTAAATTTTAAAGGTGAACAGGAGTTATTCTGGCAAAGGAAGAGGTGTGGAGGAAGGAGAGTAAGGAAGAGGGAACAGGTTAACAAGCTTGGGAAACCCCAAGTCGTTCTATCAGCTGAAATGAAGAGTTTCTCATAGAGGCAGAACATGAGGCCATAGGGATAAGCAGGGCCCAAATGCCAAAAAGCCTGATGTGCTGACCTGAGAGATTCAGAGTCTTTCCCAAAAAGCGTCATGGAAGGGTTTTTGGCAGAGAAACATCACAATCGAATCTGCATTTCAGAAAGGTTGACTCAGCAACACAGAGATAAAGGGGTGACAGGGTGAAAATGAGGGGACATTGAAAAGACTTTCAACTATCTCTGGAATAAATGAACTGAAATTCTTAGCACAGTGGGAATGGAGAGGGTATTTATGAGATACTATGGAAAAGTGCGGAGGTCATCCACTGATATAGGTAACATGAAGGTCAAAGGTTAGACTGGAAGGAGAGGAGCCAATGATACTTTTTGACTTCTGGAGTTCCAGGTGTCTCTTGGACACCCAGGTGATACCTAATAGGCTTATGAATATGTGTGTGTCTGTATTTTTCCCCATTATTACAGTTTGCAAGACATATGGACTGGAGATACAAGTTTGAGTGCCAGGGCAGTACAGGTAGCAAGAATGTCGATGTAGTCACTCAGAGAAAGTGTGGGCCAGGAGGTCTGTGGACTCAGGACTGAGCTCTGAGGAGCTCCAACTTCAAGCAGTTGAAGGCTTGGATTTGTGAACATTCTTCCAGGAGCAGGGTGTGAAGAAAGGAGTGAGAAAAGGAGATCAACAACATTTAGGGGAAAACAAGGTGAACAGACGAGAAGAGAGGGACGAAACTGCAGGAGAGACCAGAACACGGTGTCAAGTCGAGGCAAGTCAGTAGCATCAAACACTGCAGACGTCAACGAAGATAAGGACAGGAAACTTCATGTTAGGTTTGGCAACTAAGAGGTGGCCAGTGCGGCCAGAGTGAGGTCACTCGAGCGATGAAAGGGTGGGTTTCCGGCTGTTGAAATCTTTTCAACTGAAACGCAGTTTGAGCATCTGGCTGGGAGCTGCACCCCGCGCTGCTTTCCCGAGTTCATCAGAGTCGAGCGTTCACACTGACACACCAGAAGACTAACAGGAACTTGGCGTTTTCGAACAGAGCGCGCAGGAATCCTGCGCAGGCGCTTCCGAAGTCGGTCGGCTCTCCCGCGAGCCCCTCCCCAGGCCTGCAGAGGGAGCTGCGCCTCGGAGAATCCAGGGCGTGACGCCGCTCTAGCCAGCGCTCGGGCTCGGTGGCGGGCGCCGCAGCTCCGCGTCCGGCTCGCCTCCTCCCAGCACAGGTGGGTCCGCCCGCGGTGGGCAGCAGTGCTTGGGAGCCGTGGGGCGGGCGGGTAGCGGCAACCTCTGGGCACGGAGTGGTCCCCATCACCTACGTGCCCCAACTCGGGCTCGGCTCCGGCGGATCGGGCTGTGGCCAGGGCCGCACGTGTGCAAGTCCGGTTCGGGTGGGTTCCTCCTGGACTTGCAGTGTCTGTCCCAGGACCCCTTAACACCCCAGGGGTCTCCGCCCGGGCTTGCTCACGGCTTCCTGGGGACATCGAGGGGCGGAGCTCCAAGGGGCGGGACTCCCATGATTGACACGTCTTTCGCCAGGTTTCACGGGCACCAGTGGACCCTTCTTCCCCTGCCCTGAATCTGAGCCAGCACCATGGTGAGAACCCTGAGCCCAGCTCCTCACCTCCGCATGCTCATGGGAGGTGGGCTTGCCTCCGTTGCCCGATATAAACCTGGGGCTCTGCAGGGGTGGTTCCGGTGGGTCTGCCCCAGCAAGGCAGCCTGCACTCTTGCAACCCGCCCATCCCTATAGCACGGGCGCCTGAAGGTGAAGACATCGGAAGAGCAAGCGGAAGCCAAAAGACTAGAGCGGGAACAGAAGCTGAAGCTATACCAGGCAGCCACCCAGACTGTATTCCAGAAGGTGGGGCCCTCAGAGGTAGTCCTCTCCCACCGTGGCTCCCTTAGCATAGTACTTGGCCAAGAACTGCGCCTCAGAGTCAGGTTGCTTGAATCCACATCTAGGTTCTATCACTTACTAGCTGTGTGTCCTTAGGCAAGCTACTGAATCTCTTTGGACCTCAATTTGCCCATCTGTAAAACAGGGCTAACGATTGCACTTACTGCATAAGGCTGTTGTGAAAATCAACGATTGCAAGATTACATATTATCCCATAAAGGGCTTTGTATAGTACTTGTAGTAAAGTGTGGCATTCACAGAACATTCAGTAGTTCTATTTATGTTATGAAGCTCTGTAGCAGAAGAGTGATGTGATCCCTGATCCTGCTATCTGTCTTCTCAGCGCCAGGCTGGAGAACTGGATGAGTCAGTGCTGGAACTGACAAGCCAGATTCTGGGAGCCAACCCTGACTTTGCCACCCTCTGGAATTGTCGACGAGAGGTGCTCCAGCAGCTGGAGGTCCAGAAGTATGTAAGAGTTTAGGGCCCAAGGAAGATGGCCCTCGCTCTGGCCCTGCCCGGCCTGGGTCCAGGGGTGAAAGAAGAATGCGGCAGCCAGGGGCATAGGCGGAGGGCTGGGTGCAGAAAGTCAGGGGTGAACTGAGACTGGGTGTTGGAGGGCCCTGACCCCCATTCCTCTGGGCACAGGTCCCCCGAGGAGTTGGCCACTTTGGTGAAGGCAGAACTGGGCTTCCTGGAGAGCTGCCTGAGGGTGAACCCCAAGTCTTATGGTACCTGGCACCACCGCTGCTGGCTGCTGAGCCGCCTGCCAGAGCCCAACTGGGCCCGGGAGCTGGAGTTGTGTGCCCGCTTCCTCGAGGTTGATGAGCGGAACTGTACGTGCCTGCAGATTCTGTCTCCCTGCCTACACCTGCCCCATGTCCCGGTAGTAGGGCCTCAGTAAGGTCCAGAGTTGGGAGGGATGGCCAGGATGGGCCCACTGAGCTGATGACACAAGGGATGATGAGGTCAAATATGTCCTCCATGGAGGGCACAGAGGTGTTTCTTGGGGTCTCCAAGGGGATGCCAGGGTCCCAGCCAGGCAGCTCTTCTTGCCCTGCTTCTGAGATGTGTTGTCTGCCCATGCCCCTAGTTCACTGCTGGGACTACCGGCGGTTTGTGGCTGCACAGGCAGCTGTGCCCCCTGCAGAGGAGCTTGCCTTCACTGACAGCCTCATCACCCGAAACTTCTCCAACTACTCCTCCTGGCATTACCGCTCCTGCCTCTTGCCCCAGCTGCACCCTCAGCCAGACTCAGGACCCCAGGGGCGCCTCCCTGAGGATGTGCTGCTCAAAGGTAAGCAGGGTCAGGGCGTGCTTGAGAGGACTCTGCCATGCTGCCCTTCTGACCCTGATGCCTAGACCTGCTCTTGAAGCTACCACTCGGGAAAATGCCTGGCTCTGGGGATGCATAAGATCCAGCCCCTGGCTGCAGAGAGCCCAAGTGTCTACTTGGCTCCTGATGTATGCAGCCCCTGGGTAAGGCTGGCATATAAGTGAAACTGAAGGCAGGAAGTTCTCCAAAGAGAGGGCAGTATGTGGGGGTAGACAGGAGCCCAGAAGGGTCCTAACCAAAGCCCCATGCCTCCTTGGCCCCTGCAGAGCTGGAGCTGGTGCAGAACGCCTTCTTCACTGATCCCAATGATCAGAGTGCCTGGTTCTACCATCGGTGGCTCCTGGGACGAGGTGAACAGTACAGAAGAGGTGGGGATAGGAGCCAAGAAGGAATGGAAGGATATTTAAGGAGACCTGAGACTATTTCTTCCCACAGCTGATCCCCAGGATGCCCTGCGCTGCCTGCACGTGAGCCGGGATGAGGCTTGCCTGACTGTCTCCTTCTCTCGGCCCCTCCTCGTGAGTCCTGAAGCTTTTGCTGAAGGGTACCATGGATGGTGGGCCTGGTGCCGTTGGAGTGATGGTCTGTCTCTGTCCCCTGCACCAGGTGGGCTCCGGCATGGAGACCTTGCTGCTCATGGTTGATGAGTCACCCCTGGCTGTGGAGTGGAGGACCCCAGAGGGCAGGAACCGGCCTAGCCACATCTGGGTATCCCAGGGTTGGTGGGTGGAGTCGGGGCTGGGACAGGGCTGGGGTGGGACAGTCAGAAAAGTGGTGCAGCCTGGGCTTTCTCTTAACCCTGTGCTCCCAGCTCTGTGACCTGCCCGCCACCTCCCTCAACGATCAGTTGCCCCAGCATACATTTCGTGTCATTTGGACGGCAGGTGATGCCCAGAAGGAGTGTGTGCTCTTAAAAGGTGAGCCAGCCTGCAGCCTCCCCGCTTTGCAGCAGCACCCCCCATCCCTGTCTTCCTCTCACGGGTGTCCTCTCCTACCCCTGCTCTGTCTCTCAGGCCGCCAAGAGGGCTGGTGCCGGGACTCTGCCACGGATGAGCAGCTCTTCAGGTGATGAGCACAGGGAAGCACACAGACAGGAGCAGGGCTGTGCACTCTGGGCAGCTGGGTGGGATGCCGGGGGCTCAAGTAGATGTCTCAGACTGGCTACTGGGGATGACCAGCACTGCTCCCCCACCCTGCCCACCCTCAGGTGTGAGCTGTCAGTGGAGAAGTCCACGGTGCTACAGTCGGAGCTGGAGTCCTGTAAGGAGCTGCAGGAGCTGGAGCCTGAGAATAAATGTGAGGCCCGATTCCCCTGAGCTCCTGCTTCTCTAAGGAGGGCCCATCCTAGACAGGCTCCTTGCTAGGACCTTCCTAATCCCCGCCCTCTCCCCAGGGTGCCTACTCACCATCATCTTGCTGATGAGGGCGCTGGACCCCCTGCAGTACGAGAAGGAGACACTGCAGTACTTCCAAACCCTCAAGGCAAGTTGGGTCCGCGGGAGTTGGCACGGGGGCAGCCCAACACGCAGAGGGCAGGCAGCTGACACACAGTCCCTGTGCCCTCTTCTCCCTGCCAGGCTGTGGACCCAATGAGGGCAGCGTACCTGGACGACCTGCGCAGCAAGTTCCTGCTGGAGAACAGCGTTCTCAAGATGGAGTACGCGGAGGTGCGCGTGCTGCACCTGGGTCACAAGGTAGGGCGTGCGCATGCGCCTTCCCCACCCTCGCCCGCTGGCCCGCCTCCCTCTTCCTCAGGACCCGGCAGTGTCTATATCTGCTCCTCAGGCCTCAGCCAAGACACTCAGCGTCCCCCGCTTTGCCTTCCATCTCACATGCCCTTCTGGACGTTTCTTCCTTAGCTCATTCCATGCTTCTCTCCCTGGGGCAGACCCCACCACCTAACAGCTGAATAGTTCTCAGAGATTTCTGACAAACTCCTGACTCTCTTTTTCCTCTGTAGTCCTTCCTAATCAATCTCCCCAACACGTTATTTTTATCATGGCGCTGCTGCCCACCTTTGCTCCCACCAAACCAACTCCGGGCTCACCAGGCCCTCCCCCGCTAGTGGTCTGTGTTCATCCCAGCACCGTGTACCTGCCCTGCTCCCTGCACCACAGGCCACCGTGGCCCCGTGTCCTTGATCTGCAGCATGTACTGCCAGGGGTGGTGAGGTATGCTTCCCAGCTGCTCCCTCCTGTCCTCAGCTGGGGTCCCCTAGGGCCTGTGTGGGGCGCACTGGGCGAAGGCCTGATAAACGACAGCTGAGAGCTGTCCCCCAGGCCTCGCTGGGTATCTCGTCCCCCTCCTCAGGATCTGACGGTGCTCTGCCATCTGGAGCAGCTGCTCTTGGTCACTCACCTTGACCTGTCACACAATCGTCTCCGAGCCCTGCCCCCTGCCCTGGCTGCCCTGCGCTGTCTTGAGGTAAAGCCCCCAATCCTCTGTCATTGTTCTGGGTTTTCCTTTCTGCCTCAGCGATTCTCTTATCTACTTCTTCTCATGTGTCCTTGTGAATACATAGTAACTCATGCTAATGTCTGGGCTTCATACCACATTCCTCAGTTTATTTCTTATCTTTCTAAATCCTGTTGGCCCCTAGTGTCCTGAGCTCACTTTCTCTAAAAAGGCTTCTAACCACTAATATCTCCAAAATTCCTAATCCCTATAAGCTATAGTAAAATATGCTAACATTACAACATTCCTTAAATCTTTAGCTTCTAACTATTTTAATTATTCCTAAGCCCTTCAGCAAACTCCTTTGCCATAAACATTTCCCTCACAAACAGGTTTCAGATAGCAATCCATCCCATGGCCTCAAGCTGTGGCCTACGTGCTCATCCTGGAACACTCTTCTGTAAAGGTCCTTGAACGAATGTCAATGATTAACTTTATGAATTATTCTCTGAGCACAGCTGCAGAAGGCTTTGTGCCTTCTCATGCTCCTCTCAAGAACAATAAGCACCTTAATATTCCTTTCAACTCAATATTCCTTTCAACTCAGCCGAGGAGAGGAAAAAACAAGTCAGAATCACAAGGCCTAACTCCTTCATCCCAAGTCTGTGCCTGCGGGACAAGGAGAGGGAGTTGGGGCTGTGCCTCCATTTTGTCAGTAATGCCTAACGTGGCTCCTGACACCTTTCCCCTTCCTCCACCTCAGAAGTCTCCCCACCCTACTAAGAGATGTCAGGGTCCTCCAGCCCCTACAGATGACCCCAGCCTTCTCTTCTGTCACCCAGCCTGATCCCAGGAGCCCTTCCATACCCTGTAAGCTGATCACCCTAGGCTCCCCAGTGGCTTGTACCAATCCCATACTGACAGCTGCCTGCCTGCCTGCCTTGTCTTCCCTGCTCCCAGGTGCTGCAGGCCAATGATAACGCAATCGAATCCCTGGATGGTGTCACCAACCTGCCCCGGTTGCAGGAGCTCATCCTGTGTAACAACCGTATCCTTCCGTCTGGGTGCCGTTCAGACAGCAGGGAGGGCAAGGTGCCACACCAGGAAGGGATGGCCAGGAGGCGGGATGGGCATGCCCTGGGCGTGAGGAGGGGGTGTTGGCCATCTAAGCTGAGGAGAGGATAGCCTGGCGCTGTATGAGGCTGTCATTGAAAACTGTCATTGTCATTGAAAACTCTCACTGGTAGAGTTTTGCAGGATGGAAGGAAGTGACTCCCTCAAACCTGAGTTCACAAACCGCTGCCTATAGATGCTCTTGGGTACCACGTTGTATGTTTAAAATAAGGAGGTTTTATATTCTTTAAAAAATGTAGAATTCTGATTCTTCTCAAAACGTGTAAGTTGAAGCATGCTTTGGCCTGCATTTCTACTTGGGAGCCCTTGGCCATTGATGAATGATGGGCGCCTCTGCAGCAGGGGCTGGCTTTCCCCTTGGCCACAGTTTCCACCACTCCTCTGGGACCATATCGCATCAGGGTCCTACGCCTCCTGCCTGGCCCCCGGCAGGTATCTGCAGCCTAGAGGCCTGTGTCCTACTGGGAAGTGGCCAAGGGGCCCATCCAGCAGGCTGCTCAGTAGCAGTGCTCGTTCTGCAGTGACAGGTGTTCAGGAGCAAGCGGATCTGGAGAACCAGCTGAGCTTTCCTTGACTCCTGCCCAAGGCCTCCAGCAGCCTGCGGTGCTCCAGCCTCTCACCTCCTGCCCCAGGCTGACCCTCCTCAACCTGCAGGGCAACCCGCTGTGCCAGGCGGAGGGCAGCTCGGAGCACCTGGCCGAGCTGCTGCCTTCGGTTAGCAGCATCCTCACCTAAGAGGCCCTGCCCCCACCCTTGCCCTTTAACTTATTGGAACTGAATAAACAATGAAGAGGTCCCTGAGCGCTGCTAAGCTGCTGCCGCCACCACCATTATTGCTGTCACCACTGCATTTCTGGACAAGAAAGGGAGAGAGATGTGTCGGCTCCCCCTCTCTGCTTCCGTTTTATGCTCAGTCTTGCTGTTCCCTGTCGCAGAGCATCAGAACCTCCATTTTTAGGGCAGAATCTGGGCCACGGCTAGATTGGAGTCTGCCTTCTGCTTTGGGGCTGGGCTGCGCCTAAGCTGCAGGCTGGCATCAGGTTTGGGTTCAGTTCTAGTTGGAGTGGGGCTACAAAGCACCTGGAAGTCTCTCCAACTAGAAGGGCTCAGAGAAGTTTCTTCCGTGATCTGTGCCCCTTCCAGATACCCTGTCTGCCCTGGCTCTCCTTCACCAAAGCTGTTCCCAGGAGGTGTGTTCAGAGCGCCCTGGCTCCACTCTCTTATAACAACATTATTAGTCCTCATGAGTAGCATGCCCAGGATAAAGAGCCCTTGAAAATACTTGATCCCATTTGATCCCCACAAGCTCTCAGGGCTGAGATGATTAGGCTCATTGTGCTGATGAGGAAACTGCTGTTCAGACGCACCCAAGGTTGCTGAGCTCAAGTGCTGGAGCCAAAGCTGTCTCTGTAACTTGGTCTGGGATTCCAGATTCATGTTCTTGCTTCTGGATTGGGCAGAACCTGGACTTAGCTCCTGAAGTACCGAGATGGTGTCTTTTCCCAGGGTCTCCCCTCCAACACACACAAGTACCTTGTCCTGACTCTGAAAGCCCTGCGGCACTTGAGCCTCCCGGGAGGACAGGGGAGTGGCTCAGGGGTGAGGGCACTGAGTCAAACCTGGCTGGGTGGGGAAACAGAAAGATTGATTGAAACAAGAGGGAGCGAATGTGACCAGGCATTTTCCTGTTTCCCTGAAAATCTACCTGGGCCTACATGTACACACACAACTCTCAGGGCCCTCCCTGTCCTTTTGGTATCCAGAGTGATACACAAATAGCCTTCCATGAAGCCCTTTGGCTGACCTGCCTGGAAATTGGATTCCTGCTCTTGAATGTGCTGGAGCTGGGGTTAGACACCCCCTGCCAGGTCTGGAGCTTAGACTTGGACAGGAAAAGGTCATGGGGATGTGGAGGGCTCTGCCAGGTCCTGGAGCCTCCGTCCCCACTCCCCAAGGCACCTCCTTGCCACATGCATCACCAAACTCAGCCTCTCCTCTCGGCAGCTTCCTTGTATCTCCTTGCCCTCCCTGTTTTTACTGTCTTCTGTTTAGTGTCCCATGGGCAGAGCTGGGACAATGGCAGGATGGAGAAAAGAGAACCCAAGAACAGGTCCCAACCTTCCGGAAGATGCCTGACCTCCTCTTTGCCTTGGGGTTCTCTCAGTGGCCTCCGTGGTGTTTCTCCCAGGGTTGGGATGGAATTGGGCAGGTGCCTGCAGCCGGTTGGTCAGGATTCCTAGGAAGAATTCCAAGTTGAGAACCGTGGCCTCCAGCTCACCAGACATTTGTCTCAGTGGAAGAAGGGGGTACTCTGCAGCCTGGGGGCAGAGACTTCATTCCCACCTGAGCCTCAGAGCAAAGACCAAAGTCACCTCCAAACCCCTGGGGGGTTGGGGAAGGGTGACCGTTAGAAAACGAAATCGCTTCCACTCTGACCTTCCTAACCCCAAAGGTGGAGGGACCCAGGGAGCAGGAAGCAGCTCTCACTCATACTGGGGGCTTGGCGGAGCCAGAGGAAGAAGGAGGGACAGGTGGATGGTAGGGTCAGAGGATCTGGTAGAGCCGGCAGGTCAAGGGCTGGCTGGTGGAGCCAGTCTGAGGGCCAATTGCTGATGTCACCAGTATGTAACAACTTGGGATCCAGGGACCTCCCTGGACTGGGTGAGTCCTAAGAGCCCATGGGCAGTTTCAGAGACACAGCCAGGCAGCCTGAGCTTGGGAACAGCAAGTCTGCTGGATAGAGGTGTGGGTGGAAGGGGCTCCCTGCCCCATTGCCCTCTGAGCTTCTCCACCGAGAAGGTGCCTCTGATGCACCCAGTTTGGCAGGCAGCATCCCCCAGACAGGTGGTCTCACCGAGTCTTTCCGACTTCAGCCCTCATAGACTCCAACCGTGCCCTCTCCCTACACGTCGGTCCTTAGTTCCTCGAAAAGGGAAAAGAGGGTGTGGCCCAGCGTCATTTCCCGGCCCCCAGACGCTGGACCTCCTCCCCCACGTGGGGGGACGAAGCAACCTTCCTTCCTCCTCTTCCCAGAAGCTCGGCCCCGCCCTCCCCCCTTAAAAACCACTTACCAGCCCGCCCCACGCCTTCCATTCGTGCGGCGGAGTCCGTCCAGTCCCATCGGTCCCAACCTGTTCCACCTCCGCCGCGGGACTCAGAGATGCCGTCGCCAACACCTTCATCAGGTGAGGGGCTCCGACGGGGCACTGCTGAACCCCAGCGATGCTGTCTGGCGGCCGAGGTCGGGTCCCAACAAGGTGGAGTGCGGGCCAGCCAGAGCCTGTCCGCCCCAGCGAGGCTCCCGGAGACCAGAGATCCCCTGCCTGGGAAGTCTGACTTCAGGCACCTCAGGCCCCTCCCAGCAACTCCTCATGGGTGTCTGACCCAACGACATGGGGAAATGCCAGGACCCCCGGTGGTGAATGTCACTTATCTGTCTAATTCAGAGGGCAGTGGGTGGGGGATTCCTTCTAAGCAATGGGTCCTTGAGGCTGTCAGCATTGGATCTCTAGACTGAGGAGCTGGCAGGGGGAGCAGGCTCAGGATGGTCTGTGCTGCCACCTCTCGAAGCTGTGACAAGTGTACACTCGTTTCCTGGGATGAGTGCTGGAGCAGGTTTCTGGACTGGGCATCTGCTTTGGAGGATGTCCGTGTGAGGGTGAGAGGGGAAAAAGACTCGTCTCTCTAATTTGGGGAATTTCTCTAGGTGAGTGAAAGGAGTCTTTGGGGGAAGGTCTCTGGGTGGATCTGAGGGAATCTCAGGGTCAGGGTCAGATCATCTGTCATCTGGCTGGGATGGAATCAGCTCTCTGGATGGAGGGTTTCTGGGTGAGCTGACTGGAGCATCCTGTAGGGGTAAAGGAGATCTGAGTGAGTGATCAGAGCCCCCCTGCCTCTTTCACGTAGGCGGTCCTCGTTCAGATGTCGGCCGCTGGGGCGGAAACCCCTGGCAGCCCCCCACCACACCTTCTCCAGAGCCAGAACCAGAGCCAGACAGACGTTCTCGCCGCGGGGGCCGTTCCTTCTGGGCTCGCTGCTGTGGCTGCTGCTCTTGCCGGAACACAGAAGACGATGACTGGGGGCCTGAGCGCCATGGAGACCGGGGAGGTCGAGGATCTGGCTCCAGGAATCGAAGACCCGACTCCCGGGGCTCAGACTCCCGCCAGCCTGGCTCCCGGGACTCCCGCCGGCCTGGCTCCCGGGACTCCCGCCGGCCTGGCTCCCGGGGCAGTGCTGTGAACGCAGCTGGAGATGGCACCATCCGGGGTGAGGCCCACCTGGCCACGTTATCTGAGAGCCAAAATGCCTTAATTGGGCCTGAGGCTCATTCTGACATCTCTGGGGGCCTGGGAGGCTAGTGGTGGGGGCCTGGACGCCCCGTGGGGCTTTACTGAGCTGGAGCTGTGGCCTTGCAGAGGGAATGCTGGTGGTGACTGGTGTGGATCTGCTGAGTTCACGCTCAGACCAGAACCGCCGAGAGCACCACACGGACGAGTTCGAGTACGATGAGCTGATTCTCCGCCGTGGGCAGCCTTTCCAAATGGTCCTCTTCCTGTCTCGTCCCTATAAGTCGTCTGATCATGTCACCCTGGAGCTGTGCATCGGTCAGTGGAGCCTGCAGTGGGGGATGGGGATGATGGTGGTGAAGTGAAGTAGGGGTGGTGGTGGAGTAGGGATAGGGAGCTGGTTAGCAGGGCTGCCAGCCCTGGTATTAGGGTCACAGGGATGTCTTTAGGCTCCTCCCTTACCCCACTCCTCACCCCTGCCAGCTAAGGCAGGTGTAATCATGTAAGTATGTCCCCCGGAGGGAGGGTCTTGGCTTCCCTGTTTTCGTTTCCTAAGCTCACCCTCTCTGAGCCTCCAGGAGCATTTGTCCCAAGATACTTTTCCTTTGGATCCTTACTACTGCATCCTCTCCAGTGTTGCTGCTTTTGGGTATCTTTCTTTCTGGGTCTGCCCTCCTTCCCCAGGATGTGACTTCACTCTCTGTCCAACTCTGTCTCTCTGTTCCCATGGCCCAGGGCAGGTGCCTCCCTCATTGCATTGCTTGGTGGCCATTGACTGCCTAGGCTGATGATTATACTGCTGCCGGGGGCGGGTGACTCCTGGTACCCTTTGATTAGGGCCTAGCCTTGCCCACCCCAGCCTCTAATTTCCCAGGTACCCTTACCACCTCCAGCAGGGATGCCCTGGGCCCTGGCATCTGCAGCCCCAGTGAGCAGGCAGGCTTTCAGGACAGGAACTGTGCTTTCATGTGGGGCAGGGCCACCTAGACCCAGACAGGGCGGCTCTGCTCCTCCTGCCCGGGTACTGGGACAGTCAGGCAGGTAGAGGGTGACGGTGACCTGGTCTCTTCTGCTCACCTCCGAGCTAAGTGCAAGGGAACAGGTTTGGGATGTTGGACTGGAGCTCTGCCCTGACATGTGGGCACGCATCGGGTGGGGACAGAGCTATTCTCAATCTGGCCCAGGTAATTGTCCAACTTGGGACACACATCCTGGGTGGGGCTGAAAGAAGTCCAAGGCTCCATCCCCCTGCTTCAAGTGGGCTGCAGCAGCTAACTGGTGTTTCCTCCACGGCAGGAAATAATCCTGAGGTGGGCAAGGGCACCCATGTGATCATCCCGGTGGGCAAGGGGGGCAGTGGAGGCTGGAAGGCCCAGGTGACCAAGTCCAGTGGGCAGAATCTGAACCTACGGGTCCACACCTCCCCCAATGCCATCATCGGCAAGTTCCAGTTCACCATCCGCACACGCTGCGAAGCTGGAGAGTTCCAATTGCCCTTTGACCCCCGCAATGAGATCTACATCCTCTTCAATCCCTGGTGCCCAGGTGAGCTGCTGGAGCAAAACACGGACAGGAGGGGAGGGCGTGTAGGGCTTCCTTCGCTAGATCTGGCTACGCGCCTGGGTGCCTAGCCCTAGGAGAAGCCAGCTTCCCAGTGTCCAGGTGAGGGAACCTCGATGCAGGACGTAGAGAAGTGACCAGCCCAAGGTCACAGAGCCGCATCACCTCTCCTGGTGAAGGGCCCTGGTAACAGCCACCCTTCTCCCATTATCCCCTATCCTGTTTGCTCTGTCCTTCCTGGAAGCAGTGCTGTCAGGCTAGAGGCGTCCCTGCTCTTCCTCTGCAGTCATGAGCCCTGCAGAAGCAGCTGAGGGGCAGGTGGGACCCAGGGAGAGGGCTGAAGGGAACCAGGCATATGTGTTTTGGGGACACAGAGGACATCGTGTATGTGGACCATGAGGACTGGCGGCAGGAGTACGTGCTTAATGAGTCTGGGCGAATTTACTATGGGACAGAAGCGCAGATTGGCGAGCGGACCTGGAACTACGGCCAGGTAGGGTTGGCTGGGGCCTCGTGCCCTTAGGGGCACTAGAGGCAGGTGAGGTGGGGTGGGGGCGCAGGTGCTAGCCTAAGGGTCACCTCTGCCCTGGCTCCCCCCAGTTTGACCACGGGGTGCTGGACGCTTGCCTGTACATCCTGGACCGGCGGGGCATGCCCTATGGAGGCCGCGGGGACCCCATCAGTGTCTCCCGGGTCATCTCTGCCATGGTGAGCCCCCTTGAGTCTCTGAGCCCTACTGAGTGTCTGCCTGCTGTCTCCCGCCCCCACTCCTACCATTTCTGATTCTTCCAGGACCCCAGCCCTGTCCGTGCCCTTGCAAAAGGTACGGTGGGAAGGGATCTCACTCATCTCCCCTCCCAACCTGCCCCCT
This sequence comes from Bos indicus x Bos taurus, assembly GCF_003369695.1. Classification (NCBI taxonomy): domain Eukaryota; kingdom Metazoa; phylum Chordata; class Mammalia; order Artiodactyla; family Bovidae; genus Bos; species Bos indicus x Bos taurus. Next base: position 14,515,942 of record NC_040085.1, read on the forward strand.
AACCCTCCCCTTCCTGGCTCCAGTTCCAGCTCTTGTGGAATGTAGGGCCAAACCCCAAACTTGGCACACCCAGGATTCACATTCCTGTGTCAGACCAGGATGGTGGGGCAGAGGGCTGTGGGAGGGGCAGGCAGGACTCAGGCTGCCTCTGAATCCTGAGCGTTTAGGGGTGAGGGATGGTTGCAGGGCCAGGGGTTGGGCTGGGGGCCACATGGCAGGCCCTGAGCCTCTTCCCCAATTCTGCCCCACCCCATCCTGTCCTGGACAGGTGAACTCCTTGGATGACAATGGGGTCCTGATTGGGAACTGGTCTGGAGATTATTCCCGCGGCACCAACCCATCAGCATGGGTGGGCAGCGTGGAGATCCTTCTCAGCTACCTACGCACCGGCAACTCTGTCCCCTTCGGCCAGTGCTGGGTCTTCGCTGGTGTGACCACCACAGGTAGTGGAGGGATGGGACGGGAACCGCCTGGGCTTTACACGGAGGGTGGAAGGAAGCTAGGCTCCACCTTCATGAGCCCAGCCCAGTTGTGGCTGCAGTGCAGGGACGGGCGGGGGTGGCTGGCAGGCTGGCCTTAATTATCATTAATTAGTGTTAACAACCCAGAAAGGCCTAGAGGAGAGGAGGGAGAAGGGACAGTCAGGCACAAGGCCAGGCAGGTGGCCTGGCTTCCCCTAACACCCAACACTCCCTGGCTCGGTGAACTTCTGACTCTAGTGACCCCTGACCCAGCTTGGCAACCCCAGTTGCCCCTGTCCCCTTGCTATTCCTGACCTCATGCCTCACCTGCCCCCCTACCCCTGCCCTGGCCCCGGGCCCTGAACCCAACCCTGGCCGCCCCCCTACAGTGCTGCGCTGCCTGGGCCTGGCCACCCGTACTGTCACCAACTTCAACTCCGCACACGACACAGACACTTCCCTCACCATGGACATCTACTTCGATGAGAACATGAAGCCCCTGGAGCACCTGAACCATGATTCTGTCTGGTGAGGCTGGGGCTGGGCTGGGCTGCCTGTCCCTGCTGATGACCAGAGACCCGAGGCCTGGATATCGAGAGCAGGGGATGCTGGGGAGGCCCCAGGTAGGCAGCCCACCAAGCCCTCCATCTATGTCCATCCAGGAACTTCCACGTGTGGAACGACTGTTGGATGAAGAGGCCAGATCTGCCCTCAGGCTTCGATGGATGGCAGGTTGTGGACGCCACACCCCAGGAAACCAGCAGTGGTGAGCAGGGCCCCTGCCTGGCTCCTAGACCCCACTGGGGGCCCCTCCCTGTGTCCCCAACTAGGGGAACAAACTCCAGTGTCCTGGACGGGGACTTGGAGTCAGATCCTTTCGTTCCACAGTTCTTCAAACGGACTCATGAGGGCAATCACCATGTGACCCGTCATTTATTTTCACCTTTCTGCATAATTATTTGCCCCAATTTTATTTATTTATAATGGTTATTACACTCAGATGGCTCAAAAGTCCAAAGATTTGAGAGAATTCAGGGAGAGGTTTCCCTCACCCAACAAATCCACTTTTTCTACTTACATTTTTATTTACATGTCCTGGAGATAATTAATTGAAAGACCTTTTTATTTATATATATATATATATTTTATAGTTTAAAAAGTCACTATTTTAAGTAAAGAGCTTCCCAGGTGACTCAGTGGTAAAGAATTCACCTGCCAATTCAGGAGATGCAGGTTCGATCCTTGGCTTGGGAAGATCCCCTGGAGGAGGTCATGGCAACCCACTCCGGTATTCTTGCCTGGAGAATTCCACGGATGGGAATTCCCTGGTGGGCTACAGTCCATGGGGTCATAATGAGTCGGACACAACTGAGTGACTAAGCACATTTTAAGTAAAACATGCTTGGAAGAAAAAAATATATAGAATTGTGTAACATAAAATGGAAAATTTCCTATTCTCTCTCAGGTGGTTTCAGTTTTGTTTCAAGGAAATTTCTAGACCTGAATTCCGGGAACAGATTCCAGAAATCTGTGTGTTTGGAAAGTTCCCCTGGTGATGTTGCAGATCGGCTGGGTTAGAGGCTTTCTCTAGGGCACAGTGTTAGGTCAGCAGCAGTGTGAACCCAGCCCCTGACTTCCTCTCTTTTGACACATATTCTTGCTTTTACCAAGTTCTTCTCATTGCTCCGCTGAGTTATATATATGGTATGGGGGAAAAAATCAGGGTTCAGGTAGGTTCAAAGGAGATAACAGCTTCTATAACGCAGTCCAGCCTAAGAAATAATCACTGATGGTGTAACCTACTAGTCTCTGTTCCACAACGAATGTTTCTGCAAAAATTAGATCTCCCCAGACTTTCCTGGTGGCCCACTGGTTAAGACTCCACACTTCCACTGCCAGGGCTGCAGGTTCGGTCCCTGGTGGGGGAAGTTTTGCATGCCATGAGGTGCAGTCAAAAACAAAATTAGATCTCAAACAGGTCCCCCACACCCTTCCCACTTAATAATCTGGCCCCAGGGAGCCCTCACCTGCCCCTCCAGCTGCTTCTCCCCTCCCTGCCTCCCCCTTCTCCCTTCCTCACCCTGAGTCAGATAGCCCTCCCCTAGCCTACCTTCCTCTTCTGGTCTCTGACCAGACCTGTCCCTCTCAATCATCTCTGTAAATAGTGCCCCCTGAGTTATACAACCCCAGAGATGCCTGTGATGTTGAAACAGCCTGTCACAGGACACCAGGAGACATGAGTTCCAGTCCCCACTCTAGGAAGTGGGTGGGCTAGGTGGCAGGCAGGGATTCTGAGGCCAGCCAGGCCCGGGCTTGATTCTAGCTTGATCACTTCTTAGATATGTCATCTTAGGCCAGTTCCTTGCACCTTTGAGCTCTGGTGTTCTTGTTTGTAATATGGGGATGATGTATACCTTATAGGGTGATTGGGAGGAACCAATGAGAAGTCATATTAGACTAGCAGCATGGCTGGAGCTTAGTAGCTACTTAGTAAGGATTAGCTCCTTCCAGTCTCTCTGTGTCCGGCTGTCTTACATCTCCTGGCAGTCACTTTGCCTTGCTGAGCCTATTTCCCCATCTGTAAAAGGAGACCCTAGTTCAAGGTATTTTCTAAGATTCTCTCCTGTTGGACAGCCCTCACTTCCTGTTCTGTGTCCTCTCAGCCACACCTCCTCTCTATCAACCTGTCTCCTCCAGAAAGCCCTCCAGAGCATGTTGAAGACAGACATTGTTTCCTACCAGCTCCCCTGTCACCTCCCCACAGAAAGGATACCGTGGGCTATAGAGCTGAGGGTGGTTCTGGATCTTTCTGGAATGGTGACTGTGATTTCATCTGTTTCCCAGCTGGCAAGCAGAGCCATAATGGGCTCTGGGTTTGTTTTGATGTAGGATGGGGTGGGTGGGGTGGGATCTTGACCTCTGGGGGTCATAGACAGCCGACATCCAGCTTCAGCCAATGGAGGAAGTGTGCCAGCAATTCGGTTAACAAGGCAGGCTTATCCCCCCTACAGTCGTCACTGCCCCCCTCACCCCCACCAATGACTGAAGCAAAATAGAACTGCTCTCCCCTTTGTTTGCCCTCCCTGAGCTGGACTGTGAAGTGAAATCGGTCAGTCGTGTCCAACTCTTTGTGACCCCATGGACTGTAGCCTGCCAGGTTCCTCCGTCCATGGGATTTTCTGGCAAGAATACTGGAGTGGGTTGCCATTTCCTTCTTCAGGGGATCTTCCTGACCCAGGGATCAAACCCAAGTCTCCTGCATTGCAGACAGACTCTTTACCATCTGAGCCACCAGAGAATCTGGACTGGTGGGGGCTGAACCTGGGCAGTGGGCACTGGGTGGGCTTGGAAGGGTGGGCCCAGGATCTGGGGGTCCTACTCAGCCTCCCTGGATCTCTCACCCCTGTGGTGCCCTCACTCCCATAGGCATCTTCTGCTGTGGGCCCTGCTCTGTGCAGTCCATCAAGAATGGCTTGGTCTACATGAAGTACGACACACCCTTCATTTTTGCAGAGGTGAGAGCTGTGCGCCTGGTGCCTTCATGGGCGGCCTGGGGAGACCAGGGCACTGGCGTTGGTCCTAGGTTCTCCAGGCGTGCCCCACTGCTGACCAACTACCTCTGTGACCTTGGGCAGGTCACTCATTCTGCAAATCTTAGTTTTCCCAACTGTAAAAAGCCATAATAATGGCTGCCGTGCTTTCTGTGCTCAGGATCAAAAGAAATAATGGGTATGAAACTGCTTTATAAGTCATGGAGTCAGCAAGTGAGTGCAAGGGATTACTGTTATTAATGCCCAATGCACTGTGAGGAGCCTCCCAGATAAACTTCTTTCCTGCTCTCTGGCCTTGTCTGGCTCAGCTTGAAAAGTCTCCCAGTTTCACTCTGCCAGGAAGCTCCCAACCTTTGGATCCGGCCTTCCCTGCAGTTCCTAGGATCCGGGAAGGCAGCTGGAGGGTCATGCCCGCCCTCAGACCCTCTGGCTCATTCATTCCTGGCTCACACCCCTCACAACTGCCCTCCTGACAGGTGAACAGTGATAAAGTTTACTGGCAGCGACAGGATGACGGCAGCTTCAAGATCGTGTATGTGGAGGAGAAGGCCATCGGCTCACTCATCATTACGAAGGCCATTGGCTCCAACATGCGGGAAGACATCACGCACACTTATAAGCACCCAGAAGGTAGCAGCTCCCCATCCCGGCCAGCTCTGGCCACAACCAAGGGTGCCTTCCAAGCGTCCGCCCAGCCAGCAGCAGCTGTAAGCTCACCCTTGACCCTCAACCCCCAGGCTCAGAAGCAGAGCGGAAGGCAGTGGAGACCGCGGCCGCCCATGGCAGCAAACCCAACGTGTATGCCACGCGGGACTCAGCGGAGGATGTGGCCGTGCAGGTGGAGGCGCAGGACGCAGTGATGGGGCAGGACCTGATGGTCTCCGTGGTGCTGACCAACCGCGGCAGCAGCCTCCGCACCGTGAAGCTGCACCTCTACCTCTCTGTCACCTTCTACACTGGCGTCGCGGGATCCGTCTTCAAGGAGAGCAAGAAGGAGGTGGTGCTGGCGCCGGGGGCCTGTAAGTGCCCCGTCCCCAGCCTGTAGCACCCGCCTCCATGGCTGGGTAGCCCAGGGCTGGGGACATGGAGACCTGGGGAGGCTGGGTCTGGGGAAGCAGGCCTTGGTGACACCAGGCCTCTTCCCTGCAGCGGAGCGTGTGACCATGCCTGTGGCCTACAAGGAATACCGGGTCCACCTCGTAGACCAGGGGGCCATGCTGCTCAACATCTCAGGCCACGTGAAGGAGAACGGGCAGGTGCTGGCCAAGCAGCACACCTTCCGTCTGCGTACCCCAGACCTCAGTCTCACGGTAGAGCAGCGGGCTGGGCTGGGGCAGATTGGAGGGCAAGGCGCAGGGCACTAGGCCAGAAGCAGTGGTGGGAGGAGGTCAGGGACCAGCCTGGGCTCTTGGGCTTCAGTTCCCTTTTCTGGAAAATCAGGTCTCCTTTCCCTTACTCTGGGGTGGCTTCAGCTGGGGAGTAGGTTGGAGTTTCCTCTCTGGCTTTGGGTGAGCCCTCCCCCAGAGGCAGGAATGTGGGGTCAGGGCGGTCTTCATTCTAAGGAGCTTTCCCTCCCTCTCTGGTGGGACTGTCCAGTCCCATAAATTTGGCCCGAGGCTCTGATAATGGGGGTCTCTTTCTCTCTCAGTTACTGGGAGCAGCCGTGGTTGGCCAGGAGTGCGAAGTACAGATTGTCTTCAAGAACCCGCTGCCTGTCACCCTCACCAACGTCGTCTTCCGGCTCGAGGGCTCCGGGTTGCAGAGGCCCAAGATCCTCAATGTTGGGTGAGTGCAGCCCCTCCTTCTGCCCCAGCCACTGCCCTTGCCAGCCTCCTGGCTGCATGGGTCCCACCTTTGTCCCTCTCCTGCTCAGGTCAGGACGGTAAGGTCTGTCACTTGGGGCCAGCCAGCAACACCTCCTGCCTGAGTTCAAGAAGGCCTGCTTCAGGCAGTGCTCCTCGGTGTCCCTGCCCTGCCTTGCTGGCTTGTTAGGGAGCTAAAACCTCAAATAGGAATCACTAGTAATTTGTCACTACTGTCGCCCAGCACTCAAGAGTTGAGCAGGCACTTTCAGGAATGTAAGCTCATTTGGAGACCCCCAATACCCTTTAAAGTACATTAGAGATAATCATATGATGAGCTTCAGGTCCTGGCTTCATCACTCATGGGCTGTGTGCTCTATGTATGATCTTCTCTATGCCTCAGTTTTCTCACCTGTAAAGCAGGGATAACAGTAATAACCTGGCTCTGAGAATCACAGGAGACAATGCATGTAAAGGCCTCAGCGTGGTGCTGGGCACAGCATCAGTGCTCCGCTGGTAGCTGCCCCCCTTTACAGATGCGGCAGCTGAGAATCACAGGAGACAATGCATGTAAAGCCCTCAGCGTGGTGCTGGGCACAGCACCAGTGCTCTGCTGGTAGCTGCCCCCCCTTTACAGATGGGGCAGCTGGTGGCCACATCTCCCAGAGGGTCTCGGCTCCTAAGGGGCAGGCTCCACTCCTCCACCACAGTGAGCACCTCACGCAGGCTCTCGAGCTGGTTGCTGGGCTGGTGTGGTGAGCAGAGTGAACAGTTCCTAAGGAGAGAGCCCTGTGCCTCAGGCCCTCATCCCACCTGCTGGGGCCTGATCCCAAGGGGAGGCTGTGTGCCCAGCAAGTGCCCAAGGTCGTGTTCCCAGGCCATGCTGCCACCTCTGACATGGACTCACACATGCAGGAACAGGGAAAGCAGAGAAGGCCAGAGGCTGACCTTTAAGATCAGCTTTCTGGTGACAGGAGCAGGCATTTTCCTCATCCAATAAAGAGCACCCGAAGGAAAGTGATCACACTCACGGAGGGGCTGGGTGGGGAAACAGAGGGTCCCTGACCACCCTACCCATCCCTCTCCCCCAACACACAGGCTCTGCCTGGGGGTGGCCACCCCTTTCGCCAACAGACCAGAGCTGAAAAGGCTGCTGTTCTGACCTTTGCCCCATCCTGGGCTCCTGGGTGATGGGACACCTCACAAAGGAGCACTCTCCTCCTATCGCCCTAAAAGAGTTTCTGGCAGCTTAGAGAGTGGAGCTTGGAACTCCCAGGCAGCCTGCTTGCTGGGGTCTCTCACCTGCCGCTGACAGACAGAGGTTCCTCTGTCCTGAGGGGTCCCCGGAGCTGGGCTCCCTTCAGCTTCTCTGCCAGATCTTTGATTCTCTTCCCTTCCAGGGAGTAAGGCAAGGGCCACCCACACTGCGTACTGGAGACTCAGCCCCTCTCTTCAGCTGTGGGGCTTGTATGGGCCCAGTCTCCCCACCAGTAAATGAGAGGGTTGGATGGTGGTTTCTCAAAGCAGGCACTCGGTTGACATTCTGTGGCTCCTCCAGCTACTGTGAGCCCAGGCGGGGCCTCCAGCACGGGTGAGAGCCCCGAGCTGCTGATTTGGGTATATTATTGGCTGGCCAAAAAGTTCGTTTGGGTTTTCCCCTAACATCTTAGAGAAAATCCCTGAACAAACTTCTTGGCCAACCCAAGCAATTCCAAAATTGGCATTACTTTGCTCTCATTTGCACATCAAAGGCTGTGGTATGGAGCCTCATTATGGCAGAAGGCATGCCACCCCACCTGCTGACTGGCCACTTAATAAACATTCCAGCACTTACTCCTCCAGACAGCTGTTGTCACCACTAAAGCAGTCACCAGGGGAAGCTAGAAGTCTGCTCCAAACCCTTCTCGGGAATTTCCCCCAGAGCCTGAATCACATTCTCTAGAATGTCCTTAGAGTGGTCTTCTAAAGGAGTGAATTTGACTTTGGGGAGACAGCTTCAAGTCATTTAGAACTAAGATTGATTAATAAGGTAAATAAGTGAGCCGGGTGGGTCATAATGCCCTTTTCAATCAGAAATGAACCTTGGCTGTAAAGGAGGGACAGTGACTTGGCCAGGTGTGAGTGCACGCCCAAGTGGGTACATGTAATGTGTGTGTGGTTTTAAATGGCTGTGAAGGAAAATCTGAGAGGAGCTTTTTTAAATGTTCAATGTGGTGGAACAAGAGCATAAATGCTAATTTGATGCTAATACTCAAATTGGCATCAAAGACAATGCTAATTTGGATGTCTAAGTTCTGATGTCCTGTCAGGGAGTTTGTTTTATTACTGGCACTCAGTTGTGGGCACATTCCAGTGTTCGTAGCTGATGTGTTTGCCTCAAACTCTCAAACTAGGGTGCAGTCAAGGTCTCGCCCGACACTAAGATCAGGGTAGGGAGAGATCTTGACATCCCTAGTTGGAACCTAGAGAGCAATTTATCTTGGAAATAATCTTATAAATAAAGGCTAGGCTCTGAAATAGTACAGTTCAATTACACATGTGTGTGCTCAGTTGCTTCAGTTGTGTCTGACTCTTTGTGACCCTATGGACTGAAGCCCACCAGGCTCCTCTCTCCACGGGGATTTTCCAGGCAAGAATACTGGAGTGGGTTGCCATGCCCTCCTCCAGGGCATCTTCCCGATCTGGGGATCAAACCCATGTCTCCTGAGTCTTCTGCATTGCAGGAAAATTCTTTACCCCTGAGCCACCGGAGAAGCCCCACAGTTCAATTATAGTATGGGTAAATAGACTTTTGAAGGCTGGTCTGAACCCAAACAACCTTTAACCTCATATCAATGGAAAAGTGGGCACAAATTAAAAACACAGATTTGTTACCAGGCAGAGTACAGCTTGAGGCTTCTGCTGTAACTCAGTGGTAAAGAAACCACTTGCAATGCAGGAGCTTAGGAGATGCAGATTCTGTCCCTGGGTTGGGAGGATCTCCTAGAGGAGGGCATAGCAACCCACTCCAATATTCTTGCCTGGAGAATCCCATGGACAGAGGAGCCTGGTGGGCTTCAGGGCACAGGGGCTCAGAGTCGAAGATGACTGAGGCAACTGAGCACGCACGCAGAGTATAGCCTACCTGTTAAGTTGTAGACTGAATTTCAAGTTGGATATTCTGATAGGAAGTCTAGAAATTAAGTCTACAACCTATCAGGTAGGCTATAGACATCTATCTTCCAGACTTTCCTACTTCTCGCCTTCATAGAGCTTGGAGGCACCTTCAAGACCGTCTGATCCCACCCCATCATTTTATATTCACTTCCATTTTACATCAGAAAGTGAGGATGACTGGTACGTGTTCTAAACTACACAGTTAATGGGGTAGAAGGAGTACAGAGTGGTCCAGGGACATCCCTTGGCAGCAGGCTCCAAGCTAAATGTTTTGCCCCAAGGAAATCTTTGATGTTGGGGTGTTGGCTCATTCCCTTGGAGGACTGTGGTGTTTGCACAAGTCTGGCTCCAGAAATCGTCCCCAAGGCAGGCTCAAGTTTAGCAGGGGCCAGAGGTAAGGGTTTCAGGCAGAGGTGGGAAAGGACAGACGCTAACAGGTGTGATCAACTGCAATATACATTCAGTCACAGTCAGTGTGTCTGCGCACATGCAGATTGCTGGAGGAGCTCAGAGAAAGGCGAGATTCATTTTCCTGAGGGTAGGAGGTGCTCCAGGGAGCCCCCAGTGAAGAGGAGGTGTGAACTGGGTCTGGAGGCAGCCCAGAGGCAAGGCAAGAAAACGGGGTGAATTCAGGGGAGGGGTGGAGCTCACTGGGGCTGGTGGGCAGGAGGAATGTGGTGGGGGGTGGGGAATGATCCCAGGCAGGCGGGGTGAGTCAGAGTGAGCCTGTGTGTCAGGTCGGGGAGCTACAGTTTTGTCTATCTCCCAAGCAACAAGGAAGCCAAGCCCTTGAAAGGCTCAGTTCACCTCTGAGTGACTGGAAAAATGAATGGAAAATGAGATGAGAGGCAAGGAGGGCAGTTAGAAGGCAGGTGAAATTGTAAATTCCTGGAGAGGTGATCTGGGACTAGAGGTCCCTGGGAAGGAAGAAAATAAAGACACTGAGGTGTGTGTGTGTGTGTGTGTGTGTGTGTGTGTGTGTGTACACTAGCATGTGTATTTCTCTCACATACACACTTGCGTGTGTGTCAATTTAAAGATGCCAATTGTCTCTGTTCTTGGGAGGGACTGCAGTGTTGTTTGCTTGCCTTTTAGGGGACTCCAGTTTTGTTTTGTTTGTTTGGGCTTTTTTTTCCTTTTTCTTTTTTTTTTGAGATAACATCCTAAGAGGTGATGGTAGCAGAGAACTCCTTTTCTTCCACCTTCTTCCTTGGCAAGCCTGGAAGTATTTGGCAACACTGTGTCAAGCCCCAAAGTCTCCTTTTGAGGTTTCCTTGATCTTGGAAACCCATTAGGGGATGGGGCTGACCTGGTTGGGGCAGGAGCATCAGTGATGGAGAGGAAGGGGGCTGTGCTCGCTCTTCGCCCAGATGTTTGTGAGAGCAGGGAGGGAGGAGTTCTGAATGCCGAGGAGGTTTCCAGCTCGGCAGCTGGCTGAGTAGCTACTGATCACGCTTTGTGGAGGCGGACTTGGGGTTCAGGCTCTGTCCTCCTGTAGGTTAGGTCGTGGGTGTAGAGATTCCAGCTGAGCCCAGAAATGCCTGAAGGGCTCCGCCTGCTGCTCCTTCCTTCCAGCTGCCCCATCAGCCCTTACTCCCCACTCCACACCCTGTCACCCCAGGCCCATGACCCTATCTCTGCCCACAGGGACATTGGGGGCAACGAGACAGTGACCCTGCGCCAGACGTTCGTGCCTGTGAGACCAGGCCCCCGCCAGCTCATTGCCAGCTTGGATAGCCCACAGCTCTCCCAGGTGCACGGGGTCATCCAGGTGGACGTAGCCCCGGCCAGCGGAGGCGGGGCCTTCTCAGACATTAGAGGCAGCGGTCGCTCAGGGGAGACCATCCCCATGGCCTCTCGAGGTGGGGCTTAGCCCTGAGCCAGGAGCAACGGGACTGATGTCAGATGAGCAAGGACACTGCCTCAAGACGGGGGGCTACGGCAGAGAGGCTCCCCAGGGGCTTAGGTGGGAGACCCGGGCCCCTGGGAGGAGCTGATCTCATTTGCACAGATGCTGGACGTAGATGCTAATAAACTGTTTTTTAATAAAGCTGCTGTTCTGTCCATGTGTCAGTCTATGTCAAGCCAAGGAGTGTGGGCTCACGGCCTATCCTGGGGATGCAACTTGGCATTTCTGACACGCCTAGTTCTGAGAAGCGTGGTTGTCAGATCACCAATGGCACCTCTCAACAGCTCTTAATGGGGGCTGCTTGGCATCAGGACAGCCTCCAGTGCTTCCCTGGCCAGTCTCCCCCCACCCCAGGGTGCTTCTACTGACCGAAGCCCTTCTGAAGCTACCTGGGCTGAGGGGGACTGCCCCTTCCACAGCAGCCCCTAATGGAGAGAAGGAGCTAAATTCCTTTCTATGGGCACATGTTTGAGGTAGAAATAGGCTGGATTTCTCTGGGAACAGCAAAAGTCACTTTCCAGTATTGATCTTCAAATATCCTTGTCAAAGAATTTTTACAAAAGTAATACATGTTCAGTGTTAAGCATTAAGAAAATACAGAAAATGGTAAAGGAGAAAATAATAATCCTCAACTCCCACCATGTACAGAAAGTAACTTAACATTGTTTCACATGCTGCTTGCCACCATCCCCTGGAACCCTGCCCATAAATTCCTACAGAGTTAAATATTCTTTGAAAACACCTTGGTTAGAGACTAGATGGTAGACTAGGCCCTCCTGGTCCCTCGAATCTCTGGCTGCCGTTCTCACTCTCTTCAGCTGGTACCTCTGCCTCTGCTCAGGTGACTCAGGCCTCTGTCCTGGGCTGTCTGTCATCCAGCTACACTCTGCCAAGGTGAGCTCTGCCAGCCTTGAGGTTTTAAAGACTCCCCAAGTTGTATGTGTTCCTTGAACCCCAAACTTGTATATTCACTGCCGTCTCCATATCTTTACAATATGACTGTCCAATGTGGTTGTCTCATAGACACCCCAAGTGTACCAGGTCTGAAGTCAGACTCATGACCTCCCTCCAGCAGGTATCTTCCTGCAGCTTCCCCTCCTACATCAGTAAATGGCACTTCCATCTTTCCAGTTTCTTGGCCCCAAACTTTTGGAGTCACCCTTGACTCCTCTCTTTCTCTCATAACCCACATTTGGATCTGTCAGCAAATCTTGCTGGTTTTATCTCCCATTCATAGGTGTTCAGCTTCTGACCACTCCTCATCTCCTCCACAGCCACCATCCTGCTCAAGCTGCTTTCCTCCCCCAGCTGGACTGTTGCACTTGCTTCCTAATTATTTCCCCACTTTGACTCAGAATGAGCAAGTGGACCAGATCGTGTCAATCCTCTACTCAAAGCCTTCCACTGCATCCCCTCAAATCAAAGTCCTTATAGCGCTCTGTGACTCCGACCCCCGCCCCAGGCTCAGTCCATCCAGCGCGCTGGCCCCTTCCTACCTGGACAGTGTGAGGCACACTCCTGCTCCATGAGCTCCGTGGGGCTGCACTTTGCCTGCAGACTTCTTTCCCACGTGGCCCCACGGCCCACTCCCTCTTCTCCTTCAAGACTCGCTAAACTGTCACCATCTTCTGGTCTTCTCTTTCATTCTATTTTATTTTATTTTATTTTTTTTTTGCGGATCTCTGGGCCAGAGGTGCTGTAATGGCTGTGAAATATGTCAGATCCACAAAAAATTAAGTTCAAGTTTTCCCTTTTTAGTTCGTATACAAAATGACTGGGTCCCCACTCTGTGTACATCTGGAATTTTCCTTTCTGCAAACTTATAAGGACATTCAGTTTACAGTGGAATATCTGATCAACAGTTCTGAGTCCTTTCACATAATTTATCATCCAAACCCAGACACGCTTGAGATGAAAGGGGCATTAGAAATACATAATTTTTAAAAGCAACTATACTCCAATAAAAATAAAATTCTAATGCCTATTAAAAAAAGAAATATGTAATTTTTGAAACGTTTACTTTTGCTCAGTGTTTTGCTATACAGATGAACTTAAATAGTTCTGTTAAAACTATTCGCAAAGATTTTTTTTCTAAAAAGTGAATATATATGCACAGTAAATAAATATTTAAATTTTCAAATTATTCTTGCTATATATTCACAAACATCAATAAATTTCTTAGCTGTATTTCTAAGTAAGGTGTTACTGGCATTTTTTCTGAAGAATAAAGATTTTTCAGTATGGTTTTGTCACACGAGTGTATGTTTCCCGGTTCTTTGTCTCGTCACAACAAAGATTTGGAGCAACGGACATTAAAGCCCTTGGCACGTCACAGCTCTCGGGTCTTGGAAAAACCGTGCTACAGCTCTTAGGCAAATCAGTGTTACAGCTCTATTTTATTTAGAAGATAGCAGGAGAATCCAAGACTCAAAGAGAAGAGAGTGGAGGAATGCGAGGGGACGGGGGGAGAGAGAGAGCAAGCGCCAGAGAGCGAGAGAGAGTGCGTGGGCGCAGGAGCGCACATGCACTCGGGAGAGAGAGTCACCCATTCTATTTTAAAATTGCAGCACCTTCCATGTTTGCTGTTCCCCCTTGTTCTTTACTTTTCTCCAGAGTGCATGTTACCATGTGATGTTCTTATATTGAATTTTTGTATCGTTTGTTTATTCTCTAATTCTCTTTACCACTACTGCCCCTACTACTACTTCTACTACTAAGTCGCTTCAGTCGTGTCTGACTCTGTGCTACCCCAGAGACGGCAGCCCACCAGGCTGCCCCGTCCCTGGGATTCTCCAGGCAAGAACACTGGAGTGGGTTGCCATTTCCTTCTCCAATGCATGAAAGTGAAAAGTGAAAGTGAAGTCGCTCAGTCGTGTCCGACTCTTCGAGACCCTATGGACTGCAGTCTACCAGACTCCTCTGTCCATGGGACTTTCCAAGCAAGAGTACTGGAGTGGGGTGCCATTGCCTACTGCCCCATCCTAGTGCAATCCACCATGCTCCATCACTTGGATCGAAGTTCCAGTTCTTCCGCAAGACTTTGCCCTTCCCTGTCTATTCTCAACTTGGCATCCAGGGGATGCTTTTAAATGTCAATCAGATTATGTTACCAATCTGCTCACACTCCCCAGTGGTTCCTCACCTCTCACAGAATGACAGCTATGGCTACTTCACCTTTCTTGTTTCTCAAAGTCTTGACATCATGGCCTTCCGACTGATGGTTTTCCCTGCCTGGCACATCATTCCCCTGCTATCCAGGTGGCAGGTACCTTCCTTTGAAGTCTGTCCTCGAATATCACTGTCTTAATGGAACCTTTTCTGGCCACCCAATTTTATTTTGTATTTATTTTTCTCTGTGCCAGGTCTTCACTGCTGCACGGGCTACTCTCTAGTTGTGATTCAAGGGAGGGCTTCTCACTGCAGTAGCTTCTCATTACGGAGCATAGGCTCTAAGCACGCTGGCTTCAGTAGTTGCGGCTCCCAGGCTCTAGAGCACAGGCTCAGTAGCTGTGGTGCACAAGCTTAGCTGCTCCAAGGCATGTGGGATCTTTCTGGATCAGGGATCGAACCCACAGTCGTCTCAATCGAACTCAATCGTCTCCTGCATTGGCAGGCACATTACTACTGAGCCACCAGGGAAGTCCCTGGCCACACTATTTTAAATTGCAACCCACTCTTCTCACGACCACTTTTCCTTGCTTTATTTTTCTCCATAACACCTATCTACATCCAACATAGTCAATATTTTAACAATGCATTTATTTATTGTGTCTCTCCTGCCCCAACTGTAATATAAAACAGTGATTTTTATATTTATAAACAGTGTAATATAAGCAGTGATTTTTGTCTGATTTTGTCTTTGTTATATGCTCAGAAGTTAGTGCATGGAAATACTCAGTGAATACTTGCTGAGTGAAGAAGAATTTGGTACTAACCTATGGCTTTCCTGGTGGCTCAGACGGTAAAGAGTCTAACTGTAGTGCGGGAGACCCAGGTTTGATCCCTGGGTTGGGAAGATCCCCTGGAGAAGGAAATGGCAACCCACTCCAGTATTCTTGCCTGGAAAATCCCATGGATGGAGGAGCCTGGTAGGTTACAGTCCACGGGGTCACAAAGAATCGGACATGATTGGGCGACTTTACTTATGTATAAGAATGACTGTCATCTTCACAACAACCGCTTAAGGTAGTTGGATTGTAATTCCCCCTCTACAGATGAAGAAACTGAGGCAAGGGGCTAGGGTACCTGTCAAAAATCATTAAGCAGTCTGGAATAGGATGGGAACCTGGGCAGTCTGGCTCCACAGCCTGCATTTTATCTGAGATTGAAAGTGGCCCCACAGAGTTCTTAATTTCACCCTCAAACTCTTCTTCCCCTAGTTTTTCCCATCTCATTGTTACTATGATCATCTAGTTGTTCCAGCCAAAAACCTACAAATCACCCTTGATTCCTCCCTATTCTCTCTCCCAAGGTTCACTCCAGCAGAATTTCTTATCAGTTCTATGTCCAAAATATATCCGAGTCTGTCCTCTCCACTTACACTGTCACTGTGCTCTTTCCCTACGGAACTGCCATAGCCTCCTGATGTTTTTCCACTCTTGTTTCTGAATAATCCAATTTCTACACAGCCAGTGAGCTTTCGAAGCTCTAAATTAAATCCTGGCACTCTCCTGCTTAAAACCAGACAGGGCTGGTACTGAACCCAAGTTCATTTGTTTGCTTCTTGAAAGCCAATACTCAAGAGACACCTGTTGGTGGGAAGGACTAGCTGCATTATTCAGGAGGACATCAACCTCAGAAGATGGTGGACTAATGTCCCCAAACCATCTCCAAGTTGCCGGTTACAGGACAAAGCGTTATAAATTGGAGTTTCAGGGGTGTTCGAGATGGGGCTATGTGCAGAAGAGCAAAGTCAGCTCCAATAATAATAATAAATTGGCCATGTGGTGTTCTGGTCAGCACCATCTAGAAGGGTTTATGTGCATTTAGTCTTCTACTCCAGGCTCGGTCTGCTCCCATATTCTTAAGGCCAGTCCCTGGGATTCTTAAGCAAGCAAGATTGTCTCCCACTCAACTAGTCATTATCTAAAAGCTCTAAGACCGGCCAGGGTCAGTAGGGAGCGAAGATGCAGGTAAGTTTTAAAATCTGTGCTGCTGGAGCAGCTTATCTTATGGCTACACTTCCAGTGCTTTCCCAACACCCTTAGAACCATGCAAAGTGCTGCCCTCATCTATTTGGCCTTGCAGCCGTCTCTAACCTCAACTCCACCACTTGCCCCTGACCCTGCTGCCTCAGCCCCACAGTCCTTCTGCTTCTCAAATTCACCAACCTTCTACCTAACCCTTGGCATCTGTTCTTCCTTCTGGAGGAACACTCTTCCGCATGGCATGGCTGCCCCTCATTCTTCAGGTCTCAACTCAGATGTCACCTCCCTCAAAAGAGAGGGGATATATGTATACCTATGGCTGATTCATGTTGAGGTTTGACAGAAAACAACAAACTTCTGCAAAGCAATTATCCTTCAATTAAAAAATAAATGAATTTTTTAAAAAAAGATGTCGCCTCCCCATTGAACTCTTCTCTATCCATCAATCTGATTCGTTGGTTACCGCCAGCCTCTTAAGTATATCACCCTATTTTATTTCGTATCCTACTTAGCACTTATTGTTTAACATCAGTGTGCTTGTTTGTTCATTAAATTCTGTCTCTTTTCTCTAAAATGTAAGCTCCTTAAGAGCCTGTCTGTTCACACCCAGGACCAAGAACAGGGTCGAGCACAGAGCTGCAGAAGTGTTTGCTACTTACACACTTAAAAGCAACAATTTGCAAGATGTAACTTATCATTGTTCCTTGAATGTGTGGAGCAAACTCCAATAGTTGTACTGTTTTTAAATAAAAATGATGTGATTTACTTGATTAATCTCTCATTCCTAGAAATTTAAGTCTTCCCAAAGTTTTACTATTTAATTTTTTTCTCAATTAAAAAAAAATTGGAGACTTCCCTGGTGGGCCAGTGGCTTAGACTGCATTCCTAATGCAGGGGGCTTGGGTTCGATCCCTACTCAGGGAACTAGATCCCGCATGCCACAACTGAGAGTTCTGCATGTCACAACTAAGACCAAGTGCAGCCAGATAAATTAAAAAATAATAATAATAATAAATTTAAAAAATTGAAGTATAGTTGATTTAGTGTTAATTTCTACTGTGCAACAAAGTCAACCATTATACGTGTATATGTACATTCTTTTAAAATATTTTCCATTATAGTTTATCATAGGATATTGAATATATAGTTCCCTGTGCTATACAGTAGGGCTTTGTTGTTTATCTGTTCTATATATACTAGTGCATCTGCTGCTGCTGCTGCTAAGTCGCTTCAGTCGTGTTCAACCCTGTGCGACCCCATAGATGGCAGCCCACCAGGCTCCCCTGTCCCTGGGGTTCTCCAGGCAAGAACACTGGAGTGAGTTGCCATTTCCTTCTCCAATGCATGAAAGTGAAAAGTGAAAGTGAAGTTGCTCAGTCATGTCTGACTTTTAACGATCCCATGGACTGCAGCCTACCAGGAGGTAGGTAGGAGGTCCATGGGATTTTCCAGGCAAGAGTACTGGAGTAGGGTGCCATTGCTAACCCCCAAACCTCAGTCCATCCCTCCCCTCCCCTCCAAAAGTTTTGCTATTCTAAATAGAGCTGTAATAAATATCCTTGTACAAGAAAATAAATCTTTGGGTTCATTTTAAATTATTTCCTTAAGATAACCCCCAGAGTGAGAATTATTATGTAAACAAGATTGAGCACATTTAAGGTGGTTCAATATACTTTACTAGTTTCCAGAAATACATCAGTATCTCTTTTTATTGAACTTGGGGGAAAATGTGAGAGCTTAAGATTTCTAACAACTTTGTAACTTGCTTCACATTTATTCACTTCATCCTGGTCCTCTGCATGTATCAGAACTCAAAAATGCTTGAAATCCTCAAAAAGAAAAAGAAAAACAACAACAAAAAAATGGGAAGGCAATGTTATTCTCCAAACAGCTAGAGGGAAAGAAATGAATATATGTTGAGCTCCTACTATGAGTTAAGCTCAAACTGGGTGCTTTATGGGGATCATCTCCTTTTATTTTCTGGGGGTGAGCATCAGAATCCCTATTGTCCCAGTTTAATTTGTTCTTAGGCCTCTGGCTCCCCTCCTACTAGAACGGAAGGGCAAGGACCTTATCTCTGTTACTCACGCTGATTCATAGCCTGTGACATACTAGGTGTTCATCAAATATCTGTTGAATGGAAAATGAACTAAATTGGAGGGTGATGGAGAGTCTGGAGGCTTAGGAGTGCAGTGGAGGATTATGTTTTGGAGCATTTGTGGGAAGAATGCATGAGTGATAACTAGTCCAGCTCTGGGAAGAGATAATTGGGTACTCAGGGAGAGCTGAGTAATGACCAGTCGAGCAAAACTCTTACTGGGATTGTACCTCAGCAAAAGTACTAGGGAAACCTATTTAATACCATTTACATTTTATATGATTATTTCCTTTACATCCTCCTTTATCTAACAGAATGCCTTCCTTAAAAAATTAAAGATGTATTCTTAGTTTTAAGAAATTCACTAGAAGACTTCCTTGGTGGCTCAGTGGTAAAGAATCCACCTGCCAATGCAGGAGACACAGGTTCAATTCCTAATCCGGGAAAATCCCACATGCCTCAGAGCAACTAAGCTCATGCACCACAACTACTGAGCCTGAGCTCTAGAGCCAGTACTCTACAACAAGAAAAGTCACGGCAATGAGAAGCTCAAACACCACAACCAGAGGGTAGGCTCTGTTCACCACAACTAGAGAAAGTCCACACATGGCAGTGAAGACCCAGTACAGCCCAAAATAAAATTTTTAAAAAAATTTAAAAAGAAATCTGCTAGAATTTGCTGAGGGAGGCTTGGGGAGATAACTATGAGGGCTTTTGTGGAGGCAGTCAACACATGAGCCACAGAAGATGAAAGTCAAGTCCACGAGGCAAGGACGAAGGACTCACCCAGTATGTGCGAAGCACAAAATATGAGACAACTCAGTATATCTGGAAATGCAAGCAGTTTGAAGAGGATTGGCTTATAGGTGCATGATAAGTGCAAAGTGGCAAGGAATGTGTTAGAAGAGGTAAACTTATTCAGATCATTAAAAATCCTTTTGCCATATTAATAAGGGGGAGCTTTCAGTTAGGGATGATGTGGTCAATTTTTCATTTCACCAGATTTATGATGAAAGCAACATGGAAAAGAAATTAGGAGTTGGGCTGGAGGTAGGGAAACTAGAGTCTTCTCAATGTGAGAGACAGGGAACCTGATATAAGATACAGACTGTGAGCATGAAAAAAAGAGGGGGTAAGTTTGAAGGTTCCATTAGAAGTAGAATTGATTAGACTTGGTGAGGGATTAGATTTGGAGAACAGAGAGGACAAACTTAAGGGCAATGGTCTTGTTTTCTGAGTCACGGGTAAAGAAACATGTCATGCACAGAAATACAGAGGCCATGAGAAAGAACAGAATTTAAAATAGAAGATAATTTTCAGTTTTCAGTCTGGCATATAAGGAGCTTAGAAGTTCTTCTCACTTCTGTCCTTACAAGTAGGATGAACAGAAAATCAAAAACCAAGAGAAAATCTTGAAGGAAGCCTGAGGGGTAGAAGTGGGTACATCTTATTTATAGAGGAGCAAGGGTAAGAATTACATTGGGGGAATTTCCTGGTGGTCCAGTGATTAGGACCATGTGCTTTCACTGTCAGGGCCAGGTTCAATCCCTGGTTGGGGAACTAAGACCCTGCAACCCATGCGGGGAGGCCAAAATAATAATAATTACATCAGACTTCTTCAGAAACCAAGAAGAGAGCACAGTAAAATGTCTAAAGTGTTGAAGGAAAAAAAAGTCCATCAACCTAGACTTCTGTATCCAACAAGATTCTCTCTCAAAAGTGAAGGAGTAACACTTTTTCAGGCAAACAAAAATTGAGGGAGTTTGCAGCCAGAAGATCTGACTTGCAAGATATGCTAAAAGAAATTCTTCAGAAAAGAAGGAAAACGACATAGGCCAGAAACTCAGATCTACATAAAGGCAGAACTTTAGGGAAAAGAATAAAGATAAAATTAAAAAGTCGGGTAACCAGAATTTCATAGATGTCCGATTTGAGTACTTTAGAACTTCCAGCTAGATGTCCCGCGGGCAGTCGAATACGGCTCTGCAGGGAGGAGTATAGGGGCCATTATCTCTAAGGAGATGGCCCGTGGAAAGGGTAGTTTCACTAAATCGCTGTAAGGCGGTCAGAGCAGATAATTAATTCAGAAAACAAAGAATACACACTGTGTGTCAAGGTTCTGTCCCTGGAAATAAGGAGAGACTCCAGGAAGGGTGACAAGGAAAAAGACAAGTTATATGAGGGGGCTGACTGGAGTAAGCGCACAACAGAATTCGAAAAGGGAAATCTCTGTTACTATTTTTAGCACTACACGCCTTTAAAAAACATATCAAACACAGAAAAACACAAAAAATTACCTACAGTCTCACCATCTAGAAAAAAGTTAACTATCTGACGTATTTTTTTCAAACTTTGTATTTTATTTTTTAAGGGCGGGCGCCCTCTCCTGTTCTGTGAAAAGAGCCGAACCCTTACTGGAAGCCGCGCACCGCCCGGGGAAGGCTTTGAAGACGCTGGGATTTAAGGAATCGGATTAGAGAGGCTGAAGACGATGGAGAGGGAAACTGGCACGAACCTCCCTTTACAGACTAGAAATTCAAAGAACGAAGCGCTTTCTCTGCAGGCTCCCCGAAATAATGCACCGGTCGGGGGCGGAGCCCAGATCAGCGGCCCCGTCCACCCCGAAGCTGTCGGAAGTGCGCGAAAGCGAGGGCGGGGACCAGCAGCGGCGCCGGATCTGCCCGGGCGTGGCCTTGTGACGCGACGTCACGTATCCCCTGTCTGGCGGCCCATTGGTTCGCCACTACCACCCTTTTCCCGGGTAGGAGAACTGGTCGCAGAGCCGGAAGCGAGGTAGACTTCGGGTTTGAGACAGCGGCGGCGTTTCAGGCAGAGCGGTCTAGTGCCAGTGGAGCTGGCCAGCCTCTCCATTCAGGCTCCATCCCGAGTTGGAGAGAAACAGGATTCTGGTGGCCCTTGGGAGGCGCAGAGTCGGATAGCCAAGTATCCGTTGCAAACTGAAATAGCGGAGCTAGTGAGGGCCACCGGAAGCCCCGCCCCTGGGAGGAGTCGGGAAGCCGCGCCGAGGAGGTAGGAACCCAAAGAGACGGCCCCTGGGGTGGGGTCCGCCTGCCATGGCCACACCCCCGGGGGCCGGTCCCGCTGCTCTTCGCTTTGTAGCTGCTGCCAGCTGGCAAGTCATTCGCGGACGCTGCGTGGAGCATTTTCCCCGAGTAGTGGAGTTTCTGCGATACCTGCGCGCTGCTGCCCCTGGCTTGGTTCGCTACCGGCATCATGAACGCCTGTGTATGGGCCTAAAGGCCAAGGTATTGGAACCAATAGGACCTGGTAGAGGGGATAGGGATCGACTACTTGGGGGTGGAACCGGTAGGAAAAGGGCAGTTTGCTCCGACGTGGGCTTTCTGAGCTCAGTACCCTCCACAGTTGGTGGTGGACCTCATCCTGCAGGGCCGGCCTTGGGCCCAGGTTCTAAATGCCCTACATCACCACTTCCCAGAGTCTGGACCTGTAGTGCGGGACCCCAAAATCGTGAGTAACCCTTGAAGCGAGCCCTACCCCGGTTAATACCTGATGCAGCAAAGTTGCTTCTCTTCGTGGTCACTGGATACTGGTGCCCCTAACCTGTTTGCCTTCCTTACCCTCGACAGACAAAGCAGGATCTGAGGAAGATATCGGAGGCTCAGGAAACCTTTTGCCAGCAGGTGAAGCAGCTGGCAGAAGCCCCTGTTGATTTGGCCTCGAAGCTGCAGGTGGGACTGGCTGCTTTGGAAGCAGTGGTGTAGCTGTTGTCTCTAGCCCTCTCTGACCTGCTGCTTTTCCTCCTGCAGGAACTTGAACAAGAGTATGGGGAAACTTTTATGGCAGCCATGGAAAAGCTGTTTTTTGAATATTTGTGTCAGCTGGAAAAAGCACTGCCTACGCTGCAGGCACAGCAGGTTTTGTTGGGGCAAAACACTTAAGGGCAGAATGCTGGGATGGCAGGTGGGGTTGTAACAAGGCCTGTGGTCTTCATGCCTCTCTCCCTTCTCACAGCTTCAGGATGTGCTGAGCTGGATGCAGCCTGGAGTTTCTATTACTTCTTCTTTTGTCTTGAGCCAATATGGTGTGGACATGGGGTGGCCACTTCCAGGTACCAGGACCATGTGGGAGAACTAAGAATTTGGGGGGTGGAGTTTTAGCTTGAGACCTTTTGAGACAGCCCACTGGAAGGGTTACATCGGCCTGAGGTATAAGAAACCAAGCTGAGTGGATGTGTTCGAATTTTAGCTTTTTAAGAAGCCTTGTTTTCTTCTTCAGAGTACTCTGCTACTGATTCAGTGAACACGACAGAGCCCTCAGAGCAGAGTCCTCCTCAGCAACCAAGACCAGCACTCCACGACCCTCTGCCAAAAGCCTCTCCTGGCCCACTGCTTCCTCAGGGACCAGCCTCGAGGAAGCATCCGGAACCTCTGACAGGCCACCATTTCAATCTGGCCCCTCTAGGCCGGCGAAGAATCCAGCCCCAGTGGGCACCCACTAGCAGAGGCCATAAGGAGCGCCCCACAGTCATGCTGCTCCCCTTCAGGGACGTGGGTTCACCAGCCCAGGTCACATCTAAGCCTGGGAAGAGCAAAGATGGCACACATACAGCAGATGCAGCCGGTGCTGTGGGCACCAGAGCACCCTCGACCGGGAAGTCTAAGAGTCCATCTGAGACCCTGGGAGGAAGAGCTCTGAAGGAGAATCCAACTGACTCATCTGCGTCGGAGCAAAAGGAGTGAGTAGAACAGCTGCATCTCCCTACTAGCAGCACGTGCCCTGCCCGCTTTCCTTTCACCCTGTCTTTGCTTGCTCCCACCTCAGGAACTGCCACATGGACTGCCACATGGAACCACTTAGACTGTCATTATCACCTCCTAGGAAGTCAGGTAGGTATCCTGAGTCAGAACCAGATCAAACAGCCCTTCCTCCTGGGGACTCCTGAGGATCTGTGTTCACTGAGGAGAGTGCCTGGACTCTGCTTTTCTCCCTACAGTGTGTCCTCCATCTCTGTACAGCTCTGACATTACCATAGGGGACCTGGTTTTGGACTCTGACGAGGAAGAAGATGGCCAGAGGGAAAGAAGAGTGAGTAGGAAAGCTGGGAAGTGGATGGGTGGGCAGAACAAGACAGAAAGTGACATGCTCTAGGATATGGAGGGCTCAGGGCACGTTTCAATGATGATAGGATCTCCCTGCTCCCTTCTCTGCAGGAATCTCTGGAAAACTATCAGAAGACAAAGTTTGACACCCTGATCCCCACCTTCTGTGAATATCTACCCTCTTCTGGCCCCAGCACTGTGTCTATCCCCTTCCCTGACTGTACAGACAGTTCTAGACTCCTGTGATAAGACTGAAATGCTCACGACATTCTGCCTGTCTCCTTTCTCTCATACAGTTTAGTGGGGATAAAGTGAAAGCCTGGGCTTGGGTTGCCCGACTATAATGCTGAAGTTACTTTGTAATGCTTGATAATTAAATTTTGGATTTGTTAAACACTGTCTTGATGCAAGGAAGGGGAATGAAGCCTTCTCTAAGGTCTAGGTAGGTCATTCTTGAGAAGCATAACCAGCCTCTCTGGGGCTGGAAGCTGATCCTTTTGCCATTTTACTTCCCTTGGAGAGTGTTGTTCAGACATGTCCAATTACCAGGGCTGAGAGCCTGGAAGAAAAATTTCCTTTTGCTATTCTGAAAATACTCTGTGGTCCGATGCCAGAATATACTTTGTAAATTCTCATGCTGCCAGGTTCGTTGCAGGTAGTGGCTCTAGAATGGAGATGTTTCACGGGAAGGGTACTCACTGTCCCTGACTCTACTGGGTCAGTGCCGGCTCCACTTGCCCTGGGGTAGCACCCAGATGCCAGCCTTATGCAGAAAATCCCAGAATCTCAAAGTCATTGGGATCTCTCTTTATTGAGGTATTTAAATTATGTAAATACTTCCACGCTTTGTAGATATTCAGAGGTCTATTTAATGAATCCGATTAACAAAACATGATTCTAAAAGCCTACCTCTACCAGAACCAAGGCCACATAAAACATTTATGTATGAATCAGCCTCTCTTTTCAATCCTCTTCAGAATGCTGGGTCCCCAGATTCCCACTTGATTCTCTCAGCTTCCTTTTCTCAGCCTGCCTGCCTTGCTTCCTCCCCACTAAGTGCCGTCGGCATTTTGCATGTGCAGATAGAGAAGTACAGGATTACTGCAGGAACCGTCAGGAGAGGATAGGAAATGACCAAGTAATAGCCTAAGTAGCTGGGACGAGAGAGGGGCCCACTTGGGAGCCCTGTGGTGGATGCTAGAGCCCTGGGAGGGCAGAACTGCTCAGGTCTAGCTCTCGTCACTGAAGATCGGATTCACCTGCTGGGTGACACGGATGAAGGTAGTTCTCCGGCTCAGCTCCTTCAGCTTAGCTGCTCCCACGTAAGTGCAGGTGGAGCGGATGCCTCCAAGAATGTCTCGGATGGTATGTTCCACATCCCCTTTAAAGGGCACCTCCACTGTCTTTCCTTCTGAGGCCCTTAGAAGAAGAAAAGCTTTCTTACCTTTTCTCGCTGGATTCCTTACCCTGGTCTCTAGCGTTTAGTTCTTCCCTGTTCATCACTTTTCTTCCAAGAACTGTACCATCCATCTCCCAGCAACCATGAGTTCTGCCATCACCCTTCTAGGAAAGTCATGCTTTCCAAGAACCCTTGGCCTCTGGCCACCACACCTACCTGTACTCAGCCACACCCCCGGCATACTTCTTCATGGCCATTTCGGAACTCATGCCGTAGAAGAGCTTGTACTTCCTGCCATTCCTCTCGATGAGCTCACCACCTGACTCACTGTGCCCAGCCAGCATGCCGCCCAGCATCACGAAGTCAGCCCCTGCCCCTGCCAGCACCAGCGAGAGGGTAAGAGATGAAACTGGCCCAGGTGCCCAAACTGTCACCCTCAGAAGCAACTCACACCAAGTTTTCAGGCCTCACAATGATTCTGGCATCTTCCTGGTTTTGTTTCCTTAGCTGGCCCATAACCCAAGCACACAGGCCTGCTCTGCCCTGACTCTATTCCTCAGTAGGCCTGACTTTTCCAAGAATTTCAAAAAGAGTCTCTGCCAGGCTTCTGCTCTCTGCTTTTTGTTGCTTTTGCCATCTGCCTCTTTTTACTGTGCCCAGCCAAGACTCACTTCAAGTGTCTCAAGAGCAAAGGTCTCCAACTTGAGTGTGAGCAAGGATGACCCAGGAAGCTGGGAAAGTACAGATCTGCAGCCCTACTCCCCAGAGCTAGATCCTGTGGATGTGGTGTGGGGCTCGGACCTCTACTCCATCCAGTTGTCCAGGCGATGGTGCAGATGGTCCTGGCCCACATTTGGAGAGTCTGTATTAGAGTTTCAGGATGTCCCCTGCTGGCTGCCCCAGGTGACACCATAGACTTCTGGGTCCCTAGTCATATTATTAAAGAACAGCTTTCTTGGACTTCCCTAGCCTGATCCTCAACCCGCTCCAGTGTTCTTGCCTGGAGAATCCCAGGGACGGGGGAGCCTGGTGGGCTGCCGTCTATGGGGTCGCACACGGTTGGACACGACTGAGGCAACTCAGCAGCAGCAGCCTGATCCTAGACCCTCAGAGGTGACTCATCCTCTTCTACAGGATCCTCCTTACGTGCCCTCCTTACCGAAAGCCTTGGCCACATCCCCAGGACAGCTGCAGCCTCCATCCTGCAAAGTAAGGAGCACTGTGAAGAGACAGCATGGATGCCCCAAGCCCTCTAGGAGGTCCCAGCGGCCCAGCTCAATGCTGACAGGGACCCAGGAACCCTAATCCAAACTCTACCAGAACCTCCAGACGTGGGTGAGAACCCAGATGTTTGGCAGCTTCATACTCTATCCTGCCCTTGACCTTACTGAAATGATGTGGCCTTTGAGGCCGTGAGCAGCATCTGCACACTCCATCACTGCACTTAGCTGTGGATACCCCACTCCAGTTTTCTTCCGGGTGGTACACACGGAGCCTGAGAAGAATGTGACAAGAATGAGGATGAAGTTGTTCACAGGTGTCTGCCACTGGAGGGGTGGCCAGTGGCCCCCAGTGAACCAGCTTACCTGGTCCAATTCCCACTTTGATGATGTCAGCCCCAGAGAGGATCAGCTCTTCCACCATTTCTCCTGTTACCACATTCCCTGCCTGGGACAGAACCATCAAAACAGCATGCTCAGGGTCAGAAAGAGTCAACATTATTACGAAGAAGAGTCGCTGGGTTCCCCTTTTAGATGAGTCACTTCAGAGGACCCTGCTTCCCAAGCTGAGCTAAGGGGGTGAGTGGCCAGTGTTACGGTTGTACTAGGGTAAAGTGGGGTCTAGCTGGAATAAGATCACACCGGATTTACAGTAGATTTCTCTCCCTCCCCACCAAGACACCCAAACATATCCTGTCCTTAAATTGTTACGTCATGAGACCTCTCTGGCTTCAGGGGAAGTGGGAGGACATGGTAATGTAGGCTCAGTACCCACCTACCCAGCTGTATTTGCTTTTGATGAACAGGACAGAGAGACCCCACAATGCTGTGAAGAAAACAAGGCCTTGTCATCACTCCCCTGAGCTTGTAAAAAATAAAACTGCATTTCATGCAACCCCTTTAATGTAAGACCGTAGTGTCTGTCCATGTCTTTGGGCAGGTGTGTATGTACCAGAGATATGTACAATGCATAAGTGTTCCATTGTGGTTTGGTGAGTGACATCGGGTACTGGATTTACAAGACCGTGTATCAAGGGTCAGAGAAAACAGCACTGGCCAGTAAACAAACATCTAAAATGGGGGACCGTGGATAACCACCCAGTGCCATGATTAAGTGGACTAGGAAATGCAGTAGAGGAGAAAGGAACTTATAACAAAATAGAGTGGCAGGAAGAGTGGAGGAAGGAGAGGAACGGACCCACTAGAGGGCAACAGACATACCATGATGGTGTGTTCAGGGAAGCGCTTCCGCACATCCTTCACAAATTCCACAAAGTGTTCAGAGTAGCCATTGGCCACGTCCAGGCATACATACTTCACCTGGGGAATAGCGTTCAGGATCTGTTCCAGCTGCTCAAAGTCCGAAGAGCCTGTGCCTGAGCTGGCAGCCAGATGCTGTGAGAGAAACAGGGCCATGAGCATGTCAGAGGCAACAACATGGCTGGTTAGCCAAGGGGAGTGGGGAGGTCAGGGTTGGAAGACAAGCAAAAGGGATTGTCGGAAGACGGCTAAGGCAGGGGTCGGGAGGACCGGTGTTACCTCAAGACAGTCAGGATTCTGGCTGGCAAACTCTTTCCACTGCTCGAGGCTGTAGTGTTTATGGACAGCAGTGAAGAGGGAGAACTGGGGAGAAGAAAGCGTTAAAAAGGAAAGAACTTGTTAGAACCGCTTTCTCTGGAAACAGACCTTTATATTATCCTATCTGAGGGACAAAAGGACTGAAGTCTGGAAAAAGCAACTTGAAGATGTCAGTGGTTGAGCTGAGACCTCAGTTCCACCATTATTCTCCCTACAAATGCAATCGGGCTTTTCCACATAAGCCAGTACCTGCCCAACACTCCCACCAAAGCACTAAGTCATTTGGATTGGACTTTACCTGCCAGCGTGTGCAGTGCTTCTGACTTAAAAGGTGACAAGGACAAGCTGTTGGTGCAGTGGGATAAGCAGCAGACGAGAGAACCATGAAAAGGCTGTACAGAGACAGTGTCTGCCTGCACTGACTCAGCTCCTCCAATGACAACCTAGTACAGAACTAACCTATTTTTGGTATTTTCTGTTCCATTTATCAGCAGTAATTCAGTGAGCCTAAATGCTCACAAAATCAAAAGAGGTAAAGCCTTAAGGTTAACAGCCAATAAGGTACTACCCTTTCTCCATCTCTGCTAAAGTAGTGGACAAAAGGGACTTTGTCGGTGGTCCAGTGGTTGAGACTCACTTCCCATGCAGGGGGTGGGTTCGATCCCTGGTGCCACATGCTTCAACACATGGAACCCACCCCCCCAAAAAAAAGTAATGGACAGATTTTCTTAAATCATGGACCAACCTGAAAAGTCTGTTTCATTCAGCCTGTTTTGGTTAACCAAGTTCAAGGCTAGAATGACTCATCAGACTTATGTTCCCTAGCTCAAAAAATTGCAGACAACATCCCAATACAAAGGCCACTGTGAATGCTGGTGTTTGTGCTTTAAAACTGCAGACATGTGAATAAACAAGGCAGCAGTTGAGAAAGCACAAATCTTGCAACTGATGAGATCCAAGGGATTAGCCGGCAGTAAGGAAGTGCGCATGCTATACTCAGACATCATCAACATTGCTCAGCCAAAGCTGCTACTGAATTCTGCTTTCTCAGAACACTGCCACTAACAAAGAAAAATCACTCTAGGAAGTCATCACACCTGGGAGATATCTTGGCATAGGGTGGCATGATGAATACATCCAATTACATACCAAGCTAGAGATCTAGAAAAAGGTCCTTGCTTGCACCCAACCTTTTAATTATTACTGAGACTTGCCTGTATCTCTAAAATCTGACTTCTTAAACATTCATCAGCAGAAACAAAAAGCCAGTCTCAACATAAAGCTCAAGAAAGTCCCAGCAAGGTCCATACGTTGTAGGACATCTGTTAACACTGAAGTCAGATTCACCATTGCTGCTTAACTCTACTGGACAGGCCAGGTGGACAACAGGCAACAGTGGGATTGCTAAGCAGATATTGAATGGCAACAGAAATATGGTACCAAAGCTGCGTAACTATGAACCTCAGAGAAATGACAGCATACATTCCAGAAAGACTTCTAGCAATCAGAAACAGAAAGGGAGACGAAGTCCTTAAGGATAGCAGAGCCACAAGCAGCAGCAGAATCCATCAACCAGGGCTACATGGATAACCAGAAGAGTGTATACGTCCTCAGGATACCCAAAGTAACTATCTGCTTTCTCAGCTACAAGTATAGAAGCAAGTAATATAACTGACAGGAGCAGCATCTTCCATTTTGAAAACAAGCAATAACCTGAATAAGAAAAACATTCCATTTTGGGCACATCCCAGAACACTCAGGAACCTAGGACTTAAAAGGAAGAAAAAAAAAAAAAAAATATATATATATATAGCAGGCATGAAAGAAACTAAATTTCTTCTCGATAGGATTTTCTAGTTGGGAATTTTTGAATGCTCAAACTATATTTAGTTTCTGGACTAAAACAGTGAATGCTGAGTATCCTAACAGTAGTGTAAAGAGAGATGCATGTGGTTTGTAGAGGGTGATCTGGGTAGTGGGAAAAATTGGCAGGATGTTTAAAATGCTGGACAGGAGAAGAGGGAAGTTTCGTTAAAATGGGTGCAAAACTTAGCTTTGAATCTCCCTAAGTCAGATGGCCATTTAAAGTTATCAGATAAAGAGGCCTTAGTACTATTGCAGAAAGCAGTAAATCAAGCATCCTGTTAATTGTCAGAGCTGACCTGGGATGGGAGTGGGGATGCAGATACCTATGCAGTCAGCCCACAAAACACCATGAGGAAGGGGCATGAGGGAAGTCCTACCTTACAGAGGACCTTGGCCATCTCAAAGGTGCCCACAGTATCCATATTGGCAGCAATAATGGGGATCCCAGTGTACATCTGCTTTGAG
The DNA here is from genome assembly GCF_003369695.1 of Bos indicus x Bos taurus. Classification (NCBI taxonomy): domain Eukaryota; kingdom Metazoa; phylum Chordata; class Mammalia; order Artiodactyla; family Bovidae; genus Bos; species Bos indicus x Bos taurus. The sequence goes on from NC_040085.1 coordinate 14,545,675, forward strand.
TTCCGAAAGGCAAAGGATCTTGTGAGATCCACCTGCAGATGCGAACAGGAAACTGAGCGTTTCACTCATCCAAAAACAAGTACTGCAGGAGAGCAAAAGCCAGGAATCTTTCCCAGTTCAGGCCCTCCAAGGAGCTTGGAATCAAGAAAGAGCAACTAGGAAAGCAGGCTCACCTCACTTCGAGACTTAAGGGTACTGCGTTTGGGCCTCAACAGGACATCCTTGAAATCCAGTTTGACGTCGTTGTCGATGTGAGGCATGGCAGGGACCTTAAGATAGCAATGAATCTGAGGGTTGGAAGGTAGGAAAAGTCTAGGAGAGGGTAGCTGAGTCAACTTCCCTTTAGCTCTTAATGCCCTGTTAGGGCTGGGTGGCTTATCTCTCTCCTAGCTTAAATCGTGGAAAGTCTGAGCATTGACTGAGGTACAGTCCCTGAAGAATGTCACTTCAGACCCATGAGGTTTCACTTTCTCTCGGTGTCTTCAACAAATAGTACTATTTGTTGGGGAGAACTGGGATGGAGTCGTGAGTGACCCTAAAATGGTGCATTCTTTACCCCCACCACTCTTCTTTCTGCCACCCTTACAAAGACCAATCTGGGGTAAGGGGCAGATTTGGAAGCGAGGAGTGGTGGGTTTCTCATAAACCAGCTTCCGGGATAGGGGTACTCACTTCCTGTCTCCGTGATTCGAGTGGCAGTTGACCAACGCTTCTCTCGCTTAACCACAGCCTCGCGCAGCCCCGCTGAGCCTTGTGGGATAACAGGTTGGGCTAATTTGCCGCAGAGAACTAGCAGCCTAGGAATTCCGGCTTCGGTGGCAGCCGTGCAAGGCCTTCTGGATAACAGAGTTCACACACTGAGGATGCCGTCGGATCCGAGGGACAGGGGACTACAACTCCCAGAGTGAGACGCGCGGAGCTGCCCCCTGGCATGATGGGAGGAGTAGTTCGTTCCGTGCCCTCTTATTACTAGCCCCAACTCACTGGGGACTCTCAGAATTGTCATCTCTGCTGTGACTAAGCTGGCTGCCTTTTTACTTTCTTTTTTTTCTTTCACTACGCTACCGAAACGAAACGCAGAAATATTCCTGAGCCTTTCCGGAACCCCTTGGAAAGAAGGGAGAGGGGGAATGCGAGGCAGGGGTGGAGCCTGGCTGTGACCCGGAAGTAGAAGTGATTCCTGCCGGCGGAGTGCTGGGGAGAGGCATCGGCGACCGTAGCGGCAGAAGCAGCAATTTGTCTGTGTGCAGCCCCAAACTGAGAAGAAGATGCTAATTAAAGTGAAGGTGGGAGCACCACCAGCCTTGCCAAGACGCAGTGGTACTGGGCTGGCCGCTGTGCCTTAAGGGAGAAACCGGGAAGGAAAACCACGCCTTTCCCGAGCCTGGAGGGGGTTGACAGCTTCGGGGCTCCGCGCGAGGGGTGCCGGGAGGTAGGGGGGAGGCCCAAGAGGACTTTGAGAGCAGGGGGCTGGCCCCGTCAGGAGACTTTTCCTTACCTGCTTTTACTTCAGGGCCGCCTTTGTCCGAAGTCTCGCTGTTTGTATGCACCCCCGCGGTCTTAGAGAAGGCCTAGCAGCATCTTGGCCTCCTTATCTCTCGGTTTTTTTGGAATGAGCTCTGTTCCCCATCCTTCATCCCAAGTTACCCGGTTCTCCCAGCGCCTAACGTAGGCTACTCCGAGTACAGCACAGCACAAAAGCGTTAGCCTTTTGTGGGAAATGGGGCCTCCCAGAAACTAGACTGTAAGCCTTGGCTAGTTGTTGCCAAGATGTAGTATCTCAGCCTTCCTTCAGGAACCAAAGGTGGGAGCGTGTTCAGTCAGCGCCTGCCTTTCTGAGCCAGCATCCTGGACTAGCCTCAGTTCCTTGACTGAGGCAAGTTATCAGTATCCTAGTACGCGATCTCCATCCCGCCTCCCATGGTTCTTCACTAATTCCCAACCCTCATTAGCCCTACCTGCAGTTTCCTCCTTTGTGCCTTAAGACGGAGGGACAAAAACTAACAATTGGTGCAGTGCAACGTTAAACTTTTTTTTTTTAACTGCTAAGTAAGTCTGTCGTTACTGCGTCTGCTCCTTAGTGTATTTACCACGCATAATAGCAATTAACATCTTTAGCTCTTCTGAACTACCTCTTAGCTAGGGATTGGGGCCAAGCAGTATTTTAAAGGTCATTGTTTTTTAAAATTTGAATAATGACTTACAGCTTATAGCTCAGTCAGTAAAGAATCCGCCTGCAGTGCAGGAGACTTGGGTTCGATTCCTGGGTCAGGAAGATAGATCCCCTGGAGAAGGAAATGGCAACCCACTTCAGTATTCTTTCCTGGAGAATCCCATGGACAGAGGAGCTTGGCAGGCTGCAGTCCATGGGGGTCACAAGAGTTGGACACGACTTAGCAACTAAACCACATATTTTCATTTCCTTTGGATAAATACCAAGGAATGGAATTACTAGGTCATGTATAACTTTAAAAGAAACTGCCAAACAGTTCTCCAAAATGTGGCACCATTTTACATCCCCACCTGCAATGAGTAAGCATTCTAGCTGCTCTGCACCCGTCTTTATTTTAGCTGTTATAAGGCAGTGAAATGTTACCTCAGTCAGGTTTAAATTAATCACTGTTGGTCTTCCCCCACCACAGCATTTTGTCATTGAACTTTTGTATTTGGACAATAATAATCAGTATGGCATTTCCTTGTATGTTGGTTTGTTTTATTAATTGTATGTCTCATTGTCTGTTGATTGTAAATCTTCACTTGAAAAAGATTGTTGACAGAGGCTGAGTCACTTAATTTCTTTTGTATCCCCTCCAGTGCTTAGAGCAGAATGTTAAGTTTAGCTTCATCATAGTTCAGTTGAATACCATTAGATGTATTCCTAGGTCACAATGATCAGATTTGAGGGAAGAAACCCAGTATGACGTGATCTTTTAAAATTGTTCGGTTTTATTTATTTATTTTTAATTGTTCAGTTTTAGGCAGTTTTAATTTATGGACAATTTCAAACATATAAACAGCAAAGAGAAGGAATAATGCACCCTATGTTGTTGTTTAGTCACTAAGTCATGTCCAGCTCTTTTGTGATCCCATGGACTGTAGTCCACCAGGCTCCTCTAGGTCCATGGGATTTCCTAGTCAAGAATACTGGAGTGTGTTGCCATTTCCTTCTCCAGGGCATCTTCCCAGCCCAAGGATTGGACCCAGGGATCAAACCCGTCTCCTGCATTGGCAGGCGGATTCTTTACCACTGAGCCACCAGGGAAGCCCAAAGCACCCTATACACAGTTTCAAAACTATCATCTCATGGCCAATCCTATTTTATTTATACTGACTACTTTTCTTACTTGATATTTTAAGAAGCAAACCCCAGATAGTGTACCATGTATTATTTGTACATATTTCAGTATTTATCTGTAAAAAAGAATTTTTTTCCTAACATAACCATAATTATTACACCTCAAAAATCAATGATAACTCCTCACTATCATTGTCTTATTTATTTTTTACAATTTGTTTGAATCTGGATCCAATTAAAATTCATACATTGTGCTTGGTTGGTAAGTATTTTAGGCCTCTTTAAAATTGTAATTCTACATTTCCCTGATTTTTTCTTGTTTAATAACCTAGATTATTGGCCCCATAGAGTTTCCTATGTTTTGGATTTTGCTGACTACATCCCCATGTAGTCTTTTAATATATCTCTTTCCTCTTTATTTCCTGTCAATTGATAATAAGATCTAGAGGCTCAGGTAGTTCTGTTTGTCTGTTCATATGAGAATAATTCAGGGGTGGTTTTGTGACATTTACTTCTGTCAGGTGGTTTTGCTTTCTGTGATGTTAGTAGTTGCCTAGATCTATTATTGCACTGGAGTTTACAAAATGGGGATATTCTGATTTTATTGTTGCTTCCTACATAAGCTGGAATGCTGAGCCGTGTCCAGCACAGTGCCCATTAGCCCTCGTGGGCTATCAAGCACTTGAAATGTGGCCAGTGAGACTGAGGAATTGGAAGTTTTATTTCAGTTATTTATTTTATTTGTATTTCATTTTAGTTAAATATAAGAACTAAAACTTTATTCAGCCCTTGCTACTGCTGCTGCTAAGTCACTTCAGTCATGTCCAACTCTGTGCAACCCCATAGACGGCAGCCCATCAGGCTCCCCCGTCCCTGGGATTCTCCAGGCAAGAACACTGGAGTGGGTTGCCATTTCCTTCTCCAATGCATGAAAGTGAAAAGTGAAAGTGAAGTCGCTCAGTCCTGTCCGACTCTTAGAGACCCCATGGACTTCAGCCTACCAGGCTCCTCTGTCCATGGGATTTTCCAGGCAAGAGTACTGGAGTGGGGTGCCATTGCTGGGAAACCTTTTAACTTGTTTGGAACAAGTTGGGAATGTAAATCTTTTTCAACTGTAAATTATGAAAAAAATTTTAATCTTTTGAATACTTATTTATGTGGCTGCATTGGATCTTGGTTGCATCATGTGGGATCTTTTGTTGTGGCACATGGACTCCGGCTCAGTAGTTGTGGCACTCCGGCTTAGTTGCTCCTTGGCGTGTGGGATCTTAGTTCCCCTACCAGGGATCGAACCCTGATCCCCTGCGTTGCAAGGTGGATTCTTAACCATTGGACCACCAGGGAAGTCTCATCAACTGTAAATTATGAAATTTAAATACAGATCAAGTATTTGAGATGAAAACTTACCATCTGCATTGAAGTGTGCTGTAAGTATGAAATGCACACAGGATTTGGAGATTTAGTTAGAAAAAAGAATGTAAAATATATTAATAATTTGCATATATTGGGTTTCAGAATATTAAAATTGCACCTTAAAAAAATGTGGCTACTAGAATATTTAATATTGTATATGTGGCTGTTACTAAGTTTCTATCTCTAGTAGACGGTGCTACTTTACTCTCATCAAGGACATTATTTTAATTTTTTTTTTTTATTCCAGAGTGTTCATGGTTTTTAAAAAAGGAAAATACAAAAAAGCACAAAAAAAGTAATTTAAGTCAGCCATAATCTCACAACTCAAAAGCACTGATGTGTATATCCTTTCAAACTTTTTTGAAAGCATATAAATACATATGTTGATTTATTTATTTACAAAATTAGAATTATACTATTAATCTAAACACAATTTGAGGAGTCTGTGGTTTTCCCCCTGTGTCTGTACCATAATTTATTTAACCTTCAATTTAACCTTAAATTGCTCTTTCTAGTTTTGCAGTTTCAAAAGGTTGCAGTCCCATTATCATAGATATATTTTTGGACATATTATTTTCCCAGAAGCGTTGTTGCTGGGATGCCATATGCCAGAATGCTGTCTGGATACATTCATAGGCTTTTGTAGTCAATCTCAGAAACAAGAGAACCAGTCCTAGACTTTTAGAATTTATAAACCAGTAATTTTTTTCAAACCTTGTAAAGCACAAGCATCCAACTCTTGGGAGGGCAGTTCTAGGCCTCCTGTTAGAGTTTTTTGTACTCTTTAAAAATTGTTATTATTAAATCAGAATGAATATTTATTAATATCCATATGATAAAGGAATATATTTTTATTAGAAATGTAAATAGTACAGATAAAGGGAGAGTCAGGTTTGGTAAACCCTGTGCTCAGTCCTACTCCTCTTCTCAAGGATAATCATCATTTTAAGAGATATGTATACTTTTAATCCTTTTTATGTATGTATGTATATATCTACATGTAGAAAGTGATACTAATCGTATATTCTTTTAGATCTTTCCATGTCTGTGTATAAGCTGTTGCATAATAAATATATCATTCTATGGATGTACCATAGTTTGTTTTCTTATTAATAGGCATTAGGCTATTTCTCGGAGAGGGCAGTGGTGCCCCACTCCAGTACTCTTGCCTGGAAAATCCCATGGACAGAGGAGCCTGGTAGGCTGCAGTCCATGGGGTCGCTAAGAGTCGGACACGACTGATCGACTTCACTTTCACTTTTCACTTTCATGCATTGGAGAAGGAAATGGCAGCCCACTCCAGTGTTCTTGCCTGGAGAATCCCAGGGACAGGGGAGCCTGGTGGGCTGCTGTCTATGGGGTCGCACAGAGTCGGACACGACTGAAGCGACTTAGCAGCAGCAGCAGCAGCAGCAAGCTATTTCTAGTGTTTTGCTTTTATAAAAGGTGTTACTGCTACTGCTAAGTCACTTCAGTCGTGTCCGACTCTGTGCGACCCCATAGACGGCAGCCCACCAGGCTCCCCCGTCCCTGGGATTCTCCAGGCAAGAACACTGGAATCGGTTGCCATTTCCTTCTCCAGTGTGTGTTACAGTATACTTTATATGTTCCTCTTTGAATATGTACTGAAATTTCAAGTTTTTCCTTTAGGTTAGTTACCTAAAGATAGAATTGTCTGGTTAAAGAGTCTTTGCATTAAGAACAATAAAGTGAAATATTTGTGGACAACGCAGAATTGTATACTTTTCATTTGGTCAGGAAAGAGCCTAAAAAAAATACCGTATATTGTCACTGTCATTTCATGAAAGGATTTTTAACAGCTGAATATATTTAGTTTCAGGGCTTCCCAGGTGGCACAGTAGTAAAGAATCTGCCTGCCAGTGCAGGAGATGCAAGAGACACAGGTTCGATCCCTGGGTTGGGAAGGTTCTCTGGGGTAGGAAATGGCAACCTGCTCCTGTATTTTTGCAGAAAATCAGAGGAGTGTGGCGGGCTACCGTCCATGGGGTCACAAAGAGTCAGACACAATCGAGAACGCATGCACATATTCAGCTTCATGAAAATCTCACTGTTGCTATTCCTTTTCTCATTTTAACATAGACTATTGAATTTTCATATAGACCAGCTTGGTTTGGGGTGGAAACTTAAGAATCACTATTGTAATTTATTATTTTGCATCCAAACAGGTCAATCCAAGGGAGTTACTCCTGCATTTTTTTTTTTTTTAATATCCTTAGTACTGAGCCATTGTCATGGTTGAGAAATTAGGTCTTATGTCCTTTCTTCATTCTGACCCCATAAGTGGGAACCATATGTTATTTTGTTATCTGCCACAGGAGTGTACATCGAGTCCCAATACTAGGTCACCTGGGCTTCTCAGGTGGCTCAGTGGTAAAGAATCCACCTGCCAAGGAAGGAGTTGGAGATGCAGGTTCGATCCCTGGGTCAGGAAGATCCCCTGGAGAAGGAAATGGCAACCTCGTCCAGTATTCTTGTCTGGAAAGTCCCATGGACAGAGAAGCCTGGCGCACTACAGTCCACGGGGTCATAAAGAGTCAGATGCGACTTGGCAACTGAGCACGCATGCACTAGATCAGCCAGACTCAGGCAGTGCTGAATATGGAGCTAAAAGCTCTGGTTCTGGGGCCAGCGAATTTGTGTTTGGATCCACACTGTCCTTTTGACATCATAGGCATGCTTTTTAACCTGTCCAAACCCCATTTTCCTGATCTATAAATGGTTATAGGAATAGTACATATCTCAAGTTACTTGCAAGGATTAAATATTGATGCATTTAAGACACTTGGTATAGTTTCTGACTCTTAGAAAGTGTTCAGTAAGTGTTGGCTGTGATCATAACATGATCTTCAGTGTATTTAGTGAGTGAAGTTGCTCAGTTGCGTCCGACTCTTTGTGACCCCATGGACTGTGGGTCCTCCGTCCATGGGATTTTCCGGGCAAGAATACTGGAGTGGGTTGCCATTTCCTTCTCCAGGAGATCTTCCTGACCCAGGGATTGAACCTGGGTCTCCTGCGTTGTAGGCAGACGCTTTACCGTCTGAGCCACCAGTGTATTTAGCCTTTCCATTATTATTTATTGACTGCTTATATGTCAAACACCATACTTTGTGCTTAGACTGGGAAGATTGAACAGTCTCTGTCCTTTAAGAAGTTGGAGTATAAATTGGAGAGTTTGACACTTAACTAGCTGTAATATCTATTAAAGTGCATTGGTGACAAGCCATCAATCTTAAAGGGTCCCTTAAAGGTTTGAGAAGGAGTGGAAGAGGGGATGGCAACAAGGAAAACAGTAGAAGCAAAGAAAATGCCCCTAAATTAGACTGTCCATTTGTAGTCTAGATTACTGTAGACTGATGCAGGTGGAACTTTTAAGAGCAAGGATGGATGGGAGATAAGATAGGATGAAGCACAGTATTTGTAAGTGTACAGTTGTGTTTTGGGTATCAGCAACCTTTAGCCTATGGAAGAAGTCAAGAAGACCAGAGCTGCAATTTTAGGATTTAGGTGAAAATCTGGAGAAGATACAGAAGAATAGAATGTTGAGTTCTAGTATGGCTTAAAAAGCTGGTCAGAGGTGATCTCTAGTGTCCTTGAGAATGCTTTGAATTATCTGAGTGTTAATTTCTAGCATTAGTACATAAAACAAGGTCCTTTTCAAAGGAATACTCTCCTTAGGACAACTCTCATTGACGTCTTATCCAAAGGAGTTATAGTATCCTCATGGATTCTAATTGGGTGGGGGATGAGATGACCTGTGAGATTAAGAGGTCAAATGGTTTACAGACTCTTCCCCTGTCAAAGTTGTTCACAGCCTAAAAATGTCTGAAATTGGGTATGAGCAAATACTCCTGACACTTCAAATCAACTTTGCTGAGAGTGTGCATTTCTCAAAAGGAAGTCGATCCCCCAAGGCTAGGCCAGGATGTTTTACCTAGGAGACAAATTGTATACTGAACTATAAGACTCAGGAAACCCTTGCCTATTTCAGACGCTGACCGGAAAGGAGATTGAGATTGACATTGAACCCACGGACAAGGTAATGTATGCCCAGTACCTCTCCAAGCCTATCTCCCTACATGTACCTTTGCCTGGGTATGCTGATGAACTTAGTCCTTTTGCTCTCATGCTATCTGCATAGCTCTTGTTCTTTCCACTTCCATGGTCCCTCCCCCTGAGCAGCCCCTGACTACTTGTACCCCTAAAGGTGGAACGAATTAAGGAGCGTGTGGAGGAGAAAGAGGGAATTCCACCACAGCAGCAGCGGCTCATCTACAGTGGCAAACAGATGTAAGTATGGAATGGAAATGAAAGTATGCTGATGGGTTTTTTTTCTTGGCTATGCTGGGTCTTTGCTGTGCTGCCTTTGCTGTAGTTGAAGTGCATGGGATTCTCAACGCCGTGATTTCTCTTGTTGCAGAGCACCAGCTACAGGGCATGTGGGCTTCAGTAGTTTCAACTCCCGGGATCTAGAGCACAGGCTCAACAGTTGTGGTACATGGGTTTAGTTGTTTCTCGGCATGTGGGATCTTTCCAGATCAGGGATTGAACCTCTGTCTCCAGCATTGGCAGGTTGATTCTTTACCACTCAGCCACCAGGGAAGTCTGAAAATATCTCTAATTTCTCTTGTTAACAGGTTACCCATATTGCTAATACCCCTGTGGGCTTTTGTCTGTGTTCAAAATTGAAAGAAATATCAAGTTACAGTTGGGGATTAGTAAAAATATAAAAGATGTAATTTTTTTTCTCATATGCATTCATAGATCTCCAGAGATCCGTGAAACCCAGGTTAAGAACGCCACTCTAAAGGGTATTGCTAATACCTTTTTTTTTTTCTTTTTTGCCTCTTCCTGTAGGAATGATGAGAAGACAGCAGCTGATTACAAGATATTAGGTGGTTCAGTCCTCCATCTGGTGTTGGCTCTGAGAGGAGGAGGTGGTCTTAGGCAGTGACGGACTCTGCTCCATTTTACCTCCCTGCCCTGTCACTCATAATGAGGCATCATATATCCTCTCACTCTGTGGGACACCAGAGCCACTACCCCCTCCCCTGGATGCCCAGTCTTGTGTGTCTGTTGGTGGGAGATTGTGAGGACCCCAGGAGGCAGTGTTCCTGGCCCAAAGGGCCCTTGCTGGCTATTGGGTTTTAGTTTGCAGTCCTGTGTGCTTCCCTCTCTTATGGCTGTGTCCCTGGTTCTCAATAAAATATTTCTTGACCTCCTGGAATCTTTCTTCTATTGCACAAATGTGACTGAAATCAAAGTGGACCCAGGGAATTCCCCAGTGGTTCAGTGGTTACGATTCCCTGTTTTCACTGCTAAGGGCTGGAGTTAAGTCCCTGGTTGGGGAACTAAGATCCCACAAAACGGGTGGGATCTTAGTTTTGGGTGTGGCCAAAAAAACCCAGAACGGACCCAGTGCACACCCAGTTACACCAGGTTGAAGGACTGTGACAATGGAAGGGAACATACCCTTAGAGGAATTCTCAAACTGTAAGTGTATACTCAGGAGTGTGCTAGAGCCAACTGTTACTTGTGCCAGAGCTAATCGTTGGCATCTTTCCCAGCCCCATATTAACTTACTTCATGTTGGTAGCTTGAAATTGGCCATGGTCAAGAGTATTTACAGAAATTGACAATACAAATCAGTCCTTCCCCCCAAACTGGTTGTTAAATCTCTTTCAGCATACTACTGATGTGGGTGGTAGAAACCAGGAGAGTGAGTTCTCCCCCATTGAGATGCTACAGGACATTTGGGCCTGGTTCAAGAAAAGCCCTCAAGAGCTTAATCAACACTACATTCTTTTATGGCTGGAATATTGCTGAGGGCTTAGGTTTCTATACCATGGAGAGGCTGATATTGAGATAGGATGAGGAGTGATGAGCTATGATGGATCACTTTAGGTCTCGGTGAGATAAAATGAGAGAGGGGTACTAGAAGAAAGGGCTTCCCTTCCTTGGCTCCTCTAGTTCAGTAGTATATGATGAGCCTGGGTTGGATGGAGAAACAAGACCTTGCAGAGACCTGAGGGTCATAGGAGCTGTCGGCGACGGTACTTTGCTGAGGTCCTTCCCCTCCTCCACCACCAGAGGGCGCCCTTGTGCGGTCTTGGGCCGACCTTCCCCGCTCGGCTTGGCGACGCTCTAGTCGCCGTTTCTCTGAGGCCCGCCGGCGGCCACTGAGCTGTGAGAGCAAGGCCTGCCTCCGTGCGCACAGCCTGCGGGCACGGGTCATGGCGCGACTCCCCAAACTCGCAGTCTTCGATCTAGGTGAGGGACCGGGTTGGGGAAAGTTTCGTAAGGCACAGTATTTCTCCAAAGCCCAGTAGCTGCTCTCGAGGCCCTGCGCCCTCGCAGGCTGAGACACCCTCATCTTCTCCCTCTCGCAGATTACACGCTCTGGCCGTTCTGGGTGGACACGCACGTAGACCCCCCGTTCCACAAGAGCAGGTGAGGCAGGGCTGGGGAGGCCTGGGGCCAGGCGGGGCTCCGCGGGAGCTGAGCGCACTCTCGCCGTCTCCAGTGACGGAACTGTACGAGATAGGCGGGGCCAGAGCATCCAACTGTACCCTGAGGTGCCTGAGGTCCTGGAACGATTGCGGGGCCTGGGAGTACCCATCGCGGCCGCTTCACGGTAAGAAGAGGGGCTGAGTCGGTCTAATGTTGAGAGATGTGTGCATGAGGAGACTTCCGTGTAACCCTTTGGCTGCAAAAATTTAGGCCGCGCAAATTTGCAGGTATTTGTACATTTTCGAATTGTACCCTCTGCTGTGCATTTTGTAACTTTATAAACATTGGCTCAGTGGTACCCGTATCAGGCAGGAAGGATATGGAATTGAAGCTGGACGGAAGATGCTTGCCCATCCCGGACAAACAAGAAGTTGATTTCCCCCTGGTTACACGTTAACTTCACTTGCAGCCTTGGCCCTCCATTCTCCCCATCTACTACACCTTTTTTCAGGACAGGTGAGGTTGAAGGAGCCAACCAGCTGCTGGAGCTCTTTGACCTTGTCAGATACTTTGTTCATCGGGAAATCTATCCAGGCAGCAAAGTCATGCACTTTGAGAGGTATGAAGCGATAAATGGTGAAGCAGGGAGAGAGAAGACCAGGGAGACTGGAGGAGCTAAGAAGCCAGCGTGGTCACTCCCAGCGTGTCTTGCACAGGTTGCAGCGGAAGACTGGAGTTCCTTTCTCTCAGATGATCTTCTTTGATGATGAGAAGAGGAACATCGTAGATGTCAGCAAATTGGGTACTAAGTGGTGAGGCTAGCCATTTGGGGAATGAGGAGAAAGGCTTCCTAAGAGGGAAAGGGTTGGGAGGTATGTACAGGATAGTCTGCATGCAGGTGATGCCCCCAAAAAGGCGAGAGTCCTAACTGGGAGCCCTGAAGGCCTGATGAAATGTGGCTTCTTTTCTTTCTAGGTGTTACCTGCATTCATGTCCAGCATGGAATGAGCCTTCAAACCCTAACTCAAGGATTAGATGCATTCACAAAGGCCCAAGCTGGACTCTGAGGTCCAGTCATTTGAGGCACAGAACTGAAAGGAAATCAGGAGGGCATTTTCAGGTCCATTTGTAAATTATTAAAGTGTATTTGTGTGCGGCAGAAGAGATCTTACCCTGTGTGGGTTGTTTCTGTTTTGACCTGGGGTGGGCCATCCAGAGGTGCAAAGACCAGAACGTGAGGCACTGGATCCGCCTTATGAACTTGTGGCAAACCGACTACGATCTCCTTGTGCGCTCCCCATTCCCACCCCTCTCCCGAGCTCTGTCAAGGGCGTAAAAAACTCTTGCACTGGCCCCAAGTAGTAGGGTGCATTACCCTGCACATTTCTTTCCAGGAAACAAAGAGTTTGTTTGCGGGTTGGAGTGGGGCGGCCTTTTTATTCAGCGGGAAACTAAGCGGCCGCTTTGAGAGGAGCGCGTGGGTTTGGGGCTGGTGTGTTGGCTCACGTGATAGCAGTGGTCTCACTGGCGCCTGTTGATGATGTCGCCGCGGTGCCCTAAGGAGGGATTGGCCGAGGCCGGTCTCGGAGTGAGGCGTACGGCACCTACTCGGGAGCAAGGCGGAAGCGCACGGGATACCGTGGGGCGGAGGCGGGAGAGGCGAGGGTCGCGATGAGTGGGCTTGGCCGGCTGTTCGGGAGGGGTGAGCCCGGGCAAGACTGGTCCCCGGGAGGTGCTGGCCGCAGGGGGCTGGAGGCGGGGAGAGCAGGAGACGCTGTCTGGAAAACCCCTATAGCCCGGCCTTCTCCCGAGCCAGCACCGCCGCCTTGTCTGCGTGCGCGGTTCCAGCTGCCTTCCTGGGAGGGAAGAGCCTGAGGCCCCGGAGGGGGCGCGAGTGGAGGGCGTGGCTACTGTGCTGGCTCCCACTGTTGAGGCTTTGGGGACGAGTTTCTTGGCATGCAGTCCTTTCCAAAGCACTGGTGCTTCCTTCATGCTGGGCCGGAGGCAATCTGAGGTGACCCAAGAAAGTTAGCCCTCTTGAGCTCCTCTGAGGTGGGGGAGACAGGCAAAATCTGGCATTTACAGTGTGGTGTGGCAACTCCGTGATGGAGATTTTCCCGAAAGCCAGGGGGTACACAGAAGAATCAGGGTGCTAGGTGGTGATCCGGAGTCTAGCAGTATGCCAAGCGGCGGGTGGGTGGAGGGTGGCGGGGGTGGGAGGGTGGTTGAGGTTCTCTAGGAAAAGGTAACTGTGCAAAACAGAGGCAGGGAGAAGTGTGGTATATTTAGGGAAAAGAAGTTCTGACCTCTGAGTATGGGTGGCTGGGTGGGTGGGTGGGTGTGTGTGTGTGTGTGTGTGTGTGTGTGTGTGTGAAGGACCCTGTGTATCTTGTTAAAAAACCTTTTTTGGATTTTATTCTGTAGGCAGTGGAGAGTATAGAAGGATCTTAAGCAGGCTCAGGCCTTCAGCTTTTTTATTTTTTAAAAAATAAGTCTGTTAGAAGTGCAGAAGATACAGGGGAAAATTGAGATCAGACTTTTTTTCTTTAGCCTCTATGCTCTGTTCACTTTGATGCTGTGGAGTCAGGACCTTGAGTATCTTCTAGGATAACAAGTGGAACACTGATTATAAAACGTGATTGAACTCTGGTGGGGAACGAGATAATGAGGAGGTTATGCATGTGTGGGTGCCGGCGGCACACGGGAAGTCTTTGTACCTTCCACTTGCTCAGTTTGCTGTAAATCCAAAATTGTTCTAAAAAAAAGAAAAAAAAAAGATTGGAAATGACTTGAAATGTAGCTAGGAATAAAAAGGATACTGGCTTTGGAATTCATACTGTCACATTTCAGTTCCCTTGCAGTCTCTTACTACAGTAGTTGTGATTTTAGATCAAAATGTTAACCTCTTTGTGCCTGTTTTCACATTTGTAAACTGGAGTTAGTACATTCATTATAGAAGGTCATTTGGGGATTAAAAACAACACTATTAAGTGCCTGGCACATACCATGCACTCCACGCTGCTAAGTCGCTTCAGTCGTGTCCGACTCTGTGAGACCCCATAAACGGCAGCCCACCAGGCTCCCCCGTCCCTGGGATTGTCCAGGCACGAACACTGGAGTGGGTTGCCATTTAATCGTTGGCTAATATTTTTCTTTCACACAATGTGGGCTGCTCCATTGGATTCCAGGAAAGAAGGAGAAGGGGCCAACCCCTGAAGAGGCAATACAGAAACTGAAGGAGACGGAGAAGATATTGATCAAGAAACAGGAATTTCTGGAGCAGAAGATTGAACAGGAGCTACAAGCTGCCAAGAAGCATGGGACCAAGAACAAGAGAGGTAATGGGGAGGGAAAGGTGCCACCAGGGAGGGCCCGGGGGAGGCAAGGGCTTCTGGCTCTGATGTTCAGGGTGTGGGCTGGATCAGCTGCCCTACAGGCTTTGCGGAGGAAGAAAAGGTTGGAACAGCAGCTGGCACAAACCGACGGGACATTATCCACCCTGGAATTTCAGCGTGAGGCCATTGAGAATGCCACCACCAATGCAGAAGTGCTTCGTACCATGGAGCTTGCTGCCCAAGGCTTGAAGAAGGCCTACCAGGACATGTGGGTATGGGGGGAGGGGAGGAGGGGACCCAGGCACTGGGGAGAGTAGCTTGGTTTTGTGCTGTGACTCTTAAAACCTCTCCAGATGTGAATTTAGAGTAGAGACGCCTGTGATGGCTAGACCTCTGTCAGCCTTCTTGCTTACTACAAGATGATCTCTGCTGGCTGGGACATTCTAGGGAGGAAATATGATTTCCTGGGTTTTTTTTTTTTTTTTTTTTCTTTTTGGCTGTGCCGAGCAACTATGGGATCTTAGTTCCCCAATCAGGGTTTGAACCTGGGCCCCCAGCAGTGGAAGTGAGGAGTCTTAACCACTGAACCACAGGGAAGTCCCAATTTTTCTCATTTTTTAAGACCCTTCAGAGAGAGCAACCAGTCTTCCCCACTGTGGCTTCATGTCATTTCTCAGCCCATGTTTGCCTCTTTATACTTTTCCAGGGGTCTCTTTTACCTGGTAGCCCTGGATTTGTCAGTCTGAAGCCACAGGCAGGAGGGACGTCATTCATGTGAGATTAAAAAATGAAGGGGATTGTCACCTGATTTCTGGGCTGTGTATCTTGTTCTCAGGGACATTGACAAGGTGGATGAACTGATGGCTGACATCACAGAACAACAGGAGGTGGCCCAGCAGATCTCAGATGCCATTTCTCGGCCTGTGGGCTTTGGAGATGACGTGGATGAGGTGACTGGGCAAGAGGGGTCAGGGAATGTTGAAGGCATGGGACCAGCCAGAAGGAATGCCCAAGAGAATTGTGGGGCAGGTTTGGGGGGAACTCCAAAAGTATGTTTTTGGAAGTAGAATTTTCCTTTGTTCTGAGTGGCCTGTCCTCCCGTATCCAGGATGAACTGTTGGAGGAGCTAGAGGAGCTGGAGCAGGAGGAATTGGCCCGAGAGTTGTTACACGTGGGTGACGAGGAGGAGGAGCCCCCGGTCGCACTGCCCAGTGCACCCTCTACACATCTGCCTGCGGAGCCAGGTGCCCAGGGCTCTTCTGTCATCTCAAGGACTTGAGGGTGGGATAGACAGGGGGGAAATTATTCCTCATCCATCCTGCCTCAAAGGATCCAGGCAGAGAGGGTTACTGCTACAGTTGCATAGGTTGTTAACTGCATAAGGGTACCTGGCTGAAGGGGAATGGGGACTGAGATCCAGCTTGTCCTTCACCCCACAAACCATGTATCCTGGTTTAGGGATGCAAATGCTGGGAGAAATGAGCACCTTCTGATTTGCACAAAGGTGCTATGGGAATTAGCAGCAGCCCAGCAAGCAAGACCATACCCTTAGGTTCTTTGCTGGGAGAGAGCATTCAGCAGGTTCCTAGTGTTACAGAAGGGGATGGTTGGAAGTTGCTGAGACCTTAACACTTGTCTTTCTCTGGGTGTTCTTGTCTCCAAAGCTCCCAAAGCGGATGAAGATGAAGCGGAACTAAAGCAGCTGGCTGAGTGGGTGTCCTGATGAGTCTGGGGTTGTCAGCTTGACGCTGCCTTTGTTGCTCTCTTTTCCTTAAGTGCCAAATGCTGAGCTAAAGGAACATGGCCTTGTTGGTAGGTCCTGCTGAGGGTGGTGGTGTGACCCTGCCTGAGAAAAGGGTCTGTGGCCCTCCCTTCCCTGGCTCAACTATGAAGAAGGATTGGTACGGGAAGAGCCCCTGGGCTCCCATGGATAGCATTACAGTGCCCTCATCCCCAATAAAACTGGGTGGACGGAACCCTAGTGCTTATGCTGCCTTGTCTACCACTGAAACTCATCTCCTGGTTCTTGGAGCTTTGTCTCAAGAAATGAGTGACAATGAGAGTGAGAAAGGGGAGCTGTAGCGTAGAACAAATGGAGCTTCCAGTATCTTAACCTGGTGTGTTCCAGGCAGATATTGTTCCATCTCTCAAGCTGGTTTGTCCTAGGGATGCCTAGTGCTGAGCGTAAGGAAACTGCCGTCTAGTGTTATCCCAGAATCATGTGGGGCTGCCCCTAAGTCTTCCCTCATCCCTTTTTACCCAATTGTGCCACTGCAAAGAGAGCCGCATGATTTACTACCCATATTCCTTTTACTAAGCCCGTTCACAGATAGGAAAGGAGAAATACACGGATGACGGGGTAAATAGGTTTGCTTTCTCCAGAACGCATAGTGAATAGGCTTGGTTTGAAACTGTTACTTCCACGTGTAGGAACAATAATGAGGGACCCTAACTCCCGGGACTGTTTCAGTGGTGGTTAAGGTGGCATTTGGAGGAGGAAGGAACCAAAATATTGCCCACCTC
Source organism: Bos indicus x Bos taurus (assembly GCF_003369695.1). NCBI lineage: Eukaryota > Metazoa > Chordata > Mammalia > Artiodactyla > Bovidae > Bos > Bos indicus x Bos taurus. The sequence goes on from NC_040085.1 coordinate 14,562,709, forward strand.
CTGATACTGGTTTCTAAAAGAATGAACAATGCTGTCCCTTTGGACTGTAGACAAACAGAGCAACCAGGGTAGAGCAAGTTCTGCCCCACTACTTGAACATGGGGAGTGCATGGAGACACACAGCAGCGAGCATGTCCTCAGCCAGAACAGTGAAGCGTCTCCGAAGCAGGTGTTCCTCCCATCTCGCCCAGCCCACCTTCAGAACCACAGAAGAGCTACACTGTAAATTACAATCTAGACTTAACTGGTGTCAAGATGACTGGTTACAGGCTCTGGGCAGAAATCCACCTCTCACCCTCAGCACTGTTCCCTGCTAAGGGTCCCCTGAGGAAAGAATGTGACTCCAGCTAATGAAACTAAAACAGAATTAGATTTATTTATTTTTGGTATAAAAGATTTTTATCCCCAGACCCTCCTGCTTTGCTCCTCTTTCAACCCCCCTCCCCCCTCTGCCACTTTCAGGTACTGATTTCCAAGGACTGGTGACGATTAGTGGTGCTGGGGGGCTGGCACATGGCCTCGAGTAGCCTGATCTCATGGGTGGGTTGCTCAGGCTGGAACTTCAGCACCCAGGGATCCTTGATGATGTCCAGGATGGTGGCACGCTTGGGGGCTTGGCGTAGCGTCTGGAGGATCAGGTTCTAGGGCAGGGGAGAGAGAGGTCTTGGCTGAGCTGGCCCCCTACTGTGCCACACAGGCAATGAGCAGCTGGACCTAAGGAAGAAGCAGGATAGCCCATCACACCACTCTGGTGAAAGGGAGTATGGCCCTGACTTTACCCTTAAAAGCCTCCTGTCTGCTCAGAAAGCCAATATCTTGAGGGGAACCTTGCAGAATCCCCTTCTGGCCTAGAGATAGAGACTAAAACCTGCTCATCACTCATCCCAGGTGCAAGCCCAGGGGTTGGCCCTTTAAGCCCTCCCTGCCATTCTAGGGCAGAGGGTGGGCGTGAGATAGCCCTGGTGGCGGGGAGCCTTCCCCTGGATCGGGAGGTCTAGGTTGGGTGTTCCCTCCCTACGGGGCACCCAAGGCTTCAGCCCTCCTAGGGGAGCCAGCACCTTGCACTCCTGGGAGATGGCATAGTTAGGTGGAAAAGTGACCTCCTTCTGAGTCTCTTTCAGCAGCTTCTTGAGATTGGTGTCATCAAAGGGTAGACGGGCGACCACCAGAGTGTAGAGGATGACGCCCATGCTCCAGGTGTCAGACAGGAAGGGGTTGTAGGGCAAGCCTAGCAAGATCTCTGGGCAGGCATAAGCAAAGCTGCCACAGTAGGTCTGGCTGAGGTGGCTGAAGCAGTTCATTTGGCGGTAGGAAGGGCTATTCCGCACAGACTGGTTGGAAGGCACCATCTTGGCGAAGCCAAAGTCCGATATCTTCACGTTCTCCCGCTTGTCCAGCAGCAGGTTCTCCAACTTTAAGTCCCTACCAGCAGCAGAAAGGCTGGGGGTCAGGAGAGGGCTTAGTATTAGACTGGGAGCTGAAGGGCCAGGGGTCAGAGGCTAGAGATGAGGAAAGGCAAAGGGAGAGAGATGCTATTATGAGGACACAGGGCAGAGAGGAAGGAAAGCCAGGGAGTTGTGAGCAGAACCCAAAGGGGAGAGGATGGCAGCTAAGGACTACTGGGAGCTTAACATCACTTTTCATTAAGTGCTCTGCTCACAGGGGGCACTTAATATGTGTTCTTGAGCAGACGATTAAAGTGGATGGATGGGCCTAGATACTCAGGAGGGAGATCAAGGAGGGGAGGGTGAGGGAAAGAGAGCAGAAAGTAGATGTGCATAAAACCCCCTGGAGCCCAAAGGCCCCAGTCTGAGTGGCAGCGCCCTCACCGGTGCACGATGCCTTTGCTGTGCAGGTAGGCGATGCCCAGGGTCAGCTGGGAGAACCACTTTCCAGCAAGGGGCTCAGAGCAGGCCCCGTAGCGCTGGATCCACTCAAGAACGTCACCACCCTGAGCCAGCTCCAGAATGATGTAGACCCGGGATGTGGTCTCGATGGCCTGATAGAAGTTGATGAGATACTTGTGCCGCAGGACCTTCATCACCTGGCTCCAGAAGAGGGACCCATCAAACCCAGGCAGGGAGCTGTGCTCCAGCCCTCCTCCTCTCCCACTGCTGCTTTTTTAGAACTCTGCAACAGAATCAAACCCCAGAGGGCTGGTGGCCTGTGGACAAACCCTGTTTTGTACTTTTACTTTTGGAGGGTCTGAAGGTGAGGTGGAAAGAAACTTAAATTTTCCTAGCTGCCTAGTGAGCCATTCAGTCGTGGTTTAGTGGTTTCTGGCTCCACCCCCTCCTAACCGTACCCCTTTTGAGAACCATTAAGTATCTTGGTATCAGTTCCCTCTTCTAGACCCCTTTCCAACCTGTATCTCACGGGGCAGGAATTTGTTAAGATAGTCCTCAGAGGCCTTCTTCTTCGAGATGATCTTGATGGCCACCATGACCTTCTGCTTTGTGTAGTAAGCCTCATACACTGTCCCGTAGGAGCCATTGCCAATGACTTTGCCCACTTCGTAACCATACTCCTCCATGACAGAGCGGTAGGCCGAGGTGGGTGGTGCTTCCATGTCTCCCTTCCCCATGGTGTTGGGCTTGCTGAGTGCAGAGAGCTTTGCTACTTAAAAGCCTCCTGTCTGCCTAGAAAGCCAACACCTTAAGCTGCTGTAGGCTAGGTAACTTTAAAGTGAAGTTAAAGTCTCCAAAAGCTTGCCTATGCAATCTGGGATGCTGGGCTCAGCTCTCCACTAGGAACTTGGAGGGGGAAGAAGGGAGAAGCAGTTCTTTTGTCTACACTGGCTGTTGTTACTTCTTTCTCTTCTTGGTTACGGAACTCCCCAAGGTCCCATGTTCTGCACACATCATAATTCACCTTCTATCTACCACTGGCCACAAGGCTTGAGAGGAAATGCAGTTTCATTGCTGGAAATTATCCCTTTGTAATCTGGTGAGACTCATTCCATGGATCTGGTCCTTTCAACCAATCATGTTTATTGAGTACCTGCTATGTGCCAGGCAGTGTGTGGCATCCCGGAAAATTACCAGTAAGACCAATAGAGACCCTATGCTACTAGTGTTTATAATCCAGCATGAGAAACACCTGAGTGTGAGAATATTACAGAGAATGGTAAGGTATTGCAGAAGCATGTTCTAAGGAATCTAAAATATTCTTTTTGTGGAGGTGGCTTTTTTTTTTTTGAACAGATTGAGCTGGACTCACTTGAGTAGTTCATCTGGTGACATCATCTCAGCTAGGCTGGTTTGTTTCTGCATAAGTGAAGTGAAGTGAAAGTTGCTCAGTCGTGCCCTACTCTTTGTGATCCCATGGACTGTACTGGAGTAGGTAGCCTTTCCCTTCTCCAGGGGATCTTCCCAACCCAAACCCAGGTCTCCCACATTGCAGGCAGATTCTTTACCAGCTGAGCCACAAGGGAAGCCCAAGAATACTGGAGTGGGTAGCCTATCCCTTCTCCAGGGATCTCCCCCACCGAGGAATTGAACTGGGGTCTCCTGCATTGCAGGCGGATTCTTTACCAACTGAGCTGCATATCATGTCATTATTCAGTAGACTAGCTCAAGTTGCCTTACATACTTTGCACTGAATTCCAAGTGGAAAAAAAAAAAAAAAATCGGAAGCTGCATGACCAATTGAGACCTAGGGTCCAAAATCAAAAAACATCACTTCCGTACCTTTATATGAATAAAGACAGGTACAAGGATCACTCGGATGTATGGGGGTGGGGATGGACATGCTTCTTAACCTTGAAATGCACACTTATCTTGCCTTCCATGACCCTGGACTCCAGTTTTCCTTACATCCAGCCAGCCATTCCCCAGGATTCCCTGGAGCCTCTCCCACCATCCATCCCTGTAACAGAACCTTATTTCTGTTATTTCTCCCTCTGTTACTAATAGAAATAAGGTTCTGTTACAAGCCTTATTTCCTCTGACCTTTACATCCTTCCTAAGGATCTCATCAAGACCCTTCATTTCTTCACTGATGACTCCAGCAAGCCTTCTGCTCCTCTCCCCTTGGTGTGTTCACCGTGAAATCCAGGAATAAATGATTTTGTTCCCACAATAGTTCAGTGCCTCCCCATTCTCCTTAGGATCAACTCGAAATTCTTTTATGTGACTTCAAATTTGACCCCACTTACCTCTCCAATTTTCTGTTGTAACATACATGTAATGCTCCAGCCAAACAACTGCTTTTCCTTCGTTGTTCCCTCTGTTCTGGCAGACTGTGACTCTCTTCAGGGCTTAGCTGATGTGCTATTTTAAGGAAGCCTTTGACTGCTCAGGTCCAAATCAGATGTCCCTCCCTCCTGAGTGCTCCCACAGCTCCAATACTTTGTCTAATGTAGTGTCTGTTGTTTTTCCTGCTTGCATCTCCCACTAGGCTGTAAGGAAGGTCAACTGATGAGAGAAGGGGTATGAAGTCAAAGATCTGAGAAGAAAGGCTTGTGAATGGGAGGGAGCTGACTGGGAAAATGAACACTGGGCAGCACTGACGGTCCCACTGAGACTGGAAAACCCAGCTTATGGACACAATCTTAACACAGTGTAGTGTTAAGATTCTTTTAGCATCCTGGATATTGGTGCTTGAACATTAACAGACAAACTGACCCAAGATTAAGATTTCACTTTGGCAGCTGCAGTGAAAGGATAATCAAGAACTCAGGCAAGAAGGTGGCTAAAGACCCAAGCTGCGTGGGTTAGGAAGACAAGCAAGAAAAAGGCCAAAGGGCAGGGGGAGGGGCTGCAGGTCTCTGTGAAATGAAACGAGTCTGGTGGGAAAGACGGAGGAAGAGAGGTTATCTGGATTTAAGATGATGGGGTGGGGGGGTGGGGATGGCACACAAGGAATAACAAGGGAAGAATCAAATTTTCTTTTATCTTCCATCCTCCAAAACAAAACTTTCAACAGATTATGCCATAGGCTACTGGTAAATTCTCATTTATTGATAATCCTGCTGGCAGGGTGGCTGAAAGTCCTGTTGGAGTCAGATCTACATCCTCAGTCTATCAAAACGAGCAGCTGTCCAGGACACACCATGGGAAGAAGGCGCACCCAGCCCCGCCTGTCTTCTGCTCCCCTGGATAGGCAACTTGGTGGCACCTCTGTTCTCATCATGTATAGCAGGTAAATCAGTTCATGCACAGAATGCGTATTAAGCTGCCTCAGTCGCTCAGTCGTGTCTGACTCTTTGCAACCCCATGACTGCAGCACTCCAGGCTTCCCTGTCCATCATCAACTCCCAGAGCTTGCTCAAACTCATGTGCATTGAGTCAGTGATGCCATCTAACCATCTCATCCTCTGTCAGCCCCTTCTCCTCCTGCCTTCAATCTTTTCCAGCATCAGGGTCTTTTCTAATGAGTCAGCTCTTCACATCAGGTGGCCAAAGTATTGGAGCTTCAGCTTCAACATCAGTCCTTCCAAAGAATATTCAGGACTGATTTCCTTTAGGATTCACTGGTTTGATCTCCTTGCTGTCCAAGGGACTCTCACGAGTCTTCTCCAACACCACAGTTCAAAAGAATCTATTCTTCGGTGCTCAGCTTTTTTTATGGTCCAACTCTCACATCCATACATGACTACTGGAAAACCATAGCTTTGACTAGATGGACCTTTGTTGGCAAAGTAATGTCTCTGCTTTTTAAAATAGGCTATCTAGGTTTGTCATAGCTTTTCTTCCAAGGAGCAATTTCATGGCTCCTTAATTTCATGGCTGCAGTCACCATCTGTAGTGATTTGGGAGCCCAAGATAATAAAGTCTGTCACTGTTTCCATTAAGCTGCCTACTGTATACAAAAACACTGCTAGGTTGTGCTTGCTAAGGATTTATCCTTTGCTAAAGATACCAAAATGGATAAATTATAATCCCCCTGTGAGGAGTTAGCAATTAGCAAGGGAGACCGACACATAAGAAGTTAACGAAATCAAAATGAATCCGCCACAGGTATAAATAAATAATTTTTTTTTATTATTATTTTTTAATTTTAAATAAAAATTAAAAAAAAAAAAGAAGTTAACGAAATAGTACAGTGAGATAAAGTTCTATAAACAAAGTCTGAAAGGAGATGCAAGGGAAGGCTTTATAGAGAAGGTGGCATTTGTACTGTTCAAAAGAAAGGTAAGCAGGGAATGCTGGATTGAACAGTATAGGCAGAATGAACCATATGAAGCTTGCAGGCCTGAGAAAATATGACATTCAAGATTTCAATTTAAATACAGGATAGGGTTCCAGAGGGGAATGTACCTGGAGAAGTAATTTAGATCCAGGTCTGAGAGGCCTAATATGCCAAGTTTTTTTTTTTTTTTGCTCTGTCCTATGTACTCATGGTTAAATTTTGGTATGCATCAAAATCAGAGCTTGTTAAAAAATACTGATGCCCAGTAATGTCCTCCCCAAGATCCTGATTTGGGAGGGGACCCAGGTATCTCTGTTTATAATAAGTTTCTAGCTGAACCTGATGCATACTGAGATTTAAGAACCGTTGTTGCAAACTAGTGAATTTACTTTTTTTTTTGGTCGCACTTCGAGGCATGTGGGATCCTAGTTCCCTAACCACGTTCCAGGCATTGGAAGCAAGGAGTCTCAACCACTGGACTGCCAGGGAAGTCCCAAACTAGTGAATTTAACAAAAATAAGCAGACTCACAGATAAAAAAACAAACTAGTGGTTACCAGTGAGGAGGGAGAGAGGGACAATACAGGGGTGGGGGAATGGAAGATACAAATTACTGCGTGTAAGATACGCTCAAGGATGTACAACATGGGGAATACAGACAATATTCTGTAATAACTAAATGGAAAGAAACCTTTAAACATCATATTAAATTTTTTTAAAAAAAGAATCATGGGTGCTGGAAATAGGACATCTTTAAGATTAAAGAAAGAAAAAAAACTTGCAGCAACAGTGTGGAAAATAGATACAAGGGGAGAGATGACCAAGAGAGAAGCAAGGTGGCTGTCAACTTACTTGAGGGGATAGGGCCAGCACCAAGGCAGCATGGAAAGCAATTTGGAAGATACTCGAGAGAAAAGCAGAGGAATCCTGGTGGCACTGATCTTATTGGGGGGGAGGAGGGAGTGACTGTTAACTGTGAAAGAGGCCCAGGTTTAGAGACCAGAGGGTTGTCACATAAAAGATTATTCCAAAGCCACTCTAAGTTACTTTTCTAGTTACAAAACTCACTGTCTAAAAATCTGAACCCCTACATCCTGGAACCTCACCTCCTCCTGCAGGGAGGGAGGGAGTAAATGAAGGACTTCTCAAGCCAGAAGTTACTTAACACTTTCCACTTTATTTACTCCAGTAAAAGGAACCTTAAGTTGTTCCCAAGTGACCAAAGTCACCGACCCTAGGTCTGATCTTCATAGGAACTTCCCTAATGACAGATCCCCTTGACAGAATAAACTTTTCCAGAATAATCTGCAATACAAAATTAAAAAGATGCTCAAACACATACCAAGAACTTCCAGATGTTCAAGCTGAATTTAGAAAAGGCAGAGGAACCAGAGATCAAATTGCCAACATCTGCTGGATCATAGAAAAAGCAAGAGAATTCCAGAAGAACATCTACTTCTTGCTTCATTGACTACTCTAAAGCCTCTGACTGTGCATCACAACAAACTGTGGAAAATTCTTCAAGAGATGGGGATACCAGACCACCTTACCTGCCTCCTAAGAAGCCTGTATGTAGGTCAGAAGCAAGTTAGAACTGGACATGGAACAACAGACTGGTTCCAAACTGGGAAAGGAGTACATCAAGGCTGTATATTGTCACCCTGCTTATTTACCTTATATGCAGAGTACTTCATGCGAAATGCCGGGCTGGATGAAACACAAGCTGGATTCAAGATTGCCGGGAGAAATATCAATAGCTTCAGATATGCAGATGACACCACCCTTATGGCAGAAAGCAAAGAGGAACTAAAGAGCCTCTTGATGAAGGTGAAAGAAGAGAGTGAAAAAGCTGGCTTAAAACTCAACATTCAGAAAACTAAGATCATGGCATCTGGTCCCATCACTTCATGGCAAATAGATGGGGAAACAATGGAACAGTGACAGACTTTATTTTCTTTGGCTCCAAAATCACTGCAGATGGTGACTGCAGCTATGAAATTAAAAGATGCTTGCTCCTTGGAAGAAAAGTTATGACCAACCTAGACAGCGTATTAAAAAGCAGAGACATTAGTTTGCTAACAAAGGCCCGTCTAGTCAAAGCTATGGTTTTTCCAGTGGTCATGTATGGATGTGAGAGTTGGACTATAAAGAAGGCTGAGTGCCTAAGAATTGATGCTTTTGAACTGTGGTGTTGGAGAAGACTCTTTAGAGTCCCTTGGGTTGCAAGGAGATCAAGCCAGTCAATCCTGAGGAATATCAATCCTGATACTCATTGGAAGGACTGATGCTGAAGCTGAAGCTCCAATACTTTGGCCACCTGATGAGAAGGGCTAACTCATTAGAAAAGACCTTGATGCTGGGAAAGATTGAAGGCAGGAGGAGAAGGGGCTGACAGAGGATGAGATGGTTGGATGGCATCACTGACTCAATGGACATGAGTTTGAGTAAGCTCCGGTAGACGGTGAAGGACAGGGAAGCCTGGAGTGCTGCAGTCATGGGTTCGCAAAGAGTCATACACGACTGAGCGACTAAACTACAACAAACACATACACACAGGTAAATAAAAATAAAAACAGCGATCAAGGCATGTTAAGATGCTTTACCTGCAATTAATAATAAGCATCAAGCTGCCCAACTCACGGGGTAAAAAACCCGATCTCTTTGCCTGCTTCTGCACCAGACCTGGCCCAGGCCTGCCTATCGTCGGACACAGGACGGTCACTATACAGTCAAGGAGGCCTCCAGTACAGCCTCGGAAAGATACTTTTATTTACGTATTTGGTTTTTGGCGAGAGGCCATTTATGACTGTTGGCAGAGCAGCCGTGAGGTGAGATCCGACTCCAGGGCCGTTGTACGGGCTGTGTCCTCGCTGTCCTAGCACAGCAACGCCCAAAGCCTCATCCTCGTCCTCGGTGGGAACCTTGAACCACCTCTCGGGACTCGGCCTAAGCACTCGGCGGCGAGTCCCGTTGGTTCAGCCGGCAAACGCTTCGGGCATCCACTAGGCGTGGGCTAGCCGCCCCCGGGATCCGGACGGTCACTCGGTGCGCGCGGCGGGCACTGCTCTTAGGCGTCCAATCCCAAACTTCCCGAGAGGGGACGGACTGTCGGCGACTCTTATCCAAAAAAAGGTGTTTGTGTCCTCTTAGCGAGGTCTCAACCGCAACCCCTCCAGTGCAAACAGGATCGCGTAGCTTCGGCTTCAGCCGGGGGGCGTGGCTCCCTCCAAGCTCCAGGAAAGGAGTTTTCCGCGGGGCTGAGGTCCCTGCGGGCGAAGGCGGAAGGGGTAAGATTGACGTGTCCCGAGCTGCCCTTTCGATTGCCGGGAGGGCCCCGCGCCGGGCGACGCACTAGCGGAGAGTCGCTGGGTCTGCAGAGGTGGGCCGAGCCTCCAGCCGTAGAAAGTTCCTCCGGCAGCACTGAGGTGAGCCGAGCGCGATGTTTTGCGGTGCGGCCGCAGCCGCTGTGATCAGGCACCGCGGCGGCCAGCCCCGTGGAGGTCGGTCGTCAAGTCCTCTCCAGGCCCCCCGCTAGCGCGCCGCTTTGGGGGAGACCCCGGCTGGAGCGCAAGAGCGGCTACGGGGCCGCAGAGGCCTCCTCGGCCAGCCCTTCCCGCGCGGAGAGCACCCCGGGGCTACAGCGGGAAGGTGCCGGAGGTGCGGGGCCGCGTGGCGTTGCCATGGAAATGGGCTGGGGCTCGCGGGGAGGTCCCAGGCAGGATGGCTGCTGGAGGGGGGACCCCAGGTTCAGAGGACTACAAGAGCAGAGGCGGAACTTAATGTTGGGGCTAGAGAGACTTGGTGTGGTGTGGCGGTGGGGACGGGGGGTGGTGGTCTCCCGAGGGATGGGAGGAAAGGCCAGGGGGAGGAATTGGAGCCATCGGCTTCAGTTCGAAGAACCTGACCTGGGGCGTCATTTGATCCCTGGTTCCCATAACTGCAGGACTCCCTCGAACAGGTTCCGCTGCCTTAAGGATGACAGTCCTAGGGCACCCTCGAAGTTGGAGCTGCCGGTGGTGGCCGCTCCTGCTGCTGCTGCTGCTCACAGGCCGTGAGCCGGGGGTGGAAGGTGTGACACACTACAAGGCCGGCGACCCCGTCATTCTGTATGTCAACAAAGTGGGACCTTACCATAATCCTCAGGAGACTTACCACTACTATCAGCTTCCAGTCTGTTGCCCTGAGAAGATACGCCACAAAAGCCTCAGCCTGGGCGAAGTGCTGGATGGGGACCGAATGGCAGAGTCTCTGTACGAGATCCGCTTTCGGGAGAATGTGGAGAAGAGAGTTCTGTGCCACATGCAGCTCAGTTCCGCACAGGTCAGCCTCTCCACTGTGACTGGGACTCAGCCCACCCTCCCAGGACCTTGAGTTTATGGTTTTCAAAGCACCTTTATGGAAATGATCTGATTTGATTCTAACTACAACTTTATGTGACAGGCAGGACAGTTGGTTGATACAGAAACATCCTTGCTCAGAAGTAACTTTTTTCGAGACTACATAGATGGTGGATTGCAGAGTTGATATGAGAGCCCAGGGCTCCTGACTCGAAGCTTCTCTGTTGATCATAAGGTCCCAACTCCTACGTAGTCATTTTTTTCCATTCCTACCTCTCAGCTATGTTAACTGGCTCCTTTACACTCTGTTTTGCCTGTCATGCTGTTTTCTTCAGCGATTCCTATCTTAGGGCATTTTCCCTTGGTCTACTCTAGGCCTTCCTACACCTTCTCCCTCTCCTTCTAAGGCCTTCATCCTGACAAATGATACTTGTTCATTTAGGAGAATCACAACATACTAGGGTCTGATCCAGTGGCTCTCAGCAGAGGGTTTTTGTCTCTCAAGGGACATTTGGCAATGTCTGGAGATATTTTTGATTGTCGGGATTGGGGGCTGCTGCTGACATTTAGTGAGAAGCCAGGGATGGAGCATCTTACAATGCGTAGCCCCCCAACAACAAAGAATCATCTAGCCCAAAATGTCATTAGTGCTGAGGCTGAAATCCTGCTCTAATCCATTGCTTGGGGAGGCCTTGTCTGACTCCTGACTTGCTCTCTGTAGGTGGAACAGCTACGCCAGGCCATTGAGGAACTATATTACTTTGAATTTGTGGTGGACGACTTGCCAATCCGTGGCTTTGTGGGCTACATGGAGGAGAGTGGCTTCCTGCCTCACAGCCACAAGATAGGACTCTGGACCCATTTGGACTTCCATCTAGAATTCCATGGAGATCGAATTATATTTGCCAATGTCTCAGTGCGGGACGTCAAGCCCCACAGTTTAGATGGGCTACGGCCTGATGAGTTTCTAGGCCTCACCCACACCTACAGTGTGCGCTGGTCTGAGACATCAGTTGAGCGTCGGAGTGACAGGCGCCGTGGTGATGATGGTGGTTTCTTTCCCCGAACACTGGAAATCCATTGGTTGTCCATCATCAATTCCATGGTGCTTGTGTTTTTACTGGTGGGTTTTGTGGCTGTTATTCTCATGCGTGTGCTTCGAAATGACCTGGCTCGGTACAACTTAGATGAAGAGACAACCTCTGCAGGTTCTGGTGATGACTTTGACCAAAGTGACAATGGCTGGAAAATTATCCATACAGATGTCTTCCGCTTCCCTCCATACCGTGGTCTGCTCTGTGCTGTGCTTGGTGTGGGTGCCCAGTTCCTGGCCCTTGGCACTGGTGAGGTGATAACAGTTAATCAGGGATTTCTTTCAAGGGGTAGCACTAAGTAGGTGGTTTGTTCAGAAAAAAGATCAGATCTTTTCTGTTCAAGTTGAGGGGCAGACCTAAGGGGTGGGATGGCTCTAGCGAGGATGCATATATTCTGTTGTGGGTTTTCTGGACAACAGAACTGGGGGATATTGGAAGCCCTGGGTCTGGGAGAAAGGGGGCTGGCTGATCCCTCTGAAGTGGGATAAATGAGATCTAACACAGGCTTTCCACTACCACCCTGCAGGCATTATTGTCATGGCGCTGTTGGGCATGTTCAACGTGCACCGTCATGGGGCTATTAATTCAGCAGCCATCTTGTTGTATGCCCTGACTTGCTGCATCTCTGGCTACGTGTCCAGCCACTTCTACCGGCAGATTGGAGGCGAGCGCTGGGTGTGGAACATCATTCTCACCACCAGTCTCTTCTCTGGTATGACTGCCTGTTTCCTGGTGGGCCAATTTAGGAACTTAGAACACATTGTGGAACCTGAGATAGAGTCCAAGTAAGGCTTTAAGGGAATGAAAATAGGCAAAAGAAACACTAAAAAAACTATTCAAAAAACAAAAATGCATTTTTTTCCATAGTTAAAAATGATTAAGCCCTTAAAATGTTCTAAGCAGCATGATAAGCACTTGACATGCCTTCATCTCATTTAATCCTCATTACTGACTTTATGAAGTTGGTACTCTTGTTCCCATTTTACAGATGAGGAACTTCAGCTTAAGGCTGGTTGGGTAACTTGCCTGAGATTATACTTCTAAAAAGCAGGTTTCATAACTAGGCAAATTCTAGAGCCTGTATTCTCAACCATTCCACTGAAATAACATTTTTTAATTTATCTTTTGATACTCCCTTTCTTTTTCCCGAAGCTTTTTAAATTTGGAAGTGGGCTACCCCACTCCAGCCTTTCAAGCCAGCTTGTCCTTTCAAAGACAGTAATTTGCATTCTGAACCTTTTGTGTTTCCAAATCAAGTGTCTGATTTTTGTTCCATCACATTTACATTTGAACCAAAGCTTTCTGAAAACAGGGCCTTAATTCAAAGGAATGTCTCATACTAGGAGTCAGCCAGTGCTATGGCAGGACAAGTCCTTGGAGGCAGGTGGATTTGTCATTTGTAGATCATTATGTAACGGGCTTGCCTTGATCCTTAATGATAATGGGTAGTGGAGGGAGTGTTGGTAAGCCAGGGAACAAAGAACAAGACATGAAAAGGGTGGAGTCAGCCTGGGAGCAGGATGTTTCACTCCTCACCCCTTTAGGTCCAGTCTGATTGGTGCTCCCAGGGATGTAGCTCCTAGTGCTGACCCTCCCTCTGGGGGCCCATCCCTGCAGTGCCTTTCTTCCTGACGTGGAGTGTGGTGAACTCCGTGCATTGGGCCAATGGTTCAACACAGGCTCTGCCAGCCACTACCATCCTTCTGCTTCTAACGGTTTGGCTGCTGGTGGGCTTTCCCCTCACTGTCATTGGAGGCATCTTCGGGAAGAACAACGCTAGCCCCTTTGATGCACCTTGTCGCACCAAGAACATCGCCCGGGAAATCCCGCCCCAGCCCTGGTACAAGTCTACGCTCGTCCACATGACTGTTGGTGGCTTCCTACCTTTCAGGTATCCTCCCTTTATTCTGTGGCCATCACTCTCAGGATCCTGACCTTAACTTTCCCCTTCCCTACTCACCAGTACCCTAACCCAATGTCAGTGATGGTCCCTGGTTCAGCTGTACCATTAAGAGATCACTAAGTGGTTCCTCCTTTCTCCAAGCAGGAGAATCATTTCAAGTATGAGGGTATCTTAATTTGAAAAGCTCTCCAGAGACATTGGTCCTTTCACTGTCTTCCTAGTTTCTGACCTTAGTGACACCATGTGGGGCTTAAAACCCTTTTGATTACTCAATTTGTTGAGTACCTTTTCATGCCAGGCAAATACAGTGCAAAACAGAACAGACAAAATCTCTGCTCTCAACCTACCAAAGATGTTCTTGAAACGAAAGCAGCTAATCATAGGTTAAAAACAATCCCCATCAAGCCAGGAACTCCAGGGCAGGAAGAGGCGAGGGCCCACTTTCCATAGTGACCCGGTAACACGGAAGGGTGGTGGCTGGATTTGGCCTGGCCGCTGCGCTGGCAATGCACACAGTCCTTTAACTGCTGTCTACCATCTCTTCTCTTCACAGTGCCATCTCTGTGGAGCTGTACTACATCTTTGCCACAGTATGGGGTCGGGAGCAGTACACTTTGTACGGCATCCTCTTCTTCGTCTTCGCCATCCTGTTGAGTGTGGGGGCTTGCATCTCCATCGCACTCACCTACTTCCAGTTGTCTGGAGAGGATTACCGCTGGTGGTGGCGATCTGTGCTGAGTGTTGGCTCCACTGGGCTCTTCATCTTCCTCTACTCAGTTTTCTATTATGCCCGTCGCTCCAACATGTCAGGGACGGTACAGACAGTAGAGTTCTTTGGCTACTCCTTACTAACTGGATACGTCTTCTTCCTCATGCTGGGCACCATCTCCTTTTTTTCTTCCCTAAAGTTCATCCGTTATATCTATGTTAACCTCAAGATGGACTGAGTTTTGGGTGGCAAAACTATTGCTCTTTCCCTTTCTTCATGCTGCCCCCCCATTCATACCAACATCTCTTCGATTGAGTGACTGACTTGTGTGGTGGTTTTGTTGCCTTCCCCTTTGCCCTTTGGGTCTCCCTTCACCAGAGGGCCTGGAAATTATAAATCTCTATTATTATAAGGAGTATATATTTGAATTTTTTAAGTTGCTTTTAGTTTTGGGCCTGATTTTTCTTTTTACAATACCAAAATAAAATTTATTAAGAAAAAGGTTTGGTCTGGCTATAGGAACTCATGCCCTGCCGTTAAGGGCAATGTCCCGTAGGAAGCCGGGTCGGCCGCGAAATGCACGGAACTGGAATTCTCCGCGGAGCTTTGGAACTGTCTGCTGGGGGAACTTATATTACCAGGGCCCTGTTTCCGCGGCTCAGCCGGCGCTCGGCCCAACGGAAGTGGTAGAGCCCGAACTCCGCTGGAAGCGAGTTGAATCACCCTGGTGACGGGAGGGGCGCGGAGTAACGCCCTTTCCGCCGGAAGCGGGTTTCAGAGCCTCCACGTGCTGTCCCTCCCCCCTCCCGGTCCGCAGCCGCGGCTCCGCTGCTGCCATGGAGCCCGCTGGCCTGGAACAGATCCTGCGGGAGCTGCTGCTGCCGGACACCGAGCGCATCCGTCGGGTACGGGGCAGGCGGGACCGGGCCAGGGCGAGTAGGGGATTGCGGGAACGGCCCGACTCTGACCCTCAGCCTCTTCCCAGGCCACCGAGCAGCTCCAGATCGCTCTTCGGGACCCCGCCTCCCTGTCCGCGCTCTGCGAACTGCTGGCCTCAGGGGGCGACCCTCAGGTGAGGCTTCTGGCCCTTCCCGCTGAGCTGTAGTGAGCCACATGTCAAGTCCTAGCTCCTGCCCTCGGCCATCCGCTCAGCATCTTCGTGCCCCGGTCCTCACACGCCCGCTTCCTCGTCCTTCCCCGGACCCCCAAACGCTTGCTTCCTCGTCCCGGCCCGGCCCCTCACGTATCTGCTTCCTTGTCCCAGATCCGCCAGTTCGCGGCCGTGCTGACCCGCAGACGACTGAGCACCCGCTGGCGTCGGCTGGCGGCAGAGCAACGGGAGAGGTGGGTTGGGCCAAGGGCGGGGCGGGGCCAGACTGAGGCGGCTCCTGGGTACCAATCTTCTGCCACCTGTGTTCCAGCATCAAGTCCTTGGTCCTGACGGTCCTCCAGAGAGAGACAGAGTAAGTGCCTACCTGCCACCCCCCGGGGTTCTAACAGACTCCAGGCTGAGACCTCCGGGTTTGTAACTTCTTTTTCAGCTCTAGGCTGGGTCTTGGGGGGCAGGGACTTTGGTTCTAGATCAAGGGTGGAGGAAGAATTTTTCTCAGGATGTATTAAAGACTAAAGTTCTTGAGAGTGGGCTGTGATGGTCTGGCAAACTCGAGTCAGAGAATGGAACTGAAATTCAATATGAGGTCAACCCCACCACGCTTCTTTTTTTTGTTTGTTTGTTTTTAAATTTTATTTTATTTTTAAACTTTACAATATTGTATTAGTTTTGCCAAATATCGAAATGAATCCGCCACAGGTATACCTGTGTTCCCCATCCTGAACCCTCCTCCCTCCCCATACCATCCCTCTGGGTCGTCCCAGTGCACCAGCCCCAAGCATCCAGTATCGTGCATCGAACCTGGACTGGCGACTCGTTTCATACATGATATTATACATGTTTCACTGCCATTCTCCCAAATCTCCCCACCCTCTCCCTCTCCCACAGAGTCCATAAGACTGATCTATACATCAGTGTCTCTTTTGCTGTCTCGTACACAGGGTTATTGTTACCATCTTTCTAAATTCCATATATATGCGTTGGTATACTGTATTGGTGTTTTTCTTTCTGGCTTACTTCACTCTGTATAATAGGTTCCAGTTTCATCCACCTCATTAGAACTGATTCAAATGTATTCTTTTTAATGGCTGAGTAATACTCCATTGTGTATATGTACCACAGCTTTCTTATCCACTCATCTGCTGATGGGCATCTAGGTTGCTTCCATGTCCTGGCTATTATAAACAGCCCACCACGCTTCTTGTTTCTGAGTTGCCATCTTCTGTGTCCCAACTTGGCAGAGACCATGTGCACACACCTGGAGGTTTCTCTTCTGGCCATCCTAGGGAGACAGAGCCATTGTGTACAGAAGGGGAGTTGGGTGATATAGGGTGGGGAATCTCTCCTGTTTGCAGGCATTCTGTGAGTCTTAGCCTGGCCCAGCTCTCAGCTGCCATTTTCCGAAAAGAAGGCCTGGAGGCCTGGCCTCAGCTCCTGCAGCTTCTTCAGCACAGCACACACAGCCCCCACATCCCGGAGAGAGAGGTACTGTCACATGGTTGGTGGGAGGAAGAGACCCAGAGGCTGGATAGACTCTAAGCTTTTCCCTCTCAACCCTTCTTCCTGAGCAGATGGGGCTTTTGCTTCTAAGTGTGGTGGTGACCTCCCGACCCGAGGCCTTCCGACCCCACCACCGGGAGCTTCTTCGACTTCTGAATGAGACCCTTGGTGAGGTGGGCTCTCCTGGGCTCCTCTTCTATTCCCTGCGCACTCTGACTACCATGGCCCCTTACCTCGGCATTGATGATGTGGTGAGATGTGGGCCCTTACCTTCCTTGGTTCCTGTCCTCGGGCTTTCGTGTCCTTCCCCTAGTGCACGCAGATCTACTTGAGATTCTTTCCCTGGTTTTTGTTCTGCCTAACAGTTGAGAGGGGATCCTGTGGGTGGCTGTCCCTGGACTCCTCCTATGTCCAGACTTTGAGGAAGCTGCCAGTTTCTCGGGCTGGAGATTAGGCTGTGTCATGCTGTCTGTGATTCATCTCATCTTGTGTCCTCCAGCCTCTTGCGCGGATGTTGGTGCCCAAGCTCATCGTGGCCGTGCAAACTCTGATCCCCATAGATGAAGTAAGGACATTTGGGTGGGAGCTCTGTTGGAAGGAGGAAGGTTGCAGGAGTGTTCAGCCTGATCCACTAAAGAAGAGCATAATAGGCCTGTGACTTCTCTGTTTGGTAGGCAAAAGCCTGTGAGGCCATGGAGGCCTTGGATGAATTGCTGGAGTCAGAGGTGCCCATCATCACCTCGCACCTCTCAGAGGTCCTCACATTCTGCCTGGAGGTGAGCCTGGGGTCAGCACTGTCCTTGCTGCTTGTTCTGCTGGGAGCTTCCTTGCCTGTTTCTGACTTGAGCTGGTCTCTGGGCAGGTGGCTAAAAACGTGGCCCTGGGTGATGCAATACGTGTGCGTATTCTTTGCTGCCTCACTTTCTTGGTCAAAGTCAAGAGCAAGGTGAGTTGCCTTCTGACACACATCAACCCACCCCCATCTCCTCCTCTGCCTCACTCCTGGGGCTTGCTGTCCTTCTGGGGATGTATAAAATACCATAGCTAAGGTGTTCCAGATTTGGCCTGGACTCAGCCCAGCTCTTGGCTTGGGGACTGGGAATCTCCTGCTGGACCCGTTGTAGCCTGGAAGGCTAGAATTTTAAACGTGAGCCCATCTTGGGAGCAGATTCTCAGGACACCCTTCCATCCTTCCCCTTCAGGCCTTGCTGAAGAATCGCTTCTTGCCACCCTTGCTGCACACCCTTTTCCCCATCATGGCTGCTGAGCCCCCCCTGGGCCAGCTGGATCCTGAGGACCAGGATGTGGAGGAGGAAGAGCTGGATCCTGGGCTGGTAGGGGAGACCCCCAAGCACTTTGCTGTTCAGGTGCGATAAATGTGGAGGGTCCGGTGGCTGGGCTGTGAGGTGGTTGGAGAAGGTTGCGGAACAGAGATGGAGTCCGGCTGGGTCTTCCTGTCTTGTTCCAGGTCGTGGACATGCTGGCACTCCATTTGCCTCCTGAGAAGCTCTGTCCCCTGCTGGTAAGTGTGGCTCTGTCCTTCCAGTGCTCCTAACCCCAGGTTTGCCTAGTCCCTCCGAGGCTGAGGATGTTTGGGCTCTGGTAGGCGTGGCAGGCTCTTGCTGGGGTCTCAGGAGACTGCCATCTGCTCCCCTAGATGCCCATGCTGGAAGAGGCCTTGCGGAGCCAGAGCCCATACCAGCGCAAGGCTGGGCTCCTGGTATTGGCGGTACTCTCCGATGGAGCTGGCGACCACATCAGGCAGAGGTGTTTGTTCCCCTGTCTTGGAGTGAGGGTGGGCCATGGTGAGGAGGACCACACCGCCCATGGCAGTCCTGGGCTGCGCTTGTGCTTCAGCCTCATCATCAGTAGCATCTGCCCTTCCTCTCAAACGTCCTGATCTGGCAGATCATTGTCCATACCCCAGAGGCCGGTGCTTACCGTCTGGTGACAGAAAGCTTGGTTTTCCCAGGGGAGATAGCAGCCTGGCTCAGCCCAGGGATCTCAGGGCCTGCCCCTCAGACTCCATTGTCTTGTCCTGCCCCATCCAGACTGCTGCCCCCACTGCTGCAGATTGTGTGCAAGAGCCTGGAGGACCCGTCGCAGGTTGTGCGCAATGCCGCACTCTTTGCCCTGGGCCAGTTCTCAGAGAACCTACAGGTCAGCAAGGCCGCAGGGGGCAGCCACCATTCCAGAGTTCCCACCGCTCCCCCAACCCCCTGCCCCGTCCCAGGAACCAGCCTCCCCTCAGCTCATCCCTCTGTATACCTGTTGCCCTCAGCACTTAGACGCGTGCCCTGCAGCTAAGCTGACTCAGACCCCCTTTCTCCTCCCCCCAGCCTCACATCAGCAGCTATTCTGGGGATGTGATGCCACTGCTCCTCTCCTATCTAAAGTCAGTGCCTCCTGGGCACACACATCACCTGGCCAAGGCCTGCTACGCCCTGGAGAACTTCGTGGAGAACCTAGGTAGTGAGGGCATTTGGGGGTGTGAGGGAGCGGATGGGGCTGTGGTTTTGGCCGAAAGGGCAAGGATGTGCAGCTCCATAAACCACTGCCCGTGGTGGGGACAGGTGTGGCAGGGAGACAGGCGCGGTGGGGCCACAAGGCGGATTGGCCTGGAGGCAGGCATGAGAACCTTGGTTGCTGGAGGGGTGCCCTTTCCCACAGGGCCTAAAGTGCAGCCCTACCTTCCGGAGCTTATGGAGTGTATGTTGCAGCCTCTGAGGACCCCCAGCAGCTCCCGGTCCAAGGAGCTGGCTGTGAGCGCCCTGGGAGCCATTGGTGAGTCCGAGGCAGGAGGTGGGCGCCCAGGGTTCACTCACCGTTCACTCACTTGCCGTGCCTGTGGCAGGTATCCTGGCTCACCTGCCGGCTCTGAGTCTGTCCTTCCATCCATAGCCACGGCTGCCCAGGCCTCCATGCTGCCCTACTTCCCCACCATCATGGCGCACCTGCGGGAGTTCCTGTTGACGAGCCACGAGGACCTGCAGCCTGTTCGGATCCAGAGCCTGGGTAAGTGAGGGGCTCCTGGCAAGTTTCCCGGGGCCAGGGAAGGGCCAGTGCTCACCTGATGTTCACAGAGATGGGCTCCGGAGCAGCACAGGTGTCTTCCTTCCCTCGCACTGTACCCAGGGGTGGGAGGGTTTCTGAATCCCCCTCAGCTACCTCTAGTTCCCCAAGCCTCGGTCCTGCACATCTCTAGCCTAGAGCTCCTTGTGCTAACCATGCCCTTGCCTCCGCAGAGACGCTTGGGGTGCTGGTGCGGGCAGTAGGAGAGCCCATGAGGCCCCTGGCTGAGGAATGCTGCCAGCTGGGGCTGGGCCTGTGCGACCAGGTAGACGATCCTGACTTGCGGCGCTGCACGTGAGTGAGCCGTCACCCTGCCCCCACCCAGACCCCAGACCTCCTGTTCTGGACCATGGGTTCCCCGGGCTCCCCCATCCAGCCTGGCTACAGCAAGCAGGACTATACAGCTTCCACCTGCCTCTCCCAGGTACAGCCTGTTTGCAGCCTTATCAGGGCTAATGGGTGAGAGCCTGGCTCCCCACCTGCCACAGATCACCACACTCATGCTGCTGTCTCTGCGTTCCACTGAGGGCATTGTGGTGAGTGGAAGGTCAGGGGGAGGGTGTGGGCCCATGGGGGAAGGCCACCCCTGGGATGGGAGCTCTCTCCAGGGCCCAGCTGAGCTGAAGTCCCTGCTGGGCCTCCCTATCCAGCCTCAGTATGACGGAAGCCGCTCATTCCTTCTTTTTGACGATGAGAGCAGTGGTGAGGAAGAGGAGGAGCTCATGGAGGAGGATGACGAAGAAGAGGATGACTCAGAGATCTCAGGGTGAGGCGGCTGCCCTTCTGGGCCGGGGGTCCTGGCACAGACGGGCCCAGGGCCAGCTCTGCTCTTCCTGGCATTGATTGCTGCTGCCTGCCCGCCTTTCTCTAGATACAGTGTGGGAAATGCCTTTTTTGATGAGAAGGAAGACACCTGTGCTGCCCTGGGGGAGATCTCTGTGAATACCAGGTGGGCATCAGCCCTTCCCCAGCACTGGGAACCCCTCCTGGGACCCTCTTCTCCATGGTGTGTCTGTCTGTCTGTCACAGCGTTGCCTTCCTTCCCTACATGGAGACTGTCTTTGAAGAAGTGTTCAAACTGCTGGAGGTGAGTGGGCCGGTGGGCCGGTGAGCAGGGCCAGAGGGCTCGGGTGGGCCCTGCACACAGCGTGCACGACCTGCCCCTCCTCATGCTGCAGTGCCCTCACCTGAACGTGCGGAAGGCAGCCCACGAGGCCCTGGGTCAGCTCTGCTGTGCACTGCACAAAGCCTGTCAAAGCTGCCCCTCGGAATCCAACACTGCTGGTGAGAAGGGGAGGCCAGGAAACGGGGTGGGTGGGAAAAGGGGTAGGGTCTGACCAGGGCTTCAGCCAATCGTGTCCCCAGCTCTGCAGGCTGCCCTGGCCCGGGTGGTGCCATCCTACCTGCAGGCGGTGAACGGGGAGCGAGAGCGCCAGGTGGTGATGGCCGTGCTGGAGGCCCTGACGGCGGTATTGCGCAGCTGTGGGGGTCTGGCACTGCAGCCCCCTGGGCGGCTTGCTGAGCTTTGCCAGGTGCTCAAAGCTGTGCTGCAAAGGAAGGTGAGGAGGGCAGCAGGCTGCACGGTGAGGAGGTGGCCCAACCCCGGGTGGGGCTAGTCAGAGACATCCCCCTCCTTCCACCCCATGGAGCCGGGAAGGGGCTGGAGAGCCCAGACGGAGCTGAGCGCCCTTTCCCGCAGACAGCCTGTCAGGACGCTGATGAGGAGGACGAGGAGGAGGAGGAGGACCAGGTGAGAGCTTCGGGTGCACACTGGGACCAGGTCATCTCCACGGGGCAGGGTGGACAGTGCACTTGGCCTTGGCCTGGGGGTACAGGGGCTGCTCAAAGATTGCTGGTGGCTCTGAACAACCAACCCTGCCCCCACCGAGGCAGTGGAGATTCAGGGAAGGCTTCCTGGCGGTGGGGATTTGGGGCAGCTTGGATCAATGGACGGGGATAGGAGAACCAGGAAAGAGGAAAGGCTGAGCTGCAAACCAGCCTAGCTTGGGAGGGGCCCCCAGTCCTGTCGACCAAGGGCAGCCCTCAGGGGAGACCACCTGCAGTTGCGGAGGAGCGCGATGGGAGCTGGTCCCAGGCTCAGAGCTGGCCCTGGCACTCCAGTGTCTGACCTGGCTCCATAGGCTGAATACGATGCCATGTTGCTGGAGCATGCTGGCGAGGCCATCCCTGCCCTGGCAGCTGCAGCTGGGGGAGATGCCTTTGCCCCCTTCTTTGCTGGCTTCCTGCCATTACTGCTCTGCAAGACGGTGAGTGCTCTGTTCTCTTCCAACCCTGTTCCTCCCGGGCCCCAGTGCCCTCCTCCCCTGTCTGTCCCCGTCCCGGGCTGACTTGCACTCCTCCCCTCACCAGAAGCAGGGCTGCACAGTGGCAGAGAAGTCTTTTGCAGTGGGAACACTGGCGGAGTCCATTCAAGGCCTGGGTGCCGCGTCGGCCCAGTTTGTGTCCCGGCTGTTCCCCGTGCTATTGAGTGCCTCCCGGGAGGCAGACCCCGAGGTACGAAGTAATGCCATCTTTGGACTGGGTGTGCTGGCAGAGCACGGGGGTCGCCCTGCCCAGGAGTATCCTCAGTTTGCAGGAGGGGGGGCCTGAATGTGGTTGGGAGCGTGGCCCCGGGGTTCGGGAGGAGAGCGGTCTGCCCCTGTGCCTGTTCCTTGACTTTGGACCAGACACTTCCCCAAACTGCTGGGGCTCCTGCTGCCCCTCCTGGCGCGAGAACGCCATGATCGTGTCCATGACAACATCTGTGGGGCGCTTGCCCGCCTGCTGATAGCCAGTCCCACGAGGAAACCGGAGCCCCAGGTAAGGTTGGGGGGCATCAGGCAAGGCCATGGACCCTGCTGCAGAGTGTGTGGGGCCAGGGGCCAAAGTCTTCTGTGTGTCCAGGTGCTGGCCCCCCTGCTGCATGCCCTGCCACTGAAGGAAGACCTGGAGGAGTGGGTCACCATGGGGCATCTCTTCAGCTTCCTGTACCAGAGCAGCCCTGACCAGGTAACCCCGATATTGGAGCCCTTGCAAGGGGCTTGATGCTCCAGTCTCATTGATGGGCAGAGTTAGCGTCAGTTGAAGCTGCCCTTCTCAGCTTTCTCATTAGTATGGCAGGATTGGCAGCCATGACTTTAATGTGAGAGAATGGGCTTCCTCTTACCACGTAGCATTTTTCCTCAGGGAGCCTTCGTTTCCACCCTCTGTTCTGAGCCAGAAATCCCAGCTTTCATAAACTGATTTCCTAGACCAGGGCTCTTTCAGACTGTGCTCCATGAAGCCTGGTTCCTCTGGGCCACCCTGCCTCCTATTCTAATCAGAGCAGCTCTGCTTTCTGAATACAACTTGCCTGAACCAAGTGGCTAGCTCTGGAACCACGCCCCAGTGCTCCCATCTATCACCCCTGCCTTGCACCTTCAGAGACTGTGTTGGTGGAGCTCCTGAGTGTCTGAGCTCCTGTTGGTCTTGAGGCCAGGATGTCAATTATCTGTGGTCACAATCCCATCCTCCCGCCACCCCTCATCCCCCTGCAGAGTTACTACTACCCTGTTTCATGGGTCCTTCTCAGGGTTCACAGTTGTTTGGGATGTCTGTTAATCAGTGTCAGGCTCAAACAGCTCAGGTGGGAGGCTGCCTCTCCGGGGCTCCTGCTGCCCACCCCAGTGCTGGGGCCCAGAGGTTCTCCTTCCCCTTAGTTGGCCCATCTTTTCCCACAGGTTGTAGACGTGGCTCCAGAGCTCCTTCGTATTTACAGCCTCATCCAGGCCGAGAACAAGATCCCATCAGGTGAGGATGGCAGTTGTGGGCAGGGCTGGGGGGAGGCAGGGAGCAGCAGGGCTCGGAGGGCCTGGGGCAGCTAGGGTTGGGGGCCAGTCCTCCCCAGACGTCTCCCTCTTCACTCTCCACTCAGACACCAAGGCGGCGCTGCTGCTTCTCCTCACATTCTTGGCCAAACAGCACACCGACAGCTTCCATTCAGCACTGGGCTCCCTGCCTGGCGACAAGGCTCAGGAGCTCCAGGCCGTCCTGGGCCTCACCTAGACTGTGGGCTGCAGCTGGGCTGGAGAGAACAAAGCCTGCCCATGCCCAAGACCAGCTCTCAGCCCAGTTCCAGCTCAAGCCTTACCAAAGATTCTGGGCCTGGGCCTCATACCCACTTGGAGTCCCAGCCTTACTTGCTGCCTTACGGGGGTGTCCCCTAGGGCTGGAGCTGTGGGACAATACAGAGTCGTGACACCATTCTGTAATAAAGGCATTTATTTTCTTCTTGAACGGTAGCTCTAGGAGCAGGAAGGACAGAGATACACGTTCAGAAGGACACAGTGTAATGTAGTTGGTTGCCTGGCAGCTTTGTAAATTGGCTCTTAACTGTCGTGGAATCGGGGCCCTGGCTGGATCAGGAGGCGCCCATATGGCTCTTCTTGTTTCACACGAAGGATCTGCTGTGCGGCAAGCACTGGTCAACAGAGGAGGAGGGGGCGGTCAGAGGAGTCGCTACCACAGCCTCTGGCCCGTGTGTCCGCTCCCCACCCTCCGCGTGGGCGCACACGCTCCTCACTCACCCAGGAGCAGGTAGAAGACGCGGGCGGCCATCCTGCGGGGGCTGAGAGGTGGCACCAGGCTGCTGAAGTCGGGCTCCCTGTCGGCCTGCAGCTCCCGCGCCACTGCCCTGTGGTTAAGAACCAAGAACCGTCAGGTGAGGCCGCAGCCCGGCCACCCGTGGAGGGACGTCCTTCCTGGTACCTGTGCACAGCCTCCAGCGAGAGCAGCTCGGGCTCTGGGGGCAGCTCCACGGGCAGCTCCACGGGCACCTCTGGGAGCTCAGGCACCACAGGCAGCACAGGGGCCTCTGGCTGCTCCGCCTCCACCCAGGCCCTAGAAGAACACACGAGTTGGGCGGAGCAGGGGAGGAGGCAGCGGTGACAGGCCCGTCCCACTGCTTGCCCCTCCTGGCCAGGGCTGCGGGCAGGCCGCTGCTCACCACCGCTCTTCCGGGGGCACGAGGCTGATGCGGGTCTTCTCCTCCTCAGCTACTTCCAGGGAGAGCTCTGTCAGGGAAAGGGGAGTGTCTTGAGCTTATCTGTGTGCATCTGAGCAGTCAGGATTTGGGGTCACCTGGCTCAACTGGGTGCCACAGTGGGCAGTGACTTGCTAACGGCACTTGGCAGGGAGGGGAATGAAGATAATCAGTCTGTGAGTCCTTATGTTAAATGCACTGACAAGAACTGTCAGCAGTTGAGGCTCCACTTTCCCGGGACAGTGGTTAGAGTGGTGGTTGCCGTTGCCCCTTCTCCAGGTACTTACCAGAAGATACCATGAGGGGCCCACTGGGCTCCTGGGCCTCCCTCAGGACCTGGGGATGAAAGAAAGAGAGCTAAGGCCCCAAGCATCGCACCTGGGGCAGGGGTAAGGCAGGCCTGTTGGCTCATGTGGGCAGAAGGCGGCCTGTGGGACTTGAGTCAGAGCAGACGGGGCTCCAGGAAGGACTGAGGGGGCCGCTACCTCAATATCGCTCGGAGTCTCAGCCTTTCTCCTTTCCTCCTCAGCCGCTGCCTCCCTCTCAGCCTCTTCCAGCTCCTCAGGCAGCCTTCGCCTTAGTGCCCTTGGAGGTGGCTGGGCACAGTGGGTCCAGAAAGCCAGCAGTTCTGGGGGTAGCCAGCCAGCTGAGGAGAGGGGCAGCAGGGAGGGGGTTGAGGTGTGAGGAATAGGGGTGTGGAGGATCCCCTACACCAGCTCCCATCACTCCTCACAGTAAGTCGGGTTTCGGAACAGCTCCACAGGAGTCCTGATCATCCTCTCAGGAGGCTGGACCATTGGCTGTGTGCAGAGAAGGCCAGAAAACCAGTTAGGAAGGAGCTGTGGCCCTTCACCTGTAATGCCTCGTTCCAAGGCCTCTGGCCTTCCAGCTCTTCCAGGCTCGTGCACCTGCCTGCTCTGCTCATTGTTAAAATGATTTTTCAATTGATGCCCTTGGATGTGCTAGGTAGGGTCATGAAGTGCTGCATGGGCAGCTCCCCAACCCATGCGTTTTGGGGACTGTTCTCAAGATTCCCCCAGGAGTTTAGATGGCCCAGCATGCACCTGCCTCCCTCCATCCCTCCAGAGGCTGGGGTGTACTCACACACTCCCTGCAGTGGGCTCTGGTTTGCAGTTGTTCCTGGAATTCCTTCCGGGAGATCTGAGTCTCTTCGTCCCAGAATAACAACTGGCGGCGGCGACGGCGAGCTGGTGGGCCCCTGGGAGGTGGGGGGACTGGGGGCCTCCTCCACTGAATGGGGAGGGGAGGTGGGGGCAAGGCTACCCATTACTCTTTTTCCTGAGGTCCTGGTGGACTGTAAATAGGCCCCACACTCCCAATCCCTAGAGGTGCCCTGGTGAAGGGCTTGGGTGGGGACTCGGGGGGGTGCAGCCCCCACTGTATGAGGTTCCCATCTGGGAAGTTTAGGCTGGATAAAACGGGGTGTGGACCAGGCTACCTTGTACAAACTTGGACAAAGGCCTGTGGAAGCCAGCAGGGGCCTTGAGGAAACTGAAAATGGGTGAGGAGCTCTGGCAGAGGAGGCAGTGTGGAGGGGCACCACTCACCTCAGGGCTGACTGGGATGGGTGGCGGACGCAGCTCCAGCGGGGGTGTCACCTCTGCAACAACAGTCTAGGTCCACACCTTTTGCCCTCAAAGCCACCCAGGTGAGAAGCTAGAGGGTCCTCCCTTCAGCAAGTTGGGTTACAGGGCATTGTCTGCAGCAGCTGTGCCAGGACCCCCAGGAAGGACCCTGGTTTAGTGGGTACTCACCGGTAAGTGGGACCTCCGGCTTCAGCTCCTCTGGGGCCAGGACCTCCCTGGGAAGTGGCTCTGCTGCCTCCTCCACCCTGAGGGGAAATGGGCAAGAGGATGAAAACACCCTCCCAGCGCTGACCCCTACCTGGCCCAGGGCTCCTGCCCTTACCCTACAAGAGCTAAAGGCGAGGGCGGGGGTACTGTGATCTCCCGCTCTGGGGCCCAGGGCTCCTCTTTTAATTCTGTGAAGAGAGGATCAAGCTTAGGACACAGAAGAGATGTGAACATTGCCCGGCCCAGATGGCCAGTGCCTGGGGTCTGACCGTCCACTGCCAGGCGGGTCCTACCTAGCCGACGTTCCTCTAACAAGATGGCTTCATCCTCCTCAGCAATCAGCAGGTCCAATTCTCGGCGGCTGACTTCTGGGAGGTCCAGTTCACCCTGTCAGGAGAGGTGACAATTTCATTTCTGTCTGAGAGACATGCCACAGGGCCAGGCCAGGCCAGGCTGAGGAAGCCTATGGGTACTCAGGCATCGAGGGAAGGGGTAGAGAAATGGAGGCAAGAAGGCAGGACTCTGGAGGCAGTAGGAGCGGGTACAGGGGGCCTGGGCCATCAGACGCAGGACTCAGGCCTTGGACTCTGTGTGCAGGGGGACAGCTCACCTCGATCCGCAGCATACGTATGGGCTCCGCCTCCTGGATCGTGATGGCTTCGGGGGTGACCCGAATCCTTTCTGGAGGGGGAGGGAAGTCACACAGCCTCTGTTTCTTTTCAAGTCCCCACACCCATGTACGTAAGGCAAAAACGGACTCTAGAGTCAAGCCAACCTGGGTTCTAGTCAGGCCCTGGCCAGTCACTGGCAGTCTGACCCAAGGCATATTGCTTAACCACTATAGACTTCACTTTCCTCATCTGTAAAATGGGCATAATAATTCCAATCTTGTAAGAATCTTGTAGTGCCCCTCCCAAGGCCTTGCTCCTGAAAGAAGCTCAAAAACAGTTATTTCTTCGGCCCTTGGGCGCTCCTCTGTCTCTCACCAGAAAGAAGGGTCTCTGCTCACCTGGCTTCCGAGGCTCTACGGGGACTTCAGGAGGGATCTCTTCAGGAACTTTCTCTGGGGTCACAGCCTCTAGAAGGTGTCGAACCTTTGGGAAGGGATGGGAACAAAAGACGGGATTCAGCTTCAGTGCCCTGCTCCCCCACTTTTACAACCTTATTCAGACAATGGACAGTGACACCCCTTTATGCCTAATCCTGTGGCACTAACAGCAGCATGCAGGCTGAACCCACTCACCATCCAGCTCCCCTTCCATTCCTGCCCCCACCCAATCATCTAGCCTGGGTCACTTTGTGAAAGAAGTACTGCATCCTGGGGTCAAGTGTTGTCAGGGACAGAGGAAACAAAAGATCCTTGACCTTGAGGATATTGTCTAGTGGGGAGATAAGTTTGTGTATGACCCCAGCAAAAGCCAGCACAAAGAATGCTGTGCTGCTGAAACTAGCACAACGCTGTAAATCAACTGCGCTTCAATAAAAGCTGGTCCAAGCTGTAGGGGTGTTAGGAGTGGATGGACAAGGACATGGAAAACCCAGTGCCGAGGGACACTGAGGGCCTGGAGGAATGGTGTGAAGACAAAGCTGCCTCTAGGTTGGTCCTGAATAGGTAAGTGCAGCAGGCTTGTCTGGATAGGCCCACCATGACAGCTGCCCTGCACTGACTCCTGTGGGGCAGAGCTGGAGCAGGCTACCCCCAACCCTGGTGCTGGACCGGCACAGAAATAGCATGCCCCTCTGCACTGTCAGCTCATCAGTCTGAGCTGTCCGAGGGGGAGGAGACCTACCTGAGGGATATCAAAGGGATCAGGCAGCATGGGAGCCACAGACATCATCCCAAAAAAGGGGTCTGGAGCATCTTCCAGAGTCTCCATCCTGGCCAGGTGGTCAGGCAGCAGCAGGCTGGGTCTGAGGGAGACCGGGGGCTGTCAAGGACTGAGGCCAAGTTCCCTTCCAAAGACCGGGTGGTCCCAGCCCCAGGGATGCACTCACAGTTCAGTCTCCACCATATCAATGCGGATCTGCAGCTGTGCCCGGTGCAGGCGCTCCAGGATATGCTGGATGTCTTCTGTGGTGAGGGAGGGCAAGCTACAGTGCCCGCCCAGGGGAGGACCACTCGGCACTGCCCTACATCCAAGCCTTCCAGCCTTACCTACAAGGTACTGGCATTGTTGAGAGTAGACCCGGATGACGCCAATCTGGAGCTGCGCTGAGAGGTAGAGCGAGAAGCGGGGCCGCGGTGCACCCGGCAGCGGGGGCTGAACTCGCACCAGCACGTAATTGAGGATTTCCTCGCTGGGGGAACAATGCCCCCCATCACTGCTGCACCAAAGACCTACAGCCTTGCCCAGCCCAGTCCATCTGCTAACCCACCCCAGCCCTGGGCCACTCTTTATGGACCTTACCAGGTCTTCACCACATTCACGTTCAGGTATTCGCGCTTCACCAACCGGCAGCCCCGCGTCGCTGCCAGCCTGGAAGAAGAATGAGGGGTGTAGAGGGAGGGGGAGCCCTCAGGTTGGGACCCCTGGGTGTCCCTCCCAGAGCACCTACCCTGGCCGGGCCCGCCCTTACCAGATGGTGGCGAAGCAGCCGGTGTGGCGCTGAAGCACATTGGGATAATAGAACATGGTCCCTCCAGGGTTTCACCCTCGTCTACACCACTTCCGTTCAGATGTCAATCCAAATTCTTCAGGGTACAAAATTTCCCAAACCGTTGGAGAGAAGGATGTGGACAGGTAGCGTGGCAGGTGGACCCAGAATGCCAAATAAAGGAACCGATGAACTATGTATGGGTGGATAAATGATTAAGGGGATAAGTAAATGGAGACAGACTGGATATACGTCAGCCCTGAGCCAGTCTGCACATCACGTGGGTGCTTCGAACTTAACGGGAGCCTTGCAGGTTGGGTTCCAGGTTGGAGATGCCAAGATTCGCGAAGGAAGAGGGTCCGAGCTACAGCCCAGGCCCGGTCCGAAGGAGAACGGGTGTCCTCTGCAGATAGGCCCGGCAGCTGACTGTTGCGCAGCTTCGGCCGCCGCCGGTCCGCTCCTGCAGCCTAGATCCCGCCGCGGGGAGCGCGTGCTCTGGTGCTTTGCACTTTGCTCCTCATTAGATGGCGCGGTCTCCAGAGCAGCCAATGGGGAACAGGGTCAACTTGGGGGCGCTCGTTCGGGGCGCTAAGTAGTCTAGTCCGAGGCAACAGGGGGCTCCCGAGGCAGGCAGCGAGCGAACCAATGGGACGAACCCTGCAGGCGGTGGGGGGAGGTTGGAGGGATTGTGAGGTGTCTGGACCAATGGGCTCTCATCCTCGCCCGGGTAACAGAGGTTCCTCGGAGGTGCTTCCCCATGGACCAATGAGTGGGGAGGAGACTCCGAGCACCGAGCCTGGTAACAAGGGTGCTTCAACTAGCAGAGGAGGTTGCGTCATGACAAGGGCAATCGCCAGGCCCTGTTTAGGGCGCCTGACTTGCAGTTAGACCTAAGCCTTTTTCCGAATCCCACGGAGCAGCAAGTGGTTGGTCTACTTTTGTGCCCAGCCTAAGGCCTATGGTGAACGGGTGTGAGGTGGCCTTGGAGCCACCACAGGTCGATGGGGAAGAAAGATCTCACAAGCAGTGAGGGACTTGCCAAGTCACTCCCTAAACTTGAACAGCTTAGGTTGTAGGCATTCCTCTCCTGGCTGTTTCCCAGGTGTGAATGTTCTCCTGGCTGAGACCTTAGTTTTGTTGGATGTAGGGCGTATTTATCAGCATAGCAAAAGCTGTTTGTCTCAAACAACTGTTTATGTGCTATAAATTGTGTGGCTGTAGTTGCAAATATTCCTTTCCTCATGCCTCCTGCACAGTCATTTCTTTGGTCTAGAGTGCACTTTTCACCCTTGACTCCAGGGCGTGCTTCTGTCTCTAAGACTCAGCTTTTCACACCATACACAAAAATAAACTCAAAGTGGCTTAAAGACTTAAATAAGACATGACACCATAAAACTCCTAGAAGAGAAGAGAGGCAAAACATTGTCAGATATAAATTGGAGCAATATTTTCTTAGATCAGTCTTCTAAGGCAAAAGAAATTAAACTCCAAAATAAATGGAACCTAATGGAACTTAGAAGCTTCTGAATAGCAAAGGAAACCATAAACAAAAGGGGAAAAGCCTACAGAATGGGGAAAAATATTTGCAAATGATGTGACTAACCCAGGCGTAATTTCCGAAGTATACAACAGCTCATACAATTCAGTATCAGAAAAACAAACAATCCAATCAAAAAAATGGGCAAAAGGGGACTTCCCCGGTGGTCTAGTGGTCAGGGTACACGCATTTCATCCTTGCTCTGGAAAGATCCCACATGCTGTGGAGCATCTAAGCCCATGCGCCACAACTACTGAGCCCACGCGCCACTACTGAGCCGACGAGCCCTAGAACCATGCCCTGCAACAAGAGAAGTCACTGCAGCGAGAAGCCCATGCACTGTAAAGAGTAGCTCCCCGCTCACTGCAACTAGAGAAAGCCTACTCGCAGCAATAAGGCCCAGCACAGCCAAAAAAAAAAATACAAATTTAAAAATATTTTTAAGTGGGCAGATCTAAATAGACATTTCTCTAAAGAAGATATACTGATGGCTAACAGGCACATAAAAATATGCTCAACATTATTAGAGAAACGCACATCAAAACCACCGTGAAGTATCACCTTACATCCATCAGAATGGCCATAACTGAAAAGTCTACAAATAATAAGTGCTGGAGAAGGTGTAGAGTATAGGGAACCCTCCTACACTATTGGTGGGAATGTAAATTGGTGCAGCCATAGTGGAAAACAGTATGGTGATTAAAACTAAAAATAGTTACCATATGATCCAGCAATCCCACTCCTAAGCATATTTCCAAAAAAGACAAAAAGTTTAATTTGAAAAGACACATACCTCAATGTTCATAGCATTATTTTCAATAGGCAAGACATGGAAGCAATCTAAGTGTCCATCAACAGATGAAGATGTGGGGTATATATTTATATATATACACATATACAATGGAATATATTACTCAGCCATAAAAAAGAATGAAAAATGCCTTTTGCAGCAACATGGATGGACCTAGAAATTATCTAAGTGAAGTAAAAAAAATACAATGATATGCTATCACTTATATGTGGAACCTAAAAAAGAATACAAGTGAACTTATTTACAAAACAGGAATAGACTCACAGACATAGAAAACAAACTTACGGTTACCAAAGAGGGAAGGGGAGGAAGGGATGAGTTAGGATTGCGGGATTAACAGATACACACCACTATATATAAAAGAAACAAGGACCTACTGTATAACAGAACTATATTCAGTATCTTGCAATAATCTATAGTGGAAAAAGAATCTGAAAAAAATGTACATAACCTTGTTTAGTACTTTTGAAACTAAAACAATAATCAACTGTAGTTCAATTAAAAAAAAAAAAAACACCTCAGCTCTTATTAGAGCCAAACTAACCCTATTTTATTTTGCTCCTTCAATCCAGGGGCTCTTAAGATTGGGGTCTTGGGAAAAAAAAAAAAGATTGGGGTCTTGTTTTTTCCTTTAGTGCCTGAAACTTAGCAAATATTTGTCAAATGAATGTACAATTGCCCTAAATTTACAACCACTGAATATTAAGGGTGAATGGGATTCCAAAATCTAGTCCAAGACTTGCCTTCATGGTGAGAAAAGAGAGTCCCATACAGACTGTTTCTGCCAGACCACACGGCTCTGCAGTGGCAGCCTGGTTGGGAACTCAACTCTTTTGAATTCCAGTGTTCCCAATCCTTCCATGGTGCCTGGCTAAACTGGTTTCTTCATGATACTTACAAATTGTTTGGATCATATATTGCCAATGTTCCTAAGGGTTCACACTGGGGCACACGTATGATAAAGTTGGGGGCATCTGCCTTTAAGGCACTTATAACCTAGTTTAAGAGATAAGGGATACAGTAATTTGTTCATTCATTTAACAGATATTTATTAAATGCCTACCATGTATCAGGCAGTCCTCCAGGCACTGGGGGTGTAGCAATGAACAAAATAAGTCCCTGTTCTCAAGGAATAGGAAAGGAGTGATGATAATCAAATAGACAAACAGAAATGTATGAGGTCATAATCTGTGCTGTGAAGAAAAATGAGGCAGCGTAACAGAATAGAGGAGTGAGGGGTGCTATTTGGGTCAGGTGCTCAGGGAAGCTCTCTGAAGAGAAGGGGGGCAAGTCAAAGTGCTTACCTGAAAGAAGAGTGTTTTTGACAAAAAAAAAAAAAAACTTAACAAGAAGCAATGAGGTCCTGAGGCAGAAATGTGTTTGGCAGGTTCAAGGAGCCTAGAGCAAAGTGACTAAGGAGAAGTATGGCAAGAGGTGAGGTTAGAAAGGTGGATAGGAGTCACATCCCCTTGGAGGCCAAGGAGAGGATTTGGGCTCCTCCCTGAGTGAACAGAAAACTATTGGAGAGCTTTGAGCAGAGGAGTGACATGATGAGATTTATGTGTTAAGAGGATCTCTTCTGTGTTGAGAATGGACTGATGGTGAACAAGAGTAGAAGCAGAAAAGATGTGGAAGGAAGCAGAAAGAAGAGGTGTGGGAGATAACTGGTTGAACAATCAGTCTTAGCGAGGGAAGCAGAGGCCAGATTCTGGAGAGAATTCTGAAAGGGATGCTAGAACCAGCTGATGGGTTGGAGGTGGGGTATGACAGAACAGGAAGTAAAGGGCCTGTGCCCCTGTGCACTCAGCACCCGACTTCCTCACTGCCTATGCAGGGCCTGTCTCGGGAGGGACAAGGAAGGTCCAAGGAGGCAGGAAGGCGCCAAAGCAGCGCTGACATTTGTCAGGTGAGACAGTAAGGACTTCCTCAAGAAGCCAGATGTCTATCTAGACTTAATGATGTAGCTGAACCACTCAAAGCTTATATAAGTGGCATCACAGGAAGGAGCTGGTTTGGGAGGTTCCTTCTCTGTCCATCTGGTGTCCTGTATGGGGAGGGGGGAGCTGGAGGCTATGGCAGTTTGGTAAGTGGTGAACTAGTTTGGTGAAGGTGAACGTCCAGAGAGGTAGGAGGCCCGCTGGCAAGTCGTCCTTGGGAAGAACTTCCAATTTGGGAGCAAGATAAACACAAAGTAAGAGAGAGAGGCGTTGGTGGATTTGGGCCCCTGGGATCCCCACAAACAGAGTGCTGCTGACGGGGCAGTCTAGGTTAGGCTGTTTGTCGTGGGGCTCTGGCGGAGCAAGGAGACCAGCATGCGAGCACCCTTCAGTGAGGGTGACAGTGCCCCAGACCCTGGGAGAGAGGCTCCAGGACCTGATCCGCCTCGGGCACGGGAGGCTCAACCCCTCATCCCTCTGATGTCCTCCATGCCAGGCCCCAGGGCCTCGAGCTCATGGTTTCAGGTCTGTTCATTGAGGCTTCCAGGTAGGAGTTCAACCCTGGGCTGAATCAGAGGCCTCTAGCCACGGGCTGTGGACACAGGACTTTCCCATGAGAGAAGGTGGCTTGGAGCCCTTCTTGGTGGCTGACCCCAACCCTCCCTCCAGTCCTGGTTGCCCAGAGGACACAGAGAGCTGGGCCCAGAACCCACAGAGCCTGGACAACTCCCTCGCCAGAACCTGTGGGTGGAGGAGGGGAGAGGGGCCCAGAGACACCAGCAGTAAGAAACCCTGGGAACCCTGCTCTCAGGTGACATCTCCATCATCTCCCTGTGATCCCGCTGCCTTCTTCTCTCAATGAATCCGATGCGGAGTCCTTTTTCAGTAACATTTTATTTTAAATCCTTAGTGAAGATCTAAGACAAAAATATAAAGTGCTAGATTTTAGGGTTGGGGGCAGAGGGAAAGGCCCACTGCGTTCACACCATTTGGACTTGCCCTGTTCAGTTCCTCAGAGATGAAAGACGGTTTATCTCAAAATTGGGGGAAAAAAAGTCATTCTTGAGTTTCCCACCAATCAGTGTCCATGAGGAGTTGAGGGACAAAGTCATCACAGACCACCAATGAGAACGCTCACTGTGGGAGGCAGGTTGACAGCAAGGAGGCTGAGGCTGTCTCAAAGAAGACGGGCGGGATAGAGAGGAGAGGAGGCACCGGGTCCTGCAGGCTCTGCAGCAGAGACAGGGTGGCCGCCTGCTCCTCTGGGGTCTCCTTCAGCATACGTCGGGCAAAGGCCTGCTCCATCTGTGCGGAGAGGTGGGAGAGGGGTCCCTGAGCACCACAGGGCCAGATGCTATACCCCGGGCCTTCTTCCCCAGGATGCCTTCTCTGGAACATACCACCTCCGCGAAGGCAGGCTCTGCTGACTCACCTGCACCGCAATCAGACTCTGTGAGGTGTGGCTGGGGTCAGGGTTCTCCTCCCAGAAGTTCAGTGTCACTTGAAACTTGGGTGGGGGCCCCAGGCCCTGGAAGTACCTGGCCAAGTCTGAGAGAGAAAAGGCCAGGAGTTGGAAGAAAGAGAAGACAGAAGGCCCCAGGCAGGGAGGGACGAAGGAGGAACCCATAAGGGAGGAAGAGGGGTGGTGATGGGGCCACTCGGAGGCCAAGGCTAGAGCAGGAGCCGGGGGTGGTGGGACCGCTGTCTCGTGCTAGGAGCTAAACTGCTACTCACCTGAGGACAACAGGGAAAGGGCCCCTTTAGGGGTAGCCGATCGTCACACACCCTGAAACCCCTCTGCTGGGGGAGCTCAGGGTCCGCTTGGCAGCAGCCCTGGCTGCTGACACAGCCATGCCACACCTTGGTTGCCTGTTCACTCCCTTCCACACTCACGCTCTGCATCCCCTATATTCCTGGCCCCAGTCCCAAGGTCCCGTTGAGAGCTGAATGGAGGCAGGAAGTGGAATTCTCAGCATGGTTGGGAGAGGGGGAACCCCAGGGCAGCTCGAGCAGTGGGTGAGAACATGTGACATGCACAGCTCTCACAAGTGTGGATGGTTGTTGTGCGAGTGTGTCTGGCGGGGGAGAGGGGTGTGGTGCAAAGCACACCTTCTTGTAATTACTGTATGCTCCCATGTGGTGGCGCTCCTGAGATGCAATATTATGGTGGTGAGCTCCACCTGGGCCTCACCTTCTGTGGCCTTGGCCCAGGAAGGAGGGCTGCCAGGGCTGAGCCCTGGGATGTGCACCACACAAGTGCAGGGGCCAGGCCTGGACTGTGCTGGGGGATTGGCTGGAGGGAGCACAGGGTGACGGCCGGCCTACAGGTGGGGAGTGGAGGTGGGGGAAGGGGCTCAGGTGCTTGGCTGGAGCAGCCTCACCTCTGCAGAAGTAGCTGGTTCTGAAGAGCTCCACGCACTCGTTGGTGGGCAGCAGGTGCGGACCCGGGCCAGGTGGCATCTGGGGCGCGTTCCAGGAGATGGGAATGGGGCAGAGGCGCTGCACAAAGAGGCCCCGGGAGTTGCTGGCCAGCAGGACCCCTCTCTGGAGCTGGTTCAGCAGACGGTGGGCGGGCTCGCGTGGGTCGGGTTTGGGAAAGATCACCTGCTCCATGCTGCACTGGGAGCTTGAGGGCTCAGCCACGAGGCGGCAGTCCAGGCTCTGCACCTGGGCCTCACCCACCACACGCCCGTTGTAGATGAAGGTGAGCAGCAGAGAGTAGTCTGCAGACAGAGAAAGGCCAGCTGCACCAGTGCCCTCCAGGGGGCCCACTGACTGGCAGGAAGTTCTGGAGAAATGAAGAGGGACACCTTGCAAATCCAATATCCTCATTTTGCTGGTGAGGAAGGTGGGCCTCACAGAGACCAAATGAGGGCTGGTAAGCACCAGGCAGGCTGCGAGGCGGGGGCAGCAGCTGTACCTTCTGAGGACAGAGAAGACCCTTGCCTTTCCTATCCTCATCCCCCAAACCTCAGCAGCCGGGGGCGGGGCGGGGGGCGGGCGGGGCTTCCACTCATGCTTTCCCAGCCCTTATGTATGTGTCTGACTCTCTGCAACTCCATGGACTGTAGCCTTCCAGGCTCCTCTGTCCATGGGATTTTCCAGGCAAGAATACTGGAGTGGGTTGCCATTTTCTTCTCCAGGGCATCTTCCCGATCCAGGGATCAAACCCAGGTCTCCTGCATTCCAGGCAGATTCTTTACCACTACACCATGGGAATTCCCTGGCTCCCAGCACTCAGGAGAGGAGCTAATACATAGGTTTCCACTGAGGCCTTAATGCTCAGGGTCTTACAGTTTACAAGAGGGTCCCTGAGATCAGGCCTCTACTTAACCCACAGAATCAACATCTCAAAGTGGATTTCCAGGTTAGAGAATGTGTAGGGGGTATTTTTGAGAAGTGAGCTGTGTGGAGTCTGGAATCTGGCAGGCATGCTGCCTAGAAACCAGTGCCTCTGGGTCAGGGAGCCTGCTGCAAGCCCTGACAGATTAGATAACACATGCATGGCCTTAGGACGACGAAGGGAGACAGGGACAGGGGTGAGTCAGAAACGCCAAGTACCTGAATCTGGAGGGGGCAGAACCTCCAGGGACAGCAGTTCTCCCTGGAAAAGAGCCTCAGCTGTGTCCCTACCTGGAAGGGAGGCAGAGGTACTGGTCATTCAGAGTGGACCGGGGAGTCCAAGGGCCATAGGGTGTGGTGTGGAGGATGACAAAAAAGGCAGGGCACTCAGTACCTTCCTGAGGCTCAGGGCTGTTGCTGCTGCTGCTGCTGCTTCCACTGCTGCTGCTGCTGCTACTGCTGCTTCCGGTGCTCCCAAAGTCTAAACGGCCAGCTCCCCCATTGGTCTCCACCATCTCCTGCAGACACAGTTCCTGTGGTTGGCCCACCTCGCCCCCAGTCACTGCTCTGCCCTCAGACCCATCCGGTTCCCTCCCCAGCTCTCACATTCTGAGGGGGCTCCTGGAGCAACGAGGGGCTGAGTATGCAGTTCTTTGCGGTAACTTCTTCCTCTTTCTTCTCAGAGGATGCAGAACTGTGGGGTCGCTTTGATGGTAATTTCTGGGTCCCTGATTGAGCTGTGGAACGTTGAGAGGGAGGCAAACGTCAGAGCCTTAAGTGGGCACAGAAGGAAGGGGAAAGACAGGAGGCAGTGAAAGCACTGGCAGGACTGGGCAGGGAACCTCCTTCCCAAGGACAGGGCAGATCTCTGAGCGAGGGGCCTGGAGGGAGGCCCACCACCCTCCTGGGAGGCGCAGAACTCCATCCTTCCCCCACACTCCACCCCCAGCTGCTGATTTTAAGAGTGGTGGGGCACAGGGACACCCACCGGGGACAGTTCCTGGTGGCAGCAGTCGGTACACCTTGTAGGGCTCAGCGCCATCCCTGTGGCCGATCTCAGGAACCTCCTCAAATTCACAACTTTTGTTGAGAGCACAGCGCAAACGAGTCTTCCAGATGGCAGGGCCTTCCGAGCTCCCCTCCCTGTACTTCCCCTTGTATATCGCCCAGGCCTAGAAGACAGCAGCAGTAAAGAAGAGATCGCTGGTAATGGACCACTGACCCGCCTGGCTTCATGGATGTACAGCCTGAGCGCTCGCACAGAAGGGCTCGAGCTAGGTTTATGCTCAGTTGTTGCCACCGCGAGATCCATGCTGAGTTTTGCCTTTCCATCTTGCGTGGGGCTGGTCCTACCCTCCAATCGCCCGTTTATCTGTCACCCTACAGGGTGACAGTGCCAGCGTGTGCTCCACCCCTCCCTCCGAGAGGCCAGTTTCCAGGCTTCACCTTGAAGAAGGCGGCATCCTGGTCCTCCCGGAAGTCCTGCTTGCCTGCGTGCTTCCAGGGGATCCGGAACATGGTCTTGGCCGCATCCTCCCAGCACACTCCTGGGAACTGCCCGCTCTCCACTTGCTCCACCACCCAGTTCCGGAGCTTTCGGGTGCAGCGCGTCCTGCCTGATGCCATCCTGGGGATAAGAGCAACAGAAGTGTCAGGGGAACTGACACTTTGGGAAGAGTGAGACCCTGGCCCTTGGGGTTGGCTTCTGGCCAGGGCCCCTGGAGATCCCATTTATATTTTGCCTCCAGACGTATCTCAAAATTCTAAGGCTGAATTGTTTCATTTCTGCCATCACTAGCAAGTACCAAAAATGCTTTCTTTTTAACATCCCAAGCTGTGACGTCTGGAGGGAAATCCTAGGCATTGGTCTTGATATTTTTCAGGAATCTACTGTTTGGAAGAGAATTCCCCTGGTGTCCTGCTCCAGGTGAGATGTCCTGTCTAGATCCCCAGTGTTTACAGTAGCTGCTTCTGAACCCTCTTCACCCACCACCCACAACTCCTTTGATGTTTCCCAAACTTCCTCTGTGCTTGTCCCAGGAGCAGGTTGGGCAGGGAGCTGGGGGCTGGGGCAGAGCTGGGGCGGAAGTGGGCAGGGCCAGAAGGCAAGAAAACAATCAGGAGATGGGGGCTATCTTCTTCCCCAAACAGCCCCATAGCAGGTCCACCTGCCCTTGGCCTGTAGGGCTTGGGACACTGGCCCCGGATCAGTCTTTCACTCAGGCCAAACTTCTAGCTCCCTAGCTCACAGGCCTTCTGCTCTCTATCCCTTAGTCTAGCAGAGGCGTCCCCAGAAGCCCCTACCACCACCTCCAGTCTGGCCGGACTTTCCAAACCTAGGCCCAAGCTGATACCCATTTTTGGTTAATCTTACCTGAGCTGCTGTGCAGGCAGTTCCAGGTCTCAGCTGACCTCAGCTCAGCCCAGCTCAGCTCAGCTCAGCTCCCAGCTGGGCAGCTTCTGTATCTCTCCACCCCTTCCTACAGTCCCCACCCTAAGTTTCAGTTCTCCTCCAGGGAGGGCCCTTTCCCTGAAATCACGTGGTCTCAGAGTTGCAGGGCAACTGGTTACCACCAGGGGGAAGCAACATCTGAGAACCTTATGTTTAGAATCCTGCTGTCGGAAGGTGGAGGAAGGCCTCTCCTGCTTCAGGCTCCTTCCCTTTCCTCCTTTAAGATTCCCTTTGCTTGTATCTGACGTCTTTATGACACTGCTGCTTCCCCTGGGAGGCTGCAGTGTCCTGGAGTCTGGCCTGGGGCCTCTGTATAGCTCTGTACCACTTGCCCATCTATATTCCCCCCATGGTGCCTGCTTGGTACCTACTAGGTGACCCTAGATATCAGCTGAATTCAATGAAAGAAACAAAGGAGGCAGGGAAGGAAGAAGCCCAGGCCAGGTGGCTGGATGGGGAGGTTGCCCTTGGCTACCCACAAGTTTTAACAAAGCTGTGTTCACCCCATTCCCCTTTCCCTGGTGCCCCAGGATGGTTAGGTCAGGAAGGAAGAAGGACTACCAAGAAGCCTGGGCAAGGAAATGCCTCTTTATTGGTGCTGGAGTTGTTCCTGTGGGAGTCGAACCACAGGCCCCTCTTTGGGACCCTCGCCCTCAGCTACTTCCTCCTGCGGGGGATACTCTGTCCCAAGGGCACCTCTTCTATCAGCTTCTGCAGAAAGAGAGAGAAGACGATGATGCTGGAAGCCTGGGACTCAGACACAGGCTGGAAAGGGGACTCCTAGAGAGTGGGGTCAGAGGCAAGGCTGGTGGGGAGGCTTCACCTGTAACAGGCGGGCGTGGTAGGTGGGGGCGTCCTCCCCGGGCAGCGCCTGGGGGCGCACGTGCAGGTAGCGCTCGGCAGCTGTCTCCAGTTCTTCCAGTTCATACAGGGTGGCTGGGTCCAGTGAATGGGCGTTGATGAGGCTCACAAGATACTCTTTGTAGTGCGCCCTGGGGAGATGAAAGGGTAGAACATTTGTTCTGTTTGGCTGATTTTAACTGAGTGAGCTGAGCACCGTGCTGGGCACTAGCGTACTCAGAAGAACCAGATGGACGCCCCTCACCTGTTGCTCTTGTAGGCACTTGCCAACCTGTGCGTGCTGCCTGCCGTGCCCTTGCCTGGAGGGCCCCCTCCCTCCCACTTCTCACAGGACGCATTACTCCCAGAGGCCCACTTCTCTGCCCAGGCACACCCCCAGTTCTCCCCGCAACACCAAGCTCCATGCCCCGCCTGGCACTCACTGGCAGAGGCCAGCATAGCCAGCGGGAGTCTCCTTGCCACAGGCTTCGTCCCGGAACCCGTTGGGAACTTCCTTCTGCTCCATCACTCGACAGCCACCTAGGGAAAAGGGAAGGGACCCTTTGCCTGGAAGAGGCCACTGACCACAAAGGCCCAGGAGAACATGGGAGGCGGCCTCTGGAAGAGGACTGAGGAGAGGAGTCCCTGCTCTAACGGGGGCGGGGCGGGGGGGGCGTTGGGAAACAGATGCCACTATGCAGACCACTTGTGATACAGAAGCAGGGATCTGCTGTCCTTGCGTTTAGCTAAGCTCTTACAAGGTTAGCTTATTCTGTGAAAGTCTCACTCTATGTAGATGGTGAGAAGTGGGATACATTAGAATCACATGTAACATCTTTTCTGTTGTCCTCACAGAACCTAAAACAGTGCAACTAGTAAGTCTCATTAAATAGGCATTGAGTTAATTAATGAATCACTATCCTTTGGGAATGGGAGAATAAAATTAGCATCAAGGTACCAGGTGCTTGAATGTGGCCTTACATAAAACAGCTGGGCTGTACGTTGGACACGAGCCCGCTTCACAGAGGAAGAAGCAAGCCCGGGGAGGCTGACTCACCAGAGGACACAGCAAGCAGGCACAGGACGGGCTCTGCATCCTGGTTCAACCCCACACCCAAGCCCCCCTTCATCCATCACACTGCGGGAGCCAGCCCCTCCTCCCAGGCCTGTCCCGACACTCACCTCCGGGCACTGCCCGGGCCCCCACTGGGGGTTCTGTGTTGAACATGACATTATTGTCCTGAGGACAGAAGGATGGGAGTTAGTTTCCCTGGATGCCAACCTGCTGATTTCTCCACGTCTGACCTTTCCCTTCCTGCCACCCTACACCCTGCCTCCTCTCCTGGGCAGCTGGCAAACCAGCCAAGTTGGCCACCCGACCTGAAGTAGCTTTTGCAGCCGGACAGCAGACCAGTCCCGCAGGTAGAAGAGGCAGTCTCGGGGGTGGTGGCCGTGCAGGGACTTCTTCACCCTGCAGTTAGGGTCTGGACATTTCTGGTGGAAACCCAGATAGGAGAGGGGCAGTTGGAAACTGTTGGGGTCCTGGCCTCTCAGGAACCCCTGCATGAGGGGTATAGGGGTGGGGGAGATGGAGACATTGGAGGGTCTGGAGCAAGCAGAAGCGGGGAGGGGACAGAGAGAGGTCCTTGACCTCACCCGCCCTGGTCTCCTCTTCCCCTGGGCTGCTCCTCCACTGCCTCCGCCCCTCCTCATGGGAGCCCCACCCTGCTACCCCTTCCATCCCAGTCCTGGGGGCTCACATTCTTGGCGTAAAAGGCACTGTAGCAGCCACTGCAGAACTGGTGGCGGCACTGGGTGCAGTGAAAGTGCATGCAGCCTCCCCGGGCCAGTGCGTACGAGAACTTGCACTTGGGGCAGTCTGCAAGGGTCAGCAGGTCAGGGTCGGGGCTGCTCCTCAGGCCCCAGGAAGTGTCATTCTACGCAATGAGAGATTACTGGGCACCTTACCTATGCCATTTTCCTGAAGGTACATCGCCAAGCCCTGGGCTTGGTATTCTGGGTCATTGGTGCGTTTCCAGTTCTGGAAATCTTCACAGCTCCGGCCTCGGTGCTGCTCCTCCCACTGCCAGAAGGAAGCAAGCTTCCCATGAAAGCTCCATGCCAGGCCCTTCTTGCTGGCCACCCCACTCAGATCCAGAGGGCCCTGACTCAGTGTACAGCTCTGCCATCCACCCTGTGCTCCAACACCAAACTGCAGGGCCAGCCTTGGTTCTCTCATCTCTTTACACCTGACACATTCACCAGCAAGTCTCATTTCTGTCACTCCAGCCCAGCTCCCCTTTTCTTTATCCCTACTCTGACGACCTTTACTCCAGGCCAGGTCAGGTCTCGCCTTGATTGCTTGCCTTGATGACCAGTCTCTCTGCCTCCACTCCTGCTCCGCTGTGGTTCAGCCTCCACCCGGCAGCCAGTGTGCCTCTGAATGCACACATCAGGCAGCTTCAACTGCACTGGGAGTGTTCTAGCTTGGAAGTTTGGAGGTAGGGTGGCAGGTGTTCACTTTATTATTGTGTTTCATAAGACAGACGCAAATTTTTGGTATCAAATATTTAACCTTTTTTATGAAGAATAAACAGCCAATTTTATTGGGCTCACTCAGACTAGGAATCCATTCAAATATTCAACATTTTAAAGGTACATGAGAGCGCACAACCCCTTGTTCAGTCTTAGAATGAAAGGACCTGAGACTTCCCTGGTGGTCCGGTGCTTCAGACTCCACACTTCTACTGCAGAGGGTGCAAGTTCGATCCCTAACTGGGGAACTAAGATCTTACATGACCCATGGCACAGCCAAAACAGAGAATGAAAGGCCAATGCCCTCCTCACTCGGCCTCATCATGACCTCTCCTGACCTGGCAGCCAGCTCCTCTCGGACCACCTGGCACTCTCGCCCTTGCTCTTGAGGCTCCAGACATACAACACTTTTTTGGATTTTGGCCTTTCTGTGTTTTGTTCTTTCTCTCTCGAATACTTTTTGCATAGTTGACTTTTAAATTTTCAGGCCTGAGCTTAAATTAAGCCATTTCATTTATTTCTAAATATTGATTTACTTTTGGCTTTGATGGGTCTTAGTTGTGGCAAGCCACTGGGGCTCTAATTGTGGCGCATAGGCTCAGATGCCTCAAAGCATGTGGGATCTTAGTCCCCCGACCAGAGACTGAACCCCTGATTGCAGGGCGGATTCTTAACCACTGGACCACCAGGGAAGTTCCTAAATCAAGCCATTTTAGAGAAGACTTATCTAACCTCCCAATCCCATGTACCAGGTAGGTCCACCCTGTTATTCCTGACCTCAGACTCCTATTTGTTTTCTTCATAGAACACATGGTGATGTATATACTTCTGTTCTCACTCCCTTCCTCAACCTTGCCCCCTCCCTCCCTTGCTAGTCTGTAAGCTCTTTGAGACCGGAGAGCTTGTCTGTTCTGTTCTGTAGCAAACCCCGAGCCTAACACAGCACCTGCAGTGGCTCAGCAGGTATTCCAAAAGGTTAGATGTGCCTCACCTGGCGCTTACAGCGCACACAGAAGGTCTGTTGACACTGGGGACATGTTGCTTCCAGCTGCTCACGCTCGTATATGAAGCCAAAGGAACACTGTGGGTGCAAGAGCATAAAGCTATCTAAGGCCTGACCGCGTGCTACTCCCCACCCCTCCTTCCGGTCAGCAACTCTGGGCAGCCCACTGACCTGGGCACACCACAAGAACTTGGGGTCCCGCATGAGCACGCCCTCCGTCAGCTTCTTGTGGAACAGTGCATAGGCATCTGGCTCTAGGCTCTCTCGAAGCTGGGGACAGGATGCCAAAGTGGCGGGTGGGCAAGGCTCCTGTTCAAAGCCCAGGGCATCCCGAGTCCGAGGGACTGCCCTACCTGGATGTCGAGGGTGGAGAAGTAGCCGAGCAGCTGGGTGTCATCGGTGAGGTCGGGGCGGCCACATCCAGGGCACGCCATATCTGTAATGTGCTTCTCCTTCAAGGCGATGGTGAAGTGCTGGCGGAAGCAGTCAGGGCAGATGGTGCACTCACAGGAGGTCAGGGACTGCATCTGGTGGAGGGGAGAGGATGGGAGGGGAGGGGTCAGAAGCTACAGCTGCCAGCCGGTGGGAGGGGCAGTGGCCTGGTGTCTGCTACAACTGGTCAGGCAACTTAAATGTCTGAAGACCTTCAGATGGAAAAAAAGCAGACAATGGTGAGACCTAATGTAAATGGAAGAAGACACTCTAAAGGCATCCTCAGTCAATTAAAAGCAAACACATGATAACTGAATCACTCTTCTGTGCTGTACACCTGAAAGTAGCACAACATTGTAAAACAACTCCACTCCAATAGAAAATAAAATTTAAAAGAAACCAAACATTAATTACAAAGGAAAAA
This sequence comes from Bos indicus x Bos taurus, assembly GCF_003369695.1. Taxonomy (NCBI): domain Eukaryota; kingdom Metazoa; phylum Chordata; class Mammalia; order Artiodactyla; family Bovidae; genus Bos; species Bos indicus x Bos taurus. The sequence continues at coordinate 14,607,308 of NC_040085.1, forward strand.
AGGGAGGGGGGTATTCCCCGGTGGTCCAGTGGTTAGGATTCCACACTTCCACTGCTGAGCACCTGGGTTCAATTCCTGGTTGGGGAACTGAGATCCTATAAGCCATGTGGCATGGCCACAAAAAGCAAACATACAAACATCCTTGAAATGATAAAACTATAGCAATGGAGAACAGACTGCTGCTGCTGCTGCTGCTGCTGCTAACTCACTTCAGTCATGTCTGACTCTGTGTGACCCCATAGACGGCAGCCCACCAGGCTCCCTCATCCCTGGGATTCTCCAGGCAAGAACACTGGAGTGGGTTGCCATTTCCTTCTCCAATGTATGAAAGTGAAAAGGGAAAGGGAAGTTGCTCAGTTGTGTCCAACTCTTAGCGACCCCATGGACTGCAGCCCACCAGGCTCCTCCATCCATGGGATTTTCCAGGCAAGAATACTGGAGTGGGGTGCCATTGCCTTCTCCGGGAGAACAGACTAGTGGTTGCTATATGACAGGAGGAGGGGAAGAAGGTTACAACTATAAAGCTGTAGCACAAGGGGGTTCTTTTGTGATATCTTGATTGTAGTGGTGGTTACATGAATCTACATGTGAGATAAAATTGCACACAAGTACACACATAAACCAGAAAAAATGTCAACAACCTCAGATATGCAGATGATACCTCTTTAATGGCAGAAAGTGAAGAGGAACTAGAGAGCCTTTTCATGAGTGAAAGAGGGGAGTGAAAAAGCCAGCTTAAAACACAATATTAAAAAAACTAAGATCATGGCATTCGGTCGCATCACTTCATGGCAAATAAAAGGGGAAAAGGTGGAAGCAGTAACAGATTTCCTCTTCTTGGGTTCTAAAATCAGTGTGGATGGTGACCACAGCCATGAAATTAGAAGATGATTGCTTCTCTGTCTATGAAAAACCTAGACAGTGTATTAAAAAGCGAAGACATCACTTTGCCAACGAAGGTCTGTATAGTCAAAGCTATAGTCTTTCCAGTAGTCGTGTACAGATATGAGCTGGACCATAAAGAAGGCTGAGCACCAAAGAATTGATGTTTTCAAACTGTGGTGCTAGAGAAGACTCTTGAGGGTGGGTCCCTTGGACAGCAAGGAGATCAAAGCAGTCAATCTTAAAGGAAATCAATCCTGAATACTCAATGGAAGGACTGATGCTAAAGCTGAAGCTCCAATACTTTGGCCACCTGATGTGAACAGCAGATTCATTGGAAAAGACCTTGATGCTGGGAAAGATTGAAGGCAGAAGGAGAAGAGGATGACAGAGGATGAGATGGTTGGATAGCGTCACTGATTCAATGGACATGAACTTGGGCAAACTCTGGGAGATGGGTGAGGGACGGGGAGGCATGGTGTGCCGTAGCCCAGGGGGTTGCAAAGAGTTGGACACAACTTGGTGACTGAACAACAAACATCCACGTCCACGAACAAAATGAACAAGGTCTGCAGTCTAGCTAATGTTGTACCAATATTTATTTCTTGGTCCTGACACTATACTACAATTATATAAGATATCACCATTGGGAGGTGGGCAGAGCACACACGACTGTACTATTTTTACAATTTTCTGTGAGCCTACAATTATTTTAAAATAAAAAGTAAAAACAAACAAACAAAAACACAGAGCCAGCCTAACTAACCTGGGCTGTATTTGGCCAAAGAACTGCCACTTCTGACCTAGAGTTAAGTTAGAAGGGGCTCAGGAGATAAGAGGGGCCTATCCCTACCAAACGGGTATTTGATCAGGACATTAAAGAATTACTGGTAATTTTTGTTGGCGTGACAGTGGCATTTGTGCTTGTATTTTCACAGAGTTTTATCTTTTAGAGATAGATATGAAAATATTACAGGTGAACTATCTGATGTCTGAGATTTGCTTCAAAATAATCCTGTGTAGATAAGTAAAGATTGGCCATACATTAATAATGGTTGAAGCGTGATGATGAATACATAGTGGAGGGAGGGAGGCTGAATTTCTTATACAATTTTCTCTACTATTGCATACTTGAAATTTCCCATAATAGAACATTAGAAAGAAAAAGAGAGAGAGGTGGCCTATTCCTGCTCTCCCCTTCCCAGAAGCCTTCAGGGGCACATGGGCAACTGCAGAGCAAAAGACAACATGAGAGACAGGACCCGGGGTAGAGGGGAGGTCCAAAGGGAACAGAGCGATTCTAAGGCTGGAGGCAGTGGAGACTCACCCGGTTGCGGGGCAGGACCCAGCTGCACACGGCACACTCCTGGGCAAGCAAGCGGCGCAGGAAGGCCCGGTCCTGGCTCTGCCTCACAGCCTCCACCACGTCCCCCAACTCATAGTTCCTAGGTGTTTCCTGCAGCAGCGCCAGCGCCAGCTCTGCCCGGCCCCAGCTGGGGAGTGAGTGGACTGCCAAAAGCCGTCTGACCAGGCTCTGCAAGGCGATTCAGGCGGAAAGGGAAGAAGTGGCTGTCAGACCCCAGGGAGCCTACCCTTCAGCCTGCCCTCAGCCCTACTAAGTGGGCTCTTCACCTCCTTCCAGCACCTGCTTATCTGGCCCATCCCAGGAAGGGGTGGGCTCAGGGCCACTGTCCCAGAGGCGCTGATGGAAGGGCTCCAGGCGCTGGCGCTGTAGCTCAGTCAGGGCTCGTGCCACATCACCCCCATGTTGGAATAAGGCTTGAAGAGACCCTTCCTCAGGCTCGAAGCCCAGGGACCGGAGCTCCTGCACCTGTGAGTTGGGAGGGGCGAGAAGCAGTGAATCAGAGCGTGAGAGGCTCTTAGATCCACAGCCCTCAACCGTGCCTCACCTCCAGTATGGCTGCTATACCTTCCTCCGCCGGGTCCTCACACACTCTTCCACAGCTTCATCCAGGTTGCCATGACGATCCAGCCAGGCCTTCCGGGCCTCCTGACAGGAAAAGGCGCCCAGCCCCGGGTCCTGCTGTCCAGCCAGCTCAGCCACCATCTCCAGCACGTACGGCAGCTCTGAGCGCAGCCACTGCAGGGGCACTTCGGTGCCCGAGTACTGTAGAGCCGAGAAGACCTCCTCTGGACAGGCGCCTCCAGCTTCCCCTTCCTAAGAAACAGCCCCGCTCAGATAGACAGCCCATCAGGAAGGGCACACTCCATCCCCCCCTTGAAGAAGTGAAGTTGCTCAGTCATGTCCTACTCTTTGTGACCCCATGGACTGTAGCCTACCAGGCTCCTCGGTCCATGGGATTTTCCAGGCAAGAGTACTGGAGTGGGTTGCCATTGCCTTCTCCAGGGGATCTTCCCAACCTAGGGATTGAACCCGGATCTCCCGCATTGTAGACAGACGCTTTACCGTCTGAACCACCAGGGAAGCCCATCCCCCCCTTAGCCTGAACCAAAATGCTGACAGTGCTTGAGACCATGGATCATGTGAGCAGTGCACAGTCTGATACCTGCCATGGGGGAAGGGTTCAGGCAGCTGCTGCTGACAATGACAGGTTTTGAGAACGCCCATCAATCAACTGCAGCCTTTCCCTTCCCCGACAAGCTCATCCCAGGCCCACCTCCTCACCCGGATCTTGAGCACCAGCTGGAGTCCTTCTTCCCTCATCTTGTCTTGGCGCTGCTTCTCAAGGTCCCCACAGGAACTAGTCACGGGGGCATGGAGGGGTCGTGGAGGCCCTGGTTCAGGGTGTCGCTCTTCCAAAGAGCTGGCATGGGGCTGGGGGGTCTGCTGTACTGGGACGGGGCTGCTGGTCCGGTTGCACATAGCACATACCCAGCCAGGGCCCGAGTTGCAGAAGGTACAGTGAATACAGTACCACGCTGGAGTCTGGACAGGGGAAAGCACAGTATCCCCCTGCTGGAAAGGCAGAAAGAATTATCCTATCAAAGGGTGGCTAAGGCTCAAAATGGAAATATAGGAAGCTTGGGGGAAGATACCGGGGAACTAAGGGAAAACAGAGGATGAAGAAGTAGAGAATGGCCTGTGGTAACAGATGTAAATAAAGAGATGAGAAGGCCAGGAACAAGATACCTGAAGGGGCTTCAGGCAAATGCCGGAATCCTGAGAATCCACCACCAAGCTGGGAGGCTGAGCCAGCCGAGGTCGCTCACATATGGCACACAGCACGGCCGCAGCCTCGTTCTCAAAGGTGCAGCTCTGGCAGGCCCAGTGACCCCGAGAAAGCTCAGGTTCTAGGCCCCCAGTTCCTTGGGGACCCTCGATTCCCGGACCCAAACCCTTACAGCCTCGGGGCCGATCACAGGCCACACAAAGTACTGCCCAAGGTTCATTTAATAGGGCACAGGCAGAACAGGGCCAGAGCAGACGGGCACTTGCAGGATCGGGGGGAGAAAAAGAGCTGTCTCCCAGGGTCGGCCCGGAGGCTGGCTGAGGCCGTGGTGGAGCTGAGGCAGGTAGGCTGTAATGGATAAATAGACATGGCCTGCTGAGGGGGTTGCATAGGCCTCTTACCCATGGGCCCCCCTCATACCCTGCAGGACAGCACATGGCTCTGGCCTTTGCACATGTTATCCTCTCTGCCTGGAACATTCGCACACTCATAGCCTATTCATCAGTGAAATGACAGCTTAAAGTTCAGGTCTGGCTGGTAAATATCTCAGCCTCACCCCTATTAGACACTTAAAATACTGCCAACTGATTGAGCTGATCCTTCTGACGAGGGTGCATCCTCCCACTACCTATTCGCACACCATGACAATCTATTTTGCTATGACTGGTATGTATATCTTGCTTGGTATGTATGTCTATGATCTCCTGAAGGGCAGGAGCCAGCTGCTTGGCATCTATGAAACAGTCTTTAGCACAAAATCCAGCACACAGTAGATTCAAGGAATATTAAGTTCTCTCAATTTTGCTCCCACTCAGAAAAGAAGATCTCTCTCGCACCTGGGGTGGACGGCCTGAGGGGCTCCATGCAGGGTCTGGCGATGGTGATGTGCACGTTCTGGGTGTCCGTGGAAGAGGCGATCACAAGTTAGACACAAGGCCTGTTTACAGGCTGAGCAGTGGAGCGTGCCTGGGGCAGAACCACAGAGGAAGCAGGGAGCAGGAGTGGAGCCTGGAGAATGGGAGACAAAGAACAGAGTATCTTTCTAAAAAAGACCAGGTTACATTTGAATCAGCTGTGGAGGGAAACAAATCACAGACTACTTTTCAACACATCTTTCTACCCAAAGAAACAATCTTAATCTCTTTTTTAAAAGAAAGGGAGATAATCAAGAAGAAAGAGGAAATTTCTATCAACATGATCTACTAGCACTCCTTCCCCCTAATACATAACAATAATACCTGCAGCAGAGGGTATGGTGAGGGGGCTGGGAGCAATCTCTCTCAGTAAGGGGGCAAACTCTGAGAGCTGCAGTAGCTGTGGAAAAAGGACAGGGAATGAGTAAGGGCTTGGGGACACAGGCCCACAACAGGTTTCCTTTGTTCATCAGGCCCCAAAGCCCCATTCCTGCCTTCCTTACATCATCTTCAACCTTGTCTTTCAGCAGCTGCTCCAGTGCTTGCGGTTTTGGATGAGCATTCTGCAAACAAGATGAGAAGAGTTCCCACCTATAGCCTTAGAACAAGACCCTCCCTCAAAGCCCTGGTCTCCCAACATTCAGAGTGAAAAGAACAGAGAGATCCCAAGTTACTGTGGGGACTATGCCTGTGATTCAGCAGTATGAGAGTCCCCAGACTGGCTTTGTTGTTAGGCTAGTCTCCCCAGCTCTGGTGCTTAAGTCCTCAGGACCAGAGATACCTTACCTGTAACAACAGATTGAGCTCTGTCCGAAGCAGCAGTACTTCCAGTGTGACTGTAGCAACTTGCTGCTGATCCGGCTCCTCCTGCCTTTCAGGAAAGCTCAACCCATCTGGCTGCTCCTCTGTGTAGCCATACAATCGCAGAACATCCCGGCCCCCCTACCACACAGGCAAACCAGTTACCGCCCAGCAGGCCCCCTTCCCAATAGGGCTGGGACTTCTAGCCAACTCCCAGCCAAGGCTAAGTCCCATTAGTCCTACTCCCATTAGGGGCTCAGGGGCTTCACCTGCACAGCATCCACCGTAGAACGAAAGACAGGGTTATTAAACTTGACCCCGCGCCAGTACCGAGGCCTCTGAGGGCTTAGGAGGTTGCGGCCATATTTCTCCAGGATATTCAGGGCCGTGGAGAGAGTGTTGAGGTAGTTTCGGGGCTGGGAGCAGTCAGAGAGCAGAGAGCTGTGAGCCCCGGCCCAGCCTCAGGTCCTCTGTCCTCCTCCCGAGCCGGGGCGGGCCTCACCTCCCCATGAGCGTTGCAGCGGACCAGGCGTGCAGCATCCAGCTGCAGGTAACGGGCTTCTGGCGGCAGAGAGGTGCCCAGTAGCGGCCAGAGCTGCTCCTGCGTAAAGGCCTGCCCGGAATCCCTCCTCAGGGCGCTCGCCAGCTCCTCGCGGGCCTCCAGGAAGGCCCGCTTCTCCTCCTCCCCCGGCATCCTGAGACAGGAGTCAGCCCCGGCCCGCTGCCAAACTGGACCGGGCGCAGGCTGTGCACGGCCCGAGCACCGCCCGGAGCGTCTGGGGTCTGGCTTCCCGGCCCGACCCTGGTCGGTGCGGACGCCCCGGGTCACTCAGGCCACGGTCACTCTTCGGCCCCGGGCCCCATGCCAGGGTTAGCGGGAACAGGAAGTACTAGGAAAGAGGGCGGGATTGAGACCCAAATTCAGGGGAACGGGAGGGGTTTAAACTTCAGATGGGGTGGGGCCAGGAAGTCAGGGGGCGTGACCATGAAGACCCAGCCAATTATAATGGTAAATAGTCCCTGGCTCCTCCCCCAGAGCGCCTAGGCAATAAACCTCGTTCTAGGTCGCTTCCCCTCTTTGGTCCAGGCTGGTTCCACCCTTCTCCGGGTAGCTCCCGGTGCGGGGTTAATTTATTCCCCTCAAAGTCCTCCTCTCTATCCGCACCCCACTGAGGAAATCCCACTCAGCTGGGGACTCAACTCTGGCCAGCCTGAGCCCGTCAAGCCCCTCTGTCAGTCTTGAAGATACAGCGCCCTTCAGGAGGAAGCCCCCTCTCCTTCTTCCATATCCTCTATCCTGTCTCCCTCCTACTACTTCTCCCACTCACTCTGATCCCTCTCTGACCCTTGCCCGCAGTCGAGCCTTCCTGGGGGAGCCACACCACTGAGCACCCCCTTTCCCACTCTCCCACCCTTCTCATCCCTACACCAACCCTGACTATTCTTGGGCGGTCCTTTCCCTTCTCTCTAAGCCTCTCCCCTTCGAGAGACAGCCCCTGTTCAATCTCCGCCTGTTCCACTTGTCCTAGCCCCTCCCCCGGGCAGCCCCTGGGCTTGTGACCAGTCGGCACCGCCTCTCCTACTCGCACAGGCTGAGAATGGCAGAGGGGCTCCCTACGGTTTGCTGCCTTCCAGGGGGAGGGGGAAAAGAAGGAAAGGGGCGGGGCTGAGGGGGGCGGGCCTGGACGTCGGGAGTGAAAGCGAAAGCCCAGGCGGCGAACTGGGGGACCGGAGATCTAGCAGCAACTGGAGCAGCATGGCCAAACCTTGTGGGGTGCGCCTGAGCGGGGAAGCCCTCAAACAGGTAACGGCGGACCGGGAGGCCAGGAAGGGGCCGAGGAGCCCCTCTGAATGGAGGCCAGACTGGGTGCTCCGGGGGAACGAGGCCGCACCAGAGAAATCTCCCAAGCTCTCTAAGTGCTTTCACTTCTGCCCCGGGGGATTACAGATACCACCTGCTCTCTGGACTATCTCTGCACTGAGCATAGGTTTCCAGGGAAATTTGGCTTGTGGTGCGAAAGAACTGAGCCAAGTTGGAGGGCATCCCATTGAGGGTGGGATCTTACTCTGGACAACCGAGACCCTTAACCGACATCCGGGTACTGCTCTCTGTGCAGGTGGACGTCTTCAGGCAAAATCTTTTCCAGGAGGTAAGTAAATCTTCAGGATTCAAGCGATTTAACCCAGAATCTAAAGCCAATACTTGAGGGTTGCAACTTCTCAGACTGATCCCCAAACCCACCCTCGCCCCGTGCCCTACTTTATCAAACCTTCACCCAAGATAAGCTCTTAATTGTTGATCTCTACTTTTACTTTGACCTCTCTTAAAACCGTCCTCAGTTCCGTCACTTCCTCTCCCTTCTTTTGGTGTGGAGGGAAAAGCCATGGCCCCAAAGTAGGAATGAATACCACAATTCTTGGTTCTGCTGCGTCCCAGCTTGGGCAAGTCCCTTCACTTTTCAGGGCTTCAGTTCCCTCATTTGTAAATGTTAGAGTCAATGATTTCCAAGGGCCCTTCCAGTCCCACTTCTCAGACATCTCACTGAATGTCTTCTGTGATTCTGACCGTTGCAATATAACCCACAGGCTGAGGAATTCCTCTACAGATTCTTGCCTCAGAAAATCATATACCTTAATCAGCTCTTGCAAGTAAGTAGTATGAACTCCTCCTGCCCATCCCAAGGCCTCTCTCCTCTTCATCCACTCTCTCTAGCTAACAATTGCATTCTGAATGCAGAATACAGTTGTAAGTGGTAGACTGGGAACATTAGAATAACATGAAGCCTGAGCCTAGGTTCCGAGGCAGAGGGTGGGTGTGATGTATGAAGGGAAGTCTGTGACCCAGGTTGAGGGGGAAGAGGCTGGGCAGCCCCTGACAATGAGCTCTATGCAGGAGGACTCTTTCAATGTGACTGACCTGAATTCTCTCCGGGCCCCACTGGACATCCCGATTCCAGACCCCCCACCCAAGGATGATGAGGTGAGGCACTCAGGGTGTAGGGCTCTGGCTATAAACGCTGTGTAAATGATGGCCCTCCAACCTCCGCTACTTTTCCCCTTTTTCCCTTAGATGGAAACAGATAAGCAGGAGAAGAAAGAAGGTAAAAGAGGAAGAGGTGGCTAGGGAAAGGGAAATGGCACATTGACTGCTGGATGAGAAAGGGTCTAAATCCCCTCTTTCTCACAGTCCCTAAGTGCGGCTTTCTCCCTGGGAATGAGAAGGTTCTGGCCTTGCTTGCCCTGGTTAAGCCAGAAGTCTGGACTCTCAAAGAAAAATGCATTCTGGTAAGCCTGGGAACTGGGGGACATAGAGAAGACAAGCAAGGCCAGGCCCTAGATACTCAAGTCCTTCATTCAGGAACTTATTCCCCAATTAGGAAACTTCCTTCTGTGCCTTGTGTTTAGATACCTTTTGTTTATCACAATGTTGATCACATCCCCAAGTCAGATGGTGCTGTATCCACCTCCATAACCTCTGAACCTACTGCTGTACCAGGTATGCAGCACAGGTGCTATGATATAGTGAGCTGGTTTAAGAACTTAGGCACTAGAGGGAGACTGCCTTGGTTCAAATCCTGACTCTATCACTTACCTAGCTGGTTACTTAAAGTAAGTCACTTAGACATCCTGTGACTCAGTTTTTTCATCTGTTGAGTGGGTACAATAAGAATATTTACCTTGAAAGTTTGTTGTGAAGATTAAATGAGATATATAATACATAGCACAGTGCCTGGCATATAATAAGTACTCAGTTAAATGTAGGTTTATTAGGAAGTAGCAGTAATAAGAACAGAGAGTTTGTTGAATGATTCCTACATGATATCTTTTAATGTAGGTGATCACATGGATCCAGCACCTGATCCCCAAAATTGAGGATGGAAATGACTTTGGGGTGGCAATCCAGGTAAGAAAGGGTATGTGAGGATGCTGAAAGCAGGGAGAGACTTGGAGAGAAAGGGACAGGAGCTGGACATGAACCAGGAGGAGGTGGGAGATAGTGAGCGAAGGAGGGAGATGAAGTGTTTTCTTTGCCTCCCATCTCTTTTGTCACCACAGGAAAAGGTGTTGGAGAGGGTAAATGCAGTCAAGACCAAAGTGGAAGCCTTCCAGACAACTATTTCCAAGTGAGAACAGTTGGAGGGCTAGTATGGGGGTCTGCAAGGACATTTATTTGGACATGCCCAAAGCTGAGCATGCCCACTGGGATGTAGCAGGGCTTTGGGAAGGGTCTGAGGCACTCTCTCTCTCTCTCAGAATAGTCATTCCTGTGGTTATTCCTCTTGCTTCTGGCAGGTACTTCTCAGAACGTGGGGATGCTGTGGCCAAGGCATCTAAGGAGACCCATGTAGTAAGTACATAGTCTACCTGCCTTTTAGCTGAGGCTGGCTGGGGTGGGGGCGGGTGAGGAAGTGGGGATAGAGGTCCTCTTTGTCTTGTTTATGACCTTTCCAATGTGGAGTATATTAAGCCCAGGAAAACTGATTTGGGCTTCACAAACCTTGACCCCTTTCTCTGATCCTGTGTGATCCCATATCTTGGCTGAGAAGGGGTTCATTCTTCAAGTTACCTATTCCCTATATGAGCAAATGAGACTAATATCCCACCCTTCTATGGGGCTGACTCAGCTTTGCTTCTCACATCCCAGATGGACTACCGGGCCCTGGTGCACGAACGAGATGAGGCAGTCTATGGGGACCTCAGGGCCATGGTGCTGGACCTGAGAGCTTTCTATGTGAGTCTGGAGTAAGCCCTTAAGGGAGGTGGATGAGGGAGGCAGGGGAAAGGCCAAGAAACTGACTGTTGTCCTCTGGCCTTCTTCCAGGCTGAGCTTTACCATATTATCAGCAGCAACCTGGAGAAAATTGTCAACCCAAAGGGTGAAGAGAAGCCATCTATGTACTGAGCCCAGGGTTAGAAGGGAAATAAATGACCTATACTTTGTGTAGATAACCTCTGGTGTGTGTCTTTCATTCAAAAAACATGTACTGTCACCTGGGCTTCTCTTGGGGCTCAGATGGTAAAGAATCTCCCTGCAATGTAGGAGACCCAGGTTTGATCCCTGGGTCAGGAAGACCCCCTGGAGAAGGAAATGGCAATCCACTCCAGTATTCTTACAGTAGCCTCAAGACTTCTCCATCCATACAGCACTGATGATAAAATATCTAGGTTAATGATGAAAAGATTCTCCACAGTGAGGGACACCTAGAGAGGTTCACAGAGTTACATGGAGAAGAGAAGAGGGAGGAGGGAGATAGAGGTGACCAGGAGAAGAGGGGGAATCAAAAGGGGAGAGCGCAATCTAGCCAGTAATCAATTCCCTATCTGCTTTCCACAGTCTGGAACACTCAGAGAGGTTCACGGAGTTACACAGAGAAGAGAGGAGGGAGGAAAGAGATAGAGGTGACCAGGAGAGCAGGGGGAGTCAAAAGGAGAGAGACCAGTCTAGCCAGTAATCAGTTCCCTAAGTGTTCTCCACAGCCCGGAACACCCAAAGAGATTCACAGAGTTAAGTAGAGAAGAGAAGGGGGAGGGAGGAGATAGAGGTGACCTGGAGGAGAAAAAGAAGAGTCAAAAGGGGAGAGAGCAACCAAGCCAGTAATCACACTCCTAAGTAAAAAATGGGTACTGAAGATTGGATTCTTAAAGGTACAAAATTGATAACAAATACCAAAAAGCAAAGATTAAAAATCTAGAGTAGAGGTTAGACTCTCAAAAATACAATATTAAAAAAAAAATTGCAAAAATTATTAAAAATATATATACAAAATATGCTTTAAAATAGGGTCTTTTTTTGCAAGCTAATAGGTTTTTTTAAATGAAAATTAAAGGAGTAATAACTTAAATTTTTTAAAAATTAAAAAAATAATAATAGTAAAATATATCTAGGAATTTCTCTGGAGCTGTTGAGGGCAGTGTGGGGTCAGTTCAGTTTCAGATAGTTCCTTGTTCTAGCTTATACTTCGCAAGGTCTATAGGCCCCTTCTGATGTACTCAATGCTAACTACTGGGTTTTAATCTGTTGCACCTGTCACTTCCAAAACCATTCCCTCTTCTTTATTTTGGCTTCCTCTGTTTGCAAGTCTCTTCAGTATCTGATTTCCACCCTGACGCAAGGGTGTGGTGGTGGACACTTTTTTAGGCTTACTTGTTCAGTCGTGCTGTGGGGAGGGAGGAACACTGCAAACAAATATCACTGGTGTGTGTGGGGAGCGCTCACAGTGTCTGGGCCACACTGGGTTTGTCCCAGCTCACGGCGTGTGTGCTTTCCGGGTCTACACTGCTCAGGCTTCAGGTTGCTCTGCAGGGGAACTGTCTAAAGTGGGCCTTGGGTTGTATGCACTTCCCAGGTCTAAGCTGCTCAGGTTCAGTTTCTCGGGTACTCCACAAAGGCACAGTCTCGGTTGGGCCTGCGCTTTGTGCCCTTCCCAGGTCTGAGCAGCTCAGGCGACCAGGTGCTTGGTGACCACAACACTCCAGTATTCTTGCCTAGAGAATTACATGGACAGAGGAGACTGGTGGGCTACAGTCCATGGGGTCACAGACAGTTGGACACGACTGAGCAATTACACTTTTACTTTCAAGTGTCACCTGTGTCCAGACACTAAATGTGAATGATGTGGTGATAGGAAAGGCAGCGGTGCCAGGAAGACAAAGATGAATTAGAGATCCATCCTATTCTTAGGAAGTCATCCCAAAGAACAGGGTGGGGGCTGTTACATGCCATGACAGCCATGAAGATAATCTGTATTTGGGACTTTCGTAAGATCATTTCCATCTGGAGGTCTCTTGAGTGCTTCCTGGGAGAGATGGCATTTGGGCAGAGCCCTTACAAGAATAATCAGGCTTTGGGAGGCTCTGTGGCTGAGGTCAGGGAATGAAGAAAGGTACAACCCTTGTCATCAGCTCAGGGGAAGCCCAGAGGGAGAATGAGGTTTTACTGCGAAAATTATGGGTAGATGGTTGGGCTTCTTCTCAAGGGTTGGGAGGGTAAAAAACACTCCCAAGGCATTAAGGCGAAGGAAATTATACCACAGGACATTATGGGAAGGATAGGTCAATAAAATTCTTTTTGACCTTTACCTCCTCCTTTCTGCAATTACTTCCCCGAGGAAACCAAGGGCCATATAACCTGAAGTGCGAAAGTAACACGGCTTAGTAAGTGGCAGAACCACTCTAGAATATAGACCCACTAATTTCATAGTAGGAACCATGCTGTCCGCTATATACCCAAGTTCGAGACTCCACGGCTCCTGTAGACTCCCGACTTGGGTGCGGGCTCCACCCAGAGGGCTCAACAGAGCCTGTACGGACGGGAAGCAGAGGTAACAGACGCAACCATCTTGCAATCAAGAACCGAAGTGGGACAGCTTAGCCAATCAGCCCGCGGGCAACTCACTTTAGTTTCCAGTCAAAGGCGGGGCAAGGTTGGATACTGCCGGTGATTGGGCAAACGAGACCCTCTAAGCCTATCAGAGTACCATGTGGGCGTGACTCCAGAAGCTGCTCGGACGCGGAGCCCGGGTTTTGCGTGTGGGAGGCTGCGCCGCTTGGGGGCCGGAGAGGCGGAGCTCGGTGCTGCAACATGCAGTTTCGGCTGCCTGCATTCCGGGCCAAGAGGGGGCCGGGCGCCGGGCCGAGGTCGGCCTGAGCTGACTGGCTGCCTCCGAGTCGAGTCAGCGTCACCGTCGAACCTAAGTGAGGGGGCACGGGGAAGGGCCCAGGAGGGCTCTGGGGCTCTGGAGGGGGCTCCGCTCGCCATGGGGGAGGTGGAGATCTCGGCCCGGGCCTACGTGAAGATGAGCCTGCACGCCGCCCGGTATCCGCACGCCGCTGTCAACGGGCTGTTGCTGGCGCCGGCGCCGGCGCCGCGGTCGGGAGAATGCCTGTGCCTCACCGACTGTGTGCCCCTGTTCCACAGCCACCTGGCCCTGTCTGTCATGCTGGAGGTCGCACTCAACCAGGTGCCGCCGCCGGACGCCCATCGACCACCGCGAAATCCCCTAACACCCCTAGCCCAAGCCCATCCCTGGTCTCTTGGCAGTAGTGCGCACCCACAGGGCGGGCGGCACGATTTAGTTACTGATGGCCCCTTTCCCATGGCAGGTGGATGTGTGGGGCGCGCAGGCCGGGCTGGTAGTGGCAGGGTACTACCATGCCAATGCAGCTTTGGACGACCAGAGGTGAGTGGGGTAGCCAGAGGCAGAAGGCTAAGGGTTATGGGGTGGGGGGTGTAAAGAGAACCTCTCTTGGTCATTCCTTCCATCTTCCCTTCATTCAAGCCTTAGGCACTGTAAAGCAGGCACTAGGCTGCGTACGCAGTGAGGAAATAGAAACGTATTTTTCTGAAGGAGCTAGGTGGGGGTGGGTAGGACAATATCAGTCTGACACCTGCTGTAAGTGAGATACCCCCGCCCCGTCCCGCCCCAACAAGTGCTGAAAACACAAAGAAAGCTCAACTGGAAACTTTTTTTTAAAAGGAAGTTTCTTTTTATGTATACAGTTCACCATTTAAGGACACGGGCTTGAACTACCTGGGGCCACAAACAGGCAAAAGTTTTTCACTAAGTACTGCAATACAACAGGACCCAATGGTTGAATTCCAATGTGGAATCCAGAATAGGGAAGGCCCACTGTAAAGTTATCTGCAGATTTTCAGCTGCCGAAGGCTCAACTCAAGGGTCAACTATATATAGAAAAAGCTATCTAGTTATAATCGAGTATTCGGATCAAACTATACTGTTTTGTAAGTTGATTTTCCCACCTTAATAAATATCTGACATCTTTCCATCTCTACACTAATAGCTACCTTACCCTAATAGCTATATAGTACGATATGGGTGTACCATAATTTATTTAATGCTTTACAGTAAACATTGAGGTTGTTTCCTTTTTTTTTTTTTTGTTATTACACACTGTCCTATTAACACAGTAAATTCTTTATAAGTAGAATTTCTGGGCCAGCATATGTATAGTATACAATATAAGTTCGGATGGTTATGCCAAATTACTCTCCAAAAAGACCATCTTAGATTTCCACTCTCACCAGCAGTGTCTGAGCACCTGTTTGCCACAGCACTCAAGCATCAGGCAGTCATGCGTGAAGCATCAAGTAGGCCTGGCGCCCCCAGGCCAGATACAGGGAAAGGCCATCGCTGCATCCACGTCTTTGAGACCTGGGAGGCCCAGCTCAGATGGATGCGGTCTGCCCACAGTATGCTCCTCACACCTCTGATCTTCCCTCCACACAGCCCTGGGCCCCTGGCCTTGAAAATTGCTGGGCGGATTGCTGAATTCTTCCCTGATGCAGTACTTATTATGGTGAGGCTTGGTTTTCGGAATGGGGAGTTGGAAAGAAAGTAGGAAGGGGGAACCCTTGAAACCCTCACCAGCCCTTCCTTGTCCACACAGTTGGATAATCAGAAACTGGTACCCCAGCCTCACGTGCCCCCAGTTATCGTCCTGGAGAACCACGGTCTCCGCTGGGTCCCCAAGGACAAGAACTTGTGAGTGCCCCTCTCCTTCCACCTCTTCTTGGAAGCCCACAGCTCCTGAGCCTCCTCTGTTGTTGGTTCTGTCCCAAGGGTCCTTCTCTAGACCCTAACCTGGCCCCACTCCTTGCTGAGTTTGACTGCCATGGGGGTTATTATTTCAGAGTGATGTGGAGGGACTGGGAAGAGTCACGGCAGATGGTGGGAGCATTACTAGAGGGCCGGGCCCACCAGCACCTTGTGGACTTTGACTGCCACCTTGACGACATCCGAGAGGATTGGACCAACCAGCAGCTCAACGCCCAAATCACTCAGTGGGTTGGTCCCGCAAATGGAAATACCTGAGCCAGGGCCAGAGGGGAGGCTCAGGATCCAATAAAGAGACTTGGGCTGTTGGGCAATGGTATGACTATATTTATTGTGCCTGGGAGGTAAGGTGAGGGAGAAACCAACAGGCAGAAGGTGGGGAAAGTCTGGAGTCCCCTGTAAAAGTCAGAAGGTCTCTGTTGGAGCCATCACAGAATGAGAGGAGGGTCTCAATAGATCATTCCCTTTGTTTCTCCCCTGGGCTTCTTGAGCTTCTCGAAGTTCTTCAGGATGATGTCATATAACACAGCCTATGGGGCCAGGGAGGAGTAGGAGTCAGCCACCAGCCCCCAGTGGCTCTGTACCCCATTTCTAGCCTTGTGGAGAGGTTGAACTTTGTAACCCTTCACCCCCAGCCTGCAGGGTCAGGGAGTGGGTGTGGAAAGCTGCCTCGGCCCACCCCCGCCTCCTCACGTAAGCATTGCGGATCTCCATGACCATCAGCCGGATATCCCGGTACTCTGCCTCATCCAGCTCGTGTACCAGTTGCCGATAATCACCCTGTGGGAGACTTGGATCAGGCCTGACTTCAAGGGTGTCCCTCCTCCCTTGCACCCAGACTGAGGCCTCACCTACCACATGGGGCTGCTTGGCTGCTTTGGTTACAGCATCACCGCGCTCAGAGAAATACCTGTGGGAAGTAGAAGGGTATGGAGCAGGAGGAGGAGGGAGCAGAGGCCTCAGTCTCCACCAGAGGCAGAGCAGTGGGCAATGACTCACTTGGAAATTTGAGTGTGGAAGCCTTCCAGCTTGGTGTGAAGAGCAGTCATCAGCTCAAACACCTTCTCCTGGGGAAAGAAAGCAGGAGGACTGTGGAAAGCAGCAAGGACTGGAGAGATAAGGATGGCAGAGGAGTGGGGCAGTGCTCTCACCTGGACAGCCACTCCAAAATTATTCCCATCCTCAATCCGAGGTATTTGCAGCTGCAGCCAGGTGGTGACCTGGGAGGAGGGGATGGCAATGAAGCCCCATCAGTCCCAAACCCAATTCCCAGTTTCCTATCCTGTTTCCTTGTTCACAGTGAATGGGAGTGTGTCAGGTCTGTCCTAAATGCCATGGCCTGGAATTCTGGCTTTACTTGTTGTGCCCTCTCTGCTAAGACCTGGCAGGTGCCATGCCCAACTGGTAGGGACAAAGGACAAAGTGTTTGACCTGAAGTGTGTGGATGGAAGTGGGAGGGCTCACCAGGTTGAGCTTCTCAATGACATCCTTGATCTCAGGCTTTACCCGCTGCAGGAGGACCACAATCTTCTCATTGCAGCTCACTGGGCCACATGGAGGACCTAGGAGGTGGGCGCTGGGTCAGGCACATGACTGGGACTGTGCCAGGCAAGGAAAAGGCATCCTTAGGGAGGAGCTCCTGGGAAGTGAGACACAAGTCCCTTCCACCATAGCGATACCTTTGTCTTCATCTTCCCCTTTCTTCTTTTCATCCTTGTCTTCCTTCTGCAGGGAAAGGGAGGCTCTTTGGAGTCAGGCCTGAGGCTGATTTTTCCCCGGGTTGGGTCCCTCCTCCCAGGAATTCCCATCTTGCCTCCTGCTGTTTCCTCCGCTCCTCCTTCTCTTTCTCCTTGACTGGATCAGGCACTGGGATGTCCAATGGGGCCTTCAGATTGCTCAGGTTGGCTTCATTGAGATCTGGCTCCTGGTGCAGGGTGGGAGAAGGGCTGGAGGCAGGGGCGAGCTCTCACCTCCTCACTCTCACAGCCCCTGAAGCTCTCCCTTTGGCCTCTACTCCCTGCCCATCCCCAGTACCTTTAAAAATGCATCCAACTCAGAAATCTTCTTGGGAAAATAGCTCCCGAGCAGGTTCTCTGTCTGTGTGTAGGGTAACGGTAAGGGAGGATGGGGGTCAGAATCAAATTCCCTTCCTAGGCAGTAAAGGAAGGGCTGCCGCTGCCTAGCAAGGGAGGGCTGAGCAGCGGGCTTAGGGAGGGGTGGGGTGATGACCACGCAGGTCTTACCTTAGTACATAGGTCTTCACGGAACACATCCACCTGTGGAACACAAGCAGCCCTTCAGACATCTGGCTTCATGGCCAGTTTATTCGAGAACCCTTAGGGTTGCATGGGGTCTGACTTGGGTTGGGTGGGATTTGGGGAATAACATTCCTGGAAGGGAAGGGCGAAGGATTCAAGAGGGAACAGATCCCTCGGTGGGCAGTGGGAGGAGGGATGTAAGAGAGCTGCTGCGACTGGGGCAGGGTCGGAGTGCCCTGTGGAATGGGCGCGGGGCCTCCCATGGTGGAGGGACAGGGCCCGAACCCAGTCTGTGTGTGGGCTCGGGCCCCGGGCCAGCAGATTTCCGCTCCACGCCAGGGCTCCGCTTCACCTCACCCCGCTGAACCTCGGCCGCCTCGCCTCTCCTCCCGCAGGCAGACCTGGCGGGGCTCCCGGGGCTCAGGTGCTCTGGGTACGGGGCCCATGAGTGTTCGGATGACTGACCCCTACTCGAGGGGCTGGGGGGCGGGTCACGGACTCCTTCAACGTCTCGGAGGCACGCCTCCCTGATAGACCCTTCCTAGAACCCGCAGCGCTCACCTTGGCTTGGGCTTCGGGCAGGACCCTGAGCGTGGCCATGGCCGGGGTAGGGGCCTACGCCGCACGAGGAGCGAGGAGTGGGCACGGAGAAGGGAAAGTGAAAGCAGCGCTCGCTCCCCGCACGGCCTTCCTGGGTAGTGGGAGTGGAGGTACTAGAGGAGGCGGGGACAGACCAGAGAGGCGAGGAGCTGAGGAGTGCCGGGAGGCAGCCCTGCCGGGGCTCCCCCTAGAGTCGGAGAGGCGCCTTTCCGCTTCCCCGCATCCCCATAGCTGCGGGTCTTTCGATTCCCCGCCTACATCCCCGCCCACCTGCCCCACCCTCCCCGCCCTGCCCTTGACGCCCCGCCTCCCCGGCCACTAGGCCGGGGCCCGCCTCTGGACTCCCCGCCCCTCCCGCCCCCTGCTCCAGATCTCGGGCTCTCTTCCCAGCACCGCCTGGGACAGTGATTAGCCTTACCTGCCTCTCTTCTTTTCTGGGTAGTGAAGCAAGACTTGGCCTCCCTTCCTTTGCTCTGCCAGCGTGGACCCCTGGCTCCACGGGTATCGTCTGGCCCACGCAGTGACGTTCAGACTCTGGCATCATCCCATCAGAGGACCCGGTCAGCTCTCTTAAGACCCTTGTGGGCTCCATTCCTCTGTAACCCACTCACCACGCAGCAGCAGGATTCCACCTTGCTCTTGCTTAAAACTTTCTCAACTTCCTGTTGACCTTAGAATCCAAAGGACTTTCCTGGTCCAAAAGGCCTATCTGGCACCTGTTCCCCTTCAACTTTGCTTTCCAGTTTTCTCCCTCTTTTCAGTTATAAATACCTGGACTTTACAGTTGTTTCTCAAACCTGCCACCGTTGTTCATTCCTGCCTCAAGGTCTTTGCTCTTGCTAATCCCTTTGCCTGACACAACCTACCCTGCGTCAGGATGTCATTCTGTTCTCAGCTTAGATATCACTTCTTCAGAAAGAACTCTGCCTATAAAGTAACTCCCTCCAAGTCTATTAGAAAGTAGCCTGTTTTAGTACCTTCACGCACTATCTCTATGAAGTTGGTTTCTTTTTTGAGGATACTGTGGTTTAGAGCAGGGGTTGGCAAACTTTTTCTGTCAAAGACCATATAGTAAATATTTTAGGCTTGTAGTACCTGTAGCAACTACTCAACTCTGCCATTGTAGCAGGAAACCAGCTATATACTTAAATGAATTAGTGTGGCTAGTTACCCTAAAATTTTATTTATGGACAGTGGCATTTCAATTTCATGTAATTTTCACCTGTTAAGAAATATTCTTTTTTTTCAACCATTAAAAAATGTAAAATCATTTCTTAGCTCTCAGGCCATATAAACACTGGCCATAGGAGAACTGTTGCTTGCTGATCTCTGTTTTAGAGCACAAACAACGGATCCATACTGCCTGGGTTAATAATTCTAGCTCCAATATTTACTAGTTGTGAAAAACTTACTTAGCTCTGCACCTCCATTTTCACATATGTACAGTGGGAACACTACTACCTCATGGTGTTGTGAGGGCTAAATATGTGAATTTATATAAAGAATTTATAGATACTTAGAATGGTGCCTGACACAGAGTAAGCACAATAGTATTATTATTTGTGAGTTTATCATCAGGCAGTAACCCACGGGCCCCCAAATAGCAAAAACTTTGTCTTTCTTATTCACGTGGCAAAGAACTATGCTTGGCTCAATGAACATCTTTTAAGAAAATGAGCACGTATAGACCCTCTTTGGAAAGACAGGGTAGAAAGGGTGGCTGAGTAGGGTGCCCAGATAGAAAGGCCCCTGAGGATGGTGAGGAGGGGTTCAGTGCTGGAGGCAGGAAAAACAGATCAACCAAGCTGGAGATGGAGCATCTGCTTAGCGGGAATGCTGCCTATCCCTGAGGACAGTTACCTGCCCTGGCAGTGCCAGTCTTTGACATCAGAGCCCCAGATAGCTTGACGTCTGCAGAGACCAGGAGACTGAAAGGACAATGGGAGGGATAGGGGTCAAGCATAAGGACATTCAAGGTCAGTGACAGCAAGGAATGACTGGGGAACCCTGGCGACTATTATACTCTCTTCTTACCCTACCCACCCTTTACAGGTCCTGCCAACCCAGTGATGAGCAGAGTCGGAGCTAGGTCTGACGTGCCTTTATTCCTTTCAGTTATGCTTGTGGATGGAGTGGGGGCGAGGGAAGAGCCCATGGCCGGGGCTCCCTGGAGACCAGGGCTGATGATACCAGCTGCCATAGGTGAGGTACCAGGCAAAGGTACCCACCGCGGCCCCCACCACCTTGTGAGTATACTGGTGGAAATAGATGACGGTGCAGAGCAGCAAGAAGTTCCAGAGGCCCAGCAGCAGCACGTTGAGCAGGAAGACAAGGCGCAGGGGTGCGCCGGCAGGCAGCCCATGGGCCAGATACTTGGCGAACACTGCTGCTTCCTCGGCCATGAGCAGGCAGCAGAAGGTGAGCAGGAAGGTGTGGGAGGAGACCGTGTATCCCCGCCACTGGTGGCCGGCCGCCAGGCAGCTGCGGCGATCTGGTAACTCGTGGAGCAGCAGGCCCTGGGGCAGAGGCTCGAAGCAGGAGCCGGTCAGGTCCTCGATGAGCAGGAAGGCCCGGCCGGCCCCCCGCCACACGGCTGCCCCCACCACCAGCCGGCTCAGGTGCCGGGCAGTCACTGCCACGCGCCGTGTAGCCAGGAAGACCACCAGCAGCACAAAGCCCCCCAGGAACGTGCAGGTCCAGCCCCACGCTGAATTCACAAACTTTCTGTGGGCAGAAAAGAGGAAAGGCTATTGAGGCCCCTCAGCCCCATTGCTCCCTGTGTGTTCCCAGCCTGGCTCTGTCTCCAGTCGCACATGTCACCCCTGTTGTTTTCTGTGCCCTCTGCCCCGCTTCTCCCACAGCCACTTGAACTTGGCCATCTCCTTGGAGGTCCATTCAGTCTTCTAGGGTCCATGTTTCTTCTTCAGCCCTGCTTCTGTACCCCCCGGCTCTGTTCCCCTCCCCCCTCTGACTTTGTCCTCAACCTCCTAGTCTATTTTTAGAGTCTCACACTGGCAGGAGGACAGAAACCTGGAGGGAGCTGGGATCCCTGAGCCCAGGCAGCCAGCGCCCCCAGCCTTGAGTGGACTCACATGTTGAAGAAGTTGCCGTGGCTGGCGAAGATGGTCCGAGGGTTGACGTGGAACTGCAGAAGGGGCCCGAAGATGACCACTGCTGCCAACCAGGCATGGTAGAGGCGCCGTAAGCAGGGGCTGCCCAGGAGGCGGGCAGCCTGTTCGCTTCCAAAGTACAGCAAGGCAGAGGCCACCCAGAGCAGCACCCTGACCAGGCCGCCCAGCAGGGCCCGGATCCGGGCCCCGGCCCCCCGCCCTGCCCCCACCACCGGCCCCCGCTCCATGTTCCCTCCCCTCCCCGCTAACTGCTTGCTCTGCTGAGCAGCTGAGGAGGGGCTGATGGGGCCCCCCCTGGACAAGGACAGGCAGTGACAGGTGTGGCAGACACAGGGCAGAGCCCTGTTGGCAGCTGGCAGGCGGGGGAGAGGGGCGGGGGGCAGTGAGGGGCCAGGGCTGAGGGTTGCCACGTCAGCAGGGTTCTCACTTTGGGTGTGTTTCCTGACAATGGTCTTGTTCCTTCCCTGTTAGTCCTGTGTCCCTTGACTTTAGGTCCTATGTCTCTAGGTCAAACCATGTTCATGTTTTAGGGCCACTCCTGTGGTTCAGAGCTGTTTTTGTCCACAGCTTGCTTGGGTCTGTTTGTCCCTATTTGGTCAGCCAAAGTCACCCCCACCCCACACAGGTTGGACTCTCAGAGCCCCAAAGATCAAATTCACTCCCACATGATAGTGGGTGGAGGAGACCCTAGGAGGAAAATCCCAGTCTGGAGTCCATCGAATCCTTGGGGTTGTGCTCCTCAATTACTTTGGGGCTTGGCTACACATAGAATGTGGCCTCCGAGCCTGACCACTGAGGCTGGAGCCATAGGGCGGTGAGCAACTTACCCAAGGGAAGTCCCTGTTATTCATTCAGTAACTGTTTTGAGATCCCTATTTGTCTTCTCATTTCTCAAAATGAGATTTCAGGGGCTACCTTTGTGGAGGCTCATGAAGTAGTGAAAGGAATGAACAAGAAAGGGTACCTGCGTTCTGGCCCAACTCTGTGACTTTGAGAAAATAAACTAACCCTCTTTGGTCCTCAGTGCCATCATCTGCAAACTGAGCAAGATGGATTAACCAATTAGGACCCTTCCAGATTCCATTGCCCATACCTCGACATAGCACATGCTCAGGGCCTCTATACCTGAAGACCTCCAGAAGCACTCACACATGTTTAAGCTGACACAGAATTTTTCATTGTAATTTTAAATAGTTGCAAAAGACAAAACATCTAGTATATTATATATACTTACTTTTCAAAAATAAAGCTATCTATATAACTCTTTCCCTGGTGGCTCAGATGGTAAAGAATCTGCCTACAACAAATAAGACCAGGGTTTGATCCTTGGGTTGGGACGATCCCCTAGAGAAGGAAATGGCTACCCACTCAGTGTTCTTGCCTAGAGAACCCCATGGACAGAGAAGCCTGGTGGGCTACAGTCCATGGGGTTGCAGAGAGTTGGACACGACCATGTGACTAACACTTTCACAACACTAGTGATTATATACCTCACCATTTTTCATTTTAAAAATGTGACAAGATCTTAACAGAAATTATATTTCCATTCTATTCTCCCTACAGAATTTATCCTAATATGTTTTTATGCCTGAAAATCTTTCATTGATCATACATAAGTCTCTGCCAAAAAAAGAGAGTAGATGATTTGAAACAGTTTTTACACATTTCCTGTGACCGTTAAGTTGAATTTTTTTCTTCTGCATTGAATTTCCATATGCTGCTAAGTCGCGTCAGTCGTGTCCGACTCTGTGCGACCCCAGAGACGGCAGCCTACCAGGCTCCCCAGTTCCTGGGATTCTCCAGGCAAGAACACTGGAGTGGGTTGCCATTTCCTTCTCCAATGCATGAAAGTGAGAAGTGAAAGTGAAGTCGCTCAGTCGTGTCCGGCTCTCAGCGACCCCATGGACTGCAGCCTACCAGGCTCCTCCATCCATGGGATTTTCCAGGCAAGAGTACTGGAGTGGGGTGCCATTGCCTTCTCTGGAATTTCCATATAAATTAGTACAAATTTCAAAATTGTTAGTAGCACAAAATATATTATTTGTACAACAAACCTTTCACAGAGTTTGATAATACAATAAGATTGTATCGGAAATGCATCTCTTAATGAGAATAGATGGCCCTTGGGGCCTTGATTGAATGAGGATTTGAGGACACTAATCATTTTAGTTGGCATCTCCTTCTAGCATCCTGGAGGTAAAACAGTTCTGGGTGAGATGGGTGGCATCTCTGGGTGTTAGGGGGTAGAGATAGGTATCATTTGTTAACTAAGCTTTGCAACAGGGAGTCCCTCCTTGGAGAAGAGGCAGAGGCGGGAATGAAAGGAGCCAGTAGGGAAGATCCATGTGATGGTTTCATGCAGGCAGATCAATTGGAGGAAAGAGATCACCTGGAGGCCAAGCATCTGGACAATTTATTCTTTTAAAAGTGTTTTGCTATTGAACAGGTACATCTCTTAACCCCTTGCTGTGTCTCTAAAACCCCCTGGAGGTGTGCATTCTGGTTCCAGAACTGCCTTAGAGATAATGGGGAAGGTCAGGCCAAGCTGCTCCCCTATTGTCCACACCATGGTCTCCCCTGAGGCATGGTGGCTGACCTCTGCCTGCCTCCATTTCCTCACCTGGAAAAAAGGGTGCTGTGAGAATGGGTGAGGTCCTGAGTGTGAAGTGCCCAGATGGGGCCTGCCGTCAGTGCTCAGCAGGTGATCTCTGGCTCTGGGCTACTTCTTTCCATAGACTGGACCAGCTCCAGGGCAGAGCTGACGGGGGTGTTCTGGGTTCTCATCTAAAACGTGTTTCCTTCCTATTATCTCAATTTCCATTTGCTGAGAAGTTTCTGAGGTCGGTGAGGGACGCCCTGTTGCAAAGCTCAGTTAACAAATGATTTTGGTATTCCCCTTCATCTTCGGGCATCAAAGCAGTGATTTCTCTAACAGAGGAACATATCTGAAAGCTTTGCTGAAACCATTTTCTTAAAGTGAGAGGATAAAAGATCTGCAATAGGATAAAGAGAGAGACAAGCGGATGCTGAGCCAGGTTCCCACAGAGTTTATTGAGGGAGCCAAAGCCAGTGATAGGACAAAGGAGTCCTACTTCAACATCCCTCCTTGAAGCTGCTGGCCTCTGGCATGATGGAACATTCTGGGAGGGGGAGGACCTGCCCTGTGTGGGGCCACACAGAGCCTCTCACACCATAGCCTGCCCACCCCAAAGACCCAGATGCATGAGAGAGAAGACATAATTCCCGCCATGGGAGGGTGCTTATCCATCCCCCTCTCCCTGAGGGGCTAGAGCTCTAGCCATTAGGACCTCTGGAACAAAGGCCAGCACTCCTGGCCCTCTGACTGACCAGTCTAATCCTCAATGTGAAGGCCTGGGCAATGGGCCTTGCTGATGGCACAGTTCAGACCTGGCCCCAGGCATCTACTCTAGGAGCTAACACTTAACATCCAAACATGATTAAAAACCCTCAGGACAGTTCTCCTGCTGATCAGATAATGGCAGTCCTGCCAGACCCCGGCCCGAGACAGAGGTCCAAGATGATTGGGTGTGAGCATGTGAGAGGACCACACTACCCCAAGGGGAGGATCTCCCAGGGGTCAGCTAGGGGCCCAAAGCCTGGGCTTCTGTTTCTCCCCAGCCAGTGCCAGTGAGTCCCCAAAGATTCCCCCATAGGGGAGAAAGGGAGGAGAAGGTGGAGAGCTGGTGAAGAGGCTCACCCATGACTGGGCCTGGAGGTCAGATCTACTGGGGCGAGGAAAAGGCTGTAGAGGGGTGGGACATTGGGGCAGGGGTGCTGGGGTGCTCCTCCGACTCTGGCATGTCATCCTGGAAGTACTCAGCCTGGCGGTACTGCCACAGACGCAGATTCCCGTCCCACTGCAGGGTAGAAGGTGGCAAGTAATCAGGGGACGCTGCCCTCACCTGGTCCCGGACACACACTGGCCACCCTCACTCTAGCATCCTCACCGAACTGCTGACAATCTTCTCCTCAAAGGGGTGCCAGCTGACGTCACGCACACAGGCCTTGTGGGTGGTCAGCTTCTTCACGATGTGGCCACTGAGGAGGTCGTACACTGTCCGGGGAAGGCCAGAGTGGAGAAGGGCAGCCAGAAGACCTTCCAGCCATCCCTCATCTCTCCCTGCCTCTCAGGCAACCTCCCACCTTCCCAGAGGAACAAAGCCCACATCTAGGGATGCTGTTAGTTTCTTTTCCCTACCTCAGGTTGAGAGTATGATCTAGCAGAGCTTGGGTATCTCTGGCCCTTAGCTAACTGTTACAGGGTCAACAGTTAAGAAAATGAAATGTGGCTTTAAAGCAGCAATTTTTTTGAAAGCTCACAAGATACGGGAGACACCACAAAGGTGAACACGGGCTTGTCTCCATAGACTTGTGAACCTGCTGCTCCTCTTCTGGACTCGGGTGCGCCTTCCTCTCTCCCTGGATGGGCCTTCATCTCAGCACCTCCCTAGGTCTATCTTCAGCTCCATCCATCTGTGTCTGTGTTTCTTTTCATGCATTCCTCCTGCTTCAGTGGCTGTGCATCCTTTACGACTTGCTGCTTTTTGTGTCTTTCTGTCTCTGTTCCCTCCTACCTTTCATCTGTAATCTCTTCCCTGACTGATTAAAAAACAGAACCGTGTATATTTTTGGTGATCTAGTATATTTACTGACTAGAATTCTGTGTTCCTTTCTTAATTTAAAATGCTAATGAATAGAATGTTTTCTCTTTCTCTGTTTAAGCCGCCCCACTTCAGGCTAAATGAAATTTCATTATAGTTCTCACTGGATTTCTTAAGGTGCTCACTGATGGTTACAGGTAGAATGCCAGGGGAACATTCCTGCCCTTCCTGAGACTCCCTGGTCTGACACAGTCCTTACCGACCACTTTGCCAGTGGAGCAGCCACTGTAGATGAACTGCTGGCCGGTGCTGTGGGTGGGGGAGAATCGGCAACGGATGAGGGTGTGCAGCACCCCGTGGCCCCGGTAGGTCATCAAGGAGCTGTCCCCTGGGAGCTTCAACTTCCGCCAGGCTGGGGAGGGATGCAGGGCAAACCCGGGGTTAGGGAGTCTGGATTCTCCTGTATCACCTGTCCTCAGCAAACACTGATGCTCACAGACAGTCATCTTTCCAATCCCCAACTGGTGTCTCTTTTCCCACCAAACAGTCAGCTGATATACGCCAGTATGGCTCTGCTGATTGTCAAGATGCTGCAGTACTTTGGTATCCATTGGCTTGGAGTGAGTGATCCCCAGTTCCCACATTGGTAACCCCTGACTTTCCCTTGGTTCAGCAAACAAAGAGTTAATGCCTGGCAAGGGGGAGTCAGGAGAGGGGTCCCAGCTTCATCCACCATGCCCATGCTGGGCCTTACCACAGGTTAAATATTTTAACTACCACTCCTGACTCTTCACTCTCCAGGTCTCAGGTTCTACCGCTCTCACCTTTTTTGGGCACCTGCTGCCAGCGGTAGTCCCAGTTTTGCTGTGTGGCAGCCTGGCGAGAGGCTTCCATGCCTTCCCGGCTAGAAAAACGTCGGATATCCCAGAGCTTGATGGTCTGGTCTTTGGAGTTGGAGATGAGATATCGGGCATCACCCTGTGAATCCCAGGATGGATAAGGAGGATCAGAGCCCCCCTCTCTCAGTTGAGGGGTATGAACGCAGGCTGCTCTCTGCTCGCCTCTTTCTTCACCCAGGTGGGCCTCACCATTGGTCTCCTACCACGAGCCACACACCCTGGCTAGGTTTCCCCTTCTTTGTCCAGCACACTGGCTGGCTCCTGTTCTACCTTGGATCAGATTGTCTTCTACTCTTCTTGTACAGAAAGCCCTGCTCCTTGTGGGATGGTGCCGATCTTGCAAACCGTGGCTAAAGGAGGAGCTTGGCGAGTTGCCACACCTGTTTGCTTTGATACCACAACTCAGTCGCCTGGCCGTGCAGTCCTGCCTTTGCACCCACCTTACTGTCAATGAAAGTGATGCCGTCCTGATGCCCAGCGAGCGCGCCCACAGGCTTGGGGTCATCTTCCCTCATGGTGCGTCGATCCCACACTTTGCAGATGGCATCGTCACCCCCGGAGAACAGGATTTGGGAGCTGACGTCAGCAAAGGCCACCGCGTTCACATCATCCTCATGGGACTCAATCTAGGGGAGAAAGAGGCCAGGATGTTTACAACCTCTTTCTAGGTCTTCCAACAAGCCAAGGACTGGGAGGCAGAGGCTTGAAATCTTGGGAGCAATACCTGAAGGGTCCGCCGGTTCTGTTCTCGATCAAAGACGTACAGGCAGCCATCATTGGCCCTGAAGGGGAGGGGATAAAGAGGGCTTTGGAGCCAGGACCGAGAGGACCCATGCTACGTGTGCTCTGGAGACACTGTGTCTCGAAGTCCCGCTAAGGGGCAAGCCCTTGTGTCTTCTTATACAGGAGGTGGGAGAAGAGTTAGCTGTGACCTCCCATCTCGTGCTGGAGAAATGGTGCTTGAGAAGTGAAGCCACTCGTAAATCTTGGCCCTGGACAAGCCCTGGTTGTTCTCCACAGCTGCCTGGATACGGGTATCTGCTGTAGTCTCTGTAATGGCAGAGCCCGTTTCTGGGAGAATTTCTATCTCATTAAGTTCTGGAGGCATCCCCACAAACACTCACCCTCCTAGCACTTCTCGTCCATCTGAGGAGACAGCGATGGAGAACACAGCGAAGCGACGTTCATCTGGCCTGAAAAGAGACGAGGAGGAGTTGCATTAAGTGAACTTCCCTTCAGCCCTGATTAATCCACACAGAATGTGACAGGGGCCGTAAGGCACACTGC
Source organism: Bos indicus x Bos taurus (assembly GCF_003369695.1). NCBI lineage: Eukaryota > Metazoa > Chordata > Mammalia > Artiodactyla > Bovidae > Bos > Bos indicus x Bos taurus. The sequence goes on from NC_040085.1 coordinate 14,635,429, forward strand.
TGAGGGGAAAAGAAATCCCGCCAGCACACATGCCAGAATGTGGGGCACCTCAGTGAGGAACCAAGAAGAATCCTGCAGCCATCTATTTGTTCCTGGTCCTCTGGCTGACAGGCTGGGTGGTTCCCTCCCAGAAGTCCACACAGAGAAACTTGCAAGCAGTGTACTTTCCCCTCTAAGCAGGAATTCCAGTTCAAGTGGTGTGCTCCTAGAGAGCCTTTCTTGAGTAGTTTCTGATGAGTCTGACCAGGAAGGGAAGCCAGTACCTTAGATCCAGGGCAGTGTGTGTGTCTCCCTCCCCGTAGATGTTGCAGATATGAACTAAGAGAAGCAAGAGAAACAAGAATCTTTCAGGGCCCCAGGTAAGGAGGGTACAGCCAGGAAGAGACAGAACAAATGGGAAGGAAGTTGGACCCAGGGAGCAATTTGTCCAGGAAAAGGCATGGAGTCATGGCACGGAGGAGACGGAGGTCTGGGGCACACTCACTGTAATCAGACCAGCTGGAGTAAAGGAAATGATTCCCATCAGGGGTGAAGGCCACATCCAAGACGCTCCAGCCGACATCCCGGGCTTTGATGCTCTTGAATTTACGAAAGCGGCCATACCGGCAGTCATATAGTCGGATTGTCTGGTCTGTGTGAGTGGCGATCAGGCAGAATTAGAAAACAGCCTCCTGGAATCCTCCCTAGATCAGACCTCTCTCACTCACCACTGATCTGTGGAATGTTCCCTTGATCATGGGACAAAACATGTGTTCTAGCTAAGCATCCTTAAGCCAGGGTCTGAGCTCCCTGGATGGGGCTTTCTAGCATCAGTCAGAGGAACATCTCTTATTCTAAGGCAGTTGGTAGGACTAGGGTATGGTACCTTGACAGGCAGACATGAATATTTGACCATCTTTGCTGTAGATGCCACAGAAAGCCTTCTGAGAGTAGGTATCGGTGAAGCCCAGATCATTGGGCAAGAAGCTGGGGAAGCAGAAAGAAAGTGAGGGTAAGAGGAGCTCAGGATGGCTCCTGTCCCAGTTAGCAGCATCCTAACAGAGCTGGATGTGAATACAGGGGCATTCTTCCCAGCTTTGGGTATAAGCCTTTGTCTTTGATTCATTCTATCATCCTCTCACTTGCTATACTTTTCCCCTTTGCTCATCCTCAAAGCCTCAACCCCACATAACCTAACTTTAATATCCCTGAGAATCCTTTAACACTCATCCTTTCAAAGTTTAAGAAAGTTTAGACTTATCTGGCCCTTGGAATCTCTCCACCAAGCCCCATACTCACTGAGACATCACTCGAGACCGTTCTCCAAGGGAGAAGCTTCCCTGGTGGCAGAGGCCCCGTTCTCTCTAAAGGAAGGGATTGGGGAATATTGCTAGCAGAAACAGAGGGCCACCTCAGCCACACCAAGCCCCCTCCTCCAAAAATATTGCTCTTGCTACAGGAACGAACCCAGCACACAGTAATAAGTCCCACCAAATGACCACTCAGGCTGGTTGAGAGCTCTCCAGCCCCAGCACTTGAGGCTTCCTTGGAAAGTTTACTTCCCTTTTCTCTGGGATTGTGGCTTCTGGCTGCACTGATAGTCCTGCGGCTAGACTGGCTGGATGAGGAGAGGCCTACCTGGTGCAGCATTTGAGGAAAGCTGAGCTCCCGGGCTGCCCGCCTAAGCCCCAGCCGCCCCGTGGCCAATTCCACTTGTGTCTTGATCTCACTGCATTCCAGCTCCCGGGTGTCAGGGGTTGCATCCACTGTGAGCACCAAATAGAAGTTTCATCCTAGGTCTTTTCCAGCCCCAGCAGACAGTTAGCAAGGCTGTGCTCAGCCTTCTCAATATGGCTGAATATACTGGGGCTGCAAAGACTCCCTCATTCCCTGAATTATCTCATCTTTTTCTTTCAATTTTTGCCGAAATTAATTTTTTTAAAACTTTTGTAGTGGAAATCCTTTGATATTAGGGTCTCTGTCTGCCTTTCCTCTTACCCGGTGGATTGTATCGATCTCCAAGACGACCATCCCAGGCACTGTCATGCTCTTCCTCGGAGTCCGAGAGGGCCTGGATGAGCTGCAAATTTGCTGCACCTCCTCCCTGCACCAACCTCACTTGGCCTCTGTGGAGAGAGCCCCACCCCCCATGATAAAGGGGAGGATCCCTTCCCCAGACCAACCAAATTCAGAGTCAATGGTTATGTAGTTCATAGACCACCTTGTCCTCAAACCCCTGTACTGTTCCCATATTGAGGTTTGAGGCTGACTAGACCATGGCTGTTATTTTGTCTCCTATAAGACACACCAGGAGGCTAATTTTCACTCTTACAAGAGGAGTAGAAAACCCCAGCATTGCATGGATGTTGACTGATCTACTAAGTTGACTTCCCAGAGAGTTAGAAATTCTGAGAGCATTTCCTTCTGAGTCTCTCTGCCCAAGGAGTCTAGCATAGGACATGGTTTTCTGAAGGGATTCTCAAGCCTGTCTTCTCCCTCAAGGAGCCATAGCTAAGAACCAAAGCCAGTTGCACCCCCTTTCCAGTCAATTGCTGGTAGTCACTTCCCTCAAAGCATTCTTTCTTCAGGAACAGGATTAGAGTTAGGTTAATTTAAACTTGTTTTTCAGGTAAATCCAAATGGCCTCATATCATGTGTCAATGACTTCACTTAAATTCAACACTCACATCCCCAACTCTTTTCTTCACCCCTCATAGCACTTCCTTCCCACCTCCCTCTTTTTTTCTTTTACTTGGAAAATAGGTTACATGTATGTAGTCATAGCAAGACTCCCTTGAATAGTCCCCTCAACACAAAAGCAAATCATCCTGTTGACCCTGCCTAGGGGGGTGCTGCCAGTGTCCAGCAGAGAAGGCTGTTCTGCTCAAACAGAACAGCTGTCCTGGGCTGATCCCATTCCCTGTTCTCTGTAACTTCCCCGACAGCAGCTGGTATCAAGGGACTGTGGTGGCGCCTGGTGGGGACACACCAAGGGGTAAGTTACCTGCGTAGGAGATAGGCCAGTACCTGGGCCAGATCCACATCTTCATCCTCCTCTTCCTCCTCCTCACTCCTACGCAGGCCAGCCCCTCTTCGGGGCAAGCCCTCGGAGGGGTCTCCAGACCCAGTTCCTGCGCTGCTACTATTCCGTGATCCCATCTTCTGGTCACAGCATCCTTAAGTCCTGTATGGGGACTCCTCCTGTCACCTCCTTGGGTTTGGTGAAAGCAAAGCCTGCTCTAGAAACACCAGAGTTTCCTGAGATCGATAGTAGCTATCTCTAGGAGGGCGACCCTTCCTAGGTATTGAGATCCCTTCTCCTCAGCCTGTAACAACTCCCAAGGCTTCGGGAACACAAACCTTTCCCAATCCTGTGAAGCAAAATAAGCAGAGTGAAACCTAGGGCTTGACCCTAGCTCACTAGTGAAAATCCTTTGAACAGGAATTTCTCAGTTTTCCACCTCAAACTCACCTATCAAAGTCCCTGGGGTGGGGGTGGATTCCCAGGTAACCTCTCTGGCGAACCAATCAAAACACCTCGCGGAAGGAAAGGCGCCTCATTAGCTTACCCATCTAGCCAATCAGAAGCTTTAGAACTCAGAGACCCCCTCGACGCCCCCCTTGCCGGCCAATTAGAGCACTCCCTTGCGAAAGCCGGTGGCAGCAACAACCAATGAGGTTAAAATTCGGCCTAACACCCCCCCCCCCCTTTGCCTCACGCCCACGTGGTGTTCCGGGGGTGTGTACGCTAAGCGGGGGCAGGCAGGGAGGAAGCCGAGAAGCACCTCCCACAGAGCTTGCGGTTACCGCCACGCGCGAGACCACCCACCAGCGAGAAGCAGTCGCAGGACCAGCAGCGGCGCGAGGCCTTGTTTACACGGACTGCCGCCGCAGCGTCGGCTAACCGCTTCTCCGTCACGCGCCGCCTTCGTCACGCATCTCCCCGCTCCGCGACCGGCGGATTACGGACGTCACGCGACAGCCCTGACGGCCCAGCCCTCTTGGCCAGCTTACTGGACAGCTGAGCGCGGTGATTGACAGACGGGCGGGAGAAAGTGCGCGAGGGGTTTGAGGGGAGGAGAAAGCGCGCGACCCAGTAGGGGCGACCGCTCCTCGTGGGAGGAGTATGTAGGGAACCGGCTGCTTCCTGAATATGAGACCACGGAACTAGACTAGATGGGCGAGGGGCGGGGCTTACAAAAGACGTTGGCGTGCTTCCGTGAGGTGTCTTAGCAAGGGATACAATTTGCTGTCGGTCCCTTGGGTTAGTTTGGCTTCACACTTTTCAGACGACCTCTAAGGACCTACTCTTTCCTTCTCTTTTCCCCTTTCTGCTCTAGCCTTTCTCTTTTCTTCGACTGCAGCTACTGCCGTCCCTGCCCTAAGAGGTGCCCGGCGCCTTTGGGACGTGTTCACGTCATAGGCCCTCACATCCTCCCTTCCGGACTTAGCTTCCGGAAGCCTTGTTCTTGTAGGGTTTGCCGTTTCTAGACCTCCTGTTAGCAGCTTTGGCAACTTTTAGGTGACCCCTGTCGGTCTTTGCTGACGTTCCCTAACACAGACGCCGGTCTCCTTTGGCCTTTTCTTTTTGTCTGTTCCCCTCAGCCGCCCCCTGGGCCCTCTGGGATTTGCGGACTTTCCTTAGACCTTCTGTCCTTCGGGTGCCTCTCCAGGCCGGTCCTGGCGCGCGGCGCCTCCTACCCCGGTCCTCCGGGTTTATGAATAACTCGGCTAAGTCCAAGGCCGCGACTTGTGTATTTTGGGATCCTTGCCCTTGCTGGGGTTGAGTATGTGTGTCTGTGGGGGGAGTGTTGATTGTCCGTGCCGGGCGCGTAGATCTGGGGTCCGAGGTGCACCTCAGCAACCCCAGACAGCACTCTCTTAGAAGTGTTGTCATCTGTCCCCCTCCCAGTGCCGCCTCGGGGCAGGTAGGGGAGTGGGGACCCTTAGTTTCCCTGGGCTCATTCTCCCTGGGAGGGCGAAGGTGTGGTTAGTCCTTTGGGCGTTGCCTCCTGGTTTCTAGGTCGCTAGATCGGTGCTTATCACCTGATCACCAGGGCCGGCTTCTTGGGCCCACACTTGGTTTAATATTCTGCTATCACCCTTTGAAATGTTTAAAAAAAAATTTGAGTAAGTGCCCCACAATTTTCTATTGCTCTGGGATCTACTAATTAAGTAGCCTGTTCTGCCAGTCAGCCATCTCCTATTGCCAGGTTACTTACTATCTGTCCTGTAGTGTTTATTGTCTCAGTAAATATTACATATATATTTATAAATAAATTATAAAATAATATAAGCGAAAGTGTTACTACCCTCTGTGACCCCATGGACTGTAGCCTGCCAGGCTCCTCAGTCCATGAAATGCCAATCCTTTCTTCACCGTCTTGAGTCATCATCAGAGAATCTTAGGATTCTGTGGTTTCTGGGTTGTCCAGCCTGGAAAATTTGGAATCCTTTTCCAAAATGACCTTTCCCTTCTCTTTGCCCTTTAAATTCAGTTATTCAAGTCCTGTGGTTTTCAGAGTCATCACCCAACATCAAATTTTCATTGTTTCACACCTCTCCCGGTTAGTTGATCTCTGGAAGTATTCTTCTTTAATAGCCTTTAGTTCTTAAGAACCTACAACTGGTTCATTAGTGTTTGTTTCAAATACAAACTTCCAAGCCTGCTTGGCTCTTTTTTTACTCTTAGAAGTGCTGCGATCTGTCCCCCTCTTGTCATTTTTTTTGTTACTTCTGCCAAGCAAATATGGCCATAAAGTCCTTACTCGTTTCTCTTCTCTGCACCTTCCCTGAATTTCTTGTCTGGGGGAAACTTTGTCTCTACCAATCAGACTCCCTTTCTCATGACCCAATAGTGTCACTTCTGGGAAGCTAGTCCTAGTCTATACGCCAAGTTTAGCATAAATGTTTATGTTCAGGAGAGCAATTATGGATTGTAGTAAAACACTGGAAACAATATAGATCCAAGCACACTGCTACAGGATAGGATTGGTTCATATGGTAGACACAAAAATGCCAGGTAGCCATTAAAATGATGTAGTCTTCTATTATTATGTTGTGGGAAATTGTGCAAGTTACATTTTTAGATTTCAAAAAGGTGGTAGTTCTTCTGGTGACATGTGGTGGATGCAAAAACAATATGTTTAAATTCTGCATTTAAAAAGTATAAAAATACCCAGGCTTATTATTAGACAAATAGTAGAGAAAGTCTTGCATGAACTAATATGACAAAGATACAGTATGAACAAATCATTATGGTTAACACAGTTCAACCACTTGAGGTCCACAGAAAACAAAAACTTCTGTTAAACTCATCTTCTTAACTCATTTAAAAATGACCTCTTTCCTCTTTTCCTCCTTAGCTTACAAATCTGTTTTAATTTACAAATGCAGTTTAAAGCCGAACAAAATCTATACTCAAATCTTTGAAAGATGGAACTTGTGTGTTATTGAATAAGACATTTTAAAGTCACAGTAAATGTTAAAAAGAAAAATCTGAGGTTTTATGGCCAAAATGAGTCTTGACATCAAATGCTGAAGAGTGTAAGATTTCTTCTCTTGATGCATCGATTGACTTTTGTATGTAAAAGATTTTTAAGCCTATGAACTCGATTATATCACTTGTGACAATAATTAAAAAATGCATATGAGCATTTATATGTTAGGATGTACTGTGTGTTTCATTGAAAGAAAATGCTGTTTCTTTAAAAAATAATTTTAATTAAGTCATTTTGATAAACTTTGTTGGCCCTTCCTCTCATGAATTTGAAATTTGGCACGTTGCTTGGTGACAAATTGTAAGTGCTTTTCGGTTAGGCAATCTCCACTCTCCCCACCTACACTTAAAGCAACAGAGAGATTTTTTAGTTAGCACCCATTTTAGGACTGGTTCTAGTGATTGCTCTGTAAATGTCAGCTAGTTGACTTCCTGTCTGACCTGCTTTGGGCATTTCCTGCTCAGTAGCATGTCCACCAGGGGGCGGACTGGGCTTGAGAGGAGAGAAGGAAAGCAAATTTTTTTCTGGCTACCTTTGTCTTCCCTCTCCCCAGTCCCAGCCTGGTGAAGGCACAGAGCTCCTGGAACACATGTCCAGCTACAAAGGAACACGTGGGCAACACAAAGGAACCTTTTGTCTTCTGAAGTGATGGATGACGTGTGTTTATACATTCTCTTCTTATAGCACACTCAATGTAGAAGGAAAGGGGGAAGTATGCTGGTTTACCCAGGACTTAAAAGTGTGTTGACTATAAAGCAATTGAGTAATTACGGAATTTCTAATACTTTGGTGTCCTTGGGAACCAGAATTTTTTGTGTGGCGGGTAGGAGGTACAAATGTGATATGGAAGTTAAAAACCCTTTAGCTCTGAATTTGAATAGGAACTATCAGTTTGAACTCAAGAGGTGCTTTATTTTCCTATCCCTATCCACTGAAAAGATCTAGAAACAATCTAGTAGCAATAAACACTCCTACCACCTAGATTTTTTTTTTTTTTCCACCTAAATCTTAAAATACCATTTTCCATGAAGGAAACCAGAGCTCGGGGTAGGTCTAGGGTGCATGTGTGCGTGCTCAGTCCTGTCTGACTCTGCGACCTTATGAAATGTAGTCTGCCAGCCTCCTCTGTCCGTGGGCTTCTGCAGGCAAGAATACTGGAGTGGGTTGCCATGTCTTCCTCTAGGGAATCTTCCCAACCCAGGGATCAAACCTGTGTCTCTTATGTGTCCTGCATTGGCAGGTGGGTTCTTTACCTCTAGTGCCCGGTCTAGGGTAGGAGATATACAAGGAAAGCATGGAACTTACCATACCAGATAGAAAAGAAGCCAGTAAACATTATCAGGGTAAAGTCAAAAGGACTCAGGAGCCAAGCCTATGGCCAAAGATGGGATAATTTTAGCATTATAAGGATAACTTAATAAACGTTAAGTATGTTTAAATCCTTGAGTTCATAATGGGTGTGTGTGTGTGTAACTGATGGTCACAAATAAAAAACCAACCTGGTCATCTGTTTGAAGGATGATATGAAACCAAATCATTATTTTTTTAAATAACTAAAACATTTATTTGTGCCGGGTTCTAGTTGCGGACCATGGGGTCTTTGGTTGTGGCATGTGGGATCTAGTTCCTTGACCAGGAATTGGGACTGCTGCATTGGGAGCTCAGAGTCTTAACCACTCACTGGACCACCAGAAAAGTCCCCAAAACATTATATTGAAGATGGTAAATTAAGGAAAAGAATCAGGCAGTTATCTTGCTGTACCTGTATAAACTGTGCCTCAGGGTAATGAAAACAGAAAATAAAAGGAGTGTCCCTTTGTAAGGGAATTCCAAAGATTATGACAGAGTTTGAGGAGAGCTTTTCTGAAATCCCTAACAAATTAATGAATCTAGGCGATCAACATCTGGGCCTGGATTCAATGGTTAAATTGAAGAAAATAGTAGAGGGGTAACCTGTAGATTAAAAGATATATAAAAGGTATACAGTAGTTTTTTTTTTTTAATGGATAAGGTTAGGCTATAATGTCTAGGGTTCTGGATTTAGGTAATACAGGAAAAAAAAGCAAGGATGTGATTATCATGAACCATGGTGTCAATTTACACCAGGAAGGAGGGACTGTGAAGATGAGGAACGTGGTGGTGATGGTGGTGGCAAAGTTTTAGTGTTTGGCAAAGTTCTATTTTTCTGGGTAATGACTTCAAGGTTCGATTTAGTTTATTAAGCTATACTTTTATTTTGTACGGTTTTCTAAATCTGTGTTTTAGTTTAAAAAATAAAGTTTAATAAAATGTGTTAACTATATTTTATCATTTATCCGGAGCTGCAGGGCATGCAATTTTGTTCTAGTTGGCAAAATCTTTTTTTTTTTTTTAATGGGGGCTTGTCCAGGCTTTTTATTTTTTAAAATTTAAAAAATTGAGGTATAGTTGTATTAGTTTCAGGTGTACAGCACAGTGATTCAGATACATATGTGTGTGTGTATATGTATTCTTTTTCAGATGTTTCTTTTATAGGTTATTACAAAATGTTTATAGTTCCCTGTGCTATACAGTAGGTCCTTATTTGTTATCTATATTTTATATATAGTAGTGTGTATATGTTAATTCCATTCTCCTGATGTATCCCTTCCTCCTACCTTCTGCTATGGTAACCGTAAGTTTGTGTTCTCTGTGTGGGTCTATTTCTGTTTTGTGAATAAGCTCACTTGTACCTTTTCAGATTCAATATATAAGTGATAGATATTTGTCTTCTCTGTCTGGCTTACTTCACTTAATATGATAATCTCCCAAGTTCATCTGTGTTTCTGCAAATGGCATTATTTTATTCTTTTCTATGGTTAATATTCCACTGTATATATATACCACATCTTTATCCATTCATCTGTTGATGGACATTTAAGTTCCTTCCACGTTTTGGCTATTGTAAATAGCGCTGCAGTGAACACCGGGGTGCATGTATCTTCAAATTCTAGTTTTCTCTGGATATGTGCCCAGGAGTGGGATTGCTGGATCATATGGCAACTCTGACTTTAGTTTTTTAAGGAACTTCCATGGTGTTCTCCATAGTGGCTGCACCAGTTTACATTCTCACCGACAGTGTAGGAGGGTTCCCTTTTCTCCACACCCCCTCCAGCATTTATTTGTAGACTTTGATGATGGCCATTTTGACCAATATTAGGCAATATCTCATTGCATTTCTCTATTAGTGAAGTTGAGATTTTTTCATGTTCCTGTTGGCCAGCTGTATGTCTTTGGAGAAACAAACAAAAAAAACGTTTTTTTGACCTTGCCATGCAGCATGTGGGATCTTAGTTCTCTGAAAGCTACTGGATTTCCAGGGAAATCTCCAGAGTAATTTTTAAGGCTAACACCTTCCTATTCCTGTGCATTTAGCTATGGTATCAGAAAGGTGCCTGGAATCCCAGTTCCCTGCCTCTTTCCAGGAAGGACTTTATTTCCAACCTATTTTCTTTCTCTTCTAAATTGTATTTACATTGCTCACTTGCCTCTTAAACTGTCAAGTCAGCAGAGTATAACATGCCTACAGGGCCCACTCTAATCCATATTGAGTGAAAAGGTGAGGACAGCTAACATATAGTCAATGGTTATTCCTTGTCAGGTATAGTTATGAGTGCCTGGCTTCACTGACTCTTAACCCAAACAACACTGTCAGATGTAGGCACATCCCCATTTTATAGCTGAAGAAACTGAGAGGCACCCCTGGCCTGAGTCTACTGTGTGCCTAACATCTCTACTATGCTACCTCTGATCATATTGTTTCAGTTATCCCATGCTGTTTATGAAGTTTTAATATGTTAGTGCAGTTTAAAATCTATTTTAGTGCCATGGACTCCATTGCTGTGTTTCAGCATGTAATCTACTCTGACTTTAGATTCCTTTTTGCTCTTTACACATTATAACTCGTTATTGGCTGTTTTCTATTAAAAAAATTTGGTGTTTCCTCCTCCAAGGTTTTCTTCTGAGGAATTTTCAGTTATTTTGTGAATATTTGTCCTCATTTTGTGGGTACAGCTTCCGTCGTACCCATCTCAGTTTATACATTCACTCAGGTGGATCCAGATCACGGGTGAAGTTACTCTCAGCCGTCACCCCTGAACAGTGCCTGTCACACAGAAGGTACTACGGAAGTGTTAGCTGCCTCAATATTGGATCAGCTCTCATGAATACTTTGTGAGTCAAAACTTCAGGGTAATGCAGGAGGAAGAACAGGTCTGAGAACTGACAGTGGAGCCGCTTCACTGGAGTGGGGTCAGAGGCTTCTGCTTCTCCGATGGGAGATTGGGAATTTTAGGCCTGGAGGCTATACTGAGCAGCTCACAGAGGTCCCTCCTTTTTAATTCCTCAGGACACCAGTAGATACTGTCTTCTCCCAGCAATTTCTACTTATCTGGCTCGGTGGTTGAGCTGCCTGTGAGAGAGATCCTTATACCACTGGGCCATGCCAGGGCAGGCTGCACTGGGACACCAGCTGCTTGGAAGAAGATTGTGAAATTAGTGTTAAAGGGAAGCCTGTGAAGACAGGCAGGAAATGAAAACAGCACAAATGTTATATAAATGAGCATTTCATTATTAGGCAGCATGTGGGGAAAGCTCTGGGGCCTGATCCCGTAGCACCCAGAGGATGAGAGTGTTGTTAAGTTGCTCATAGTTTCTGCAAGCCTAGTGGCTTACTTATTCCAGGGGAGTTGGAGTAGGGGTGGGGGGTGCTGTGCCCCCTCGCTAGCTGAAGGCTCAGGTCACATTCTGCGCACACGTCCCTCCAAGGCCTCCAGTTCAGCCAGCACTTCCTTGGGCAGATCCTGGTTGACCTGTTCTGTCAGATAGCTCCGAATGTCATGAACCTCCTGTTGCCAAAAGTCCTTGGGGAGGGAGAACAACTGGGTGGTGTCAATGGCTCCCAGGCTGCTGAGATCCAAGGCGCCTTCCTTAGGCACCAGCCCGATGGGTGTCTCCCGGGCACTCTCCTCCCCGTCGAGCCGTCGGCAGATCCAGTCTAGCACCCGGGCATTCTCTCCAAAGCCTGGCCACAGGAAGCGGCCTGCCTCGTCGCGCCGGAACCAGTTGACGTGGAAGATGCGGGGCAGCTGGACCCCCTTGCGCCCCTCCATGCTCAGCCAGTGTTCAAGGTAGCGCCCAAAGTTGTAGCCGAAAAACGGCCGCATGGCAAATGGGTCATGCATGATGACCTTCCCTGGGGAGGGGAGCAGGATGGGTAAGGAATCTCCTTTCTTACTGGAGAAAAGTATCCCGCCTCCAGCTGGAGGAAGCTGTGAAATGTCGGTGGTACTGGAATATTCTTAAGGCAGGGCTAGGGGAAGGGAGTGGGGAAAAGATACACCTGGAAGGGGTGGGCAGGAGGAAGGTCTGGCTCAGGGAGGGAGAGAAGAGGCAAGGTGGGCACAGGAGTGAAGCAGGGAGGGCACTCACCTTTGTGTTCAGCCGCTGCAGTGGCCTCGGAGCGCATGGCACTGCCCACAAACACCCCGTGGCGCCAGTTGAAGGCCTCATATACCAGGGGGACTCCTGGGACACCAGGGCACACGGTCACAGGCAGCCCTTATCTTTGCACCATCACTCTATCCCTTCTGGTGATCTCAGCTCCTACTGTCTCCTAGGACCTCCACTGTGGATTTTCAAACCCCATGCCGCCCGCCTCCACCTTGATTCTCCAGGTGGGGGCGCTCTACAGGCAGACAGCTGTAGTTAGCAATCCAGGTTGAGGCCCTCTGAGCTTTAAATACAAGAGGGAGGTGCGCCCTGATAGGGAGCCTGACTCTTAACCCAGAAGGCACAGAGCCTACATGATGTTTACCTTTGGGTCTACGGCCTCCAAAGATGATGGCGTCAATGGGGACTCCTTCTGGGGCCTCCCAGGCGGGGTCTATGATGGGGCACTGGCGAGCCGGGGCACAAAAGCGAGAGTTGGGATGCGCACAGGGCTCCTTGTCACCTGGCAGAGCAAATACAAACACTATCACTTCCAAGGGCATGTCCACTCCCAACACATATACCTTTGCAGGCACTCTTGCACAATTTCTTTTTGCCTCATCAGCTCCCTGCAACCTTGAGTTGGAGGTTGGTAGGGAGAAGGGAGCCAGAACATCTCCCCTGAAGATCAAGTTATTTATCCATGATGGTGCTGCCAACTGAGTTATGGGAGAAAAGAATGGGAGAGGAACTGGGGTTTAGCAGGATATTAATGTTTATGCTAAGTTACAGAACTTGGCCAGTGCTCAAGGGAATGGGGTTAAATACTGTCGTAGAGTTATAATAGAAATTTTGCCCCAGAAACTCTTCTTTTATGAGATTATTATTTAAATAAACACTCAAACCTAAAGCAAAAACTGAGACTGTCAGGTCAGTATTTCAGATAACTGACTTTCCATCAGCAAATGGCGGAAGACAGAATTTCCTGAGTTATCAAAATGCAAACAGGAACTAATTTTAAAGCTAGCAGTATTTTGGTAATTTCCCTGGGTCTGCTTAGACCCTGCTGGAGTGACAGGGCTTGAAGAACTCAGTTGAGGACGTAACCTGGACAGTGGTAACCTGAGGAGACCATTTTAGGCCCCTTCAGATGCATGGAGAGGAGTTGGGACCAAGTCAGTGGCATATGTATAAAGCCCCATCATGGGGGCCCTGAATGGGCACAGTGCTTTCTCTGCTAGAAGTTGCTGCTCAAACCTGGGGGGCAAGGGAGTCACAGACCCAGTGTACCCTGCCCTGCTCCAGCCCCAGCTCCTGCCTCCACTCTCATATAAGCACCATCCCTTACGCTTCTCTCTGGCACTTTCATCCCCAGTTCAGGACCTAGCTCAGGGTATTATTCTGAGAATTGAAGCTGGTACAACACGCCCTAGTAATACCCCTGAATCCAGAGATGATGAAAGGGTTGGGCAACTAGCCTGTGGGGAAATATGAAAGTTTCTTGGATTTCTCAGTTGGGTGGGAAGGCTGAGGAGGGCTTAATGATGGTGTTAGAGAAAATGAAGGATGATTAGATGAAGAGTGTGACTGCTAAGCCAGCCTGGAAAACTTGAATGTAAGCTTCAGTGACCACAGGCCACCCTCCCCTGCTAAGCTCTTCTTTGCTCCCAACCCTAGATCTCGGCTCTCTAAATGCCAAAGGCCACTAAAAGCTGAAGGTCCAGAGTGCAGGGCTGGGGGAAGGGGAGGGCGGCAGGGCACTGGAGAGTAATGACAGGGTTGAGAAACTAGCTTCCAGGAGAGGCTAAAGAGCTGGTCTAACTTCGTTTGAAAGGACTGGGGTGAATATGTTGGAAGAGCAGGGGAAAGTTAACAATACTGACCTTTAGCCAATGGTTATTTTAGGGGGGTGGTGGTGGGGACCCATGGGAGGGGAGGGGCAGGCTTCCTCCTTCCTAATGGGTCAACTTTATGGATTGTGCTTTGAGTCCAATTCTTTCTGTAATAATTTCCAAGACAGCCCTTCCCCTTTAAAAACATTCAGCTTATATTAATTGAGAATTTACTATGTATTCAGCACTATGTTGAACCTTTTACATGCATTATTTAATCCTCCAACACCTTGTGAGCTAGGTACTGTAATAACTACCCCCATTCAAGTGATGGGGACCCTGAAGCTCAGGAGGTTTTAGCAACTCAGTCAGGCCACAGAGCCAATGTTTGGTGGAGCTGGGATGTGACTTGAGATCTTGCTTAGGGTTAGAAAACAGAACATTCATAACTCCCTGTGCCTCCCAGAGTTCCTGGGAGGTGGCTGCAGGTTGAGGAAAACTTTACATCAACAAGGTGCTGAGCCCCGGGTCTGACTAACCCCTCATACCAGGTTTCCAGGGTTTGCCTAGCCAGGAGGTCACGGTGATGCCAGGTGGAAGAGGCTGATCAATGCCCTCCCAATACACGCCGCCATCGCTGGTCTCAGCCACGTTGGTGAAAATGGTGTTACTCTGGATTGTGGCCATAGCATTGGGGTTGGTGGTGGCAGAGGTGCCAGGGGCCACCCCAAAGAAGCCATTCTCAGGGTTGATGGCCCGGAGTCGACCTGTCGAGAGGAGAAGTGAAAAAAAGGAAGGACTAACCAGGAAGAGTTGAGAGGCTCAGTCTTGGAAGGTCTTGCTCAGCTCCTCCCTGCCCTGAGCTAGACCCTAGATCTGAGGGGAAAGGCTCTGCATCTCCAGGGTAGGGGGCTGCCAGGAGGCAGGGGGGGTGGGGCGGTCGTTCAGGAAAATGTTCTCACTGACAAAGTTCACCCTGAGCAGTGAGGGGAGCGTCGAACCAGAACCCAGAGTATGATCTGAGGGCCTCTCACCATCACTGTCAAACCTCATCCAGGCGATGTCATCCCCCACACACTCCACTTTCCAGCCTGGCAGTGCCGGCCGCATCATGGCCAGGTTTGTCTTGCCACAAGCACTGGGGAAGGCGGCTGCCACATAGCGCTTCTTCCCCGCTGGATTGGTGATACCTAGGATCTGCGAGTTGGGGAGAGAGAGGACAAGGAAGAGAGCACCAGACAGAGGTCAGGAATGGTCTGCCTGGGAAGGACAGTTAGGGGTCGACAGGGAGGACCAAGGTTTATTCACTATTTGGGTACACCGCCTGGCCATGGGGCCTGGGGTGGCAGCAAGGGGAAGCCCCCCAACAGTCAGCAGCTTCAGGCCAAAACTTCAGGCATTTGGGCTGAGTCCTTGGCCTCCAGTCTGGCAGTGGAGAGGCGAGGCTGAGGCTGACTGGTCAGGCCCTGCCCCTGGCCTGCCCCCTTCAGATCCTCACCAGCCCCTCACCAGCATGTGCTCCGCCAGCCAGCCCTCATCCCGGGCCAGCCGAGAGGCGATGCGAAGGGCAAAGCACTTCTTGCCCAGCAGGGAGTTGCCACCATAGCCGCTGCCGAAGGAGATGATCTCCCGCTGGTCAGGCACGTGGCCAATCAGGGTTTTCTCTGGATTGCATGGCCACTGGCTCACCGGCTCCCCTGGGGACAATGGATTCATGGGGCTGCTGGCAAGGGCATCAGGCATCAGGGTGTCAGGGGCTGGAGGGACTGGGGTTGGCAGGAAAGACACTGGGAGCAGTGGTGTTGTCAATGGGTGGCTAAAACCTCCTACCTCATGACACCTGTCAGCTCCTGTGCCCCTATTCTTGGATAATTCTTCTCAATCTTGTGCAAATGACTTTGTCACCACAGACTCACTCCCAGCCCACTCCTGCTCTAGAACATGGGACTTTACTATCTCACTAATCAGGATGGCTAGGATGTGGGGTTCCCTCTGAATACAAGCTGGCCTCTGTGTCCTCCCCTGGGCAGAGCAGGTGCTCACCTTGCCCAGTCAAGGGTTGGCCCACAGAGTGAAGACACTTGACAAAGTCGCCATCTCCCAGGGCCTGAAGCACAGGTGTCCCCAACCGAGTCATAATCCGCATGCTTGCCACCACGTAGGCAGAGTCCGTGAGCTGCACTCCGATGCGGGACAGCGGGGAGCCCACGGGACCCATGCTGAACGGAATCACGTACATGGTTCGGCCTATGGAGGAAAACGCCCCCTGGATGAAGGGTTCCAACCTGTTGATACCTTCAGTGCCCCTGCATCTGTGTCCCTGCCCTGATTACCCAGCATGCAGCCTGGAAACCTCTCATCCACAGCTTGCTGGAACTCAGCTGGGGACATCCAGTTGCCCAGCTGCCCACGGGCCCCACCAGCCGGGAGTGGCACCGTGTCCCGTTGAGAAGGAGTTACAATCACCGTCTTGCTCTCTACTCGTGCCACATCCTTGGGGTCTGTGCAGGCCAGCCAGCTGGGGGAGAGCGGATATCAAGAAGATAGTGGCCAGCAGACTGCCCTCACCCCAGACCCACTCTTTCATGTCCAGCTTTGTCTCCAGGTCTTCTGTTGGCCTTATTTTTTCCCATCCATTTGCATCTCAGTTCTTGCCCCAGATTTTTTTTTTTTAATTTTTGGATCTTAGTTTGCGGCATGCCAAGCACATGGGCTCAGTAGTTGCAGTGTGTGGGCTTAGTTGCTCTGCACCATGTGGGATCTTAGTTCCTGGACCAGGGATCAAACTCACGTCCTCTGCTTTGCAAGGCAGATTCTTAACCACTGGACCACCAGGGAAGTTCTCTCCCCAAGATTTTGTCCCAGTCTAAGGGGTAGTTCCCTTGGCCCCCAGCCCTCTAATGGCCTGTGCCCTGGCAGAAACTCCCTGAATTTGTTAAGTAAAAAAAAAAAAAAGTAAAGGCTTTTATTTGTATCAGCTTAACATAAAAAACCACAATAATTTCTGATGGTTTCCCTCAAAGCTCCATTCTGCTTATTCCATTGGCATGGTCTATTTAAAATTGGATTTTGTCTCGGTAAACACAAAGTGGCCTCGTCCACGGAGCTGCCCCCATTTCACAGGTTGCTGGGCTCAGGACTTACCAATTGTTGTACTTAGGGAGTTTTCGGATGAGTCCCTGCTGTTCCAGCAGGGCCAGTGTGGCAGTGTTCTCCGCCTCGGTCCCATCACAGATGTGGATGCCCTCTGGTTGGCACAGGCGGGCACTGTGCTCCACAAAGTCTCGAACCTTAGCAGGCAGTTGGCCCAGATCTCCGCTGAGGACTCGCAGCGTCTGGATGCTACACCGTGACGCCCAACCCCAGGGGCTCAGCCTGTGCCAGCTAAGCCTGCAAGAGAAGAAACAGAGAGGTAATGGGCCAGGTGTTCTCATGGAAGATGGGCAAGTCAAGGGTACAGAGGGCTGGGCCTCTAAAGACGAGCTAAAGTCTGTCTGGGTATAGGCACCACGAAGAAGTCAGACTAGGTGAAGGAGACGGGTTCAGGCCATGTGTATTTTGTGGCCTTTATGAGGCTTAGTGAGGGTGTCTCCTGATTAGCAAGGGACAGGTATCACCAAATGAGCATAAAGGCACATGTCTGGCAATATGGAAGTATATGTTTAGGCATGCTGATGTTATTGTAGGCTTGGCTCATGCCCATGATTTACTATGTCTGGTCAATGTCTGGAAATGAGCAGGTGTCCTGTGGCCCAAATGTCAATAAATTGTGCCCAGGTGACAGCTTCATGTGTCTGGTGTTCTTTTCATTCTCAAATATAGTTTTGCATGCTGGAAGACTGTGAAAGCTTCAAGCAGAGGACCAGGTCTGGGACATGGTTAAGTCCCAGTTTTCTCAATTTGGGCCCTTGCACAAAGAGTGGGTGATCGGATCTCAGGGTTCCAGGCATTGTTTCTGTGGCTGCCCAGCGGCCCAACAAGGATTGGATAAAATGTTGCCACTGGGTAGGTAGGTATTTTCAAACTGTGTGGAAGGCTGACTGTCAGGGAATATCACTGGCTGGGCTGCATGCCCCAATTCTTAGAACAGAGCCCCTGGAATCTGTCCCTTCACACCCCTAGGAGAGGGAAAAGTAGGGTCTGCTCTGATTGGCCTGGACCCAAGGTGGAGTGATCCAGAGAGAGCAAAGGCCAAGAAAGGGAAGTTACCCTCCTCCTATGCCAGGGCCTTGCCCACCAGAAACTGTACCCCACACGCCCAGTACTGCATGACCCTGTCCCTCCCTTGGCTCTCTTTCCTAGAACACAAATTGCCTAGAGCTTTGGAGGTGGGGTGGAGCATTAGACTCCAGGGTGCTCAGACTCACAGGGAAGAAGCCTGGGGAGGAGAGGACACTCAGGCTGTGCCTGGAAGCTGGGTGGCTTCACTGGGCAGGGCAGGGTGGAGACCTAGTGTGGCCCTAGGGGCAGAGGAGGAAGCCTTCTGGGACCTGTTCTGTTCTGCCTCTGAGAGTTTCCCCCAAGCATTAATTTTAAAGGCATTCAGCCTTGGGGAGAACCTCTCTCTGTGGGGAGGCTGCCTCTGGGAGTCTCCTGTGAAGCTCCCCCTGCTCTTCTCCAGTCTCTGGAGTGGGACCTTCTCCTTTTTATCTGCTCCAGAGACCACCCACAATGGCTGGCCTAGTGGAACCAGCTGTGGGAGAGACAGCGGGTCGGCTCAGACTCTGAGACAAAAGCTGAGAAGGGAGACTACAGAGGGAAGACAGAAAGCTGTGAAAAGGGGGTGACGATAGACAGGCAGGGCCTGGGGGTTCGTCCTGGACAGGGGATGAAGCCAGCCAGGTAAGAATGAAGGCAACTTAGTCCCTACCTCTACCATGCCTTCCTCCTTCTTGGGACCCCAGACTCCTCTAGCTGTGCAGGGCTCCCCGCCAGGTTCCCATCCGGGGAAGGCCGGGGAATGGCTGTTTACCTTCTACCTTCTTTAGGGAGCTCTGAGCTCAGTCCCCAGGGGGTTCGTGCATCCTTGACCCCAGGGCCCTACTTTTCCTCACTGCAACCTGTGGAACCATTCACATCTGTACCAAGCAAAGGAGGAGATATGGGGATTCGGCCCCGCGAGGGCGAGAGAGGAGGGGAAAGGAAGTTCTGAGAGTGGCAGATACAGACGCTGTGGTCAGGGACCAGTAAAGCAGGGAGAGGGAGGAGGGGACGGAAACCGAGACACCCGGAGCGGCTGAGGCCGCCCCGATCTCCGGCGTGACGCACGACCCGAGAGGACGAGATCCAGACACACTCGCCACCTGCCCGCCTCCTCCTCTCGGATGCACAACCAGGCTGAGCGGGGCGAGCAGGACAACGCATATGGCAGCCCTGAGCGGGCGAGCGCGGCGGAAAGTGAGGGTCGGCCCCGGTCTGGGGGTCACTCACCGCAGGCCGGGGCGGTACACAGCGGCCATGGCACCTGCGCTGGGGCTGCGGGGTGGCCGCGAGAACCGAGCGGAGCCGGGGAGATAAGGAAGGCGGGGAACGAGGGAGCAGCGCCGAGAGCGGGAGCTCAGGCTAGGCGGGAGGCGCTTAAAAAGGAGGCGGGCCGGCGCAGGGGCGGGACCCAGCAGCGCCGGGAGACCCTCTCTCCGCCCCCGTGCTACCCGCGGGTCCGCCCAGCCGCGGCCCCAGCCGCTGCATCCTAGCCCCCAAACCCTTGTCTCCCATTGGAGGATTGGTTCCTCTCCTCGGCTCCCCTCCCCGAAGCCCCGCCCCACCGGTCCGCCTTGCCCACTGCACATGATGTAATTTTGAGGACTCTTGCTCCTGGGAAATAGCGACTGGCAGGCACCGTGGCAAACAAGCCAAGAATTAGGGGCGAGGCCAGGGGCTGAACCCACGGGAAGCTGGAGGTTTAGAAGCCGGGGGCTGGGGCTTTGCCTTTCCCTTTCCTCCCGGGGCTTGGGCACTCTGGGCCCAGGCTCTTCTGTTGTCCAGGACTCTAATATCATGGTTCCCGCAGTCCCTAGCTCCCAAACCCCTGTTTCTTCTCCCAGAGATGAGGATTCTTCTCTGCCCTACCATGGTGGTAATGTCTCTCCACCCCAGAATCTCTTCTTTGGGGCTCTGGGCTGATCATTCCCTCCACATTCCCCTGAAGAACGCATCTGCCCCAGCCAACCATCAAGTCCTCTGGTAATTTCTCAAGTTATGTCTCCATCCAGACATCTGTCTTCAGCTTGAGGCCCTGGGTATTATCCCAAATGCCATAGCATCTCAAACTCAACATGGCTATGGTAAGCCAGCATCCATTCCTTATTTCTGTTAATAGCACCCTGATGTTCCTTTGGGGAACCACCTCCTCAAACTCTGTGGTCCTGTGGCCTCTTGGGGGTGGGCTCTGAGCTTGGCCAAATTGTGTGTTCTTTACTCTGGCCATAGCCAGTGGAAATGTTCAGGAATGGGGATGGTGTCTCTCTCTCTCAGGCTTATTCTGTCAGCTTTCAAAATGGGCTCCCTGTCTGCTGGGGTTGCTGGACTGGAGGAACCTAAGCCTGATGCTGCTGGGTGTCAGCTTGGCCCTTCAAAGGAGAAACCTGCCTGAGATGGAAGCCAGTCTAGAGGAAGCAGGCCGACGGACGGAGAGCAACAGATTCCTGATTCGAGAGTTCAGTTCAGTTCATTTCAGTCGCTCAGTTGTGTCCGACTCTTTGCGACCCCATGAATCGCAGCACACCAGGCCTCCCTGTCCATCACCAACTCCCGGAGTTCACTCAGACTCACGTCCATCGAGTCAGTGATGCCATCCAGCCATCTCATCCTCTGTCATCCTCTTCTCCTCCTGCCCCCAATCCCTCCCAGCATCAGCATCTTTTCCAATGAGTCAATTCTTCGCATGAGGTGGCCAAAGTACTGGAGTTTCAGCTTCAGCATCATTCCCTCCAAAGAAATCCCAGGGCTGATCTTCAGAATGGACTGGTTGGATCTCCTTGCAGTCTAAGGGACTCTTGGTGAACCCAGGCTGCATCCTGGACTCAACCTCATGTGTATGTATTTGGGACAATTTCTTCCAGTCCCTACATCCAAACTCTGTCTATAGCCACTCCACTGCAAGCATCTGCCTCTTTGTGCCTGCTTTCTGGCCTAAAGATGTGCACACTGGTGGTGTCACAACCACCCTTTCAAAGTGATGCTGAAAGCCCAGCTTGTCTGTACACTAGTGCTGAATCTAATCTTGGCAACAGAGTTTTGGGTGAAGTAGAAAAGAATTAACTTTATTACTTTGCCAGGCAAAGGAGGCTACAGTGGGTTAATGCCCTTAAAACTGTGTGTCCCAATTTGGAGAAGATAGTGAGAAATTTTATAATAATTGTTCAAAGAGAGCATGATCAATTTGTGGATGTTCTTCTGATGGGTTGGTGGTGAGGTAAGTAGAAGTCAGCATCATCAACGTTCATCATCAACTGGTACATGCTTGTGGATAGCATACCATCATTTGATAACTTCTCCCACCTGGAAAAGTTTTCAGAATTTGCAAAATAACTCAATGATATTATTATGTATATCAGTTGCTAGGGAAACAGGACCTTGCCCCATAGTTGCCCTTAACTGTCTCCCTGGTCTTGCATCCCTTCCCTTCCCCAAGCAGTTCAAGTTAACAACTGCTTGAATCTGTCCATTGGAGCTCAGGGAAGGTCATGGAGGCTGAATGAGGGCTGTTTCCTATAATCAAAGAAATGGGGGACACAGAAAGTCTTTGCACCTAGGAGCCCCACGGAGCCTAGCTTGATATCAATAGGTCATCATCTCTTGTGCTCTCATGGTTCCCTATCAGCAAATGGAACCACTATCTAGCCAGTTGCCCCAGAGGAACCTGAATCAGTCTGGACTCTTCCTTCCTTATCTTCCACAGCCAATCACACACCAGGACCTTTGGATTTGTACTTCACAATTAGCTCTCAAATCAGTGTCTGTCCACTTGACCCTTGCCTTAGTTCAAGGTTTATCTCTCACTTGGCTTCAGACAATAGCTTCCAAGCACCTGCTTGGCCTCCCACATCTCCAAATGCTACTCCCTCTCCCTCCCACTAAGTTCTTCTCCGAACTTTGCACATAAGTGCACTTTGGAAAATTAAGAGAGAAGGATAGTGTTTATTGTATGGCCACTAGGTGCCAGGCTCTGAACCAGCAGTTTTACACGCATGTGTGTGCGTGTTCAGACGTGTCTGACTCTTTGCGACCCCAGGGCTGTAGCCCGCCAGGCTCCTCTGTCCGTGGGATTTCCCAGGTGAGAATACTAGAGTGGGTTGCCATCTCCTCCTCCAGGGGAATCTTCCCGGCCCAGGGATGGAACCTGCATCTTCTGGGTCTCCCGCACTGGCAGGCAGATTCTTCACTGCTGAACCGCTGGGGAAGTTCTCTACATGCACAGCCTCATTCCATTTCACAACAACTCTGTTTTATCGATGTGGCCACTGAGGCTTAGAGTTTAAGCCATTTTTTCAAAGTCACACAGCTGATCAGCAGGAGAAACAGAATCTGAATCCAAGTTTTTCTTTTTTTTTGAATCCAAGTTTTTCTCACTCTAGTTACCAAGTTGGTTTTTTCCCCCTGCAATTCTATATTGTCTCTGATTTATCATTAAGAAAAAAAAAATGAGATCATAGCATTCTTAGGCTTAAAATTCCTTGAAGGCTTCCTACCACATGACAACTGATGTCTTTCATAATTTGGCTTCTGTTTATCCAGTGGTATCACCTCCCGCTCCTTACTTGCTGTCTTCTCTCCTATATGCCAAACTCTGCAGTTTCCAGAGCACACCTGGGAATCCTTTCTGCCTTTCAGGTTTAAATTAAACATCACCTCCCGTGTGAAGGTCTGTGTGCCCCTTAGAATTAACATCTCTCTCATCTCTGTTAGCTCTATACTGTGTGCATACCTATATCTTTGAATTAATTGTACTTTATTATAGTTGTTTTTGTGTCTCTGTAATCCCTGGGCCTTCTTTTAGCCTGACCCACAAGATGGTCCAGTGTCAGAGGAACACCACCAGGGGGCAGGGCAAGCCCTGGCTTGGTCTGCATTTTCTGTTCCCCAGGGCCCTCTGGTTCACCCCATGGATGTCTCACAGAACCTCTGCAGTAGATACTAGGACTCTGGCCCAGATCCCCACTTTAGAATCACAGCACTTATTGAAACTGAGTGGGTCCCTATGGGACCCTCCCAGATACAAATCCTTTTTGTGTCCCCAGTTTCTTATTTGGAGGAAAAAGGCTTTAGCTTCCTAGACCTTCCCTGAGTACCAAAGGGCAGATTCAGGGAGGAGAGATAATGCAAAAACAGAGGAGGAGCAGTCCAGAAAGGATAGTGTGGCTATAAAGCAGGGTCCTGGTTCCTCCTCAAGGGATATCAGTTCAGCTCAGTTCAGTTCAGTTGTTCAGTCATGTCCGACTCTTAGTGACCCCATGGACTGCAGCACGCCAGGCCTCTCTGTCCATCACCAACTCCTGGAGTTTACTCAAACTCATGTCCATTGAGTCAGTGATGCCATCCAACCATCTCATCCTCTGTCATCCCCTTCTCTTGCCTTCAGTCTTTCCCAGCATCAGGGTCTTTTCAAATTAGTCAGTTCTTTGCATCAGGTGGCCAAAGTATTGGAGTTTCAGCTTCAGCATCAGTCCTTCCAATGAATATTCAGGACTGATTTCCTTTAGGATGGACTGGTTGGATCTCCTTGCAGTCCAAGGGACTCTCAAGAGTCTTCCCCAACACCACAGTTCAAAAGCATCAATTCTTCTGCACTCAGCCTTTTTTATAGTCCAACTCTCACATCCATACATGACTACTGGAAAAACCATAGCTTTGACTAGACAGACCTTTGTTGGCAAAGTAATGTCTCTGCTTTTGAATATGCTGTCTAGGTTGGTCATAACTTTCCTTCCAAGGACTAAGCGTCTTTTAATTTCATGGCTGCAGTCACCATCTGCAGTGATTTTGGAGCCTCCCAAAATAAAGTCTCTCACTGTTTCCACTGTTTCCCCATCTATTTGCCATAAAGTGATTATGCCAAAGCCTTTGACTGTGTGGATCACAATAAACTGTGGAAAATTCTGAAAGAGATGGGAATACCAGACCACCTGACCTGCCTCTTGAGAGATTTGTATGCAGGTCAGGAAGCAACAGTTAGAACTGGACATGGAACAACAGACTGGTTCCAAATAGGAAAAGGAGTACGTCAAGGCTGTATATTGTCACCCTGTTTATTTAACCTATATGCAGAGTACATCATGAGAAACGCTGGACTGGAAGAAACACAAGCTGGAATCAAGATTGCCGGGAGAAATATCAATAACCTCAGATATGCAGATGACACCACCCTTATGACAGAAAGTGAAGAGGAACTAAAAAACCTCTTGATGAAAGTGAAAGAGGAGAGTGAAAAAGTTGGCTTAAAGCTCAACATTGAGAAAACAAAGATCATGGCATCCGGTCCCATCACTTCATGGGAATAGATGGGGAAACAGTGGAAACAGTGTCAGACTTTATTTTTCTGGGCTCCAAAATCACTGCAGATGGTGACTGCAGCCATGAAATTAAAAGACGCTTACTCCTTGGAAGGAAAGTTATGACCAACCTAGACAGCATATTCAAAAGCAGAGACATTACTTTGCCAACAAAGGTTCGTCTAGTCAAGGCTATGGTTTTTCCTGTGGTCATGTATGGATGTGAGAGTTGGACTGTGAAGAAGGCTGAGTGCAGAAGAATTGATGCTTTTGAACTGTGGTGTTGGAGATGACTCTTGAGAGTCCCTTGGACTGCAAGAAGATCCAACTAGTCCATTCTGAAGGAGATCAGCCATGGGATTTCTTTGGAAGGAATGATGCTAAAACTGAAACTCCAGTACTTTGGCCACCTCATGTGAAGCATTCACTCATTGGAAAAGACTCTGATGCTGGGAGGGATTGGGGGCAGGAGGAGAAGGGAATGACAGAGGATGAGATGGCTGGATGGCATCACTGACTCAATGGATGTGAGTCTGAGTGAACTCCGGGAGGGGTGATGGACAGGGAGGCCTGGCGTGCTGGGATTCATGGGGTCGCAAAGAGTTGGATGCGACTGAGCCACTGATCTGATCTGATCTGATCTGATGGAACCAGATGCAATGATCTTAGTTTTCTGAATGTTGAGTGTTAAGCCAACTATTTCACTCTCCTCTTTCACTTTCACAAGAGGCTCTTTAGTTCTTCTTTGCTTTCTGTCATAAGGGTGGTGTCATCTGCATATCTGAGGTTATTGTAATTTCTCCCTGCAATCTTGATTCCAGCTTGTGCTTCATCCAGCCCAGCGTTTCTCATGATGTACTTTACACATAAGTTAAATAAGCAGGGTGACAATATACAGCCTTGATGTACTCCTTTCCCAATTTGGAACCAGTCTGTTGTTCCATGTCCAGTTCTAACTGTTGCTTCCTGACCTGCATACAGATTTCTCAAGAGGCAGGTCAGGTGGTCTGGTATTCCCATCTCTTTAAGAATTTTCCACAGTTTGTTGCGATCCACACAGTCAAAGGCTTTGGCATGGTCAACTCAACAACACAAGTGAACAACCTCAAGGGATATATATAAAAATACCTTTGAGTTCTTCTGCAGCAACTGAGGCCCCCGCCCAGGTTATTGTTCAGTTGCTAAGGTGTGTCGACTCTTTGCGATCCCATAAACTGCAGCAGACAGGCTTCCCTGTCCTTCATTATCTTCCTAAGTTTGTCCACCCAGGTGGAGAATGGTAACTTCAGGCTGAGCACACGATCCCTGGAACACAGCCCTGTTACCTCACCAGCAAGCAGTCAGAAGAAAAAATTCACACACCCTAAAGGCCCTACCCCAGATTTTGTCTATAAAATCTTCTTCCAGAAACCCACTGGGGTTTCTGAGCACGAGCCACACTTTCTCCTTGCTTGGCCCTGCAGTAAACCTTTCTCTGCTCCAAACTCCCACATTTCAGTTGGGCCTCACTGTGCTTCATGGGGTATGCAAACTTGCATTTAGTAACAGGTGCAGGGTGTGACCAGCCTTGTCTTACTCTGCATTTTCTGCTCCCCAGGGCCCTCTGGGTCTCCCCTTGGATGTCTCACAGATCCCCCGTTGTGGGTGCTGTGGCATGCTGCCCAGATCCTTCAGGATCCTGTCTCAGCTGCTGAGTGTTGGCTGCTGATAGTGAAGAGCTGAGCACTTCCCTGGGTACCACCTATGGCTGAAGGGAGCTGTCTTGCCAAATGTGTATGCCTCTTTCCTGGGGCAGCCTGTGTCCAGTGGCTGATTGGTTCAGGGGTCCAGAGTCCCAGCCCCTTTCTCTCAATTGAGGACACTCTGAAGTTTCATCCTAGCTCCAGAGCTCCTATAGGGTCAGCTGAAGCCTCTGTTTCAGCCATAATGCTCTTCAGCTCTTCTCTCTATCCAGTGCTGCTTCCCTCACAGACTCTGAAAATCCTCCCATCAAACCACCTGTACACAAGTTTCCATCTTGGAGTTGTTATTTTTTTTTCCAGCTTAAGATATCTCCCCAACTCAACTTGGATACTGCATTAACCCCCTAATCTGACTCTTGATTCCATTTTGGCCATCCTTCACAGTAGATCTGAAGTGGTCTTTTAAACACAACCTGATCATTCCACGTCCTTGCTGAAAATCCTTTAGTAGCTTCTCATTGTTCTTAAGGGCTTCCCCCGTGGCACAGAGGTAAAGAATCCACCTGCAATGCAGGAGCCGCAGAAGACGTGAGTTCGATCCCTGGGTTGGGAAGATCCCCTGGAGGAGGAAATGGCAACCCACTACAGTATTCTCGCCTGGAGAATCCCATGAACAGAGGAGCCTGGTGGGCTACAGTTCAGAGGGTCTCAAAGAGTTGGACATGACTGAAGCGACTCAGCATGTTCTTTTTAAAGTCCATATCCTAAACTTGGCCTACAAGTCTCTGCATGATCCAGCCCCACCCTCACCTATCACCATGCTTCCCACTTTGCTTGGTCTTTGCTTTTTGGCTAGTTTTTTTTTTCAGTTTCATGCTTTTTTTTTTTTTCAATTTCATGTATGTGTCTACCTCTTCCCTGCCCAGAGCCCTTGCATAGATTATTCCTGTGACTTGGAATCCCCATCTTCTCCACCCCTCCAGACACAGTCCCTTTTTACTCCCCTGACTAGTCTCAGTTTAATGTGACTTCTTTAGGCTAGTTGTTGCTGCAATGCCACTGCCTCCCCTGCCCCCACATTAGATTAGGTTCCCATGAAATAAAGTCTCATAGGTCCCTGCCCTTCTCTTGCATAGCACGCATCTTCATATAATGAATTATTTTTACGTAGGCCCATCCCTAACTAGAGGCTCTAAATATTTGAAATGTATGACTTAAACAAGCTAACAACTATTAAACAAATATTCTATTCTTCTACCTTGACAAATACACACATAATGGTCTGGAATTTGAATTCAAATTTGGATTTTGTTTGGAATTCTCAGGATTCCACAGCAGAATGTGGTATTGTGGGGGAAGGCATCTCTTTGGATCCACTTCTTTTCCCACCTCTGACACCATCTTCTACCACAAGGGGACTCCTTTGCATGCATGTAGACCTTCCTGTCTACACAGCCCAATTCTGTCCACAGTCTCCTGCCAATAGCCACTCCTTGGCCACCCCCTGGGTCTAAGGATGTGTATCTGAGTAGTGTGATCTACCCTTGGGAGGGCAAACCCAGGAAAGAGGTCCATGTGGGCCCTAGAAGTGGGCTTGGGGCCCTTTGCACAGAGAATTCCTAAGTATGTGAAGTATAGTCCAGAAGGCACTTGGGGTATGGGCAGGGGAGGCCTGGACTCCTCGCTGCAAGGGACATAGCCAGAAGAGGGCCAGAGAGATGCCTTCCAAAACACAGGGCCCAGGGCAGGGGCTATTCCTACCTGGGCCCAAGGGCAATAAACTGACATTTCCCTGGTTCATCAGTCTGTAAGCTTCACAAAGATGGGGCTGGTGATGGTCTGATTTACTGAGGGTCCCTAGTGCCCAGCATATTGTTTGGTGCAGAGTAGGTGTTTAATCAATATTTGTCAAATGAATGAATGTATGAGAGGTAAACCAAGAAGAGGTCTGAGGATTTGGATGCATTACTGATGATCTAGATTGTACAGGTTGTACAGGACTGCAAAACGGGGGGCGCAGGACAGAAGAGAAGGGCAGGGAACCCCAGATCACTGGCTCTGTCTCCCTTCCTCTCCTTCGTCTTTGTTCCCTGCCCCACTCCTCCAGGACCTTTGCCTACCTAGGCTCCCTCCACATGGTCTAGCATCCCTCTATCTGTATCCTTTTACCTTTAGTTCCTTTGTCTACTGCTCTTTTTCTGTGGCCCGACCATCAATTTGTCTGTTATGAATTTGTTTCTAGTTCTTGGTTGCCAGTCTTACCTTCCTCTCTCCCTTCTTCTGCCACTTTTACTCTTCTAGCCCCTTGTTCCCGTCACCTCTTACTCCCTCTTGATCCCCTCTTGGAAACTTTCTTCTCTCTTTTAGTTCCCCATGGCCCTTCGCCCAACTCTGCGTTTTGCCCATGTTCCTCTGTCTCCTTCAATCCAGATTGCTGGGGAGCCCCTGACTTGTTCTGTCCTCTCGCCCAAGTCTATACTTACTGCCTCCTTAGCTAAGTCTTCCTGCCTCCCTTCCTGTTTTGTCCTTCCCAGAGTCCACCTGGTTTCATCTTTCTCATCCCCATTTCCCTGTCCCTGCTTGTCCTTGAGCCAGACAGTCTCAGCATGTAGCCCCCTCCTGCCAAGAAAACCTATGAAGCACCTTGTGGGTCCTTGCTGGCTACTGCAGGTTCTTCCCTCTGTGCCCTTAGTCCTTTCCCCTGGCCCAGCCCTCACCCCCCAGACTCCTTTCCCTGGTCAGTGGTGCCTGGTCTGAGCCCCGAGCGGCTCAACTTGCCTGAGCTTGTTTAGTCTGACTCCTTTAGCCCGTTAGGGGCTTAGTCCTCCCACCTCTCCTTTGAGCGCTCCAGTAAACAAGAGGATCAGTGCAGACCTGACAGCTGCTGGGGGGCAAGTGTCTGGCTAGACCAGACCGGGCCTGCGAAAGGGGCTGCAGTCAACACTTGCTATTTCTTCTTCACAGGGAAATTCTGAGGCCTCTTTCCTGTGGATTTACCTTAGAACCCCATTCCATGGGCATATGTATGGGGTCCCTAGTCTCCATGGTTCCCATTCCCATTGTGTGGCCTTGTTCCCAGGCCTTGGGTTTTGTTTGTTTGTTTTTCTTTTGCAGCAATAACACTAGATCCAGGCCATCACACCACTTGAATGATGACAATGGCTTCTGCTCCATAAAATGGAGGCCAAGTGTGGAAAGACAGGTATCCTTTGATGGAATTCTTTATATGTATGTGTAGAGAGAGAGAGAGAGGAGAGACCACACCCACCCACCCCCCCCCACACACACACATACCCCAGAGAAAGCTGAGTTGACTACAGGTATTCTGTAGACCAGGGGTTCTACTTTAGTGTTCATCAAAATAACCTGGAGGACTTATAAAAACACAGAGTTTTGGGGTCCTATCCCCAAAGCGTCTGATTTAGTAAGTTTGAGATGATTCCAGAGAACTTGCATTTTTTAACAAGTTCCCAGATGGTGCTGCTGATCTGGGGACCCCAGTCTGAGAACCGCTGTCTTCCGAATCCTAATCCACCAGCTCTTAACCTAACTCCAAAGGCTGGGACCCAGTTAAGTTTTATAATTGATGATCCCTGGGGCTGATGGACACCCAGGTTTCTCTTTGGGTGGGGAAAGAAGACCTGTTAACCCCATGGAGTGTTTGGATGTCCTTAGAAATTAGAGAATAGCCTTTAACTCCTGGAGTTCTATTCCAGTACAGACTCTATTTAAACAGCTTCAGACAGGTTTAAACATCTCCTTGGCTAATACCTAGTATCCCTGTTCCAACTTCTACATGGGGATGATAGCTCTAAGAGGTGTTAGGGGATTAGGCTGAAAATGTAGGTCACCCCCCAGCCATCTGGGAACCAGGAGGAGTGAGAGAGGAAGAGAGCGGTTCAGAGACACACAAGGAAAAGGTGAGGGGAAGCAGAGGGCAAATGAGGGCAGTTTCAAAAGTGCCTTGGATGGATTGATGGTGATTGGATTTCAGTGTCCCGAGGTGGCCCGGAAGGAAAGAAGGAGCAGGGCTCCTCATTTCCCTTATGCTCCTGCTCCCAAGCTGCCTGTCCTGGGGCTGGGTCCCCAGCAATGAGAGAGGCTGGGAATAGATTAGGCAGGTCCTGAAGGGTTGTTTATCTTTCTGATGCCATAACTGTGAGGGGCATGAGGTGGGAGTGAGGTAGGCAGCAGAAATGTAAGGATTCCTGAAAACAGGAAACAGATTCAACAGGCCAGGTGAGAGTGGGCTTGGGAGAATTCATACTCCCCTAAAATACCCACAAGGCATGGCAGAGCCGTGAAGGCTAAGTGTGCTGGAAGCTTGTCTGGCCCTCTTTTCCAGTCCCAGGCTTTCAGTCACCAAGGGCTGAGGGTTGTGTCT
The DNA here is from genome assembly GCF_003369695.1 of Bos indicus x Bos taurus. Classification (NCBI taxonomy): domain Eukaryota; kingdom Metazoa; phylum Chordata; class Mammalia; order Artiodactyla; family Bovidae; genus Bos; species Bos indicus x Bos taurus. The sequence goes on from NC_040085.1 coordinate 14,665,744, forward strand.
GCATGAGGTTGCCGATGGGGGCCAACATGGCACTCTGTACTGGGGAACGGGGAACAGTGAGTTGGACCATCTGTGATATGCTTTGTTGGGGAAGATGCCCCCTTCCCTTCCTTGAGACCAGGCAGACTTGTCCTCTCATTTCCTGCAACCCCCCAGGTCAACGAGATATGCAAATGATCCCCTCACCTCATTGGCTGGAGGCCTGAGAACCATGGATGACCTAAGAGAGCTGGCCCTTTAAGAGTGCCCAGTGGGCTCTGTGCCCACAGCCCCTTGTTCTGAGCACAGAGGTGCCAGGCCCTGCTCAATGGGGCCTCCATTCTCTGGGGAAGCTGTGCCTGCCTGGCTCTGACATTTGACCAATCATCTCTGCCACTCCTAAAGTGAGTATGTCTGAGGCCTCCCTGAGTGCCAGGCCTCTCACCTAGAGCCCCCTCCTCCAACACCTGCTATCAGCTTTTTGTTGGGCTTTTTGTTTTCTGTTTTCAGGAATCTTCACATTTCTGCCCCCTGCTCTACTCCCACCTCAACTGGCTTTAGGTCCCTCACTGCTATCACATCAGAAAGAAAAACAGCCCTCCTCACTTATGTTTTCATCCAACTCTATCTGGACACCTCTCTCTGTGTGTCTCACCTTCTCTCTGTAAAAGATAATTCCTTCAATGTGTGTTTTTGTTCCCATCCCCTCTACCCTCTCAAGGGTGAGGAGCTCAATAGATATGGCAACACCTGGGACAGGAAGAGAGAGAGGCCTTGTCCTTCCTCCTGCCTCTCTGGGCAGAACCTGGGGACCTGAGATGTGGTTGGAAAGCAGCTACCTAGGTTTGAGGCAGGAAGATGGAGCCAAACTCTAAACCCTGGGGCTAAGTGTGTGTGTTAGTTGCTCAGTCGTGTCCGACTCTGCAACTCCATGGACTGTAGCCTGCCAGGCTTCTCTGTCCATACAATTCTCCAGGCAAGAACACTGGAGTGGATTGCCATTCCCTTTTCCAGAGGATCTTCCTGACCCAGGGATTGAACCCTGGTCTCCTGCATTGCAGGCAGATTCTTTATTGTTTGAGTTACAGGGAAGTCCCTGCCTTGTCCCTCCTGGGGCTGTTGGAACTGGGAGCTGGGCTCAAGCTTGGGACTTCCAGGCTGGGAAGTCTCTCCAAGGTCACCTAGCCAGAGGTGCCTCAGGTGGGCACATGCTCTGTGGTTGATAACGGAGAGGAGGGTTCCTGGGTGACACAAGTTTGGGATTCAACTCTGTTGAAGTTGAGCAGATGGCTTACTGAAGGACTTCTCAGATGACTATGTTGCTTGTGCTCTGTGAACCTGCAAGAGGTGAGGATTGGAGGTAGCATTTCTCAAAATGATCTGAGCATAGACCCCCTCCTTGGCTATTTCTCAGACTTCATGTTTTGCAGAACAGTCTTTGAGAATTGTTAAAGTCTAACTATCTTCCTTGAACAGAAGGGGAAACTGGGGTCAGAAGGGGAAGGTGACCTGTTCAAGTTCACATGTCTTAGGTCCTGGATGGAAGGAGGAAAACTAATCTTGGTTGGTTTTCCTTGGAGAGATTGGCCTTGAGGAAAGATGGTCACCACTCTGTCCTGATCTTTTTAGAATTGATTCTGGGAACTTTTTTCCTTGAAGAGTCTCTTGCTCCTTGATTAATCCATAGAATGAATGTGCACTGAGGGTCTTCTACATGCAAGGTGTTGGCCTGGGTGTTCTGAGAGAGGAAGGTATTACAGCATGTGATCCAGCTATATTAAAATCCACAGCATATGTGCCTTGCCAATGCCCTAAAATATACACATTCTCTGTCACAGTTAATTAAGCAACATTTTTTTAATTGCTTGGAAATGAAATGATGCCTCTTGAGATGACAGAGACATTCAGCATGTCCCAGCACTAAAGTTGGGAGTGCTGCCATATTCTTCTTGTTTTTCATAGATCCCAGAGGCACCAGCAGGCTGGAGGCTGTGCTATCCCCTTTCTCATTCAGGCTTTAAGTGGCTTGGCCCCTGTCAGGAGCCCCTCCACCTAAGAAGTTGTTTCTTAGCCTGGAGGCGACTATGCAGGGAACAGACTGTGCCATCACCCCAGCTTTCCAGAATTCTGTCTCCATGGCACTTGGGCTTTGGGGGAGGAGACTGGCAGGAAGTCTCCAGGTGCTCTGAACCTGTCTTCTTCTTTGCAGGTGCACCCCTCCGAATCCAGCCCCAGAATGGCACTGCCTCCCAGTCCCCTGGCCATGGAATATGTCAATGACTTTGACCTGATGAAGTTTGAGGTAAAGCGAGAACCCTCAGAGGGGCGATCTGGCCCCCCGACAGCCTCTCTGGGCTCCACACCCTACAGCTCAGTGCCTCCTTCACCCACCTTCAGTGAGCCAGGCATGGTGGGGGCTACCGAGGGCACCCGGCCAGGCCTGGAGGAGCTGTACTGGCTGGCCACCCTGCAACAGCAGCTGGGGGCTGGGGAGGTGCTGGGGCTAAGTCCTGAGGAGGCTGTGGAGCTGCTGCAGGGTCAGAGCCCAGTCCCCGTTGAAGGGTCCCATGCCTACTACCCAGGGAGCCCAGAGGAGACAGGAGCCCAGCATGCCCAGGTGAGTGGTCAGTGAGAGGGTCAGAGGAGGGGGCAGGGTGAGAGGGGAGGCCAACCCAGAGAGGAAGGAGAGTCCCTGGAGAGGCTTACCAGTTTGGGAAAGGAACAAAGGACAGAGGAAGGGAAGTACCTTTAGAAGATATCAGATAAAGAAAACCATTGTTCTGCACCCCCCACCCCTAAATAGAGAGAAATGAGTAGGCTCAACCAGGAGGAAAAGGGAGAAGACAAGGTTAGAAGAGGACCAACTGAAAGCGGAGAGTTGAGAGTTAAAGGGCATCAGGAATGATTGATTATGGGCAGGTATATAGATACTGAGTTTGTGGAAACCAGGAAAGGGTTGTGCATGGAATGGAGTGGAGTTGAGACTGTAGGAACCAGAATGAAGTTGGCCTTTTTAAGACTCGGTGCTTCCCCGGCACCCAACCTTCTCAGGAAGGATTGGGACTCATCCTATTAATCATAGACAGATGGGGGCGTTGAGGGCATTAAGATATAATCCAAATCCTTTGAGGGTCACAGGGTTGAGGAGCGAGGTGTGTTGGAGGACAGGGGAGCGAGGTGTGTTGGAGGGGCAGGGTTTGTCTGCCCTGGGACACACATAGGCCAGGAGCCCCGCTCAAGACCCCGCAAAGGCAGTGTGGGGTTCGGGTGCGCGATTGGCTTGCCCGAAGGTGGGTGGGAAACGCGGGGACCACCCAAAGGGGTCGAAGACCCTTGGTGATGGTGGAGGGCGTGTTGGGACCTGGAACAGGATCTAGGCTGCAGGATAGATTCAGGGGAAGGCGCATGTTTAGGTAAAGGTGGGAGCCGAGGGCGAGGCCACCGGAGCGTGGAGCCAGGCGGGAGCCGGCGCTCACCGGCGCCCCGCCGTTTCTCTCTGCAGCTGGCGGAGCGGTTTTCCGACGCGGCGCTGGTGTCGATGTCTGTGCGGGAGCTAAACCGACAGCTGCGGGGCTGCGGGCGCGACGAGGCGCTGCGGCTGAAGCAGAGGCGCCGCACGCTGAAGAACCGCGGGTACGCGCAGGCCTGTCGCTCCAAGCGACTGCAACAGCGGCGGGGGCTGGAGGCGGAGCGCGCCCGCCTGGCCACCCAGCTGGACGCGCTGCGGGCCGAAGTGGCCCGCCTGGCTAGGGAACGCGACCTCTACAAGGCTCGCTGTGAACTGCTGGCCCCGAGCGGCCTGGGGCCAGAGGCCACGCCCACTTCTTCCTCTGAGCCCCTGGCCACCGAGTGGTGGAGTAGGTGGGCGGGCGGTGCACACCACCCCGGAGGCGCCTGCACCATTCACTAGATGGTTACTGAACGCCTTCTGGTGCCAGACACTCCTTTGGATAACCACACAAGTATCCCCAAACTTCCTGGACCCTCAAGGCATGCTCTGAGATTAGATGCTGGTTGTTTCCTGGGAGAGGGGTCCCCTTCCCTCATGCAGGACGTGCACAGAAACCCTTCACTTTCTGCCCCACTCTATAGGACCGGGTCACTGAAATCTGCGGGGGTCAGTGCCAGGCATTGTGTAGGGGGCGGGCCGCAAGGAGGTGTGGATGACGTACAGTGAATGGGAGGTGAGGGAGTCCTGCTGCTCCCAGATCAGTTTAGATTTTAATACAAGGCTTTCAACCTGTAGTGCAGTAAGGTGGTAATTAGCAATGAGGCTGTGTTTTCATTCCAGGGCTTGTAACCTCCCCATTTTAGGACAACTGCATTTTCAAGATTTCAATTCTCAAGACAGACCAGAAACTTGATTCAAGAGGCTTTTGTCCTAGCTAATCCCATGGCCTCCAAGGTCTAGAGCAGCAAAGGCCAGAGGAGCTCCAGGGGTGGTAGGTGTGGTCTGGGAGAGGACCCTGAGCAGGAGTCTGAAAACCTGGGTGCTAGTCTCAGCTCTGCCACAGGATACCTCTGGCATCTTGAGCAAATCACTGGCTCCCTGGGTTTTGACGATCTCATCTAATGCTCACTTGATTGGATGACTTCTAACACCTTTCCAGTTCTGGCCTCTCCATAGTGTGGAACCCCTAGAGACCTAGGGGTCTCCCTGAGAATCCCTCAACTCAGCCTCATTAAAGGGACTTCCTGCCCTGTTCCAGCTTCCTGACTGCAGCCTGGGCCCTGGATGAGACCATGCACTGGTTCTGGGTTGCTCCCTCCATGCTGCCTTGACCTCCAGACCTGCATAGGTTGCCCCTGCTCCCTTCTGCCTCTCTGAGGGCTGAGGTGAGACTTTCCCCAGCCTGACAAGGAGCTGAGAGAATGCAGCTTTTGTGAATTAAACTTGAAGTCTAGGCACAACCGTATGCTATTGGCTAGATGTTCTTGCGATTTAAGAAGTGTTTATTCTATATCCTTGCTCCAGGCCTATGTAAGTGTGTGTGTGCATATGTGTGTGTGAGAGAGAGAGAGAATGAGAGAGAGAGATACAAAGTGTGGTGTGGGGGAAGAGACTGGATAGCCCCCACCTGGGCTGAGTGGAGCATCACAGTTCTAAGGCCCAATGGAAATGGGGGTGGGGGGCGGGGATTGGGCCAGAGGGAACCTCGCGCTCCCACCTCCACTGCATAGAAGCCCAAGAACAGTAGTGACCCAGCCAGGCCTGCCTGTGGCTATCCTGATGGCTCACAGTTGCCATGGTAACCCAGCCCTTGAGTTCAGCAGCCTACAGAGAGTGGGCGGGGCTCTGGGCAGAGCAGAGGCATTGGGCTGGGAGCAGTTACCTTAGCAGCAGTGGTAGGTCCTCTAAGGGACATAATAAATGGAGAGAAGCAGTTGGGTGTGGGGGAAGAAGCTCCCATATGTCTCTCTTCCTTTCTGCCCCCTCTACTCGCCCCCTCCCCAGCTGTCTCTTCCCATCCCTGTTCTTGTTCCCTCCTCCCATCCTCTAGTTCTAGCCCAGCTCATCCCTCCTCCACTCAGGAGCCTGCGATGAGAGTCCTTTCCTCCATCTCCATCAGAATTTTCTTTCTCTTCTCATTTCCCACCACTGACCACTGGTCACCTTCTTGGGCTCTGTCTTCTCTATGAGTGGCTCATGGCACCTTGAGCACCTCCTCCTCCATCCCCTTCCACTGGCATCCTTGAAGGGAGAGGCTGGGGCAGGGAAGGTCCTTCTAGGAGCCCAGCTCTTCTCCCGTCACTCTGGCTGTCCCCTGGATCCTCATGTGTTTTCTACAGCTGTGATCTAGACCCACCACCATTCTTGCCTGCCTTCTTTAACTGGCTGAGGCTCTGCATGACACACAGAAGGGCAGAGACGCCCATCCAAGGCATCTACTCCCATACACATAACTGGGCCATGTTTACACACCCTGGGGTCACAAGCGGGTCACATGGATACACCGCAAATGGAAGTTGCACATTTATGATTAAGTGTGGGCCCCTTATTCATATGGGCCCAGACGCAAGTTCTAGGCCTATTAATCTTCTTTGACCTTAGGTAAGCTTCAGTCAAGCCTCATTTGCTTTGTCAGGAAAATGGGAAAGATAGTGGTAACTACCTAGTGAGAGTGAACACATTTAAAGCACTAAACACAAAGCTTCACATGTGCTAAATGGCAATGTTTGTTGTCCATATTATAAAGAGTACACAGGGAATTCCCTGGCGGTTCAGTGGTTAGGACTCAGAGCTTTCACTGTGGGGGTCTGGGTTCAATCTCTGGAACTAAGATCCCACAAACCTCGAGGCACAACAACAACAAAAAATGTACACAGCTGGACTTCTGAACCACTAAAGGCCTATGCAGTTCATGAACACACACACACACATTCATGCACCAGGAAAATCAGGCTGCACAGACCTTAGATACCCACTCTGTATTCCTAACTCACTAGCAGACCTGCTTCCCTACTTCAGTCCTCTACTCCCCTCTTCTCAGCCCGCCCCACAGCTGTGTGGAGGCTGGAGTTCAGCCCCTGGGGGACTCAGCTAGGATTCTCTGGAGACAGCTTAAGAGGGCATCAACTTGCCCCCTTGACAGCCCCTTATTACCCTTCCATGTCTGGTAATTAACCACCAGGGAGCCTGGGTTACCCCCCCATGCCTCCCCACCGCCAACCCACCCCAAGGTTGGGAGGTGAGGGTAGGGACTCCTCAGATCTCATTGACACATAGATGGGGTGAAACTGCAGATACCAGACCGCCTGGGATCTCTGGCTCAGAGTTCAAAAGGTGCTGGTCCCCATTTCTTAGTAGTGTGTGTAGGGTGCTATGGACGGCCCAGTGGGCATCTGACACACGATAGGTACAGCTGAGGTGCTAGGAGTGCTTTCCTTTATTAATGGCCAGAAAGTCAGGATCACTGAAGAAAATCACTGAGGGGACATGAGGCTGAGGGGTCTGGGGCTTGAAGAGATGGGGTGGGGCTCACCACTCACTTCCAGGACCCAGAGGGCACACCTGGTCCAAGAGGGAGAGGCATGGTCTCTTGAGTCACAAGGATCAGAACAGGCACCTGGGGGAGAGTGGGATAGTCATAAGCACCCTCTTCTACACCACACACCCAGCCCAGATGGACTCCACCAAGCCCCAACCTCTAGTGTCCCAGGACTCACTGAAAGACTGAGGGAGTGTCCGTCAGGTTGTCGGCGGTCATGGGCTAGGGCTGGGGGTCATGGCTGGCGTGCAGGGCCTGGGAGCCCCAGGGCTGATGCCCTGGCTGGCGTAGTACTCCACCACCTGCCGGGGCACCTCGGCCAGGACACACTTTGCTAGCGCAGAGGGTGAGGCCTGGGTCGGGGTTAGGGTGAGGAAGTGGTTAGGGGAGGTAGAGTGAGAGAAGGCGGGGCTCAGGTGGGGGGCGGGGCTTCGGGTGGCCAGCTGGATTCCGGCTCTTTCTTGGGACTTCAATCAGGTGGGAGAGATGGGTCAGATCTGGAGGGCAGGAGGAGCTGAGGAGCCCTTCAGCCGGGAGGGGGCTCCGGGCACTCACATCCTTAAAGTCCCGGAACGGCACGAACTGGACGATGTCGCGAGCCGCGGGCACCCCTCGGGGGCAACGCAAGGTACCATCGTCGCCGTCCAGCAGCCTCATGTCAGAAAAATCGGCATTGCCCACGCCCACAATGATGATGGACATGGGCAGGCGGGAGGCGCGCACGATGGCAGTGCGGGTCTCAGCCATGTCGCTCACCACACCGTCCGTGAGCACCAACAGCACCGAGTACTTCTGAGGACAGACAGAGTGGGGGAAGGGTCAGCTCTGCGGCCTTGGCGCCCCCGCCCCCGCCCCCACCCCCAGCTCCACCCCCAGGACACCTAACCGTGGCTTGGCCAGTGCTCTGCTCCCGCTGAGCTGGCCCCGCCACGCGGTTGATGATGGGGGCCACGTTGGTGGGGCCATAGAGCTGGATCTGGGGCAGGCAACGGCGGTAGGAGGCAATGACCCCCGAGATCTCTGTGGGCAAAGAGGTGAGAGGGCAGAGATTAGCAGGGAGCTCTTCCAGACTCCCTAAAGTAAGGAAGCATTTCCTTGTCTCAGGACTGCCCTGCTACCATGATCCTCACTAAGCCGGAGAGTTGGATGGTTCAGGTGCTGATAGAGTTGGGTGGGCAGATATCTGGTCAGGGGCTGAAAGTCTTACCAAATGCAGGCAGACACTGGAAGCATGAAGGGGCAGGGAGCTGGGCCCGTGGGAATGGAGTCTGTGCTCCTGCATGGGGTGCACAGGAGTGGGCAGCAAGCTGTATGAAGGGAGGCAGGGCTGGTGGGAATCTCCTCTCTTACCTTCACATTCAGGATTTTCCGGGTCAAAGTTGATAGCAAAGTCATGGGACACCTGTGAGGGGAAGGCGAGGCCAGCCAGAGGATGTTTTTCCTTCCTGTCTGAGTCTCCCAGCATCTCCTCTCCTATCCTTGCCCAGCCTACCTCGAAGTTGGGTGGAATTCGAGCTCCAAAGCCAAACGCTGGGAACCGCTTGTCACTGGGGAGGAGAAAAGGCTATGGGGGCCCATCGGGCAAGGCATCCCTGCCCATCCCCCACCCCATCTCCTGCTACCTGTCGTAGTCCTGGCAGATGCCTCCCACTGCACGCAGGGCCTGCAGGTAGTGGTTGGGCTGGCGGGGGCTCAGGCAGTGCAGGGACTGGCTGCTCCTTGGGTCCCCATTGGAGGCCGTGAAGTCGATTGCCACCTGGTGGAGATAGGGAGAGGATATGCTGCATCCATGAGACCACCAGGGAGGCTAGGCCAGAGCTGGGTTCTGTAGGGAGGACTAAGGTGAATCTGAGCAAGCCCCCAGGTAGCCTCATCTTGGAGTCGGGTGAGGGGAGCAAGCTGACCACGCTAAGGCTCATTAGAGGTCCAAGTAAGGGCAGTGTGGATTCTGGGCTCCTCTGTCCACTAGGGCCTGGCCCCTCCCCCTTGGCTGCGTCCCCTCCCCCAGGCCTTTACCGTGAAGCTGATCTGGCAGCCCCCCATGATGTAGTCCAGGAAGGTGTGCACCTTCTCCACCTGGTGGGGAGAGGGCAGATAAGGTGGAATGCTGGTCCCTTGAGGAGGGAGCTGGGTGGGGCTTCTGCAGGGGAAATGGAGGGGCCAGAGTTTTTGAGGTTGAAGTTGGTGGTGGATAGGACAAGGGTTCTCAGTTTCCAGAAGCAGGGAAATGCTCTTTGTAATGAGGGCAAGGCTGAATCTGAGGTTGCCATGGGGGTTGTAGGGGGTGGGAAAGGGCTTGAGATGGGCACTGGAACTTACCGTGCACTGGGCCAGCACTACGGTCCCCGAGCTCTTGTAATGCTTCTTCTTGTCCCGGTATTTGGGGTTGATACAGTCCCACTGCATCTAGACCCCACATACCCCACAAGCCCAGGGTCTCATCATATGACCTTTCCTCCCCCTTGCAGTGGAGCCTCCCAGAGCAGAACCCTCATGGCTCAGTCCTTAGGCTGAGCCCTGAGTTTCCCACCCTCTCCACCTCCTATTGCGTGTGAGGGGCTCTTCAGCATCTCCTTCAGGATTTTCCCAGGGATCTTGGTGGGATTCTTGGGGAGAGGGGGCGGTCTTTGCAGTACCTCCTGCCCAGGGTTTGCTGTTCCTTCCTGCATCTCCTGGAAGGTGCTGGTGAACTCGCCAATGAAGTCATGCTTCCCACTGGAGTCATAGTCATATACCAGGAACTGAAAAGACAAGGGGAAAGGGGGATGGGTGGTCAGGATCAGAGAGGCTTTGCAGTGGTTCAGTGGGGGCAGGAGGAGGGACTCAGGGAAGTAGAGCCCTAACAGTCACTAGGCCCAAACAGATGTCCTCAACCTGTCCAGAGAAGCCACTTGCTGAACTTAATCCTTTGGCTCGGTCTAGTTGGGACTTGGCCTCTGATAGAAGGACCATTGATATAGGAACATTGAGCTGTGACTGGTTCTTTATCCCACAGTGGGAAAGAGGGAGAGGGAGGGGCCTGCACCCTCAGGTGGACGGTCTCGGGCAGAGGCTGGCTGCTCTACCAGGCTGCCCTTACTCGTGGGGCCTCACCTTGAGAGGCCGGTGGACATCACAGCTGCACAGGGAGTGCAGGGACAGACGGAACGGCTCCCAGCTGGGGTTCAGATTGTTCTTCACCACCTTGGAGTGGCACAGAGAGCTGGTCACCCCCGGTCTAGATTCACCCATTCTGCCCTTCCTCCTGCCTTCCCCACGGCCTCGGGCACCCACCTCCGTTCTCCAGACCAGCTGGTCGCTCTGGTCCCCGTTGGTCTTATAGATCTCCATGAAAGGGTCAGACTTGCTGAACAGGTCCTGGAGACATGGGGGAAAGGGCCCCTGAGCCTGGTGAGGTCTGAAAGGGAGGCGCCTAACCCCGAGGCCTAGGCTACCTAACAGTGGAGATGGGGTCCTAAACTCTGGGGTTCCAACCTTGTTGTCCAGCTTGTGGGCTCTGAAGGTGAGCTGCACGTAGTCATTGGTGCCAGACACCTCTTCGGCCACAATCTGCAAGGGGGACACAAGTGGCAGGATTCCCCCACGCCACCCCCACAAAGGCCCCATCCCTTGGGTGGGGGCCAGCCCTGGGGGCAGGATGTCACCATGGTTGTCCCTGCAGGGGTGTTGAATGCCCTGCCCAAGGGTGAGTACCGGTGACCTGGCCTACCGTGATGGTGGACTTGCCCGCGTTCTTCCCATTCTTCAGTAGCAGAGGCTTAGTGACCTTGGTTTGTGACACGATCTGGGGATGGAGGTGGAGGGAGACCCAGCTGTGACATCCCCACCTGCTTTGGCCAGGGTACAAGGGACAGGGCAATAAGCGCCCTTTGATCGCTCACAGGGGCTGCACTTGGGCTAGAACTGGACTTAATTTCCATAGCAACCTTAAGAGATCTGCACTGTGACCCCCCATTGTTTAGATGAGGACACTAAGACTCAGAGAGGTTAGATATCTAGCCCAAGGCTGCACAGCGGGTGAATGGTGGAGATGGGGTCCAACCCCCCCACTGAACTAACTCCACAGCTTATTCTGTCTTCTTCTGGCCTCTGGAGGAAGAACCATGGGGGTGGGGGTAGGGGTGGGGGTGAGAATGCAGACCTGCCCCAGGGTGCACTCGGTGGAGCCGAGGAAGGTGTCGTTGCGGGGACTGGTGGATCCGTCCTCGGCGTCAAACACATGGAACTGCAGGGGCTGCTTCTCCTCGAAGAAGTACTCCAGGGCCAGTACGCGGGAGAAGACGGGGCTGGAGCAGGAGCGCAGCACCTCTGTGCGCTCCACCTGCGGCAGGAGGGGAGCCCACCTCTGGGAACCCGGGCTGCTTTGCTCTGTCCCGGACCGCCCCCGGTCTTGCCAGCTTTCCTCAGGTTCCCATGCCCCAGAGACTGGCTCCTCCCTCCCTGGGCTGAACCCCGAGCTTAGGGTGCTGCCTGCCCCTAGGACCATCAGCCATCAGGGGCTCTCATAGTTGGAAGCAGTGCCACTGCCTTTGGGGGCCATCTCAGGACCCCATAGGACCCTGTGAGCTTTGGTCCCTGTGAAATGCTTTGTGTGTGTAACGATGGCACCCGCATCTCTATGGTTACCCACACAGACTGGAAGAGGCCCCTGAGAGTCCTGACCATCCCTCGTGGCTGCCCCCACCCAGCCTCCTTCCTTTGCGTCCCGGAGGTCCGTGAAGCAGAGGCCAGCCACTCTCACCTCCACCCACTGCTCATCGGAGTGGAGCTTGAGCAGCACACAGGGGTGGGGCTTGGTGAGTGTGTCTCGGTCGAGGAGGCCGTGGCAGGACACCCGCAGCTCCACTCTCGAGGCCCCCAGTGTCATGGCTGGGGGCTCGGGCACCCAGGCCATCTCTGGGTCGGACATGTCTCTGTGGGGACAGAGCAGACACTGGCCACTGGAAGGGGGACACCTGCCAGAGGAGGGGTCTGTCTCTGGGAGCCTGGGCCCCACCCCCTTACCCTGCTTCCCAAGGCCCTGGCATCTCATGGATCTTCTTCCCCCTGACCTCACTCGGCTTCCCCTGAGCTCTGAGCCTCTCACTCCAGTGAGTGCTCTTGTCACCCCTGCTGGCCTTGTATGCGTGGATGGGGCTGGAGAGGGCTTGGAGGTTCCTGGCAGCCTTGGTTCCTAGGCAATCGATTGATCCACACTTTCTGCTATATCAGCACCTTCTGCTATTTCCTGACTGATGTTTAAGCCAGCGCTGCACTCAGTCTTGGCTTGAGGAAGCTGAACTGGGGCAAGGGGGTGGGGAGGGGAGTGGAGGGGCCCCGGCAAGTCTGAAGAGGAGGGTCAGGAACGGAGGCTGCAGTGGGCAGGAGGAGACAGGTTGGAAGGTGCCCTGCAGGGCTGTCCCCATCCACCTCCCCCGACTCACCTTCTGGTTGGCTGATGGAAAGGGAGGGGTGGTGGGCTTGCAGAATGAGCAGCAGAGCTCGGCCCCTGCTGAAAGCTTCTCTAGGTTCCTGGCAGTGGCTCCCACTATGACAACACTGGCTTTCCTCCCCACCTCCCTTGTTCTCACACTTCTTGGCAGCACTGGCGCTGTCTCTTAGCGACAGGATTTTTGGGGAGCCTCGGCCCCCTCCATGCTGCCCGTGGGATGCACGCACGCCACCCTCCCCCAACAGTGGTACTGAGCTTCGGGCAGCAGCATGCAGGGGTACACTGGCCCGAGTTCACGGCCGGTCCATCCGTCTCTCTGTGTCTGTCCACTTCTCAGGGTGAGGCTGTCTGATCTCATGTTGTGCTTCCCCGGCAAGTGTGCGTTGGTGTGTCTGGATGCCCCGACCCCGTGTCTATCCCCTAGTCGGGTGTCTGTCTTCAGGAGGCTGTGACAGTTCCTGTACGTCCCTCAGAACTGGGACCCTTCCCTGGCTGAGTACCCCCTCCCCACAGTGTGTGCCCTTCTGGGTATGTGAGGGAGGGTCTGGGTTAGCGGGGGTGGGCTCTGCCTTCTAGCCACAAGTCTCCCAGTTCTCACAGATCCCCTGAGTCGGGCAGGAGCATGTGATGGTGAGGGTATTGGGCAGGACTGGAGACCTCTCTGGGGGCCGGGGGCAATGTTGTTATGGAGACTGGGCCAGGCTTGGGCTGGGCTGGGGCTGGGCGAGGGATGAAGGGTGGGCTCACCTGGGCTCTAGTCGGGGGCTCCTCTCTCCGGCTCTCTGGCCCTGGCCCTGACTCCCTTGCTGCTCCAGCCGCTGGCGCTGGCTCCGGCTCCGGCTCTGGTGCTATTTATGGGGCCTGGATGGGGAGGGGTGGGGGGGCCGAAGCACCAGCTCCCCCCACTTGCACAGACCGGTTGGGAGGGAGAAGGGGGGCAGGGCCACTGGTTGGGAAGGAGCCACGGAGCCAGGGGAGGAGGGCGGGCTGAGGGTGGCTCAGAGGCAGGACCCCCGCAGACACAGTGACATACATCTTCCCCTCCTGCCACACCCACACCCAGCATCACAGAGAGGCACACACTGCGGTGGTGCATGCACACACACACATTCACGCCGGGAGGCGATGGAGACATACGCACCCACGACTCGCAGGCTCACACACAGTCTTGACACGAACAGGTGCCAGCACATAAACTCACCATGACACCATGACAGTTTCAGCCTTGGGGATGCACACAGGGAGACACACCCGGTCTCACGTCGCTCTCCACATCACATTTGTTAAGGACATTTGCAGTCACATACGGAAGAACACGGGGCTATACTTGTCACACACACACACACACACATACCCTCATCCACGCCCACCAACCTGAATACAACAGAATGGAGATCTTCACGTGTCCCTTAAAGACCATTACATATCATGCTGAGCCTTGTAGGTTTTAGAAATCAAAGTTCCACCTTTTAACAGGGAGACAAGGAAACGGACACAATTGCTTAATAGCACACAGTGTCACATCCCGGTCACGAAGCCTCCTGAAGATAGGGGCTTCCCAGTGTGGAGATATGCTGGACTGATTCCGAAGGCATCTTCCTGGTGCCCGTAACTACCCCCAACCCCGAGATTCAGCCCATATGGCCACATCCTGTGGGAGGGGCCGTGCCATGCGCTGATCTTGAGCAAACAAGACATTAGTCATTCCCTGGTGAGGCCAGGGGAAAGGAGCAATTGTCTGGATGCCGCACATGAAGACATTTGGGAACATGGTGGTCTGGATGAGTACAACAGAAGGGTCACCAGGGCACTTCACTTTCCATCCCCAAAGCTGCTCATGTATTAAGGTGGCAATAATTTATTGAGCATCTCTTGGGTGCCAGGCACTGTGCCAGGGGTTGGGGCTACACTGGGGACTAAGACACAGCTCCTGCCCCTCAGGGAGGTGTGTGCATATAGAACAAAAATCCCACAGAGATGATCAGAACAAATGCATTGAGATATGACAGGCAAAAAGTATGGATCTATTGAGGAGGCAATGGGCCACAGGAGGAAGGGCTCAATTTGGATGAGTCAGGGGAAGGCATCAGGAAGGGCTTCACAGAGGAAGAGGCTCTTGAGCAGCATCTTGGATGCCAAGCTAGCATTTGTCAGTACACTGATGGGAAACAATTAATTTTAATCATTGATCTTCTCTCGCTACAGGCACTTCTGCTCACCTGCAGGCCACTCTACTATTGAGATTTCAGACTACTGATGGTGCCCCCGGGATGACATATCACCATTTAATTCCACCATTAGTGAGCCTGCCTGTACATAAGCACACACGCGCACACACACATAGCATACTGCTCCCAATCTCCTCCTGGGACACCAGGACCTCCCCAGTCCCACTGTACCTCCGCAAAGCCCAACACACATTGATGCTGCTTTCTGCCACCTTGGCCTCTTCTGCAGCCAGCTTTCAGCCCAGACCCTGCAAATGACACCCCTCTGCCTGGGGGCTTCTGCGTCCCCTCCCACCCAGCAGCTCTCAGCAGTCTTTCCTGCCTCTTCCCTTAGAGCTCTAGCCCCATCTCTGGGGGGATGGTCCCCACTTTTCCACTGTGGGGGCTTGAGGGAAGGGGAGCAGCTGGTGGGGAATGGGAGCAGAGAATGAGGAAGGCAACAGAGACTCAGGCAGGCAGTGATTTTGTTTTTTTATTCTATACAAGTGGAGAGAGAGCCCCTGGGGATAGAGAGACAGATCTGCCCTCCCAGGAGAGGAGATCTGCAAAGCAAGCAGAGCCTCCCTCTCTCCAGGCTGCTCCCTGACTTCTGGTCCCCCATGCCTCATCCTGCACCCCTGGGACAGGGGCTGGCAGAGGGGCTTGGGGGTGTGGGGGCGGGTGGGGGTCGGAGTCCTTGTGAGGCACATGTCGAGAGGAGGGCTGGGGAGGGTGCCGTAGCGACTGTCAGTCTGTTCCCGGCTCGCTGGTTCCTGCTGGGAAAATCCAGGGAACCCTGTCTCCCCAGCAAGGAGAGCCAGCCGCCCCGTGCGGGGGCACTGCATCAGATGGATGGGTGGGCAGGGGGACCACCCTCTCACCGCCCCTCTGGCACCTGTGGGGTCAGGGGGCTGTCTTCTGTCAGGTTCCAGCTTGTCACAGGATTGCGCCCGCCGTGTCCGCTTAGGCTTCAGGGGGGCAGTCCGGCGACCTGGATCTGGGGGCCCTGCAATGACAGTCAAGGCAGGCCTAGCATGTGAGTGGGGCTCCCGGGCTGGGCGCTCAACCAGGCCGTGGCTCCTGGTTGTCTGCCACTCATCCTGTGCCCAGGAAGAGACCCGAGGGGAGGGGCAGCGAGGCCCCAGAGGTGCCCCAGCCCCTCTAGCAGGTGGCGCACCTTGGATCTCAGGCTCCTCTTGGTCTTGCTGTGAGCCCAGCTGCAGCCGGGGTTTGTTCATTCCTGGGGCTGCACCCCCAGTCTCGACCTCCTCCCGGCCCCCTGGCTCCTGTGGGGGCCGGCGGCCCCTGGGCACAGCCACGGGCTTTGGGGGCTTCAGAGTTAATGGAGGGTCCTGCAGCTGGCAAAGAAGGAAGCTGGGTCAGTTAGATTGTCCTTTTGCTTCATCAAAGGTCCCTCCCCACAGCCTTGCTGGCTCTCACCTTAGCATTCCTGGTAGAAACCGTCCTCTCTGGGAAGACAGCCCCCTCCTTTTCCTCCTCTCCATCTTGGGAGGCTGGGCTGGGGCTCTGGCAGCCATGGTTGGGGGCGCTCTCCTCAGCTGGGGGATGGGAAGAGAGGAGAAACTGCAGGAAAAGACATTCTTGCATAGCCCTCCCAGTCCCCTGCCCCTGTAAAGCCCTGGACGCCAGGACTTTCCCCTCCAAGCCCCTCTGCTCCTACATCTCTGCCTTGGATGTCTCCTTCTGCTCTCCAGTTTCCTTAGCCCTTGGTCCCCAGGATCCTCCTGAGCCTGTCACCTCTGCAGGGAGCTCGGGCTGACCCTCTTGAAGAGCAGGGACAGAGCCAGGGTCTGGGGCCTGCTGGGTTCACAGGCATGGTTGCCCATCCAGGGCTGCAGTGCCCCGGGGCCCTGCCAAGGCTGCAGCCTGGCCTTCCTAGGACTCTCTGCCAGTCTGATTTAGGTGGTGAATCTGAAGGAGAGGTGCCTGGCATTCTCATTGCACCCTAGCCCTGCCTTGTGGCTTTATGCACTCCAGACCCAAGGATACGTTACATGGATGGGATTGTCTGTGTGTGTATCTGTGAGGTGCAGGTAAGGAAGACCTGGAGGGTGCTGGCAGTAGGTGTGTGTGGGGGGGACAGGGTGCTCCCCCCGGCCCCCACAACCGTGGTCTCCTAAATGAAAGCTGGAACCCGTCTTCGGGTGTCTTAACTAGCCTGCTTATGGGACAGGATCATCAGGGAAGATGTTCCACATGATGTATTGGCCTTGGAGGATGGGGCAGGTGCCCAGGCATTGCCAAGCCTCAGGCCAGCCTAGCTCTGCAGGGCACCCTCACGCCCTAGCCCTGGGGTGGGAGTGGAGGAGGGAAGGGAGTGTCAACCTCTCCAGGGAGATTTGTCCCTGTCAGTATTGTTGGAGGGTCGCATTCCAGGCCTGTGGGAACTCAGAATGATGCCAAGCTGACTGGTTTTCTGTTAGCGGCTCCCTAAATGAAAGGTGCTCTGAACCCAGCAGAAGGGAGGTGTCATACTATGATCCCCCACTCTTTATTCTGGAAGGTAAGTAACTTGTTTGAGGTCAACACTACAGGTGGTGGCTGAGCCCAATCGAACGCCCAGGGTGTCTGACCCCCAAGGCGGGGGGCTCTTGCCCCTTCTGGTTGGCACCTTTCTGTGTGGGCAGAGGATGGTCTGGTGAGCTCTTTGTGGGGGAGACTGGAATGTTTGAGGTGGACCTGGTTGGTACTGCCCACCATTTCCCCAGCTGAGGTACACAGAGAGGCCTTCTTTATGGAGAGTACCATTCTGCTGATGGCCCCTGCTCTAGAGAATTCCCCACGACCATCCACACAGTTTTGTTCCTGTTGGCTCAGCCTGGCAAAGCACTTTTGTTCCGTGGGGCCTTTCTTTTGGATGTAGTTTTGTAAATACCCTGAAGCATCTTCACAATGTTGATATTGCACTGCCCCGCCTTGACTGGCTTGTCTGTCTGGACACACTCGGGCCTTCAGAGCTGCTGCCAGGAAAGAGGCTTTCCATACCTATGTGCCACGTGGCCTCTGCTCGGCGCATGGCACTGAAGCTCGGCTTGGTGCTTTGGGCGGGTGGCGGGGGCTTCCAGGCTCCAGGCCCTGGAGTGGAAGGAGAGGGTGGGAAAGGGAGAGGGGGGAAATGCATGTTGGGTTGGGCTGAGAGAGGGGTCAAAGGAAGGAAGTGAGGGCGCCCATTCTTACCTGCGTCATCTGAAGAACGCCGTTTCTGCCAAGCCTGGACGCTGCCCTCCAGGTCTGGGCCTGTGCCCTGAAAGGACAGCTGAGTCAGGCCATAAAAAAGTCTCTTCTGTGTGGGGACTGCGGTTAGCAAGGGGCTTCTGCTCTAGCATCTCATGTTATTGGTCTCTAGACACTCAGACTCTTTTCCTCAAAGAATGATACCCATACCACCCCTCGGGGACATAACAAATGGTTTACGTGAATGAATATACTGTTATTTTAATATGTGTTTATTTTATGTGTCGTAGAAAAAACATGACTAGTACAAGCCTGTGATTTTAAAAGATGATAATGCTTAGGTCCAGACTGAGTTTAAAAAGGTGAGTTGATTTCAATAAAAATATTATGTAAATGGTATGTGGTATAAGGTTAAAGCAGTCATAAAGCTGGTGATCAAGTCACTAAAATTTGGGAAGCCGCTCTAGAGGTTAAGTATTTTGGGGGCCACACACTCTACAAGGAAACAGAGGCTCTGGAAGGTTAAGTGACTTGTCCAGGGTTCTGCACCAAGTGTAGGGGCAGAGCCACAGCACACACCTTCCTCTCCAAAGCACTGCTCTCCACTGACCTATGAACCACAGGCCCATGGGGACGAGAGGGGGTAGGCCCATGGGGAGGGGAGGGTGGTAAGCAGGAACCTGCAGGACCCCCAGTTTGCCACTCTGGGCTCCCCTCACCTCTCGTTTCCCATCGAAGCTCCAACCCTTGGCTCTTCCCAACCCAGGAAGGGCGACGCCGTGGACCCTCGGCTGCTGTGCTGCCCCGGGGGCCTGGCCTCCCTCCCCAGGCTCTGCCCCCTCAGTGCCCTGGAACAAGGTTACAGATTTAGAAGCAGTTTCTTACGGAGAAGGGGCTCCATACCTCTCCAAGTCCCCTGTCTGGAAGCCCTACCCAGGCCCTCTGAGGAGTCCTTCCACTGCCCTCATTTGCATGCTGGGAGTCTGGGTCACTAGGCTTAGCCCAAGGAGCCAAGGACTGGAGACCTAGGATGACAAAGTTCTCCTGATTCCTGAGTTCTAGCATCCTGCCACTAATTGCCTGGGGTGATGGGTTGTGTGGGAACCAGGACTCAGAGCCCCTGCCTCACTTACCGTCTTCCTGCGGAAGGAAGGCCCCCGGCTCCCGCCAAAGGTGGGGAGGAGGCTGCTTTCCTCCTCAGGGCTCCAGCAGGGGGAGGAGTTATTGCCAAGGCTGGGGGGATCCGGGCTCGGGGGGCTCTCCTGAGTTGGGGGTGGGGGTGGGGGAGGAGGGAGGAGGAGCCCGGTGGTGGGGGAGCCTGGCCCCCTGTCCCCCTTGAAGCTCCGGGGCCGGCGAAAGTGAAACAGGCCTCGGCGCCTTTTCTTCTGCAGTGGAGGCAGTGGCGGTTCGGACAGGCCTGGACGCAGGGTCCTCAGAGTCCGGGGGTAGCTGGGCAAGGTCGGGGAGAGTTAGTGACTAAGTCGTGGGGAGAGCCCAGTGCCAGATGCTGAGGCCGTTCGTGGTTCTCAGAATCCCCCACTCTCTCTCATCTAGTGTTCCCTGCTGCTCCGTAACTCTGTCTACATATTCCCAGGGGATGGTGTCCTCAACTTTCCTGTTGTAACCCTCCAGCAGTCTCTTCCCTCCCAGGGACGCCTTCCCCTCCTCCTCTCAGCCTCTCCAAGTGACCCAGTTCCTTCTGGAGAGAGGCTGCGGCATCTGTGCAGGACAGTGACAGCATGTCCCCTCCAGGCCTGGTGCCACTGTCATCCCATCCCAGGGCCTGCTACCCAACCCCCAACTCCTGCAATCCCACTCTGGTGGTTCATTCCAGCCCCATTCCTTCCAGCTGTCCTGAGGAGATTCAGACAATATGGGAACTAAGGGCTGGGAGGGGAAGAAAGAATGTGGGGGGAAATGTCCCAGAGAGACTGCCACTGGAGAAACCTCCCTGGGAGGTGGGTGGACACAGGAGCTTTCCTAGGGCCTCGGGGCCTGCTGAAACTGGGGGTGTGCCTGGATGCCCCACCTGGAGCTTTCATCCATGACTCTTCTGCTGAAGAAGTCCTCCAGCCCCTCATCCAGGCGGGTGGCCATTCCGTTCTCCTGACGGGTCCCAGGTACTGGCGCCTGCTGGGAGGAAAGTCCTGTAGGATATATTATCTGGGTGAGGAAGCCCTCCTCCCCTCTATTCAAGGCCAGCCCCCTGGGACTTGACCTTGCCTCCTCCTGACCCCATGCAAACACAGACTTCAGGCTACATGGGTATCTCAAGCTTGGCAGCTCTTGACTCTCACCAAAATGAGAACTGCCACTGTCCAGCAGGCAGATTTCCTATCTGTGACCAGGTCTAGCTCCATCCAATCTGGATGCTCCCTCTTCTGTTCCATGGCCTGCCTGGGCCCCCACCCGATCCCACAAGGCTAGGACCTCTGGCATTGGTGTCCTAGAGCTAGAGTCCCTGGCTCTGGCATTGCTAAGTGAAGCTGGTCCTCTGGTGAGGCCTTAGGGACTCACACTGGGCCGACCAGGTCCTGGAGGGGTGGTCCTGGGGGGCCGGGGCCGCCCTTGTGTTTGATGCCTTAGTTTATAGCCATGAGTGGGCAGCTCGGATAGACCCTCCCAGGAACCACTAGCTGCCGGCTGGCTGCTCCCGAGTCCTGAGAACCAGCCAGGGGGGATTCCCAGGCTCCCCAGCTGACTTTCCATGTCCTGAGGGCTCCCACCTGTGGGGACAGCAGCATTAGAGGGACTAGCAGGAGGGATGGGGAGAGAGCAGGTTGGAGAGGCAGAGATAAAAGAAACAGAATCAGTGCCATCAGCTCGGAGGCTGGAAGACTCACTAATGAAGGCAGACACTGGCCGGATCTTGCGGCAGCGTTTCTGCTTTTTGATGGCCATGGTGTCCTGCAGAGAGGGAGGCGAATGATGGGGCCAGGTGGCAAGTCCCAGGAGACTCACCTGGAGCCTCCCATTCCTCATGAAGTCTTCTCTTTAGGGTCCATCGTGCCTCCCCGTCCTCAGGCAGCCGAGGCAATGGGACAAGGGAAGAGGCTGGGTGGGATCCGGGTGAGGGGATGAGACCCAGTGTGGGGCAGAGGGTGGAGTCCAGGGACGTAGAAAGGGACGGTGGTTTGCAGGTTCGGAGGCAGGACCAAGGTTAAGGAGGGGAGTGGGGGTGCTCACGATGTTGGTTCCAAGCTCATCATCTGTGGTCTCCTCGTGGTCGTGGTTCCGGCCTCGGCCTCGGGAGGACAGATCCTGCCCTTGGCCTGGCCCCCCTGGTGGATCTGACAATGTTCTTAGCTGGGCCAGGTGTCGGGCCTAGGGAAGGACAGGTGTGAACAAGGAAGATCAAGATCCCAAGGAGGTTGCCCGCCTCCCAGGATCTTGATGGGGAGGGTTGGGGGGGCAGGTGGGTTGATGTGAGATGGGGTAGAGGGCCTCCCTGGACCTGGTGGAGGCTCAGAAGTCTTACCAGGCTCTTGTGGGAGTGGTATAGCTCCTGCAGGATCTCGTCTACTATGGAGTTGGTCAAGTAGGTGACTACTGAGAGCTTCACTTCACTGTGGGCACAGGGAGAGGTACTCAGCTCCCCCTTCCCCACCTTGGCGTCTCTGCCCCAGCCTTTCCCAGATGCCTGAGAGAGTGGGCCAGCTGCCCTGGCTGCCCATGGAAAACACAGCTGCTGTACAAGGTACCCTGGGTCTACCACTCAGCTCCACCCACAGCCCTTCCAGCCTAGGGGTGTGTGGATGAGGAGGGTGGACGAGAAGGAACCGAGGGGAAAGAGGAGCACAGGGGCTCTGGGTCAGGTCCCTGGAGCTCCAGGGCAACAGACAGAGGTAAGTTGAGTTGCTGAGTGAATTCTGCTGGCCTTAGCTGGCATCACTGACTCAATGGACACGAGTTTGAGCAAACTCCAGGAGATAGTGAAGGACAGGGATGCTCGGAGTGCTGCAGTCCATGGGGTTGCAAAGAGTTGGACACAACTGAGTGACTGAACAGCATCAACAACTGCTGTAAAAGCAGGAACCAGTATTTCTTGAGCTTGCCTATTTCATGGGTTTGTGTTATAATTTTCCTTTGTTTCCTTGTCTTGAGAGGTGGTACCCAGACTGGAATGAAAGAGTGCTCTAGGGGCCACGAAAATGTGGGGGGATAAGCAGTGCAGTCCATGTACCCGTATTCTTTGTCCCTACCTCTGAGGAGGCTGTGCTCTGTTTCTAGAGGTCACTTCCTGGGGTCTGTGTGCGGCTGTGTGTATGTGTACACCTGTATGCACTGTCTGGACTCCTAAACCCCAGCTCAGCATTTACACTTCTAGGGCAAAGACCAGTCAGACCCTAAATAGCAAGGTTGCAGTTGGTTAAAGATTCATCTCTTATAATGGAGATTGTCATTCATTATTCATTGCTGATAGCTGGGCCCCGGAGTCCCTAAGTGCTCAAGGCCAAGTCCAGCCCGTCCCAGCCCCGCCCCTGCCTCTCACTCCAGCTTGTTCTGAATATCCTGTCCCGCCTGCTCCAGTAGCGCCCCGCGGATGAAGTTCCGGGGCACGGTGACACGCTCGGCCACATTGCTCAGCATCTTGTTGTGCCCTTCGGCCACCCGCATGGCCACGGGGCATAATTCCTGCGTCAGGCTGACCATGGACTCCAGGATCACCTAGTGTGGGACGAAAGGAGGCCAGAGCCCCAAGGAGGTCAGGGCTGGCCCCACAATGGAAGAGACTGCAGCATGTCTAGCTCATCAAGGTCACAGGGCAGGTTAGCAGCAGAGCCTTGGACACTCAGGCCTCCCCACATCCTGGTCAGTGTTCCTGCCATCCTACCACATGGACACATGGACAAGGGAGAGTCAGTCTAAGGATCAGAGTCCAGAGGGAGAAGTCAGAGTTCAGGGGCTAAGGCTGAAAGGAGCAACAAACATCCAAGCCCAGTTTTCTGACAATGCCTTGGGGCAGCGGGCATGTAGGTGGTCTTCTGCACTTCCTTCTTGCCCACAGTAATCCCCCTGTGCTGACCTCTGCCCTCGGCTAAGGGCCTTGGTCAGCACTGGGCTCCTCCCCCCGGGACTTGCCTGAAGCTCCTTGTCCACAGCCTTGGACACCTCACTGGCCACTGACTCCAGCCTCTGCCGCACAGGCCCGTCGTTGGCCAGCATGTGGCCCAGCTCGTAGAGGCTGGGAAACAGCTGGAGAAGGAACAGGGTCTGATCAGAAAGCCAGAATTGGGCCTCACTGGGTCCCTGGGGGGCCCTGGGCTAGGAAGGTAGATGCACGGGGCAGGGGGTGGATGCTCCTGGGTTGGCACGTGGCCTTCCTGTGCTCTCTAGACTGTCGGGGGAGGGCGGGGCTGCAGAATGCTCACCGCCCGGGAGTTCTTGGCATCCTTGATGAGATCCCGGGCGTAGAGCAGCTCGTCTTGCACAGGCTCCAGGGGGCACAGCCTCAGGGCCCGGACCTCCTCCTGCACCCGTCCGCACAGTCGCTGCAGCATCTGCAGCACAGTGGCAGGAGTGTCAGGGGGGACCCCCGCCTCTTCACCTTCCCAGATGGGCCCTGGGTGCCCCATTTCTGGGCTCCCTTGGACCATGTCGCTGGTGCTGCCACTGACAGGGCAAGGGTGACGTCTACCGATGGCCTGTCCCTTCCTCTTCTTGGGAGGCCATTCTTTTTTTTTTTTTAATTTTATTTTATTTTTAAACTTTACAATATTGTATTAGTTTTGCCAAATATCGACACAGGTATACCTGTGTTCCCCATCCTGAACCCTCCTCCCTCCTCCCTCCCCATACCCTCCCTCTTGGGAGGCCATTCTTGAACGCTCAGCAGAGCTCCCACAGTCCTGGGACCCCTTGTCCGAGACCCCTGCTGTTTGCCCACATGTTCTCTCATGTTTGGGGCCCACGTTCTGCATGTCCATTCTGTTTGCTCTCTCACACGCTCAGTCCAGCTGTAGGCACCTCAGGATGCCTCTCTCCCGACCCCTCCCCACCCCGCCCTGCACTCCAACACATCGCCCCTGTGCTCCCCGCATGCCCACGTGCGCCCCCATGTCCCGGAGGGAAACGTTTACTTGCTCGGCGCTGCTGGTCACCAGGCC
This sequence comes from Bos indicus x Bos taurus, assembly GCF_003369695.1. Lineage (NCBI taxonomy): Eukaryota > Metazoa > Chordata > Mammalia > Artiodactyla > Bovidae > Bos > Bos indicus x Bos taurus. The sequence continues at coordinate 14,689,652 of NC_040085.1, forward strand.
CTGCTGCAGCCTGAAGGCCTGCTCCTGGGGGCATGTCTGGGAGTGATTGTTCCTCACCAGGCACCACTGGATCTAGAGATGATGGGTGGGTGGGGTCAGGACCGGGGCGGGCGGGCTGGCCCCTGCCCCCGGGGATCCACCCCGCTCAGGCCACCACCTTCTGCCAGACGTCCTCGGTGCGCTCGGGGGCGCTGCGGTAGGCTTGGGAGATGTCGCTCACTGGGAAGGACATGAAGCGCAGTGTGTGGTTGCTGTGGGACAGAGCGGCACAGCTGGGTGGGGAGGAGGTGGCAGGGCAGGCTCCTGCTGCCCACACCCACCTCTTGCTGACCACGTCCCTCCACGGTCCTCCTTAACGTTTCTATGCTATTAGGTCAGATGCACTGGATTGGGGCTTGTGAAGTTCAGGCTGGATCCAGGTACAGGGAGGCTGGGGGCTTGGTTAGGGCAGGGCCCTAGCCTACTCACCTCTCCAGGGCCCTCGCAATGTCCAGAAAGCCCAGGGCGGATGTATTGTTCCGATCCCAGAGGATAGTTCTGGGGAAAGGGTGGGCATCAGCTTGTTACCCCTCCTACTGGGCCTCTCTTAGGGAGCAGGGACAGCCCCACCGGGAGCCCTCCCACCTTTCCTAGTTAATGAGGCTGACTCAGAGATAGTCCTGGGACTAAGGGTCTCCTGGAAACTGGGGTATAAGCAGTGAGGCAGCAGGGAGGGCAGGTATGTGTGTTTGGGGGAGGGCTGGGGCTCCAGGTGAGAGGGTCGAGGCGTGGGCCCCACCTGAGGGAGGAGTTTATCTGCAGGGCCTTAGACAGCATCTTGGCCCCGATGTCCTCCATGCCATTGCCGCTCAAATCCACCTTTGCCAGGCAGGTGTTGCTGCCCAGGGCATTGATGAGGATGCTGGTGCGAAGCTTCAGCCGGGAGTCTGCCACCGACAGTGACTGCAGGGACTGTGTTGGCAAGTGGGGGGTTGGACCCAGTCCCTGCAGCCCCCATCACTGCAGGTCCCCTCCCAGGCCCCGGCACTCACACAGTCCTCTTCCTGGATCAGCTGTACCAGCTTGTGGAGGATCTCCTCCAGGGTCCTGCAGGGAGTTGGGACTCAGAGTAGGAGGAGAGGGGGCTGGGGTCATGCTACTGGAGCAGCAGAAAGGTGGTCAGGGGTGATACAGTGAGCCAAAAGGATAAGCTGATGATGGAGTGGGGGTCTGTGGGTATAGGGAGGGGGGCCTCACTTGGCCTTGACGTTGAAGTTCTTTCCCAGGAACAGGTGCTTGAGAGACTTGTTCTTCCCAAGTGCAGGCACCAGTGTCAGGAGGTCTGAGTCGAACCCTGGCCGGCAGATGGAGAAGCCTGGACTTGAGGCCTGAGTCTCACAAGAGTCATCTGAGGGTTTCTCCCCCAGGCTCCAGGCCCCTGTCCCCACCTGGCCCCCAGGAAGGGAGGGGCCCCCACTCACCATTGTCTGACAGATCCAGGCTGCCCACACAGGTGACAGCCCCCAGCTGCTCCTGCAAAGCCTGGGCTCCAGCTGAGCGGAGCTGTAGGGACACAGTGGGGGTGAGGCAGGAGGCAGGGGTTGGGGTGGAAGATAGGGCCCCTCTAATGCTCAGAGATAAGAGGAGTCACACCAGGATTCAAGGTCAAATCGGGTCTCGAGTGTGAAATCAGGAGGCCCCTTCTCCACACCAGATCCTTCCCCAGGGCTCTCTTCCCTTCCTTCTGCCAGAAAAATCTCTGGGCCGCTGCTCTGGAGACAGCCTGTTCCTGCCATCTGCTGGGAAAGCCTGGTATTTCCCATCCCCAAGCGGTCAGGGAGGGGATACCGGAGACTGGAAATGACCTCTAGAAAGAGTGGAGGTGTGGTCAGGTTGTGGGGCTGCAGAGGGGTAGTGCAGAGGCAACATGGAGTCAGAGCTTGACTTAGGTCAGAGAGATGAATGGCAGAGGAAGGAGGGCTCACCTCACAGCTGCTGAGGTCCAGGTGCAGATCGCTGAGGTGACTGTTGAGGGACAGGCCCTGGAGCAGTGCCCTGTGGGAACAAGGTCAGCGGGCCCACCTTTACCCTTCGCCCCTTCTCTCAGGGCTCCCCCTCGGACGCCCCCAACCCTGCACCCACCCGACCTGAGGGCCTCCAGGGGCAGCCTCGTGGCCGACAGGTTGACGTGGCTCAGAGTGTAGGCGCTGCTGAAGAACTGCTTGAAGGCCGGGGGCGCCTCCCGGCCCTTCCTGTGGAGATGTCTGGGGTCAGCAAGGGAGGGGGTGCCCATGGCTTGCCCCTCCACTCCCCACACCCCTGCGCTCCCACCTGTGGGAGCAGCTGTTTCGCGCCAGGTTGAGGTAGGTGAGGTGGGAGCAGCAGCCGTGAAGTAGGGCACCCAGAAGCTGTGGGGGAGACAGGGCGCATCTCAAGGGGCAGCGAAGACTCCCTCCTCTAACCCCACCGAGGTCCTGGCGCTTCACCCTCTGTGGTCAGTCTGTGCAAGGCCCGCTGTGCCTGCCTCACTTAGCCTCTTCAAGCCTCAGTTTCCCCTCTGTGGAAAGTGGGTGTCCTCCCACCTGTCCGGCCCCAGGGGTTTGAGAGGCTCATAGGCAGTGGATGTGTTAAAGCCAGGGCCACCACAGGCTTATAAGGTGGCTGGTTCAAGTTAGGGAAGGAGTCCTTTCCCCCAGGGGGACTCAGCCCTGCGCTGGGGTGCACAGCCAGGGGATGGATCCAGGCTGGCTTTCAGGCACAGCTATAGCACAACCTTGGGCAGCGCACAAAGTGCCACACAGGGGTGAGCTTTGGGGTCGCTTTGGAATTTTGCTGAACCTGAAGCCGTCCTACCAGCTTGACCCACCTCTGTACTCAAAGAGAGTACAGAGACCAGAGAGTACAAGGTGAGGCAGAGACCCACCCTGGCCTCCCCAAGTCCCTGCAGGCTGGCTCCCCCATCACCAACCCCTCACCGAGTCGATGGTGCAGTCGGTCCCCGCCAGGTCCAGGTGTACCAGGGCATTGGGCTGGGCCAGGAAACTGTAGAGGGCCTGGGAAGGAAGGACAGAGGGGGCTACAGGGGGAGGGGTGACAGAGCCCCTCCCCTCCCCAGGGCTAAAGGGCAGAGACTCCAGGCCCTGAGTGTATTTCTGCAGGGACTTGAGGCGCTGTTCGTGGACTCACGTTGGCCTCGTCGGTGGCGAGCAGCCCAGGGTTCTTGCTCAGGTCCAGGTACCGGAGAGAGCTGGCAAAGGCCGGGTTGGCCCCAAAGGTCTGGCCCAGCGCCTGGAGCCCTGAGCACAGCGGGCACTGGGCTGGGTTGGCCCCCATCCCCACCTCTCCCCCTTGCATGCAATTCTTCCCCACTCCCCAGCTGTGCTCCTGCCCCTTCTGCGATCCTTGGGATACCATGTGCATGGGTGGGGCCTCTGGGACTTGATACCCAGGTAGTACGGCGAGGGGGGGGGGAGGGGTCAGGGGCCAGAGGTCAGGGGTCCCGGGGCAAGTACCTCTAGGGGAGATGGCAGTCTTGGCCAGGCACAGTTTGGTGAGGCCAGTGGGGAAGCAGAGGAGCTGCTGGCTCAGACTGAGGAAACCTGGGGAGTGGAGAGAGAAAAGGGCCTCCCTGAGAGATAGGCAGTGGGGGCAGGCAGTGCAGAGTCAGACAGGGGGCTTGAGTGGAATGTGGGCCTGGGGTCTAGGATGGAGGTACTGGGATAGGGGCTGGCATCAGGTTGGAGAGCCCCTGTTCAGCCCTGGGTTGGGCTCTGGGCTGGGCTGGGGGGGTCTGCATTGTGGTGGGGGGCAGGATTCAGGGCTGGGGCTCACCCTTGTCCTCGATGGGGTTGTGGGACAGAGTGAGGGCATGCAGCACACAGCTCCCGTTCTCCCCAAACACCCCGGCCAGCTTCTGGACAAAGTCCCTTCAGGGAAGGGGAGGAAGGATGTGTTTGTCCCAGGCTCTGGGCTTCCCCTCCTCCTCCATCTGCCTGCCTGGCTGGGGCTGCAATGGTCAGAGGTCCCCACAGGTGAGGAGCAGCTCGGGGCCTGCAGGGAGCCTGCTGTCACTCAGGAGTACCTGGGAAGTGGTGCTGAGACAAAGCCCGGCTGCGGGTCCTTGAGACAGGAGCAGAGTAGTCTGCTCTGCGGCTGACGGCAGGAGGGGATGGGGCTCGGAGATACTGGGGAAGGCCGTGGAGCTGGGGGTCGGGAGGCTTAGGTGGGACTTGCTGTGTGCCCTCTTTGGGCCTCAGTCTCCTCTTCTGTAAAGTGAGGAGCTGGATGAGATGGTTCTACATCACGAGGCCTACATCATGCCCTGAGGTTCTGGGACCCTAAGACTACATCAAGGAGCACCACTACCCAAGGAGGAGGCTGGCCTCACGTCTTAAGCCCAGCGTTGTCCAGCACCAGCTCTTCAAGGCTCCCCGACTTGCTCAGGGTGTGTAGCACCTGTTCTAGCACTTCAGAGCCCTGGGGACAGAGGGGGTCGTGTGGTCAGGAGCCAGAGAGGGCACTACTCTCCCGTCCCCCATTCCTCCTAGACCCTACCAGCCGCAGGTCTTTGCAGTAGAGTTTGGTGAACCATTGGTTGTAGGCCAGGGCTGCCACCATTAGGGCCAAGTCTCTGTGGGAAGATTGATGGGGGCAGGAAAGTGGTGAGCAGGTGACCGGGGCAGGAAAGAAGAGACTAAGGATGGGGTGGTTGGAAGCCTAGATGGGTGGAGGGCAGTGGGTGTGGGGGCTGGGAGACAGAGCCCAGGCTTGGTTGGGCCAGAAGGGAGAGGCTAGAAGGGCCAGGGCTGGGCTGAGGCTGGAATGTGGGGTTAAGTCTCTATCCCGTCTACTTACCGGCTCTCCAAGTGGCTGAAATCCAAAAGATTGAACTCTCGGTTATCCTCGGCATGATAGATGGTGTCCACATCCTTGGAGAGGTGGAACTGGCTCGCATCTGCTCCCCTCCTCCGTGGCCCCTCCCTCCAGGTCCCACCTGCCCGCCTGCCAGGTCCCTACCCAAACGCACCCATTGCACCTCTTCACGGCAGTGCAGCCCGTTGTAGTCGCACAGGGCAGCGTAGGTCTCAGAGAAGCCACCTGTGGGGCAGGAGATGGGCTGGCTCCTTAAAGGCTAAGGGGGTGGGGAGGAGACTTGGAGCATTCAAGGAAAGGTCAAGGTCATTTTATGTGCCAGTGTCTTGGGTTCCTGCAGCATCATGAACCTCCGAGGTCTGGGAGCTGTGGAGCCTCAAGCCCTATACACAGAGGACTCTGAGCAAGGGGCAGGGTGGTGTAGGCCCCCTTTCCCTCGAGCCTGCCCCTGCTCACCGCAGACACTGTGGGTGGTGGATGTGGAAGTCTCAGAGTTGGGGGACGTGTCTCGGGGCCCGTCCGGGGTGTCTGCATTTCCACGCCGGATTAGACTCCTGGAAAAACAACAAATCCATCCCAAGATGGGTGGAAAGCGGCTCTCAATTCTTCCTCTGTTACAGATTCTGGATCCCTAGGAAAAGCAGGACTGGGGACATGAGAGCTCTTCTCCTTGGTGTCACGGGGTCCCAGGACCAGGGGAAGGAGGGAGGGGGGAGGGGGCTTCTTTATTGTCTGACCCCTGAGAGACTCCTCCTTTGCCACTCACCCAGGGCCAGGGCAGACCTTGGAGAGGGCAGAGCTCACATGTCGTGTCACCTGGTCCACACTCTCAGCTGATGGCAGCCGCATGCTCACCATGCCACGCTCCGTCTCCACTAGGATCTGGGGGAGAGGGAGCGGCAGGGACTCAGACACAGGTTCCCTCCTCCTGCTGGCCCAGGAGCGGAGCCCACGCTCCAGTGCTCACCTGGTTCTGACTGAGCGTGTTGAAGGCACGGATCTCTAGGACATTGAAGGAGCTCTCCACCTGAGGGGTGGGGGCATGGGAATGTGCAGCTCCTGGTCAGGGCCTGGCTGCTGGGCTCAGAGGAGGGCACCCTGGGTGTTCTCCCACTCATCAGCCCAACTCACCTTGGCTGGGACTTTAAGGGGGAAGAGGTGGAGACGCCAGGAGGTCAGGGCCTTCAGAGAGGGGAAAAATAGAGCATCAGCAGCAAACGGTAGTTTCCTGGGCTCTAGTCCCCCTGCGCTCTGTCAGCGCCCTCAGTCCGTGTGCACTCCCTGCCAACTGGCCTTCTGCTCTGAAAGTCCCTGCTTCTCTCTTATGCCCTGCCCCAGGTTCCTGGACATCCAGCCAGTCCAGCCTCCCCCTCCCACAGGCTATGTCTTTTCAGCACTCCTCCACCTGTCTTCTTTGCCCCCCAGGTTCCTTGCCCTTACCAGCCCAGGTGCCCTTGATTCCCCCTTCCTTCCCCCAGTCCAGTCCCTTACCAGTACTCGGTCCTCGAACTTCTTGGGCTTTGTCTCCAGCTTCACGCGATGTTGTTGGAGCACAGCCCCTTGGCTCAGGCACCTCCGGATGCTGTCTGCAGGTGGGTAGTAGGCTGCTCAGGGCCCCCCTTACCCTAGCTACCCCCACATACCCAAGGCCCTCCAGGGGCAGGGGCAGAGAGGAGGAGAGAGAATCAGAGAGAGATGAAGAACAGGAATTGAGATCTTTCCTTCTTGGGTAACTTTTTCTATTAGAAAGGCAGGGGTGCTACGGAAAAAACTCTGGCTTCTGCTGTCCCTGAGTTGAGGGACAGTAGTTGCGTGGCACTCTGGGAGAGTGTGAAGGATTTTCCCAACCCGTGCACTCCAGCAGCTGTCAACCCATACAGAGTGAGTCAGTGTGTAGGGGCGTGGGGGTGTCCCACTACATGCTTGATGGTCTGGTGTGGTGTCTGCCTTTTACTATGTGTGTAAAGAAGATGCCAGGGAGCTTGTGTTGAGGATGGGTAAGTGTGAATGAGTATGCAGTACTTGCAGTTGTGAAAGGGGCACAGAGCCAGCCAGTTCTCCTGTGGGTGGGGGGTAGGGAGGTAGGAAGGAGTTAGTGTTTAAATGAGTCCCATATCCATCTGCTGGAGAATCATCCAGATATCCCAGTGTGCGTGCGTGCGTGCCTGTGTGTGTGTGTGTGTGCAGTTTCTGTAAAGATGTGGGTACACACATCTCACAACTGTGCTTGTGTGCCTCTGGAGGTGTGGGAGATGGGCACAGTGTAGCATGCCTCTGAGTATCCTTGAGAGTCCTGGTCTCTGCGTGCGCTAGCCTGTGCTCCCACCTCTTGGGGTCAGGGTTGTGGCTGTGCTGGGGGGTCGGTCTTGGTTTGGAACAGTCTGAGGACCAGGCAAACAGGAGAGGCCTTGAGGTGTGGGTGTGGGGTAGAGAGCAGGGGGCAGGCTGGTATGAGGGTTGTTGTAGGTGAGCTGCAGAGACCCTGCTCCCGGTTTTAGCTCCAGTCCAAGCCCTCTTCCCTGACTCCCGTCTTTGCCCCCACTGCCTGGGCACAGCCCGGCTTCTTGAGGGGCTCTTTGGAGCCAGTTCCGGGGCGGGGCCGGGAGGAGGGAGGGTGTTGAGCCCAGAGGCGGTCAGGACCTGGGGCAGCTCCCATCACCCGGCGGGGCGGGCCTGGCCCCGCCCGGCGGGGGAAAGGGGACTCTCCGGCGGCGAGACTGGATGCTTCGCCTAGGGATGGGCCAGGATAGCTGAGAGTCAGCCCCAGGGAGCGTGAAGGGACTGCACCTGTCACTGAAGATCGGGACGGGAGGCTCTGGGACAGGTAGGTCCTGAAGGGTGAGGCGAGGGGGCAGCGGAGGATGCTCTGGGGACAGCGATGCCCCGAGCTGGGATGCAGGGGCAGGGGGCTGCCCTGGAACCGGGATGCATGAGGGGCGGAGGGACCGGGGTGTACCGCGGAGAGTAACGCACTAGGGCTGGGAGGCTCCCGGACGGAGCGTCCCAGAGACCACCGCAGCCTCGTACCTTGCAGCTCGCGGGTGAGCTCCGCGCTGGACTTGGCCATGGCGGCCGCTGCTGCCGCTGTTGCTGCAGAGGAGCCGCCGTCACCGCCGCCGGGGAGCCGCGGCACATGCTAGACCCGGCTCCGGCAGGGCCCGGGCGCTGAGCGATGCAGCAGCCGCGGAGCCCGCTCCTGTCAGGGGCGGCTGCGCGAGCGCTCCTCCCCCCGCCTCGGAGCGCCGGGTCTCCCGCCCCGCCCGGAGAGGTGCCTGATTGAGCATGCGCGCCGCGCCTCCGGGCCGCGTGAGACCCTGCGCGCGCTCGCGCCCACCCCTCCCGCCGGCTCCCGCGTGCGACGCCCTGTGCGTGTCGCCTTGGAGCCCGGGCTATCTCCCGGGCGGGGGCACAGCGCCTTCACTTTCCGTGTCATCCACTCCTCGGGCACCGTCAGCAGAACCTGTTTCTTTTGTTTGTGGGCCTGGGTACCCCTCGCGGGGTCATCCTTGCCAGGCTCCTCCCTTTTCACTGCTTGCTCGGGACGCGTCTGGCTCGTCCTCGCTGACCCTCGAAGGAAGGAACTTGCGGCCAAGGGCGATGCTAGGAGAGGACCTGGCCACATCTGGGGAAGTTCGACCTTCCTTTCCCGCTTTCCCAGCCTCGGTGATCCCTGCGATGTTCTTGGCACCATCCCCGCGGGTGTGAGCCGAGAGTAGCACCTGGGAATTCCCGTGCCACCTCCTCCCAGCTGGCAGCTCTGCAAACACCTCCACCCTCAGCATTACGCTCAGGTCCTGGAGACAAGGAGGAGGGTTAGGAGGATCCAGACTTAGCATCTGGGAACATACTAGGGGAATCCAGTCCACTCAGACTTAACGCTGTGCTCGGCTATCACACCTATGCACCCTACACTGAAAAATGAGCACATTGACTCAAAGCATCGTGATCATCTCCTTTTTATTTGCACCTCATTTGCAAGTTGTTAATTTCCAACTCAGTTCCTTCCACTCCAAGTTCCTTCTGTCCCATCTCCCTCAAATTTCCCTGATGCCTAGAAAATAATACTAGTTGCTCTTTACCACAGTAGACTAAGCCCTCTCAGCAGGCCTGCCCTGTTCTCTCAAGGGATGTCTTTGTCCAAGGCTACAGCAATAGCGTGAATCCTCCTAAGACCACACCTTGATAGCAGAGAATGCTGGAGCTTTTCACAGGGCATAATTGATTTGTGTGTGTATGTGTGTGTGTGTGTGTGTGTGTGTGTGTGTGTGTGTGTGTGTGTGTGTGTGTGTGGCAGGGGGGTGTTATGGTTTAAGGGTAGCAGTATGCTAGGCAGAGGTGGGAAAGGCCAGTTGATTGATTCGGGAACAGGACTCTGGAGTTGGAGCCCAATCTCTGCCCTGGTAGATGCTCTCCACGTCCTTAGAGGTGGGATAGGCTCCCTCCAGCTACCACCACTGTCTCCCCAGTGATGTAGCTGGCGTCTTCAGAGCACAGGAAAGACACGATGCCGGCACACTCCTCTGGCTCGCCTATCCTGGGAAGCAGGGAAAAAGGAAAGGAGTAAAAATCAAACAGGGAATGGAATTTGCTAAAGTATCAGGCAATTTTTCAGGATCAGTGAATTGTCCATAAAATAGGGCTACCATTATTATAAGCTGTTATAATTCAATAGAAGCATTAATACTGTACTCTGCAAAAACCACCACACATTATATTCATATAATATGGGGATACTTTGTTTTTTAGAGAACTCAGGACACCAAAATCCAAAGTTATATAGATAACCTGGCTATTTCATTCTTCCAATAATTTGTTTCACATGTGTGCATACTATTTAAATATGAGAGAGTCTGTGAGATAGTAAATGATTTGTTTAAAATGATTCCATTTGTACAGCTTCAATTCACAGACAACTTTTTCAGGAATCTATTTTTGTCTCAAAGTCATTTTGTGAGACTGTGCTAATTCTCAGTGTTTGTATCAGTGATTGCATAGTTAGGGAACACTTTAATCTAACTGCCACAGAATGCTCTAGAGGTGGGTGGAGTGGGTACTTCAAACCTAGAAGGACTGGATTAGTGGTTCTCCATCCTAGCTACACACTGTCGTCATCTGAGAGGCTCAACTTCTCCTTCCCTCCCCTTCCCTCACTAAAGATGCCTAGGTCCTGCCTTGGACCAATTAACAAAGAATCTCTGGGAGTGACGCTTGAGCATCTGTGGTTTCACAACTACTCAGCTGATTCTAATGCGCATCCAAGACTGAAAAGCTCGGGGCCAGATCATTCACTGTGGCTCAAGGATGACAATGCCCTGACTGATTAATGGACTAGGCCTGCAGCTCATGCCTGACATGAGAATGGCTTTAGGAGCACTTGAGAGCATCTCCCTCCTCAAGTAGGCATTGCTGGTACATGTCCTTGAGGGGACAAGGTGGAGGAGCTAAAGACAAGAGAGCTCCCGGAAGCCAGAGACTGGAAAGAGGCAGAGAACTTAGAGGACAGGGAGCCAGATGAAGGTGCCTGACCTTTTGGGGGAAGAGGCTAGTTTTCTTAGGCAAGGGAAGTTTGGAGACTTTTATTTGAATGGTAGGATCCTTTCATTTGAATGGTAGGATCATCAACCTGAACTTTGGAAACATGACTCTTTTGATTCCAGGGAAACTAAAAAAGCACGCTTTGATTTTGGTTTTGGTCCCTGATCCTTAGGGACACCCAGAGGTGGAGGCAAACACCCAGGTGGAGAGAGGAGTCAGGGCCTCCCCCAGGGCTCTGCTCTGCTAAACCTGGATGCCTCTGTGTTTGGTTTTTGCAAGGAGGCAGACTCCCTGCACACACCACTGTAGTGACGCTCTGTTCACAAACTTGTGAAGTCTGTGTATTTGAAGCAAGGAAAGGATGGCTGTGTTGTCTGCGGGACTGAGAGACGGCAAGCTATGGGCTTCGAGGGACCAGACCTTTCCATCTTTATCCCTCCTCAGCCTCCCCTGTGACAGCCTTACCTTTTGATCTGAAAGGTAGCTTTTATGCTCTCCTGTCTTGCCGGATCCTCCCACAACTGCAGGAAAAAGGAAAATCACTTCCTCTGAGGGACAGTGAAAGGACAAATTGCCCGCCCTCACATCTATTGAGAGGAAGGATGGAGAGGTGCCCCCTTCATTTCCCAGTCCTTCCCAGCTCCCAGTCACTACCCACTGCCCTCTTCTGCTCCATTCTCTTCAGGTCCTAAGGAGGCATTTTGGTGGGTTGCCCCAGGTCTCATCCACTTAAGGAAATATGAAATGGCCTGAGTGGCATCTGAATTCCTCAGTCTCAGTGTGCACCTTAGGAAAGGATAGTGTGGGGATCTGGTCTGGACACATGGCTGGTATGGAGGGGGAGGGTGGAAAAGCCCAGGGCAGGGGGTGGGAGTGGTTGGGAGCTCAGGACCCAGGAGCTGGGCTCCTCCATTGAGAAGATGCCCTTTAGAATTCCCAGTGGGATGCAGGACTCCCCTTCCTCACCACACGGCTGAAGCTAGTCCTGATGAGTCCAGGCGCCAGGCAGTTCACCCGAACATTCGACTCTGCCAGTTCGAGGGCCAGGTTCTTAGTGAGGCCCAGCAAGGCTGTCTTAGAAACGTTGTAAGGACCCAGGCTCTGGGGAAAGGAGAGGATTGGGTTAGTCTCTCCAACTCCACCTCATTCTTGGTTCTTAACATAAGATAGAACGGGCAACTGGTAATAGGGCATCTCTTGTTAAAGAGGGTCCCAGTTAGAAAACTGTTATGGCAAAACCGCCCCTAGGTTAACATTTGTGGAGGCAAGGCCTCTATTTCGCTGGAAGGTGGTGTGATTCCAAAAGGGGACACACACTTCCTAGGGTGACTGGAGGAATGGAAGGTACAGGATGGAGGAAAGGATAAATGTAGCAGAGAAGGGGGTTCTTACAAGAAAGGGGCTGTAGGCTGCTATGGAGGACACGATCACTATCGAGCCGCCTCTGAAAAAAGAGCAGAACGGCTCTGCTGTCACGGACCCCCGCCCGCGGCCTGCGAGGGGCCCAGCACGCCCTGGCCCCTCCTTCCCTGTACCCTCGTTTCGCCATCTCTGGCACCACTGCCTTTGTCAGCAGGGCCGTGGCCTTCACGTTAACGTCCAGAATCTGCAACAGAAAGAAGAGGGGGAACAGCATGAGGGTCTTCAGAAGGCTTCAGAAGGCAGGGTGATGGAGAGTTAAGTGGGGTCCCCAGGATCTGTTTGTTAGGGTTGGCAGAGGTCCTAGAGATGATTTACCCAGAGCTTACAAGTGAAGACACCACGGCCCAGAGAGAGGGAGCTTTGAGAATGACAGCTAGAGAATGACCCATTTTGGGGTTTGGGTGAGAAAGAATGGAGCCTGCTTCATCTTGTTTCCTAAGTCTGATCTGACCCAGAATGGATCTGAACTTTCAAGACTCTCTTGGACTTGAGCTGAACTGTCTTCCAACTAGCGAGAGCCTGGGATTTGGGCTGGCTTCCTGGACCTGCCCCAGAGTGAGCCGTGATTCTCAGGGAAAATGTGGCCTGACCTCAGGCACTTGGGGTTGTTCCAGCACTTTTTTGGCTTCTGAGTTAGCGAGGGAGATGCTCTTGGCCCTCCAGGATTGACTGGCTGGCTGGATAATTATTGGCACATGGGATCATGAGGAGGCACTACTGGGGGAGCTGGGACATAGTCTAAAATCAAAACTGTACATCTGTAATTTAAAACCAATGCGTGAGCCTTGTTTACATTGTTCCAGGCACTGCTGGGATAATCCCCTCCCATTCCCCCCATGTAACTATTTATTTTGAAAATTTTCACTCTTACAGATAAGTTGAAATAGAGGGACAATGACTATCTGGATATCCTTTAACTACATTCACCAGTTGTTTACATTTTGTGCCATTTGCCCTGTTGCTGCTGCTGCTGCTGCTAAGTCGCTTCAGTCGTGTCTGACTCTGTGCGACCCCATAGACGGCAGCCCACCAGGCTCCCCTGTCCCTGGGATTCTCCAGGCAAGAACACTGGAGTGGGTTGCCATTTCCTTCTCCAATGCATGAAAGTGAAAAGTGAAAGTGAAGACGTTCAGTCATGTCCGACTCTTGGCGACCCCATGGACTGCAGCCCACCAGGCTCCTCCGTTCATGGGATTTTCCAGGCAAGAGTGCTGGAGTGGGGTGCCATTGCCTTCTCCAGCCATTTGCCCTAACTGTGTGCTTATGCAGCTTTTTCCTTACCCTTGGAAGGTAAGTTGCAGACATTATAATACTGTAGCCCTAACGCTTTAGCATTATTTCCAAATAATAAGGATGTTCTTACACACCACCATTCACTATCACACCCAAGAAATTTAACATTGATAATCATGATTTTACTTAATATACTGTCCATAAAAAATCTTCCCCAATTGTCCCCCAAATGGCCTTATTTTAAAAGTCCAGGGCTCAATCAAGGATCAACCATTGCATTTAGATTTGATATATTATGATATTAAAAAAAAAAGCCAACTAGAAAGAAAAATTACTCAGTTTATAACTGATTTTCATGTGGTCCCTATTCAGACTGCTCATGAAAGATGTTTCTCTGCTTTAAAGAATATCAATCAGGAACTGACTCACTGAAGACCATTTTGGCACTTTGGTCTCTATGTCTGTGGAACACTGATAAACAAACTAGAATATTTTAGTATCTTTAAATTTCAGTGTTGAGAAATTATTGATGACATCAGGGTAAAAGGCAAAACCATGGGAGATCATAAAAAATTTAGCATTTCCAAATCATGTGGGAGTATTAACCTTAGTAAACAAAGACAAATCTTTCAATTAAGGCTTTATAATTAAAGAATGTAGGTGTGTGATATACCTTATAAATATAATGTAATTATACACCCTCACATGAAAACCAATATTCTGTTCCTTGAATTTAGACATCTGGATCTCAGATGTTCTTGACATTGGAGTTAAGAAAGAGTGCAAGTCTTTTTCAAAGGCTGTATGTCATAAAGCGGCAACTTAGTTCATTTCACTAGAATTGATATTTCACTTAACTAGCGGCTATTAAAGTTTTCCAACTAATGAAAAATCATTTGTTTTGGGAGCTGAGAGGGGGAAGGGTGGTGTGTAAGTCTGAGTGTATTAGTTATTGGCATATTAGCTGCCATGCCTGCTGGAAATAAACCAGGAAGAAGAGCTTGGATAAGCCCACGGTGGTAGAGGGGAGAGAGCTGGGGGAGGGAAGCAGAAGACAGCAAGGAGTCAATGAAAACGAGATTGCGGAGAAGCAGAAATGAAAGAGAAAGACAGGGACAAAGGAAGCCCCCTACCTCCATTCGCCCTTTACCAGGTGCGCTGCAGGTGTGTGGCAAATTGCAAGGATTCCTCACATTTACACTGCACTTGACAAGTGCATTCTAAAAGCAGACTGAGTGTGTGCCATCTTCTGAGGCCCACCCCCTGCTGCTCTCATCCCTTCTTACCTTGTCCCACACCTCCTCGGGGACATCCATCAAGCTTCCAAAGAAAGGGTTGACGGCAGCATTGGAGATCAGGATGTCCACGCCGCCATGAAGCTTCACAGCCTAGAGAGGAGGAAGATCTGAATTAGGGCTACAGCACAGTAAGTTCAGTTGAGTTCAGTTCAGTCGCTCATTCGTGTCCGACTCTTTGTAACCCCATGAACCTCAGCACACCAGGCCTCCCTGTCCATCACCAACTCCCAGAGTCCACCAAAACTCATGTCCATTGAGTCGGTGATGCCATCTAACCATCTCATCCTCTGTTGTCCCCTTCTCCTCCTGCCTTCAATCTTTCCCAACTCCAGGTTCCTATGCAATATTGCTCTTTATAGCATCGGACCTTGCTTCTATCACCAGTCACATCCACAACTGGGTGTTGTTTTTGCTTTGGCTCCATCCCTTCATTCTTTCTGGAGTTATTTCTCCACTGATCTCCGGTAGCATATTGGGCACCTACTGACCTGGGGAGTTCGTCTTTCAGTGTCCTATCTTTTTGCCTTTTCATACAGGACAGTAAGGGAGGTGCATTTATCAATATTGGTAAAGGGTTCCTTCTTAAGGACAGTTGTCAAAATGAACTCTTTTCCTTAAAGCATTTTCTCTTCAAAAGCACCCCAAGCTCTGCTGTTGTTCAGTCCCTAAACTGTCCAGCTCTTACAGTCCTGACGACTGTAACCTGCCAGGCTCCTCCGTCCGTGGGGTTTCCCATGTAAGAATTCTGGAATGGGTTGCCATTTCCTTCTCCAGGGGATCGAACCTGCATCTCTTGCATTGGCAGACAGATTCTCTACCACTGAGTCACCAGGGAAGCCCCAAGCTCTACTGGTAAAACATTTAAGGTTGTCTTATTTCTTTTGCAATCTCTTCTTCCTGCTCCCACTTCTTCTAAGGCTGTCACTGATCCTTTCTCTTTTGACTTCCCCTTTCGGAACTCCTTTATTCTCATGGCCTCAGCTTTCACCTCAAAATCCATTTCTAGACCCTTCCTCTTTTATCCTAGCCCCATTTCTCCAAGTGCTTACTGACCAGTTTCCCTTGAATGAGTTACCATTACTCAAACTCAGCCTGTCCACATGTACCTGAATGGAAAAGTGAGTTTAAATAGACCCACAGAAAGTTGCCACTGGGAGGGGCCTTTGAGGTCATCTTACCCAATGTCCTCACGGTGAAGGTGATAAAACTGAGGTTCAGGGAAGTTCATTTCTCAAGGTCATACAGCTTAGTAATGACGTATCAGGACCAGCTAAGAAGAGGAGTTCTGCTCATTGAGTCTTTGGAGAGGTGATATGCTCAGGGCACAGGGCTAGTTAGTGGTGGCAGAATTGACTCTCTAACCCAGAGCTAATTCATAAGAGTCCTCCGAAAGTGAGTTGGGGGTCACTATGAAACTGGCTATCCAGGAGGGCCATGATGGAGGAGACGCCAGTCTAGGCTTAAAGCAGTTCCACGCTCAGTTATGATGCCTTTTTATCCCCTCCCCCACTTCCTGCTTTTATTTTTTTGGCCTGGAGGCATGGAAGATTCAAGGCAGAAACTGAGATTTAAACTGGGAAAACCAAGAGAGCCAACAGCTAACCTCCTTAATAAACTGTAAGTAGGTGGTGAAGGCATGTGCTGGAGTAACGAATAGCCAAACAGTCTTTCTGCCAGCATTCTGCCACCGGGCAAACAGACTTCACATTTGCCCAGACTTGGCAATTTTGATGCCTTGGGCAAACGGCACTAAATGGGCCCTCAATCAACTTTGTGCTTCCCGATTTGGCACACAGAGGGGTGTTATTAACAATGTGTACCATCTGCTAACTCCCGTTTTTAACTAATTATTCTTGCTAACTAGGTGCTAAGCTCAGTTGCTTCCACACTGCTGAGGGGGATGCCTGGACTGTCAACACGTAAATTTAACACATTTTAAGATCACATAATCTTTGCAAAACCTGTATTAGTACTCTCCTGCAGTGTCTAAATTTTGATGTCCAGGCCACCTGCCTCGGCTCTGTGTAAGTCTCAAGGAAAACGCAGGATGCATCAGAAAGTGATGCGTGCTGGGCCAATGTGTTAGGGGTGGGGAGCCAGCGGACTGCCGCAGAATCGCCTGGAGCGCTCTTCCGGTTGGTCTGTGCATCCCGTCCCAGTCTCCTTCTAGGCCTATGAGCATGGAGAGGAGAGCAGGCTGGCTTTTGACTGAACAGAGACAGAGAACCGTGGAAGATTAATGGCATATTTGCTATGACCACCCAGGTGTCTTCTAAGGCTTGCTCTAAATTGTGTGATTGCTACCCTAAAGTGGTTAAGCGTTGCTTGCTCTGTGTTCTGACAGGTCTATTTTTTTTTTTTTTAAGTAGAATCAAGTGGAGAAGTGGCTGATCTGGTTTCAGCTCATGCTGCCTTTGAGAGGCTTCAAGGTGCAGCTTAGGAGGCCACTGGGGAATAACCATGCTCAGGGCAGCAGCTTCCCTCATCACAGGCTAGTGGCTGGCCATAGGCAGGACTCATCTCAAACTGCCAACAAGTATCCTATCATTCTCCACTCGACACTGGTCTTTTCAACTACTTGAGAGTCAATTTTGATTCATCCCTCCTCGTCCAATTTCTTGACACCAGCCAGGGGGGAAAAATTTGGTTGGTTCCCACTAAACACCTCTTAGGAACACCTGTTCTGGTCTTCCTGCCACTGCTCTAGACCCAAGTGGCAGCGTCAGCTTCCTCACCAATGTCCTTGCCCAGAGTCTTCGTTTCTCCAATATATCCTTCCTGCCAGTGCCAGATTATTGTTCTTTAGTAATTATTTCCACCTTGCTCAAAATCTCGCATGGATTCTTATCTCCTCCAAGAATGTCTAAACTCCTTTGGGAGGCCATGGAGGTCCATGTCCCCCATCCTTCCCACGTGACCCATTTCCTACCAGGGCTCCTGAGTCTCTGCTCTCACACTGTGGGTTCACAGAGCACCCCACCTTCCCTTCCTTGACTATCTGCTCATTTTGCAGGATCATTTGGGATCCTGGCCCTATGCCATCTGCCTAGTCCTACCCACTCCTTAAAGTCTAGCTCAAACCCCACTTCTGGGTCAGAGCTGCAGGATGGGCAAAGGGGACCTAGTGAGGATCCAAAGCCACCTTCCCAGCAGGATTTTGACAATAGGTAGCCACGTACATTTCACATGGCCACTAGTTGGCCCAGGATCCCAGGTGGCTCCCACCCTAAGGATCAAGGTCTCAGGCTCCCGTCCAGCAGAGATGGCAGAGGTGGCCAGGCATGGTGGCCTTCTTGGACCCACAACTGATTCTCTCCAATGCACATTTGAGCATCTGCCAAATGACTCCTGACAAATGGAATAACTTATGCTGTCTACTATGCCACTGTCTACAATCGTTTCATGCCCTCCTTGTCTAAGATTACCCAAATTATTTCCACCGCTTTTCATTCTGTCAGCACAATCTTTTGCTTCCCATCCTTGGGTAGATTCTTCCTGCCACTCCAAGAAATAAAGGGTGTGCCCTGAGCCTAGGAAAGAGTGGCCTCCTTTGTAAGACGTTTACCTGCAAGACTGGTGCCAACCAACTCTCAACAGTGGCTTAGCCACTTTCTTTGAGACTAAAGTCCAAGAGGGCACCTAAGGCCTGACCTGGAAGGGAAATGCTTGGTAGTTTGCAGGTAGCTTGGCTTCCCTGGTGGCTGAGATGGTAAAGAATCTGCCTGCAATGCAGGAGACCCGGGTTAGATATCTGGGTCTGGAAAATCCCCTGGAGAAGGGAATGGCTAGGCACTCCAGTATTCTTGCCTGGGGAATTCCATAGATGGAGGAGTCTGGTGGGCTACAGGCCATGGGATCACAAAAGTTGGACATGACTCAGTGACTAGCACAAACACAGAGGTAGCTGGTAAGTCTGGGTTGGCTCACACCTCTTCCCTTACTAGTTGTGGGACCTTGGGGTGTTGCTCCAGCTTTCTGAACCATTCTTTAAACAGGGAGCATAGTCCTGCCCTTGCTTGGGTTGTTGTTTGGAGATAACCTGTGAAAGGCTTGAGACAAAGTGAATGGCACACAGTAGGTGGTTGAAACATAATGGGCTGCTTCCTATACGTTCCTGGGCACTCAGCTTTATAAACTGAAAAACAGGGGATTGGTTGTTTCTTAGCTCATAGTGGGAATGCCTATTTACCCTTCTCATCTGCCCAATTAGACTGGAAGCTACTGGAGAACCAGGACCAGCTGGAGTTTTCTGGGTGCCCCAAGGCACAATGCAGGGTAGAAATAGTAGAGTGTTTTTTGGTTCTCTGACTGAGATGGGATGATTCTCGGAGACAGAACCGAAAGGCACACGTGAAAATGTGCTGGTGGACTGGTGTGGGTATGCAGAATACACTATTTTATTTTAGTGAACAGTGCTGGTTTCGATCACACCCATGTTGTCCAGGAAGGCCAGCTCAGGCTGCCTCCCTTCCGCTATCTCATGGCTCTGGACCCGTATGCTTGCTGCTTACCGTGGCCACCAGCCGCTCCCGGTCCTCAGCCTTCCCTACGTGGCACACGGTGCCCGTGACGCTCAGCCCCTCCCCTTTCAGCGTTGCCACTGCCCGGTCTACATTCTGCTGCTTCCGGCTGCTGACCACCACGTGGGCCCCGTCCTGGGCCAGACGCCGGGCGATGGCAAAACCGATCCTGTGGGCAGAGAGAGATAAGGACTTTTAAGCCCAGTACAGGAAGAGGGTGAGAGTATGGGCTCTTAAGTCAGGCTGCCTGGGCTTTGAATTCCAGCTCTTTCTGTAGGGCCTCCACGTGTTAGGGTTAATGGCAGAGCCATCACCATACAGATGGACATGCTTAGCATCTTTTTGGTACTGGTTTACTCTTTTTATTATGGTTTTGGCCCTCAGTCTAGGTTCCCAGGAAGTGATAACACTTTCCACAGATGTTATCCACCATGGGTCATAGGCTCCATACCCTACAGGGACTGAGGGGAGAGAGAAATGACTTAGGGGTATAACAAGCAGCAGTGATTTCCATGATTGGAGAGTCTCTCTCAGAAAAGCCTCTACCCGTAAATAGTTTCCTTAGGACAGTAGTCTACATCATCTCAATATTCTATTGTTAGTTATGTTTTGGGGTACATATGAAACGGGGTCTCTGGTTCAGTCAGTTCAGTTCAGTCACTCAGTCATGTCCGACTCTTTGTGATCCCATGGACTGCAGCACCCAGGCTTTCCTGTCCATCACCAACCCCCGGAGTTTACTCAAACTCATGTCCCTTGAGTCAGTGATGCCATCCAACCACCTCATCCTCTGTCATCCCCTTCTCCTGCCTTCAGTCTTTCCCAGCATCAGAACTAAACAGACTGAGTTATGTTTTGGGGTACATATGAAACTGGAGGTCTCTGGTTACAAACATAAATTTTTTACATTCATAGGAGAAAGGGTTACACATTAAAAAAAAAAAAAAAAGATCTATCTGGCTATATGGGTTTTGGTTGGTCCATGTGGGATCTAGTTCCCTGACCAGGGATTGAACCTGGGCCTCCTGCATTGAGAGCATGGAGTCTTAGCCACTGGACCTCCAGGGAAGCCCCCAAGGTCACACATTTTGCACTTGTTAGCCATTGCTGCTGCTGCTAAGTCGCTTCATCGTGTCTGACTCTGTGCGACCCCATAGACAGCAGCCCACCAGGCTCCCCCGCCCCTGGGATTCTCCAGGCAAGAACACTGGAGTGGGTTGCCATTTCCTTCTCCAGTGCATGAAAGTGGGAAGTGAAAGTGAAGTCGCTCAGCCGTGTCCGACTCTTCCACTCTTCGCTACCCCATGGACTGCAGCCCACCAGGCTCCTCCATCCATGGAATTTTCCAGGCAAAAGTACTGGAGTGGGGTGCCATCGCCTTCTCCTTGTTAGCCATTAGGTTTCCCTATTTATATGTATTCTAGCTTTGTGAAGAGCTGGCATCTAGCAGGGGTCTGTGGGAATGAGAAACAGGGTAGTTAACAGTGGTTGGTAAGAAACAGGCTGGGCAAGGGAGGCCACAATACACGGGACTAAACAAGAATCTGGACACATGACTTGTATGCCCTCTAGGGAAGGGGCAAAGTTCTGTGAGGCTCCTGGGGGTGCCACAGTGGGGTGTCTGGAACATTTCCACAGTCGGTGTAGGCAGTGGATAGGGTGTTTGGAATCTGGACTGTCTTGGACTTCTGGCCTCTGGTCTTCCCAGACTCTAGGTGGAGCCAGTTGATTGGGGCGGCCCAGAACCCCAGGAGACAGGATAGACGGGGTGGGGTGAGGGGCAGCACCAAGGCGGTAGACTCGGGCCAGAGGCGGCAAGAGAGCTGATAACTGCAAAGGTGGGGGAGCGGAATCCGAAGGGGGCTGCAGGCCAACCACGTGCTGCCTTCCTTCCAGGGTCAACTCTGGCCACACGGGAGGACTGAAGAGAGGGCGCGGGAGGCCAAGGACAAGGGGTAGTGCCTGTTTGCAGACAACGGGGGACTCCGAGACTCGGGCTCGGGCACTCACCCATCAGTGGAGGCCGTTACTAGGGCCACCTTATTCTCCAGCGGGTTCCGGCGCGCCATCCCGCAGCTGGCCATCCGGACCGACTTCCACGACCGCGCACAGGCACCCAAAGGCAGCCCCACCTGCATCATGGCGCCTGGCGGTTCAGGGTTCTGCACCGCCCAGGGGAGGTGATAGTGGGGCAGGGCGAGGGGCAGGGCGAAGGGTGAATCACCTCCTGCTCGGCGGCCCGCTCCCCTCCCGGCTGCCGGCTCCCGTCTCCCCACTCCCCGTAAGCCCTAGATCAGGACAGCTCGTCCCGCTCCGCGCGGGCCCTTGGCCAGGGGAGCCGTTTGTGGCCGAGAGCGCCCCCTGCCGTTTGTGGCCGCCGCGCCCCTAGATCCCCTGCTTGCCCGGGCCGGCCCCGGCTTGGGATGGTACTGTCGGTTCCGGTTCCCTGTAGGGCCCTCCCCACCTCGGGGAGCTCGTAGACTTTCTTGTCCTCCCGCTTCTCCTCCCACATCTGCTTGCCCACGTCAATTTTTGGGGCAGAGGGGACTTTAACTGTTTGCTTTTGCTTCCTAAAACTTCAAGGTGGATTTTGTTTTCCGAGAAACCCTGGGTCCACGTTTGTGACAGCCCACAGGAGGGCAGGTGTTTTGAGATTGCTCATGGGGGTGAGGCCCGTGGTCCCCAGGGAGCTCACCTCCTGAGGGTCTCAGGGGAGCCTGGAGGAGCCTAGGAGAGACACCTGATGGGAGAGGAGCAGGGCTAGGCCCGCACTGCCCTTCACTCTGGCTCAAGTTCTCCTCCATCCCCGTAGGCCTCGAGGGCAGACTCTCATCACCAGGGGTAACCAGTGTGCAGAATTAAAGATCCTGACCTGACAGGATCTCTTATATCCTCCACTCTAGAGGACTTCTCTAGGCCTAAGTGGTAGCAAGGAGGCTAGAGTGTCCCCGAACCGGTGGTGGAAATTCAGAGCACTCAGGAGCACTCAAGTTCTCCATAATCACTGTGTCCCCAGGTCTTAGCCTCCATCCTAGTTCAATAAATATTTGTTGAATGTAAAAGCATTTTATAAACTTTGAACTACTAAACACATAGTAATTATTGCCACCATAGAGTAATTATTATTGCTGCCACAAGCCAGGCTTTCCATCTGTAAGCTGAGGGTGCTGGGGTAGATGATAGATAAAGGTCCTCTCC
Source organism: Bos indicus x Bos taurus (assembly GCF_003369695.1). Classification (NCBI taxonomy): domain Eukaryota; kingdom Metazoa; phylum Chordata; class Mammalia; order Artiodactyla; family Bovidae; genus Bos; species Bos indicus x Bos taurus. Next base: position 14,711,709 of record NC_040085.1, read on the forward strand.
AGCTATAAATTCTGTGTCCAAGACTTCAGCCCCTACTTCTGCCAAGTGGGCTGAAATGATCTCCCTCCTGAGTTTCTGGGAGAATTAATAAATCTGGATGGCTTATGATACACTGAAGAAAGGCCCCGACAGACCCAGTGTCAGCGTCTGAATTGGTTTAACCCTGTGGCCTCCAAATGCCAGACTGAGAAGCTGTGTAGATCCAAGGCAAAGTTTTCACTAGTTCAAGGCAAAAAATAAAAAGAAAATACAGTGTTTCATAAAGCTAAGCTTATTTAATTTAACAGATAGTCCTTTATTCTGGGATATGCTTTTGCTCTTTTTTTTTTTTGGTGTTAGTCTTTCTGTTAAGAGAAGGTGATGAAAGCAGATGGGGTAGGTTAAGAAAAGGGTTGTTAGTTGGTGAAATCACCAGTCTGGCAACCTGATGTCAATCCCTACAATTAGAGGAGAGAGAATCCCGGTCTGTGAAATTCAGTTCCGGGGATTGCTGTTTAACAGAATTCATACTTGCTAAAGGTTCAGGTAGTATATGTGTAAGTCAGCTGAGCAGCCAAAAAGATTTCAGCATCTAAAAGTGTATGAGTAGTGAATGATATAACAAGCATGCACTGGATTTATAGTTTATTCCTCAGTCGAGATGTTATACAGCTGCGATATTCAGCATATCCCGATGAGATAAGAGAGCTTGAGTCTAATTTTCCCCATGTGCGGGGAAAACTGACTGACTGGTGCCCCTCAGTCTGAACCTCATGAATTATTGACAACAGAGGCTGGATAGCATGACACTCCTCTTCCTCCTGACATGTTCAGAGCTAATGCACTGTGGGAACCCTTCCCAGGGCTTGCCACCTGCCTGTGGGGCTGGGGGAGGGGATTTAGGACTGATGCAGAGCCTCTCAGGGCTTTGGCTCAAAGGGACAGGCCTATAAGTCATATTTGATCTCTCTCCACTTCCTGTCCAGAGGTGAGCAGCCAAATCCAGGAGTTGAGGTTAGCAGGGGGTAGGGGGTGTGTGGAGGCTGAGGGAGGTCACACCCCAAAGAGCAAAAGGTTTGAGGGCCTTCTCTGGTGGTCCAGTGGTTAAGAATCTGCCTTAAGATACCACAAGCCTTGGGGTGACTAAGCCCTTGTGCCACAACCACCGAGTGTACATGCTCTAGAGCCTACGCTCTGCAACAAGAGAAGCCCTCTCAAAGAGCAAAGGGTATGGGGAAAGAATTCTGGCCTGGGAGCTCATGAACAGCACATAGCCTCCTTGTCTGGGCGGGAGGTATATTTAGCCTCCAGAGAATGCCAGAGATATTAGGGGGGGAATCTGTGAACAGAAAAATGTAGAAGGAAATAAAAAAGGGTGAGAGTCTTCAGCTTCTACTATTCATCAAGATGGTTTGTTGGAGAAGAGGGTAGGAAATTTGGGGGGGAAATACATATATGTGTAGGAGTCTCTTTTAAGTGGGGATTTTAATAGGTAATGGGGTTGTTCTTATATAGAGGTGGGACCATCTGCAGATCTTGAGGAGATGCCTCTGTGATTGAGGACTGCACTCTCATCTTCCTCAAAGGCTGACTGTAGTCCGGAAGGAAGTTCACCTGGGGTGGAATTCAAGTCCTGCATCTTGCTATAGCTATTCCATTTCGGTCATTGATTCATCATCCCTGACACGAGTCAGGCTTGTGTGGTGTGGGAGGACTGTGTGATAACAGTGACTTTTATTGAACACTTACTAAGTGCTGGCAACTGTTGGGTGCTTTTTATAATTTTTATTGAATATGTCTAATCCAGTGAAGTAGGCAGTTTTATTTCCATATGTGAAATCAAAATGAGTCATGACAACCTGATCTGCTGTCAGTGTTGAATAGCTACTCTTAATTTTTTTGACATTAGAGAATGAGTTTTCTTGGAAATTAATTTTCTCTAAATTGGAATTTTATTTTCTGCATCAATGCATTTTTGTTCTAATCATTGAAATATCTATTTTTTAAGTTACAAAAATAACACATGTTCACAATTTTTAAAAGAGACACAAGGTTATAGAGTGAAAAGTAAAAAAGAAATTCTTCCCTATGCTTCTTTTACCTGCTCCCCTATAGCTCTTAGTCTTGTGTATCCTTCTAAAAATTTCCTAGGCATTTACATGCATATTTTCCCCTTAAACGTTTCCCATGAATGGAATGGCACTACACATAATGTCCTTCAAATTGCTTGTTTCTCTTCTTTCTTCTTTTCCCCCACTTCTGTCTTTCATTTCTTAAAATACATTCTTGGTGATTGTTCTGAGTAGTTCACAATAGTCCCCTTTATTCTGTCTCTCCCTTTTAAAAATAACTGTAAGATATTCCATTGTGTGGATATTCCATAATTTATTTAGCCAGTCTCCCACCGATGAACATTTAAATAGCTTCCAGTGTTTTGCCGTTTCAAACACTGCTACAATGAACAACCTTGGATGTATATATATATATATATATATATATATATATATATATATTGTATTTGGTACAAATATGTATATTTCATCCTGGGTCAAATGTTTTCAATTGATGACTATGGTCAAATGACCTTAAAAGAGATTTAATCAGTTCTGATGAAACTTTTTCTAAACTGAATTTACCTGCTGCTCTGTCCTTTTATATATTCTGTGTAGAATGGTTTAAACTGTGGTTGATGGTGTAAGCTTAGGGCGATAAGGGGCAGCATACCTTGGTCTCAGTGCCTGGGAACCCATGGGATGGGTGACTCCCCCAACCTGCTGCTTGCAGACCTGGGGTGCACCTGGTTTCCCTCATGTTTGTAATTGACAAGGCCAACCCAGGATTGCCAGATTTTAGGAACTGAAAACAGAAGGTAGGAATCTGGGTTTTAATACGAAATATTTGATTAAAAAATATGTATTTGTTTATTTGGCTGCAGCAGGTCTTAGCTGCAGCACAGGGGATCTTCAATGTTCAGTTGTGGCATGTGGAGTGAGTTTCCTGACCAGGAACTGAACCGGGACCCTTGTACTGGGAGCACAGAGTTTTAGCCACTGGATCACCAGGGAAATCCTGAAATGTTTGATTTTTAAATGTTGGCAATAAATTTACTAAAAAACAACAACCCCAAACCAATCAATTAATCAACCAACCAAGACAACAGAACAAAACAAAAACAGTGAATCTATTGTAGGTGCCAGAGACTGACACAGTCTTTGCCTATTCACAGGTAATGGATTATTAATTTTGTGAGATATCGCACCATCTAGAATCTCATGACTCTAATGCATAGTTCATTCAACTTCTTGTTTTTCAAAATTTTCCACCTATTGCCCTATATTTAGGCAGTTATTTGTAGACACCGTATGGAAGTCATCCACCCAGTGTTCGTTCAGGTTCTTTTCAGGAACTCTGCACAGCAGCATGCAGAGGTTTTTACAGACAGACACTGGGGACTTTCCTTGGTGATCCAGCAACTAATACTCTGCTCCCAATGCAGGGTGCCTGGGTTTGATCCTGGTCAGGGGAACTAGATACCTCAGGCTGCGAAGAGTTTGAATGCCACAACTAAAGATCCTGCGGGCTGCAACTAAGACCTGGAGCATCCAGATAAGTAAATAAATATATGCAAAATAAATAAATATGTGCAAGTATGCTTGTATGCTAAGTCTTCTCAGTCATGTCTGACGCTTTTCGACCCCATGGACTATGTAGCCTGCCAGGCTCCTCTGTCCATGGGGATTCTCCGGGCAAGAATACTTGAGTGGGTTGCTGTGGCCTCCTCCAGAGGATCTTATATATATATGAAAGACAGGCCTTGGCTTCTCTTTTCCCTCACGCCCAGGATTGCTTTCTTCTGCTGCGTTTGGGGAGGGGTGGGGGTATCCTTGCTTATGTCTCCTGCATTGGCAGGCTGGTTCTTTATCACTAGTGCCACCTGGGATACAATATAGGGGACAACCCCCCAAATAGGATACCTAATATGACTTCACATTGAGTGTTTTATGAGCACAACCAAATTCTTAGCCCTGTTCTCAAAACTGTGATTTCCCCCTTTCCTCTTTCAGAGACAGTCCCTGTGGCAGGCGTGGAGATGCAGATACTGTTCAGATCCTTCTTCTAGAAAGGACTCACTTTTGCTGCGGGGAGTATGATTAGCAGTCACCAGCTGGCAGTCACCCCTTCCGAGCATGGCCTCAGCCAGTGCCTGGACAGGACGGTGACGCAACGACCTTGCCACTTCTGTGCCTAACACGGGGTTCCTCTAAGGGGCTCTTTGCTTTGGAGCTTCCTGTAGGTCTGGCGTTTGTCAGATCTGCATCTCAGTGTCTCACAGCTCCTCCTTCTTGATCCTGCTTCCTCCCCTTTCTTTCACGAATGTTACTCTGACTAAATCCTCTGGACTCCTAATTCCATCGGGTATCTGCTTTGTTGGGTACTCACAGTTTCTTTCCTTCATAATCTTTGCAGTGCAAGACCCCACTCCCAACACACAGCGGGTGTTCTCCCAGAGAATCTGTCCTTCCCCCACTGTCTGAGCAGCAGGGCACTCTGAAGCAAGAATCCTCTGTAACTGTGGTTCCTGCCAGTCTGAATTTTTCTATGAGGGACTGAGGAGAAAACAGCAGGGTGGGCTTTGGCTATATCAGGCCAGCACAATAGTGCAAGGCCAGCCCTGGAGCTCCATGTATTTCCCTGAGATCTCTCTGCTGGTGTGAGATGAAGAAATGTTCCCTGAAATATTTCATGTTCCTGTAAATTTCTGGATCAACTGAACACACACACACACACACACACACACACACACATCTTCCAAGAACCGACAGAAGTTCCTAGGGACAATGCAGCTGAATCCACAAAAGAAAGGGAAACATTTCCCTAGAGGTTCCAGCCTGCCCTCTCTGGAGATAACATTTGCCTTTATTATGCAAAGCAGTTTCAGTTACCCTGTCCTGCTTTTAGAGCATTGAAAGAGGCCTCTAGTATGAAATGAATAAGGCCCATCACAAACCTTGCCAAAATGACAGAGCAGTCTACTTCTGAGGGCTTTCTCTTTGTTGGGCCAGATCAAATTCTTGAGCAGCATGCACTCTTTAATCTCTGCAGAGGAAGTAGGGGAACTTTAAGATTAATTTATTATTCTGTTGAAAGCAAACCCTCAGGAGTGAAGGGGTGGGTGGGATTGTCCTCTGTTTACATAAGCTTTCCTCACTCATCTTGAATTTAATGACAAAGGGATTGTTCTTACCTTTTGAAACTTTGTATAATCACATGCTACACACTTTCCCCACCTTGTGTTTTTTTTTTTTTAACTTTTGATTTTGAAGTAATTACAGTTTCATGGTAATTATAAACTCAAAAGTAATACATAGGGTTCCCATGTACCCTTTGCCCAACTTCCCCCAGGGTGACTTCTTGACATCAGTCATACAATGTCAACACCAGGACACTGGCATTGGTTCAACACTGTTAACTAGACGATAGACCTTATTTTGTGTCCATCTTTTTTTATGTGTCCTTATTTGTGTGTGTCAATGCATGCTTGTTTGACATATGTTGCAGATCTTTGACCAGTAGGTCATACTTCATCCTTATTCCTTGTTTCATTATCTGGATGATTTATCAGTTACCTATTGAAGTCCGCTTCAGTTGACTATGGCTTTAATATATATAATGTTGCAATAGCATGTTTGTTCACTTGGCTAGGAGAACTTCTTTATACTGGGCCCAAATAAATAGTTGAAGCCACAGTGCAAAGATTATGTTTCTTTGACTTTTTGAGAGAAATTGCCAATTGCCCTCCAGAAAAGCTGTGCCCTTTTCCAGCCTCTGGGTCCCTTCCTGAGAAGGCAATTCTGTGTGATAGCGTCCCTTTCATCACATCCTCATAGCACTCAGTTTCACCAAACATTTAAATTTTTGCCAATCGAGGTGAAAAAACTCTTTTTGATTTATATTTCTTTATTAAAGGTAATTTTTTCATATGTTTATAGATATTGGTGTTTCTTGTTTCGTAAACTGCTTGTTCATGTCCTTTGTCCACTTTTATCGGCTTGTTTGTTTTTCTTAAAATGTCGATGTTCACTCTTGCCATCTCCTGTTCACATGCCGCAGGTCTTTCCTGTTCGCACAGGAACAGGAGGTGGCAAGAGTGGATATCGGCATTTTAGGAATCGGTGAGCTAAAACGGCCCGGAATGGGCGAATTTAATTCGGATGACCATTATATCTACTACTGTGGGCAAGAATCCCTTAGAAATAATGGAGTAGCCCTCATAGTCAACAAGAATCCGAAACGCAGTACTTGGTTGCAGTCTCAGAAATGACAGAATGATCTCTGTTCATTTCCAAGGCAAACCATTCATTATCACAGTAATCCAAGTCTATGCCCCAACCAGTAATGCTGAAGAAGCTGAAACTGAACGGTTCTATGAAGACCTATAAGACCTTCTAGAACTAACACCCAAAAGAGATGTCCTTTTCATCATAGGGGACTGGAATGCAAAAGTAGGAAGTCAAAATATACCTGGAGTAACAGGCAAATTTGGCCTTGGAGTACAAAATGAAGCAGGGCAAAGGCTAACAGAGTTTTGCCAAGTGAATGCACTGGTCATAGCAAATACCCTTTTCCAACAATGCAAAAGAAGACTCTATACATGGACATCACCAGATGGTCGATACCGAAATCAGATTGATTATATTCTTTGCAGCCAAAGATGGAGAAACTCTATACAGTCAGCAAAAACAAGAGTGGGAGCTGACTGTGGCTCAGATCATGAACTCCTTATTGCCAAATTCAGACTTCAATTGAAGAAAGTAGGGAAAACCACTAGACCTTTCAGGTATGACCTAAATCAAATCCCTTATGATTATACAGTGGAAGTGAGAAATAGATTCAAGAGATTAGATCTATCTGATAGAGTGCCTGAAGAACTATGGACGGAGGTTCATGGCATTGTACAGGAGGCAGTGATCAAGACCATCCCCAAGAAAAAGAAAAGCAAAAAGGCAAAATGGTTGTCTGAAGAGGCCTTACAAATAGCTGAGAAAATAAAAGAAAGGCAAAGGAGAAAAGGCAAGATATGCCCATCTGAATGCAGAGTTCCAAAGAATAGCAATGAAAAATAAGAAAACCTTCCTAACTGATCAATGCAAAGAAATAGAGAAAAACAATAGAATAAGAAAGATTAGAGATCTCTTCAAGAAAATTAGAGATACCAAGGGAACATTTCATGCAAAGATGGGCACAATAAAGGACAGAAATGGTATGGACCTAACAGAAGCAGAAGATATTAAGAACAGGTGGCAAAAAATACACAGAAGAACTATACAAAAAATATCTTCATGACCCAGATAACCACGATGACCTAAAACCAGACATCCTGAAATGCAAAGTCAAGTGGGCCTTAGTGAAGGAGGAAACAAAGAACAGGCTCCATTTTGAAAGCAGAACTCCATTTTGGGTGGGACCATGGACTTTGAGCTATATGCCCAGTATCTATGGAAACGACATACCAACTGGAAAACCAGACACCCCGGATGGAAGAGCCCCAGGGTACCTAGACTCTCCATCACCTAAAAGAATACCCTAATTATCTGTGTAACCAAATAGAATAACAAATTCTATTATGCTTATTGGGGTATGACCACAGGCCTATTGATAATTGTCCATGTTAACTACCTAGGCTTAAGGCATATGAATCAGCTAAAAGGCACGCTGCCCTTTGAATACCTGGAAGTGGACTTCACTGAAATGAAGCCTCACCGACACTACCATTACCTGCTGGTCATGGTATGTATGTTCTCAGGATGGGTGGAAGCTTTTCCTACCTGAGCTGAAAGAGCATCAGAAGTAGCCCGGTGCCTGCTTAGGGAGATAGTTCCCAGATTTGGATTTCCTATTAGCATTGGATTGGACAATGGCCTGGCTTTCGTAGCTGATTTAGTACAAGTAAGCAAAACTTTAAACATCAAGTGGAAATTACACACAGCATATAGGCCCCAGAGTTCTGGGATGGTGGCAGGAACCAACCAGACACTTAAAGAGACACTTAAAGTTACACTCTCCAAGTGGATCATAGAGACTGAGCGCTCTTGGGTGGATTTGTTTCCGACAGCTCTGCTCAGACTCAGGATGACCCCACAGTCCCATGGCTACTTTCTTCATGAAATTGTGTATGGGAGGCCCCTCCCATAATAAAACAGGTGTCAACAAATTTGCCTCAGGTAAGAGGAGAGGAGATTTCATAGCAGATGAAACAGCTGGGTAAGGTAATAAATCAGGTAACTAAGTTTGTACAAGAAAGCGTGCTGTTTCCCCTTGGGGAACAGATCACGAATTTGTGCCCGGGGATCAGGTGTGCATCAAGGACTGGAAATGCCACTCCTTGGCCCCACATGGGAAGGGTCCATATACTGTTGTTCTAACCAGCCCTACTGCAGTTAAAGTTGCAGGTATCACTCCTTGAATCCACCACATGAGGGTGAAGAGAGCATACGATGCAGACCCAGAAAACGCTGAGTGGACTACACAAAGGGACCCCACTTACTCTCAAGAGACTAAGATCATCCTTAAGAAGAAGGAAAAGAAGATCCCTGACGAGCCCCTTCAGGATGAAGCCGCATAATCAACTCCTGCCACTTGGCCTCATCAACGTGATTTTGAATTTAACTTCCGTTTCAACTCAGGACAATGTTTTCATCTCATGGACACATTCCTACACGGATTTCCACAACACCTCCAACTGCTATGTATGTGGGGCTGTGCCTCTGTCTGTGATGGATGGACTTCCTTGGTGGGTGTTACTGCTCCACCAAGGAGATTTTAAACCACTCTTCTCTTTTCTGGGATGACAAAAAGAGACTTTCCTTTCTCTTGTCAATCATAACCTCTCCCTGCTCTCTAGGTGTAAGCCAGACCTACAGTCAGTAGACTCGGGTCATGGTGTTACATTTGATGTAAACACCAGCTTCATAGAAGTAACAAAAGCCTATACCTCATATTTAAAGAACAAAAAGGGAAAAAGCTCCCTGTCCAGCAAGGGAGGGCAGGCCACTAGGTATGTTGAACAATTCTACCAAGTCTGGAATGAGTATTTCTGGATGACCTCAGAAAAGGGTCAATTAATGACTCCCCCTGCTATATGCTGGGAACAAAAAGAACAAAGGGTAGGGTTTGGTGACCATCCATTAGACCAAAAAGAACTAAAATATATGGGGTATCTATCCCCCAAACAATGTAAACGAACATTCGAGGTACATACCACCCCAACCGGTCTATCCATTGGCCAGGCTCTGATTGGAAATATAACCCTGGAATCCGCTGGGTGGTGCCTAACGGAACCCAGTGGTTTTGTGGGTCTAACCTTTGGCCTTGGTTACCAATCGGCTGGGTAGGCTACTGCACACTGGGATTCACTTTTGCCCATGGCAGCAAAAAGCCTAACCTACAACAAGTTCCGGTAAATACCTTATTTACATGCTAGGTGGACAAGGTCTGTGTTTCAGTGGTATGAGTGTATTGTTGCCTTATTAGTACCTTTTATAGGGACAACAGATATTATGATTAAAGTAGAAACCTTGACTAATTTCACAAAACAGGCCCTCCTCAGTTCAGTTCAGTCGCTCAGTCGTGTCTGACTCTTTGTGACCCTGTGAATCGCAGCACGCCAGGCCTCCCTGTCCATCACCAACTCCCGGAGTTCACTCAGACTCACGTCCATTGAGTCAGTGATGCCATCCAGCCATCTCATCCTCTGTCGTCCCTTCTTCCTCCTGCCCCCAATCCCTCCCAGCATCAGAGTCTTTTCCAATGAGTCAACTCTTCGCATGAGGTGGCCAAAGTACTGGAGTTTCAGCTTTAGCATCAGTCCTTCCAATGAACCCCCAGGACTGATCTCCTTTAGAATGGACTGGTTGGATCTCCTTGCAGTCCAAGGGACTCTCAAGAGTCTTCTCCAACACCACACAGTTCAAAAGCATCAATTCTTCGGCACTCAGCCTTCTTCACAGTCCAACTCTCACATCCATACATGACCACTGGAAAAACCATAGCCTTGACTAGACAGACCTTTGTTGGCAAAGTAATGTCTCTGCTTTTGAATATGCTATCTAGGTTGGTCATAACTTTCCTTCCAAGGAGTAAGCGTCTTTTAATTTCATGGCTGCAGTCACCATCTGCAGTGATTTTAGAGCCCCAAAAAATAAAGTCTGACACTGTTTCCACTGTTTCCCCATCTATTTCCCATGAAGTGATAGGACCAGATGCCATGATCTTTGTTTTCTCAATGTTGAGCTTTAAGCCAACTTTTTCACTCTCCTCTTTCACTTTCATCAGGAGGCTTTTTGGTTCCTCTTCACTTTCTGCCATAAGGGTGGTGTCATCTGCATATCTGAGGTTATCGATATTTCTCCCGGCAATCTTGATTCCAGCTTGTGCTTCTTCCAGCCCAGCGTTTCTCATGATGTACTCTGCATAGAAGTTAAATAAGCAGGGTGACAATATACAGCCTTGATGTACTCTTTTTCCTATTTGGAACCAGTCTGTTGTTCCATGTCCAGTTCTAACTGTTGTTTCCTGAACTGCATATATGCTGCTGCTGCTGCTAAGTCGCTTCAGTCGTGTCTGACTCTGTGCGACCCCATAGACGGCAGCCCACCAGGCTCCCCTGTCCCTGGGATTCTCCAGGCAAGAACACTGGAGTGGGTTTCCATTTCCTTCTCTAATGCATGAAAGTGAAAAGTGAAAGTGAAGACACTCAGTCGTGTCCAACTCTTAGTGACCCCATGGACTGTGGCCCACCAGGCTCCTCCATCCATGGGATATTCCAGGCAAGAGTACTGGAGTGGGGTGCCATATGCTAAAGCCATCCAAACCTTAAATGAAGAACAAATCCAAATGAGAAAAGCGGTAATTCAAAATAGAATGGCTTTGGACTTGCTCACAGCTGCTCAAGGAGGGACCTGTGCTATTATTAAGGTTGAATGTTGTGTACATATTCCTGATTTATCTGGCAATGTATCAGCTGCTTTAGATGACATGACAAACCAGGTAAAAGCAATGTCAAATGAAAACATTCTTTTCTGGACTTTGGTCTTGGGTGAAGGGTGATTGGTGGAAAACTTTTTTTACCATTGTTATAGTTGCCTTGATAGTTCTGCTTTGTGGACCCTGCATTTTACAAAGTATTATGAACTTTGTAACCCAAAGGTTGGTGTTGTTCTCCCAAATCGGCAGTCAGAAATCCAGGGTGCAATAAATCCCTATGAGTGATGCTCATACTATGAGTTAAGAGCATCAAGAGAGCAGAAGGAAGGAAGAAACAGACAGAACAGGCTCCATCTTGAAAGCAGGAGTCCATCTTGGGCTGGACCGTGGACTTTGAGCTAAATGCCCGGTATCTATGGAAATGACATACCAACTGGAAAACCAGTCTCCCCGGATGGAAGAGCCCCAGTGCTCATACCTAGACTCCCTGTTGCCTAAAAGAATACCCTAAATATCTGTGTAACCAAATAGAATCATAAATTCTATTATGCTTATTGGGGTATGACCACAGGCCTATTGATAATTGTCCACTGTTAACTACCTAGGCTTAAGGCATATGAATCATGGGTTAACTTTAATTGTATCTTTCATTTCCTTTGTTCAGACTAGTTTCAGGGAATTTGGGAAGGTGGTTTTGGGCATGTACACTTAGGGTATATAAGGTTTTCACAAAAACTGGTCGGGGTCCTTGGTTAAAAGGAGACTCTGCCTTGGGCCCGCCGGTGTAATAAACTGCAGTCCACTATCTGCATCGTCCTTCTGAGTGAGTTTGTTTCCCAGAATGCGTGGCTACAACATTAGGAAGCATCACTATAAACAAAGCTAGTGGAGGTGATGGAATTCCAGTTAAGCTATTTCAAATCCTAAAAGATGATGCTGTGAAAATGCTGCACTCAATATGCCAGCAAATTTGAAAACCTCAGCAGTGGCCACAGGTCTGGAAAAGGTCAGTTTTTATTCCAGTCCCAAAGAAGGGCAATGCCAAAAAATGTTCAAACTACCACACAATTGCACTCATCTCACATGCTAGCAAAGTAATGCTCAAACTTCTCCAAGCCAGGCTTCAAGAGTACATGAACCGTGAACTTCCAGATGTTCAAGCTTGATTTAGAAAAGACAGAGGAACCAGAGACCAAATTGCCAACATCCATTGGATCATAGAAAAAGCAAGAGAATTCCAGAAAAACATCTACTTCTGCTTTATTGATTATGCCAAAGCCTTTCACTGTGTGGATCACAACAAACTGTGGAAAATTCTTAAAGAGATGAGAATACCAGACCACCTCACCTGCCTACTGAGAAATCTGTACGCAGGTCAAGAAGCAACAGTTAGAACCAGACATGAAACAACAGACTGGTTCCAAATTGGGAAAGGAGTACGTCAAGTCTGTATATTGTCATCCCGCTTATTTAACTTATATCAGAGTATATCCGGAGAAGGCAATGGCAACCCACTCCAGTACTCTTGCCTGGAAAATCCCATGGATGGAGGATCCTGGTAGGCTGCAGTCCATGGGCTCGCTAAGAGTCGGACATGACTGAGTGACTTCACTTTCATGCATTAGAGAAGGAAATGGCAACCCACTCCAGTGTTCTTGTCTGGAGAATCCCAGGGACGGGGGAGCCTGGTGGACTTCCATCTGTGGGGTCGCACAGAGTCGGACAAGACTGAAGCGACTTAGCAGCAGCCGCAGCAGAGTACATCACTCGAAATGCTGGGCTGGATGAAGCACAAGCTGGAATCAAGATTGCCAGGAGAAATATAAATAACCTCAGATATGCAGATGACACCACCCTTAGGGCAGAAAGTGAAGAGGAACTAAAGAGCCTCTTGATGAAAGCCAAAGAGGAGAGTGAAAAAGCTGGCTTAAAATTCAACACTCAACAAACTAAGATCATGGCATCCAGCCCCATCACTTCATGGCAAATAGATGGGGAAACAATGGAAAAGTAACAGACTTTATTTTCTTGGATTCCAAAATCACTGCAGATGGTGACTGCAGCTATGAAATTAAAAGATGCTTGCTCTTTGGAAGAAAAGATATGATCAATCTGCTGCTGCTGCTGCTAAGTCGCTTCAGTCGTGTCTGACTCTGTGCGACCCCATAGACGGCAGCCCACCAGGCTCCCCTGTCCCTGGGATTCTCCAGGCAAGAACACTGGAGTGGGTTGCCATTTCCTTCTCCAATGCATGAAAGTGAAAAGTGAAAGTGAAGTCTCTCAGTCATGTCCGACTCTTGGCGACCCCATGGACTGCAGCCCACCAGGCTCCTCCATCCATGGTATTTTCCAGGCAAGAGTACTGGAGTGGGTCTTCTCTGATGATCAACCTAGACAGCATATTAAAAAGCAGAGACATTACTTTGCCGCCAAAGGTCTGTCTAGTCAAAGCTATGGTTTTTCCAGTAGTTATGTATGGATGTGAGAGTTGGACTATAAAGCAGCTGAGCACTGAAGAATTGATGCTTTTGAACTGTGGTGTTGGAGAAGGCTCTTGAGAGTCCCTTGGACTGCAAGGAGATCCAACCAGTCCCTCCTAAAGGAAATCAGTCCTGAATATTCATTGGAAAGACTGATACTGAAGCTGAAACTCTAATACTTTGGCCACCTGATGCGAAGAACCGACTTCTTGGAAAAGACCCTGATGCTTGGCAAGACTGAAAGTAGGAGGAGAAGGGGATGACAGAGGATGAGATGGTTGGATGGCATCACCAGCTCGATGGACATGAGTTTGAGCAAGCTCTGGGAGTTGGTGACGGACAGGGAAGCCTAGAGTGCTGCAGTCCATGGGGTTGCCAGGAATTGGACACAACTGAGCAACTGAACTGATTTGTTGCTTCATTTTTTCTTATAAATGCTTCATGAAAGGAATTTAACCATTTGACTGCTATGTGGGGCAAATATTTTTCCCAGTTTGACTTTTGAGTTCATGTTTTTTTAATTTGAGGTAGCTGCTTTAAATTTTTATGGAATCAAATTTATTCACCTTTTATTTTATGGCTTCTGAGTTTTAGATCATGTTTAGAAAAACCTTGCTTACTCCAAAAACATAAATAATTTACTCATGTTTTTGTGTAGCTCTTGAATGTGGTTTTGTGTGTGTGTGTGTGTCTGTTAAACTCTTTGGGCCATCTGATAGTTGCTCTTATATAGGAAGTGACATAGAGATCCATTTTAATTTTTTCCCCAAATGGTCAATCAGTTATCTCAGCACTGTTTGCATTATCCCTCTATGCCTTTATTACTTTTATTATTCCCATATGTATTGGAGTCTACTTCTGGATTCTGTTTCTTTTTTTTTTTTGCCTCTTCTAAAAGTCATTTATTTACATATTATATGTCCAGCATATAATGTGTAGATAAATGCACCCTGCAGTGAAAGTGACCAACCTACTGGACTGAACAGCACATCATGGGACAAATTCCTGAAAGGTTTCATCTCATATTGGATATCTTTTAATAAAAAAAAAAAATCTGGCCAGGGCTGGGATGAGACAAACAGGAACACTTCAGAATCCAAGGCAGAGGGAAGGCTGTTTGCCTCTTTAGAGAGTTGTAGGGGTGTGAAAAGGGAGAGACAGATCATGCACAAAAGTACTTACAAATTACATACCCAACCCCCACGCCCTCAATAAAAAGAGAAGAAAAAGCCCCATCACTTAACACCAAACAGCAACATTATCAGTAAACCCTTTCTCTGCTGCCCATCATGCCTTATTTGAATGATTCTGTTTCATTCCATTGATTTCTCTATCTGTTCCCATACCAGGATTTTAATAGATGCTGCAAAGAGGTAAAAGGAAAGTGGAAAAAGTTTCATAAGTTAATTTCAACAGAATGGTCATCACGTAAAAAAACCCTACAAACAATAAATACTGGAGAGGATGTGGAAAAAAGGGACCCGCCTACACTGTTGGTGGCAATTTAATTGGTACAGCTACAGTGGAGAACAGTGTGGAGGTCCCTTAGAAAACTAAACACGGAACTACCGTATGAGCCAGCAATCCCACTCCTGGGCATACACCCTGAGAAAACCATAACTCAAAGAGATACATGCACTCCAGTGATTATGACGATAGCCAGGACATGGAAGCAACCTAATGTCCATCAACAGAGAAATTGATAAAAAAAAGATTTATTACATATATACAGTGGAGCATTTGTTGTTGTTGGTTAGTCATTAAGTTGTGTCTGACTCTCTTGTGACCCCATGGGCTATAGCCTGCCAGGCTCCTCTGTCCATGGGATTTCCCAGGCAAGAATACTGGTGTGGGTTGCCATTTGCTTCTCCAGAGGATCTTCCCAATCCAGGGGTGAAATCCACGTCTCCTGCATTGGCAGGAGGATTCTTTACCACTGAGCCAGCAGGGAAGCCCAATGGCATATTGCTCAGCCATAAAAAAGACCAGAATTGAGTCAGTTGAAGAGATGTGGATGAGCCTAGAGTCTGTCATATAGAGTGAAGTAAGTCAGAAAGAGAAAACAATTATTGTATATTAATGTATATATATGGAATCTAGAAAGATGGTACTGTGAACCTGTTTGCAGAGCAGCAATAGAAGCATAGACATAGAGAATGGACTTGCAGACACAGGAGGGAAAGAGGAGAGGCATAAAATGAGAGTAGCATTGATATATATATATACCACCATGTGTGAAATAGACAGCCAGGGGGAAGCTCTGTATAGCACAGGGAGCTCAGCTTGGTGGTCTGTGTGACCTGGAGGGGTGGGATGGTGGCTGGAAGGGAGGCTCAAGAGGGAGGGGATACATGTATACATATGGCTGATACATGTCATTGTACACCAGAAACCAATACAATATTGTCAACCAATTATACTCCAATAAAAAAATAATTTCAAATAGAACAGCATGGCAATTCAGAGGAAGGAGAGTTTTCAGTTGCAGTGGTCTGGAAAAGCTTCGTGAAAGAGGAACTTGTAAGACATAACTTGAATGATGAGCAGCAATAGTCAAAGGGAATAAAGTGCTAAGGCGTGGAGGCAGGAGAGGGTGAAGATTTGTGTAGGTGTCTGTTGTATCTCTGCCAAGGAGCGCACTTGTGTTTTTATGCATGCCTGTCTTACATACAGTCAAGCACACACAGATGTTTTGGTATTACTTTCTACAGGAATTTTGAGGATATATTTATTTATTTTTAAAAAATTTTCGGTCATGCCGTGTGACTTTCAGGATCTTATTTCCCTGACCAGGGATTGAACTCGTGTCTCCTGAAGTGGAAGGTCAGAGTCCTAATCACTGTACCACCAGGGACAAGGGAAGTCCCCTTCAGGATACATTTATGAATCACAGTAGCTCCAAATGGAGCACCTATTATTTGCTAGGGATATCTATATTGATTCCTATTTTCATCACAGTGAGCAAAAGTTGATATTGTTATTCGCATTTTAGGAATGAGGAAAAACCTCAAACAGGTTAAACGGCGGCTCATAAGTGGCTGCACTGAGATTTAAATCCATAGCCAAAAAGTTAAAGAACTAGACAAAACAGAACCGGAATAGAAAACATCACAGAGGATCACTCATGGTTAGAGGTTAGGGTGTTTGGAGCACATCCTGTCCCTTCTCTGCCCATCCCACCTGGGATCATTCTTACTGATTTTTTTCTTTAAACTTTTTTAGAGTTTGATCTAGGAGAAAATCCTTTTTTTTTCCTGGCCAAAGTGAGAGGCTTGCAAGATCTTCGTTCCCCCACCAGGGACTGAACCCAGGCCCCCTGCAGTGGAAGCACAGAGTCCTAACCACTGGACCACCAGGGAATTCCCAGAGAGAATCTTTAAAAAGAATTTTGTGGAAGTGTAGCTGACTTACAATATCATGTTAGTGTCAGTCCCCTTACCCTCTCTGTGTGCACCAACTGAATTCCAATGTGAGTGGCCCTTGGCTAGTGATAATGCTGGCACTGGGATGTACGCAGCTCTATTGCCCTATCATTGGAATGATTTTGAGGTGTGACCCACAGTGCTCCCTGAAGTCCCCTGGGGAATGAGTCAAAATTACCCTCTGTGTGACTTGGCTTGATGTAGCACCCTTTACTTGGCCCCTTCCTGGTCCAGCTTCCTCATTCGTCTAACTCTTTCCCCTGGAAACATTTCCTAGTAAATTACTTTCACATGCATCTTCCTCTAAGGCAGTATTGTTTCAAGAAACTTAGAAAAAAACCATGTATTTATTTGGCTGCGCCGGGTCTTAGTTGTGGCATGAAGGAACTTTTTTTTTTTTCAGTTGTGGCATGCTAATTCTTAATCTTCTGGGTGGCTCAGATGGTAAAGAATCTGCCTGAAATGCAGGACACCCAGGTTCAATCCCTGGGTAGGGAAGATCCCCTGGAGAGGGGAATGGCAACCAACCCCAATATTCCTAACTGGAGAACTTCTTGGATAGAGGAGCCTGCCAACCTATATCCATGGGGTCGCATAGAGTCGGACATGACTGAGTGACTAACACTTTTTCATGCTAATTCTTAGGTGTTGAGAGTTGAACTCTTTACTGAATTACCAAGGAAGTCCCTCAAGAAACTTTTGTTTCACTTATGTGGAAGTGTGTGTGTGTGTGTGTATCTGTTGGTCTGTCTATCTATCTGTGTTGCCATTTAACATGCATCAACTACCATGGAGCTAGAAAGTGTGAAAGCCAATGTCCTTTACCACATTATACTATCTCTCTATTTCTGTGGGGCTCACTGAGCTGGAAATTTTCCTGGACACCCCAGGATCGGAACTGCACATTAGATTCCAGATCTTAATGCCTGTTTGAGTACAACGACTTAAAATGTACTGAATAAAAAATGCTTTAGTCATGGGTCTAGAGAATGCCATGAACTATGAAACAATTGGCTAGGCTGTTCTTTGAACTTCTCTGGGAAGTCAAGCTTGCCAAACAGCTTTCAAAGTCCAGATTTCCCTTTGCTAAGGTTGATAAATGTGATATAAAGGTCATGATGATTGATTATTAATTTTTTGCCAACTGGCAGAAGCAGGAAGAACAAGTTTGTCTTGTAGCAGAGCCAGATGGTGTGCCTGACGACGTACATGGCAGGGTGGCCACCCCAGAGCTCTGGTTCTAGGCTTGGCTTGGATGGGGAAAAGCGGGGTGTTCAGAAATGCTCTACATTTACCCACAAACTCAGTGCAGCTAAAGGAAGGGCAGAGAACACATCACACGCTCAGAAACAACAAATGAGACCTAGCCAAGTGGTCAGGCAAGGCTGTTGGTCAAATCTGCAGGAACCTGGGGCAAGCCTGGCTGCCAGAATTCACTGGAGGCCATGAGTGGAAGGCAGAGAGCCCCAGTCCCCAAAATACGGTGGTGATGAATTCTGGAAGGCAATGCAGAGGTGAGAGCAAAATACCCATCTTCCCAGGAAAATCTTGGGAGCCCTGCCTGATGGTACCAGCTGAAGATTCTATTTGCCAGTACAAATGATTTAAGATTGGTTCCATGTTTAGAAAATAATGAGGATATGTGGATAATCTAGTGGAATGATTAAGGAAAAAGGAAGGTGACCTTGGCTCATCAAGGGTAGCTCATTAGGATAGAGACATAGTGAGTTAAGAATTCATAGGGTCTCTAGTGTTGTTCCAGGGAAGAGCCATGCTTTCTGGCAGACGTGACATTCTGGTCACCCAGAGGTGTGCTTCAGGGTGGGGAGTGGGTGCTCACCAGCATGGTCAAGGTCTGGCTGGAGGGTCCTCCGATCTCTCCTGATTCCAGTCACTCCACTGCCTTCTGACTGTTACTCCAGGAAGGAGGTAAGATCGCAGACAACCTTTTCTCACACTGGCTTGTTTTCTCATCATTTGCCTGTTCCCCACCCAAACTGAGTCCACTGGCTTGAGACTAAATCAACTTCATGTGAATTTGGGGTCTGAGAGTCATTACCTGATTCCCCCTCCCACTGTGAAGTGTTGACTGTCCAAGCTTCTGGCTGATCAATTTGACAGTCACATGGGGCTCAGGGCCCACTGGGACTCAGCCTGAAGTGGGCAGTCAGATCTCACAGACTTAGGAGTGCCACTCCCCTGCCTCATTCAGAGGCTGAGCTGAGTCCCAGGGTGTGTGTGTGTTGAGGGGGGTCGGTGGGGGTGCGGTAGGGGGTGCAGGCGGTACACACTGATTCCTGAGAGTAGCAAGCTTGAACTGTTGGTGAGACTTTGAAGTCCAGAAACAAAGGGGTGTCCACATCGGGGTGGGTGAGAGCAACCTTCGACTCTCAGTAGCAGAGCAGAAGTGGAAGGAAGATGGGGTGGGATGGGGTCAGTTTTGTCCTCTGTTTCTTTGTGGCCGGCTAATCCTAGAAAGTTACATGAGAAAGAAGTCTTGGGCTCTGTCTGCAAGGGAAGCTCTGCTCAATTTCAGCTGTGATGAGCTTCTCCCTATGCAGGCTTCTCTGTCTGATGTCCAGGGTGGGGTGGGTGGCTCCTATGAGACCCAGTGTGGGGTGATGTGGGGAGATCCTTGGCTCATGGCGCACAAGTATTCAATGTTTTAAACATTATCATATTCATCCAATACTTTTGAATAAACCTTACACTGTAATTGTTTCAAGGATGCACCATTTTTTTCCCCCCAAAGCAGATGCTAATTAATCAACAGTATGCTGATGAAGCATCTGCAGGAGAAGCACTGGGCTGAACTCTGTAGGAGATTAAAGATTTACAGCGTAAACTTAGTCCTTGCACTCAAGGAATTTACAGCCTAGCTGCAGAGATTGGACATGTCAATGAAACAGTTAGAAAACAACAGTTTAAAAAAGTGCTCAGCTAAGTGTTATTTATCTGTACCTCCTTCCCACCCTTCCCATTGCATCTCCCTCAGAGGGAGGCTCTCCCCATTCCAGGTGGTGGAAACTTGGAGACCCAAGGCAGGTGATAGGCATCTTCCCTCCGTGCCCCACTCCCTTCTTACATCATGGGACTTAGTCCCCATCTTCTCACTGGGCTCAGTGCTGAGGATAGGGGTTTGTGTGGAGATAATTCCAGAAAATGGATCAGGCAAAGGGGATCCTGCTCAGAGGTGAAAATAGATTTAATTCTTCGCTCATCTTCTGTTGAAATTGGATGGGTTTGGCTGGTTGAATGGTCAGAGGGAAGATAAAAGGCCATTAGGAGACCCGGGTGTGGACTTCTTGGGAGCTCCTCTGGTTGCTTTGTCGTGTTCTCTCACTGTGCTTTTTATTCTTTTTTTTTTTTTTAATTTAGGTATAGGCTTCATGACGTTTACATTTTAAAATATTTCTTTATTTATTTGACTGCACTGGGTCTTCATTGTAGCATCTCTCGTTGTGGCATGTGGGCTCCAGAGTGCAGGGGCTCAACTGACCTGGGGCATGTGGGATCTCAGTGCCCTGACCAGGGATCAAACCCATGTCCCCTGCATTGCAAGGCAAATCCTTAACTACTGGAAGTCCCCTGTAACCATATTCTTAAACACATCCCTCCGCAACTCACAGTAATGTTTGTGGTGGAATCATTGTATTTTGGCTGCGCCCTGTGGCTTGTGGAATCTTAGTTCTATGCCAGGGATTGAACCCAGGAACCCAGCAGTGAGTGCTGAGTCTTAACCACTGGATGGCCAGGGAATTCCCCTGGATGGGATCATTCACATGTAACCCTGTGAACCAGACGAATCCAAGAGAGAGACAAAAGCATTACTGGGACCAGCTTTTGTTATTGGTTATCAGCCTTTCTCAACAGGAGTTCCTAGAGAGAATAAAAGTCTATAGAACATTATTAGAGTGATTATTTTCTCTGGTCTCCCAAGGATGGCACATAGCTAGTTCCATTCTGGAAGCATAACAGATACAAGATAATTCATTGCATATAATAGATGCCTTAGGGCTTAGTTCTCTCATGGAACCCAGATTGAGAAGGGCTGCTCCAGGCCTATGTCCCAGTGACTCAAGCAACACCTGAGCTCCCTCCTTTTCTTGGCTGCCTCAGATGCCATAACCGACCCACAATGGCTCCCAGAGTCATGAATTTTGGTGGTGTAGCCTAAGTATAATTGAAGTTTAAGGAGAGACAGGCGGGTGTAGTATGCTGAGTCATAACATTTTTAGATATGCTTTCTAGTTGGGCTTCCCAGGTGGCTTAAATGGTAAAGAACCTGCCTGCCAGTGGAGAAGACATAAGAGACATGGGTTCAATCCCCGGGTTGAGAGGAACCCCTGGAGGCGAGCACAGCAACCCACTCCAGTATTCTTGCCTGGAGAATCCCATGGAGAGAGGAGCCTGGCGGGCTACAGTCCATGGGGTCACAAAGAGCTGGACACGACTAAAGCGACTTAGCATGAGTGCAAGTTCCAGTATTGACCTAGGGTAGGCAGTGATCTGGAGGAGGACACAGATCCTCCTACTTTGCTCTCTCCCTCCTTCCATATGGGGAGCCCTTGCAAGGCACAGTGGCCCTGAATGGCCGTGCATTTCAGTGATGATTTTCCTCTACAGTGTGGAATTAGAAACCTCCATTTAAAAACACACTTTAGATCTGGTCAACAGTGATTTAAGTGGCACAAATGAAGAGAGTTTGCCTCCCACGTCTGATGCATTAATCTAGACCTCTTATGATTTGGCAAGAGAAGTCAAAAGTCAAAGTGTTGAGTAATTCTGGAATTCTTCAGGATGGAGGAGTATATAGAGAGGATAAGAATGCCCCGAGCCCATCAAGGCACAGGTAGAAACCTGTTAGGACAAAAGAGCACAGCAATCGACTGGACTGCTGGGGGCAGTGATGGGGTGGGAGGAGGCTCAGGAAATACTGAAATGTTAGCGTTTAAATCTTTGGGAAGGCATTTTCTCTAAGTCGGGCTTGGCCTGGACATTGCCTGACTTTGGTGTTTTGGTGGTTGCCAGGGGGAGGATACATTCCTCCACGATTCTAGTTTCTCCCTTGCCTGGACCAGGCAGAACCTAATTTTCTTGGACCCCTGCAGAGTGTCAGAATTACTCCATCTCTGCTTCTTTGCCACTACTATGCACTGAATCCTCCTTGAAACCTTTGACGTCCCTCTTTGGTGAGGGACCCTTTTCTTCCCTGCTGGATCCAGGAAGGGAGAGAGGTAGCATTAAAACTTGCTGTGCTGCAACCATCTCTCGTGGGACTGTGTCATTGGGTAAGGACCCATTGACTTAGGGTTTCTAGTGTTGCCTATGGAACTACAAAATTTATTCTTATTCTAGGTTAGGTCCCTCTGATGTATGTTCTTATATACTTCTCTTTTGAAATGTTTATCATGCTACTGATTGTTTCATGTTGGTTTTCCCCAATAGACTGTGTGGTCCATGCTATCTGGAATGGAGCCGGTCTTGCCCACTGCAATATCCTTATTACCAAGTACAGCAGAATCATCCCAGGCATTTCAAAGAGGGAATTTCAAAGAGGGAATTTGAAACAGGGAACTGATTACACAGGAAGTGCACAGAGATGAGAAGCTGAATGCTACCACCACGAGGGCTTGAAGCACACAGGAGAGGGATGGTGTCACCAGAATCAGAGGCTGAGGCTGTCCCATGGTTGGGACTGGCAAGGACCCTGGGGGGAAGGGCTGGCTGATGGGGAACGGGAACCACTATGGGAAAATGATGCTCAAAACAGAGAGAGATGGTCAACAAAAAGAATCTGGCTTCTCCTTACTTCTCAGTCTCCAGTCTCTTGCTACTGCCTCCCATTGGCCCTTCTTACTGGAAGATAGTTGGCAAAGATAAGCAGGAAACAGTTTTTAAGAGAAGGATGAGAAAGAAGCCTGAGAGCAAACAGG
The DNA here is from genome assembly GCF_003369695.1 of Bos indicus x Bos taurus. Classification (NCBI taxonomy): domain Eukaryota; kingdom Metazoa; phylum Chordata; class Mammalia; order Artiodactyla; family Bovidae; genus Bos; species Bos indicus x Bos taurus. The sequence goes on from NC_040085.1 coordinate 14,734,509, forward strand.
CAATGACTGATGCAGCATGAGCTAATGAATATTTGTAGCTTACATGAATGAATACGCAAATAGATATGCATTAAGCACTGGCTGAACAATAATTTAAAGTTGTCACAACTCTCCCATTCAGAGCCTGTCAAAACAATTTCAGCCCTCAGTTTTCTGCTACTAGTTACCACAGATATCTTCTTGAGACGTGGGTTTGGACAATGCAAATTAAGAGTACTTGAAATTCAGAGGAGAGACAAGAGCTCTGAGGCTGGAGGCTTTGCCTGAAACACTTGAATTAAAATTTGTTTCTTCAGCTGGGAGAACCCAAAATACTAGTAAAGATGTAGGTCATTTAACAGTACCGTTTGAAATCCATCCTTGAGTTTTCTTAAGCCTCATATCTAACAGCTGCGGGGATAATGTGCCTCAAAATGACACAAGGCACCATTTTCGAAGCAAAGACCTAGCCTGTCCCTTAGGAGGCCCTTGGTTAGGGTTTCAGGTCACTGGAGCTTTTTTAAAAATACAGAGAAGGCTGCAGTTCCACAGTGTGTCCACCAGAGGGCTGCAGGGCCTCCCCTTGCAGAGTCCAGACTGGGCTGAGACTTGGTGTCCCATCCAGGCCTTGGCTGCCTGTGGGGTCTATTCTAGGGTACCTCCGGTGTTGAGGTAGATCTGGGGGTGCAGAGGCTGCCCTGATTCCAGAGGGAGGAATTTCCTATTCAGTTCTCTTATTTCCCCCTTTCACTGCTTCATGTTACATTTAATAAGAGTTGATTTTAAAAATTTACAAATGGGGAAATCAAAATAGGCCGGTGTGTGTGTGTGTGAGCACATGTGCACAGACACGTGTACATTTTGAAGGTGGGGTATCAGGAAGTGGGGATAATTCTGGTCACCAATTCGTATGAACCTGTAGCTTAAGTATTATTTAATGTAGAAATTCAGAGCTGGAAAAAGACCTTGGAAACAATTTAGTACTCCTTCATTTATAGCTAAGGAAATCAATGCAAACTTTGCTACTTGCAAGATGCCTGGAAGGCTCGGAAACTTAAGGAATGAGGTTAATTAGTAGCGTTATTAAGGGGTTTGTGGCAAGATTTTATTTCAACATTCTACCCTTACACTCCCCTTCCTAGGTTCGCCTGAGTCTTGACAGCAGAACCAAAAAGCATTTTCCAGTTTTCTATTGAAAATGCTTGGCTCTCTGGTTTTAATCCCATCCTTTGTTGTTGAAGTTTTCCAGACTGTTGAACCAGAAGGAAGAAAGATCTGACATGGTAGGAAAATCATCCAGGAAGATGGTTGAGTAAGCAGAAGTCCAATCAAACTCTTAATCACAGATTCTATCAAAATCAATCAGAAATTTTACTAAAGAATTTTCAGCAGTAGAGCAGAGATCAGTCACTAAGATAACTTAAGGGAGCATGTATTAAACAGGAAAAATTAATGTGGGCTCCCTGAAAAAGATTTTATCACTCCAAAAAGACCAAAGAGTGTACAGAAAACTTTATTTTAATTAATCCTGAAAAAGAGCAACCGTGGGGAACCACACAGAGAATTCAGAAACTGGTTGGAGCCTCTTTTCAAAGAAATGAAATGGACTGTTCTTCCTCTCAAGTGAGTGAAGGTCAGAATGAAAAAGAATGAAAGTAACAATCATTGTGAAAGACAGACTAAAAATATTGTTTCAGCTGCACACAGCAGAAATGGCACTTAAATAAGAAGACAACCTGAGCAATATATCCAGAATTTTAAGAAACTGAGAAATGAAACATTTCAAGAAGGCAGATCTGGGGAATAGAGTTCCGTATTGCAATTTCTGAATACTTAGGTCTCCTGAATAAGCAATCAAAATCAAAGGCAAGAAATCAATAATTAAAGAAGCAATAACACATTTTTCCAGAACCAATAAGAGATTAGATTTGAAATAGAGAGGAGTCATATGGGCTAGTAGAACATGTATGAACATTTGAAGAGTGACTTCTGTTTATAAAACAGTTCTGTGCAATGACCAGACGGTTTTTATTCCTCATTTTGTTAATTATGTTCATGCATCTTTCCTTTTGATCTTCCCAATAACTATATGAGGTGGACAGATATCATCAATCTCTCATTTTACTGATAGAAAATAACCTCTGAGAGTCTAAGTAACTTACTAGGGATAAACTAGTTCTATCCCTCGTAAGTTAGAACTAGTGAGTGAAGAGTCCAAGCTTAAGTCCAGGTCTTGCTGGCCAAAGTGGGAGGGTCTTACACATATTTTTTTAAATAAATGCTTTATTATTATTTTTTTTAACATAGAGGAAGCTTGGTGGCAGATCTGTAGCCACTTGATGTTTTTATAACTAAGAATTATAGTTCAGGCTCTCTCTGCTGTAGAATGTAAAGGTGCACTAACACACATATATGTAATTGTTAGGAAAATTAAGCTTAGTCACTAAAAGAAGACTCGCCATCTGAACTTTCTTCTGTGTTTTTTTCACCTTCACCATCAGGCACTGGATCATCTGGCCTCTCAGGAAAATCTGGGTCTAGTCCTTCGGATACCATTTTGTTTCTTATCGCCATCACTGGAACACCCACTTGAAGCATTTTGAGATATCTGGCATATCCTGGATCCTTGGCTACACTTAAGAGATTTTCTGGTGTTACTTCACTTTGCTGTGGTCCAGAGTCCTGCAAACTGTTCTGCTGTGATTGCTCTCAAGTGGCTTCAGAATGTGTTCCATTTGTGATCCTAGTGACATTTACAGGAGATGCTTCAAGTGTGACATCATCTAGGCCTGGGATAGATGATAACTTTGCATCTAAAATATTGAGAGTTGTTTCAGTCTGCTGGATACGAAGAGAAAGGTCTGCTAGTTTCTTCTCACAAACTAGAAAAGTGGTTGAGGAACTGTACAGTGTGCATCGCAAACTCGCTTAGAAATGCCACCGTTCTTTTCTGTTGAATAGCTGGCACCTTAGTCAGGCCTATGCCTGAGCCCATGAGAGGAAGCCCATCCTCATCCGTCTCCTCAGCGGGCGGGGGACCCAGGACTCACCCTCAAACCCCTCCCCAGCCCAGCCCGCCCAACCCGGTAATAGCGTCCCAACGCCTCTCCTAGTCCCCTCTTACACACATTTAAACAATAAGGAAAATACATGTTTGATAACAAGCAGAAAGAGAAGGTACTTTTAAAAGAATGAAAATTAGAAAGATTATTGTCTTTTCTAGTAACAAAAAAAGAGCTTGGTGGATGTGGAACTCTAACATCAAGAATGAGAGAGAGACAGAGACAGTTCGTTCTTGACCTTGCCAAACTGCCCTTCATGTGGGATGCAACAGACTCATAAGCTCTATAAGGTCTTAGAAATCCAACCAGTCACCTTATTCCAACTAGCCTGGGACTGCTTCTAATGTAAGTTTGCCTTAAACACAGAGACCTGATATAGTTGCAACCGATGCACCTGTTGTACATTGACACACCATCATTGCCTGAAACTAAAAACCTGCTTAAAAAAATAAAGTCTACTAATTACTCCCACCTCTCCCCAGCAACAGTAGACTTGTGTATGTTGTGGAGGTGTGTATGTGCAGCTATGTACTGCTGTGTGTTGTGGAGACAAGCAGCACTGTCTGGTGCGTGACTCTGACACTGGGCTCCTGTCTAAGTTGCCTGGCAGTGAGCCAGCTCTCAGACTCAATGTCCCCCCGGGGACTTGAAGTTTCCAGGATCTGGAAACCGAGGCATCAGAGAATCCTCCTAGACAGTGGGCGCCTACGATGAGAACTGCTTGGTGTGCATGTGAAAGTCGCTCATTCGTGTCTGACTCTTTTCAACCCCATGGACTGTGGCCCGCCAGGCTCCTCTGTCCATGGAATTCCCCAGGCAAGAATATTGGAGTGGGTAGCCATTCCCTTCTCCAGGGGATCTTCCCAACCCAGGGATCAAACCCCGGATCTCCTGCATTATAGGCAGATTCTTTACCATCTGAGCCACCAGGGAGGGAAGGCCTTGGTGTGCATAAAGAAAATGTTTGGTGTGCATAAATAAAATGTTTAATCCCTCATGTGAGGATGCTTTTATACACATCTCATAAAACAGAGGGATACCAGGGGTGGGTCAAGCCCTCTGGGGCTCTTCTCAGCACATATCTTTCACTGGGCCCCAGCACATCTCTCTACAGGACATGGGAGGGACCCCGGGCCCCACTGACCCTGCTCCTGTGAGTCCCACTCACACCAAGGGACACCAGCTGGTGTGTATCCTGAGCCCTTCACAGAACAGCTGTGCTGTCTTAGTTCAGATCCTGAAGAAATAAACGATTTCTGTAGCTAAGAGGACAAACCCTGTCCTATGACTTGAAGAGAGTAAGTCCATTTCAGCTAGCAGAAGAGAATTTTCTGTTTCATCTCATAACACATGTGTTATCCCACTATCAGAATGAACAAAGCCCTGGAGTTAAATCTAAAGCAGAACAAGGATATTCTGAAGACCCTGTATAATAAGTGAAATGAAATATTAAGTGAAGTTAATCAGACAAAGACAAATATATGATATCACTTATATGTGGAATTTAAAAAATGATGTAAATGGACTTGTTAACAAAACAGAAATAGACTCACAGACATAGAAAACAAACATGGTTACCAAAGGGGATAGCAGGCAGGGAAGAGGCAAATTAGGAGTTTGGGATTGACACAGATACACTACTATATATAAGCTAGATAAAAACAAGGACCTAGTGTACAGCACAGGAAGTATACTCAATATGTAGTAATAACCAATAGTGGAAAAGAAGCTGTATATATATATCTGAGTCATTTTCTGTATACCCAAAACTAACGCATTGTAAATTAACTATAGATAAATTAAAAAATGGTTAAAAACTAAAGCAGCACAAGGATCTTTTGAAGACCTGTATAATAAGTTTCAGCCATATCACCCCATTCACAGAATCTAAAAGATGACTATTTACTTTTCTTACTATTTTCAAGGGGAAGGTTTTTTTTGGATCTCTTTCTCTTCAGATCTCCTGAATAATGCGGGTATTTTCTTTCTAATGGCATGAAGAGGGCCCCGCTTCTGCTGACTTTATTGATCAGGTTTGAGCTAATGGTAGATGTTTGTTTGAAGCAGATTTTTGTATGTGTGCGTTTGAGGTAAAATTCATGCCAAGAGACAGGTGAAATAGTCCTCTGGGTTCTAGCTGTGACCAAGAAGGTTTTATCTTTTTTTCATTCCCCTTTCTTTTCTTTGGGAATGAAAATAACACTTAAATATCTTAGTTGGCTTTGTAGTTGGCCCAATTATTGGAGATCAAAAACATCTCATCAATTACATTACTGGGTTTAATATGACTACATTTCTACAATTACAAGGACCAGTTATATTTAAAAAGATACTTACTTTTGATGAAAACCATAAAAGCTTATTAAAGCACTCTGATTTTCTTTTTTCTGGTAACTATTACCTGAAAATACCTCTGAATACTCTAAGGGAAAATATTTCGGAAAAATTATGTGAGAAGGTATAGAAATCACGTACAAACAAAAAGAGCCAAAATATGTATGTGTGTGTATTTGTGTATCTATATATAGATAATACGCACACAGATAGGGGCTTCCTTGGTGGCTCAGATGGTAAAGAATCTGCCTGCAATGAGGGAGACCCTGGTTCAATCCCTGGGTTGGAAAGATCCCCTGGAGAAGGGAAATGGCTACCTACTCCAGTACAGGACTTGATTGTGATGGGTATGCTAATATATTCAAGCCATTTCATAAGATCTTGGTATTATTCTGTGCAATGGGCTTCCCAGATGGCACCAGTGGTAAAGAATCCACCTGCCAATGCCGGAGACATAGAGGTGTGGGTTCCATTCCTGGGTTGGGAAGACCCCCTAGAGTAGGAAATGGCAACCTACTCCAGTATTCTTGCCTGGAAAATTCCATGGACAAGGGAGCCTGGCAGGCTACAGTCCATGGGACCACACAGAGTCGGACACGACTGAGCACACACGCACTGAGCCCATGTGAGGTCTTTCACCTCTCATACGCACATATATAACTATATATATGTATATATATATGGACACGAATTTGAGCAAGCTCCAGGAGTTGGTGATGGACAGGGAAGCCTGGCGTGCTGCAGTCCATGGGGTCACAAAGAGGTGGACACGACTGAGTGACTGGACTGAACTGACATATATTATATGCCATATACTTTCTTCCTTCTACTCCTCCAAAATAGAGAATGTTATCCTTGTCTTATATACTCAGGAACAATTAGTAATGACATATTTCTAATGATTCCCTGGAAGTCTTGATAAAGTGGACTAAGATTTGTTGTTCCGTTGCTAAATCATGTCCTACTCTGCAACCCTATGTACTGCAGAAGGCCAGGCTCCTCTGTCCTTCACTATATCCCAGAGTTTGCTCAGGTTCATGTCCAGGTGATGCTTTCTAACCATCTCATCCTCTGCTGCCTCCTTCTCCATTTGCTTTCAGTCTTTCCCAGCTGAAAGCCTAGCTTGAAGGATTTTGAGCATAACCTTACTAGCATATGAAATGAGCACAATTGCATGGTAGTTTGAGCATTCTTTGGCATTTCCCTTCTTTGGGATTAGAATGAAAACTGACCTTTTCCAGTCTTGTGGCCACTGCTGAGTTTTCTAAATTTCCTGACATGTTGAATGCAGCACTCTAACGGCATCATCTTTTAGGATTTTAAATAGCTCAGCTGGAAAGGGTAAGAACCTGTAATTAAGCTTTGTCTTGGTGGCATGAAATAAAGAAGGTGACACAGGAAGCTGAGGGCAGGATCCACCAGCTCCTTCTCTACCCTGTGGTTCTATGTGATTCTTGCAAAGCCAGCCTTAGGCTGATGACTGCAGTGACAGCGATGTTGAACCTCGAGATGAATCAGAATGAGGCCCAGAGACTGAACTATCAAGAGCCCTGCGTCCAGTGGCACAAGGACAATGCCAGTCAACCCTTTCCTTTTAACAACTTCTAAACATTAAAAAATTTATTTTTTCTGTGTTTTTCTGGGAGGAATGATTAGAATGTCTAGGATGGTAAGGCAAAGAGGAAAATGTAAAAGGGTGTTTAATATAATGGGAGGCAGAAAAAAAACATAATTCCTCTGTGGCCAGGTGGAGTTCTTCCAGCTCGATCTATGATAAAGGTGATGGACAATTGAGGATTTTCCTCCTGGACAATTATTATTATGCTACTGGGATCAGAAGCATTGATGCTGTGGGTATCTTAGAAGAGAGCTGTTCTTGCGAATCATTTGTAATGGGTTTTTATCTCTAGTTATGGAAAACTTGATAACCAAATTTATAATACAAATAATTAAAAGGGCCTAAAAACTTAAAAAAATTATTTATTTGGCTGCCCTGGGTCTCAGTTGTGGCCGGCAGGAACTTTAGCTATGGCACGTGAACACTTGGTTGTGGCAGGTGGGATCTAGTTCCCGGACGAGGGATCCCACCTGGGCCCTCTGCATTGGGAGCACAGAATCTTAGCCACTGGTCCACCAGAGAAGTCCATAAAAGGTCTAAAGAACTTTAATGGCAGAATTTGTTAAATCATGTAATACCAGTATCTTGGACTTCCCTGGCTCTCCACTTGCAATGCAGAGGACATGGGTTTGATCCCTGATCAGGGAACTGAGACCCACATGCCATGCAGCACAGTCCAAAAAAAAAAAAAAAAAAAAGGACCTTTCCAATTCAGTGCCTAACTTGGGCATATTGAATGTGTAACCTGTGATCTGTCTGGACTGAAATAGGCCGTGTTAAGACAGTATTCCGGAAGACACTTATTTGTCCTGCCCACTATTAACCTGAAATTTTACTATAGTCATTTCTAGAAGATATTCAATAAAATTTTAGATTGATTGCAAGCATAGTTCAATATTTATTAATTTGCAGGGAAATCAAGGAGTGTGCTGGTTCAGAAAGGGTATGAAAATGGAGGGGTTTTAGAGTTGGCAAACAATGCTTATGTAAGCAACTAGTTTAAACAACTATGAAAGGTTGAAGTTTCATTTCAAAGGTCACCGAAATATCCAGCCCACATTGTTTGTTGGGAAGGAAGTCCACACAGCATGGCTGGAGATGACAGACATGCAGATTCCCAGGCCCAGTGAAAGTAACACATCTCAGAAGCAAATATCAGGGGCTGCAGTATAGCCAGTAATGGAAAAGCAAGATTTCACTCCCAAGTTACATCAGGGCTAATAACCAGAGGCATGAATGGCACTGAGGCTTCAGGGGGGCCACCAGGTAACCAGGTTTGAATTTTGAGCTACCCAAAGCCAGTGGTTTTTCTCCAATGCAGACAAATATGTCCATTTCTTCGGAGAAGGCAATGGCACCCCACTCCAGTACTCTTGCCTGGAAAATCCCATGGATGGAGGAGCCTGGAGGGCTGCAGTCCATGGGGTCGCTGAGGGTCGGACACCACTGAGCAACTTTACTTTCACTTTTCACTTTCATGCATTGGAGAAGGAAATGGCAACCCACTCCAGTGTTCTTGCCTGGAGAATCCCAGGGACGGGGGAGCCTGTTGGGCTGCCATCTATCGGGTTGCACAGAGTCGGACACGACTGAAGTGACTTAGCATTAGCATTAGTATGTCCATTTCTTAGTTTGGGTACAATTTTTAAAAAACTCCTTTTGACAAAAGGTTTTTTGACTTGAAAGTTATTGAGAATGACTAAAGAACCCATCTGCCAATGCAGGAGACATAAGAGACGCAGGTTCCATCCCTGGGTTGGGAAGATCTCCTAGAGGAGGCTATGGCAACCCACTCCAGTATTCTTGCCTGGAGAATCCCATGGACAGAGGAGCCTGGCGGGCTACAGTCCGTGGGGTCACAAAGAGTTGGACATGACTGAATTGACTTAGCACACAAGCATGCAAAACAAAAGAACCTGGGATTCTGTTTCAACCTACACTGGTCTGACGCCACCTGGTGAACTGCAATCCAATTCTGGCACTAACCCCCTGGAGTTCGTGCAGACCCCCCCCCCCCCCTTCAGTGGGAACTCAGTTCTCTGGAAAACTGCCCTCACTTCAGTTGCAAGGCACACTGTGGGGGTTCCTAAGTCACCCACACTTTTGACCAGTTGGCTACGAATCCAGGAGGTTCCCACACTCTCCTCAGTTTTGGTAATTCTCTAGAATGACTCATGGAACTCAGGAAAGCACTATATGATTACAGTTTTATTATAAAGGGTACAGATCAGGAGCAGCCAGATGACAAGATACATGGGGTGAGGTTCGGGAGGGTCCTGAACACAGTTTCTCTGCTGTGTCCAGGGAACCAGATGCCTCACCCTTCTGGCACACTGATGTGTTCACCAACCAGGATGCTCCCCTGAGCTCCAGGGTTCAGTTTTTATTGGGGCTTCATTGCATGGATATGATTGATTAAATAGTTGACCAGGTGACTAAATGCAGTTGCCAGTCCCGGTCTCCCCATGGTGGGAGTAGGACTAGACTGGTCACACATCATTTAAAGTTCTGATCAGGTGGTTGGTCTTTCTGGTGGCCAGCCCATCCTGAAGCGTGGCTCAGACGATAAAGCGTCTGTCTGCAATGCAGGAGACCCGGCTTCGATCCCTGGGTTGGGAAGATCCCCTGAAGAAGGAAATGGCAGCCCACTCCAGTATTCTTGTCTGGAAAATCCCATGGACGGCAGACCCTGGTAGGCTATAGTCCATGGGGTTGCAAAGAGTTGGACACGACTGAGCGACTTCACTTTACTTCAAGTCATCTTATTATTATTTTTGACCTCATCACACAGCATATGGAATCTTAGTTTCCTGACCAGGGATCAAACCTGTGACCCCTGCATTGGAAGCACAGAGTCCTAGCCACTGGACAACCAAGGAAGTCCCTGAGTCAGGAAAGCACAGTTTTATTATAGTTATTTATTACAGTTTTATTATAAAGGATACAGGTCGGGAGCAGATCGGGATACAGATCTTATTAATATAAACTTAAGTATGGCCCAGGGGCTCAGGAATAACAAATATACTTCTATCACTTGGGGAATTCCAAGAGTTTTAAAAGCTCTGAGCCATGAATCAGGGACAAAGACCAGACACATTCTTTATTATACCATAGCATAGGAACACATGTAATGTGAACATGTTTTGACATAACGAACTTCAATTATTATATAGGGGATTCTGATACGTTTCTCAAAATGGAACCAGGATGATCTTTTCAAGCCAGTATGTAGTTATGTCAGCCCCTGCTTGAAATCCTTCAGGGCCCTCTTGATGATCTTAGAATAAAGAGTAACATGCTTAACCAGGTCTTCGAGGTCCTGTGTGGTGTGACCCTGTCCTTGTGACCACCCTCAGCTACCATACCCCACCTCCCTTGCTCCTAGGACCTGACATTTTAGTTTCCTGAATGTAGATTGATTGCTATGTTCTGATCATTCTGCTGGAAAGCTGTAAGAAATAGAAAATTAAGTAAAATTTCCCTGAGCACACACAGCTAGTTAGTAAAACAGTGGAATTAGAACACCAAACTCCTGACCTCAGAGTTAACGATCCTTTCTAGTCTACCTCCAAATTGGCTCACATTTGTGAGCAAATGAATAGAAAATTTGTGTTGACTGTCTTTCCACCTATCAAAGTATGTGGAAGCACAGCAAACGTTTTCCTATTAGTTTTACCTCATTAGATTCTTGGACTGCAGGAATGGGAAGAAGCAATTAATAGCAATACACTCAACTTTTCTTAACTTTCCCCTTCAGAGGTTCTGAGCAAAGAGACAAAAACCCAGCTCACCCGAAGGCTCCAATTAAAGGAAACTTGACTGTATACCCAGATGTTAAAATTGCTGACAATCACCTGAAATTTCTCCCTTCCATGTCCTCTTTGTGAAAAATGGCTGCTGAAGTCATCTGTACTAGACACTGATGTGTTTATACCCTCAGTTTTTATTAAAATCAATGAGAAAAAGACCTTGGTTTACCCACCTAAAATAAGAAAGTGTTCTCAAACTATCTTATTATGAAGGACTTGTTTGTGGACACCCAAAAGATTCCACAAAAGAATAAAGCACAGATAGAATTTAGGGAAGATGGAAGATCAAGTTTAGGGTTGTATGAAATTAAAAAAAAAAGCATACAGAGAAAGTTTCCAGCTTTCCTAGTAGATCAAAGAGATGACTGAGTTCTCAGTCATCTTGTTCTTTCACCAACAGTCCTCATGTTGAAAAGAGTAAAATGGAGATGATTAACCCCAAAATAGGCAGGTCGTCTGGCCAAGAGGAAGAATCACCATCTGCTAGGAAGACCTGTCCTAAATCTTTTGCATCTCCTCTAAGGTCTAAAGACGTTTGTCTTTTCCATTGGACTTCTCCGGTGTCCTCACTCAAGCCTTCCTGACATAGACACTTGCTTCCTGATTCCACATTCAGACAAATCGACTGGTACTGTGTTTCATGACTTGGAAGAATTTTTCTCTTTTTAATGAGGATGCACTCAGGATAAGATCTGCAACAGCAGCAGTTTTAGAATTAATCATTCCGCTTGTTCGTGTTTAAAGCTCAAGTTAATAACTCCTTCAAAATAAATCTCAAAACCAAGTGGACCAACTGTAATCAAAATTCTGGTGCACAGCCCCGTGGCCCACAAACCACTGCCTTCCCAGGTGTGCTCCTGAATCGCTATGGATTGTTTTCTCAATTTGTTCACATCATTAATAGAGACAGGTGCAAAAAGCAGCTCAGCTCTTTTCCTCCGTTGGCTCCTGCTCTGGGTGTCTTCTTTTTGCCCTTCCAGACTCACTTTCCACCCATCCACTCCCAGACAGAGAGGCTAGCCCATATGGACATCATGAACATACTTTGATGGGTTCTGGCTTCTGGTTGGGTTCAGCTGCTGTTGGCATCAGCAGATCATGGAGATGGAGGGCGCAGAGGGAGGTGGAGATATTTATTACACCCACATGTTCCCTTCCAACTCAAGACGGATGCCTGCATTCCACTGCCCATGGGTGGCTCTTTCCTTGTAGCTACTCTCTGGGTGTTCCAAATCTCCCTTTCTGAGACTCTTCAAGCCAGAAGTATCCATTGTTCAGTTCAGTTCAGTTCAGTCGCTCAGTCGTGTCCGACTCTTTGCAACCCCATGAATCGCAGCACGCCAGGCCTCCCTGTCCATCACCAACTCCCAGGGTTCACTCAGACTCACGTCCATCAAGTCAGTGATGCCATCCAGCCATCTCATTCTCTGTCGTCCCCTTCTCCTCCTGCCCCCAATCCCTCCCAGCATCAGAGTCTTTTCCAAGGAGTCAACTCTTCACATGAGGTGGCCAAAGTACTGGAGTTTCAGCTTTAGCATCATTCCTTCCAGAGAAATCCCAGGGCTGATCTCCTTCAGAATGGACTGGTTGGATCTCCTTGCAGTCCAAGGGACTCTCAAGAGTCTTCTCCAGCACCACAGTTCAAAAGCATCAATTCTTCAGCGCTCAGCCTTCTTCACAGTCCAACTCATCCACTGTTGGATACTGCAAAATTAAAAAATGTCAAATTCAAATCCCCAAAGTCTTCCAAACCAGAAGTTATCCAGTGATGATCTCCTCCAAAAGTAAGTCACACACAAAAAAGACAAAAACGAGCTGTGAATCTAGATTAGAGATAGCTAGTGGTTGAACCTTGGGTGTCTCTCGCAATGCCTTTGGGGTCCACAGAGGGGTTCTTAATCTGTAAAATGAGTAGAATAAGTCACATTTACTTTCCTTTATAGGAAGAGAAGGAGAGAAGGTCCTATTTATTCCTCCTTGATGCCCTGATGGGCAAGATTTTATCCATGTGGGACAGAGCCTGGGGGCTCTGGGGCCTGAAGAGGTGGGAGTGTTGTGCTTGTGTAGACATAGCTGAAGTTCCCTCCCTCGCCTGAAGGGGTCAGCAAAGGCCCAGGAAGGGTGGCGACACCTTGCCTCCCAGGAGGGAGAAAACGCCAAGGAGGCCCTCAGTTCCCGGGGGATAGCCCCTAACCACCCGCTTTGTGCTTTCTCTGCTGGGGCAGGGACGGATTCTCCCACAGGGCTCCCCTAACTGCGCGGAGATGCTGGCGCTGGCCCTAGCTGTTGAAGAATGAGAGGTCTATGTGGAACACAGGAATGGGAGTGGACCTGCGGGCCCAGATTGAGGAGGGCCACAGGGTGTCGAATCCCCCAGCTCGGCCCTCTTGGACACTTTCCCTGGGTTGTCTGCACCCCATCCAAAGTCTGTAATCAAGCCATCAAAACTAATAGGATGATTTCCGCATTAAATGAAATTATGGATGAAGAATGGGGATGGAGGAAACAGACTAATGGTTCTAATGTTTTTTCCCAACCTTTCATTTCTCAGTAAAGTGCAGTCATCTGATTCCTCGTTTGTGTGCTAGGAAAATGATGGCTCCTCTGAGAAGCTCTTAGCTATCCTCATTTTCTTCCTTGCTCCCTTGGGTCTCCTGGGTGGGTTCAGGCAGGAGAAACCATGACAGAGGTGGGTGGTAAGTCCCAGTCTGTCCCTCAGGTGAGCTTCTGGTTTCCTACCGGTTTCATTGCTTGCCATATGTGTAGTAGTCAAAAATATTTAATTTTCAATTACAAGAGTGTGACAAGAATGCAATCTTATTATTAAAACACAGAGAAGACAAAAGCTTCATTTTACCTGACTCCTCTGATCTACTCCCTTTCTCAGAAGTATCTATCATTGTTGATTTGGGAAATATCCTTCTCTATATATGTTGTGGTTTGTAAATATGTCCACAGTTATTTGATACTACTTCTTCAAAAGGTGAAGCCTAATTCTCCTCACCTTAAGTGTAGGAGGTACTTAGTGACTTGCTTTTTAAAGTATAGAATGTGGCAGAAGTAGTGATTTGTGGTGTCTGAGATTGGGATTGGAATGACATTGAGTTTTCCCCCTCATTCTGGGACCACCTGCTCTGGGGAAAGCCAGCTACCATGTTGCGAGGTAGACCTAAGGAGAGGCCCATATTGTGGGTAACTGAGGCCTCCTGCCAACAGCCGTAAGATTGAGCCATAAAGAAATTATTGTAATAGATTCTGAGACTGGTGAGGGCACAGGCTCCATGATGTCAAGGTTCTGTGTTCCTGGAAATGAGCAGAGGACAGAGCACATAATCCCCAGGGACATTTTTCTATTGACAAAGAGTACCTCAGAGTTTATATAGTAGGTAAGACTAGTCCCAGAGCTTGGGTTATGTGGTGGTTGCTTACCTTTGCTGCCAAAATTACCCTTCAGGATAAGAACACTTATTATCTCAACTTCTGGGAGTGCAGCTGGCAGAAAGTCCTCAGCAATCAACACCCTTCAGGGATTTCTGAAGAGAGCCAAAGAGAACCCCCCATTCCGGCAACCCACGTCCAGTGGTCGGTGAATGAATGGTATGGAGCCCAGGCCTCTCACTCCAGCTCAGGGGAGTTCTGAAGGGTCATCCCATCCTCAGCTCCCTGCAGGACCAACTGAGATGTTCCACTGAGACTGCCTTCAGCTAGACCTTATCCTCTGCCCAACCCTGCTCCCCTCTCTTCCCTTTCCCAGGTGTTGGTATCAAAAGCACTCCCCAGCAAACCTCCTACATGTTAATCTCTGTCTCAGAGTTGGCTTCTTGGGAAACTCAAGCAGGGATGGTGGGCACCAGGGTGTTCTAAAAAAGCAGATGATGGCACAGGGTTTTAGAACTGGATTACTGGCTACCCAGCTGGCATCACTGTTTGGAGTGATTCTCCTTTTGGGAATGAAATGGCAGGGTTTTTATTTTACTTTTTTAAACTATTTTGTATTGGGGTACCTAGCAAATATACTTTTTACTTTATATTGGCATATAGCCATCAACTTCCCTAGTGGCTCAGTTGGTAAAGAATCTGCCTGCAATGCAGGAGACCCAGGTTCAATCCCTGAGTCAGGAAGGATCTTCCTGGGGAGGAGGAAAGGGCAACCCACTGCAGTATTCTTGCCTGGGAAATCCCATGGACAGAGGAGCCTGGCAGGCTACAGTCCATGGGGTCCCAAGGGTCAGACACGACTCAGTGACTAAACCACCACCATAGCCAATTAACAAAGTTGTGACAGTTTTAGGTGAGCAGTGAAAGGACTCAGCCATACGTATATATGTGTCCATTCTCCTTCAAACTCCCCTCCCATCCAGGCTGTGAAATGGCAGGTTTTTAAAAAGCAATTTATACCTTTCTGTAATATTTGACTTACATCCAGGTATCATATTGCTTTCATTTGTAAATGGTTAGTAGAAAATGTCTGAGATGTGGTATTATAAGCCATTTAAATTTTATTCTTTACATTTTTTTGTTTTAAAAACAAAATGATTGCATGAGGTTTAAGAATATCCAGAAATCAGGAAAAGAACTGGGGAGTGGGTTACTACTTTGTTCCTGTCTTTGGGCTGCAAATATTTGTCAGTTAGATTCTAAAACTTCAGACAAAGGAGCCTGGTGGAGTCCATTTGTGTGTCATCACGTGGCAGCTTCTCCAGCCCTCACCCACCACCCCCGCCTTCCCAGTAAGAGCAGCCACCTCCTAGTGGGTTATGGGTGGGTGTAAAATGTGTGTGTGTGTGTGTGTGTTGAGTAGTGTGGAGAGATAACGCCCTCTCCTCTGGGTTACACCTGCTCAAAACAGCCTTGAGCCCTTGGTGGGGGGGCAAAAACCTGATTTGGGGCTGACAGGGTCAGGGCAGTTTCTGGCATCAGCTGAGTCCTCTTTCCACCGCGTCTACCTCCTTCTCTCCCTACACAATTCTCTTTCAGGGGCCACATCAGTGGACCTGCCAGCTGGTCTTGGTCAGGGCCACTCTAGCTCCTCAGAGATTCTGTAGGAACCTTGGTTGTCAAAGGGATTCAGCTTCCTTCCTCTTAGGAGTTCTGCTTCTGTGCAAATGTGTAGGAGCAAAGAGAGATCTGCTGGGATGCCTGCAAGCATCCAAGAACCATGTACTATATCCTAGTGGATAATACATCAGGGGAGGGCTAGCGGGGCACCATTTATCTACAGAGTCTGAATCCAGGCCCTCATTCAGTTTAATATCCTTTATTGGTATAACAATAATTCACAAAGGGAGGAATTGCTCCATTGTTCCTGTTACATTTCTGGTAACCAGTTAGATTCGAGATAAAATTGTTAGGTTTGGTCAGTGCCCTCAGGTTCTCTCTCTCTTTGTCTCCCAGGGAATGTCTAGCCTTCCCAGGGAGTATTAATTCCTCAGGGGCCCTGAGGGAAGGTTAGTGATTCTGTATCTCAGCATTTTGGTTCAGACACAGGAAACGTAACTGGACAGTGTGTGGGGCTGGAGAAGGGAAGAGTTCTTCCTTCTAAGTTCTAAGCCAGAACTTCACGACTCTGCCTTTGACGGTGGAACACTGGTCCTGCTGTGGGATTGGCTGTTTTCTGTTTGGGGATTAGTGTGGCTACTGGTTTCTCTTCACATCTGATTTGGAGATGCTAAGGGTGTGCCTCTGATCCAAGCTCCCTTAATTATCCTAATGATTCAACAAGAGTTTATCAAGAAGCTGCTACGTGATGGCCGAATGACCCCACACTGCCTTCAGCTTAGAAAGTTTATATGCCATTGCTAAACAACATCACTGCAGTGAGAAAAATGAGGCAAGTGTCCAGGGGTGGAGAAGGGCATCCAAGAACCTGTTTATAGCTTCAATGCCCTCAGGGCATGAAGCCACAGGATAGCTAGGATGGACTTGGGAAGGACTGGGGTAGGTTCTAAATAGGAGGAATAAAGAAATCTGCTCAACTCATATCCTGGGTGACTTCTGGAAATAGCCTCCCAGCTCCACTGCTCCAGTGCCCCAGTGGGTACCTGTCCATTGTCATATTCTGGCATCTCAGTCTCTGCACGTGCTTGTCCCCTAAAGCTGTTCTTCCTTCTGAAGTTGGTGGCAGGTGGTACTCTCTGGGAAGTCAACTGGGGAGGCCATAGCCTTTGTGAGTAGGAGGGAGTTAGCCAGAAGGAGAAGTCATGGCTATCTTAGAGATAGTCTCCAGGAAGGCGAGAGGCTATGAGGAGGCTCTTGCCCCTGACTCAGACTTGCATAGGGAGTCCAGTTCCTTCCTTTTTCTGGGCTTCAGGGAGTCTATGCTTGAGATTACTACTAGTGATGGGGAAAAGTGACTGCCTGACCCTCCCCCTCCCTACTCACTTATGGTAATCGGGCGGGCTGTTAGGTTAGGTAATAAGCAACCCCCAAATCTCCGTGGGTTAACCCAGGAAGAATTTATTGCTTGCGTCACAGTTGAGTGCAGGCTCTGTGTCCCTCCTGGGCAGCTGTTCTTCAAGTAGAAACTCAAGGAATCTGGTTGCTTCTACCTGGCAACGCCATCATTTCAGAATTCTTTACTTCCAATCATACCAACAGGTGAGAGGGTGAGCCAAGGTTCTTGGGGGAATCTTTTTTTTTTTTCCTTGGGGGAATCTTAAGAAAGCCAGGCACAGGCAGAAATTATGACGTAGCTTCAATTTAGCCGTCAAGGAGGCTGAAGCTCTAGTCTCTCCATGTCTGCAGGAGAGGAAATGGGATGGTCAGCACCACGCCTGTGTCTGTTATATTCATGCAGAGTCTTCAGCCCCCACAGCTGTCGCAACTACTTAGTTTTCAGATGTCCCTCCAGACCGGTCTCCCTCTCCATTACAGAGTTTAAGCTTTCTTGATTTTTTAAAACTTTAATGGTCACCTGTGTACTGATCGCGCATAAATATTTGAGACTTAAGGTGCTGTGTGGTACCATGACCACCATGTAGAAAGTTGTTTGACAATGTTTGCTTAGTTGAATGAAGGGAGAAGGCTAAGGATGTCTGGAGAAGCCGTCTCGGAATCAAATTTAAAGTGTCAACTACAAACTGCCTGTCAACTACAAATTGGCTCTTGCCAAGAGCGTTTCCCAGCGACTGAACAGCAACAACAAGGGCATTTGCCATCTGCCTCTGCAGAGACTGAACCCTGTGCTGCTGCAGCTGCTGACCTTCAACACCCGCTGAGGGGAGTGCAGGGTGGAGAGTGAGGCACTCTGTGCTCCAGGGAAACTGGTAGAACAAGTCTTTAGGAAGTTAATGCTTTTAGGAACCGATTTCATGATTCCAATCCTTGCATCTCTTTATATCTGCTACTGCAGCTGCTAAGTCGCTTCAGTTGTGTCCGACTCTGTGCGACCCCATAGACGGCAGCCCACCAGGCTCCCCCATCCCTGGGATTCTCCAGGCAAGAACACTGGAGTGGGTTGCCATTTCCTTCTCCAGTGCATGAAAGTGAAAAGTGAAAGTGAAGTCGCTCAGTCGTGTCCGACTCTCAGCAACCCCATGGACTGCAGCCTTCCAGGCTCCTCCATCCATGGGATTTTCCAGGCAAGAGTACTGGAGCGGGGTGCCATTGCCTTCTCCTAGTCTTCATATCTAGAAAAGCACTAAATCCCTTCATGGTGACACACCGCATTAGTTTGATCTCTGGTGAGCAGCTAAGATCAATCATGTGAGTGTTTTGTGACCGACTCCCAATAAAACCTCTAGACACCAAGGGTTGAGTGAGCTTCCCTAGTCGACAACACTCTGTATATACTGCCAATATTGATGCTAGAATTAAGCATGCACACCTTCTCTTGCACACCAGCATCTCCTCTTCCTGCCTAGATCTGTGGGGCAGACTGCGGACCTCTTGGGCAGGAGCCAAATGAAACGGAATTGACTTGATTCGTGTCATGTCCTTCCCTAGGAATGGTTATAAGCAGCAGTATCCCTGTGACTCCATCTCCACCTCCTTGACTGCCTCTCACTGTGGCCACCAGCCCCTCCCAGTCCTCGCCCTTCCCCGTGTGGCACAAGGTACCTGTCATGCCCAGCCCCTCCCTCTGCAGTGCTGCCACTGCCCAGTTCACCTTCTGCTGCTTCCTGCCGCTGACCACCACGTGGGCCCCATCCTGGGCCAGACCCTGGGCGATGGTGAAGTTGATCCTGCAGGAGAGATGGAGAAGATGTGACAGTCAGCCCAGGGCTGAGCCCTTCCTTTCTTGCTGCATTTCTAGCCTTAAGGCCCCAAGTGAATTTCCTACTATCCTGGAGCAGCTAACCTTGTGCCCTGCTCACGGATGATCAGAGGACCGGAGAGACTCAAGAGGGCACTTTCCTTCATGGGTGTGTTGGACAGCCTGCCTGTGTATATCAGATTTTAGCTTCACTTTCTATTCAAACAACTGCAACCTGAGAGTTTGTTGCCTCCAGTCTGTGAAACCACTGGGCACCTACAAGCATGCAACTTGGAAGCATGGGGTCTAACTCCATCCAGGGCGTCTCTCGATCAGTGGAGGAAGGGTACGAATGGCTGAACTGTCCCCCTGACTTTCCCTGATGGATGCTCTGAGATGTAGTTCCTAAGTTGCCTGGAGGACCTGTAGAATCTAGCACCTGGTGGCCTGTAGTGGCAGCCAACTCCATGACCGGCCCATGCTGGCTTTCTCTCCTTTCCTGCTCCCCTCCTCTTTCTCCTTAGGGTCACATTCCCAAATAAACTACGCCACTTCTACCTGGTAGGCTCTGCTCTGTGGGGATGAATTAAGACAACGAGGTTGACAAAATCTAGAGATGCCCACAATTCCCAGGTCCCCCAAACGTTCTCTCATGCAGTTGTAGAGCCTGTGACCACAGCGACTTTGTTGATGGGGTTGGTGTTACCCCTGGCTCCCCTGCTGATGCTCCTCATGGACAGCGAGGCCTTAGAGGGCAGGAGGCCTCTCCAAGCTCGGGTCAGGGGCCTAAACATACTGGTTTCTGTTGGGTCTTTCTCTTGGTGAGCTTGGTCTAGAGAGGTTTCTAGAAAGTTAATCAGTTGCAGGCAGCAGCACCTCTGCTTAAGGAGCTGATACAACACCTCCCTGGTTGGGCTAGATCCCGGGCGGTCTGGGGATCACCCTGGGAAGCTCAGCCTAGAGCCTGTTCTTCTAGTCCTTCTCATGGTTTTCTGAACACAGACTTTCCCATATGAAATCTTTTCTGTTTACACTAACTGGAGTGGTTTCTGCTGTTTAGAAGCAAATCCTAACCTATTCTCACACAGGTTCAAAAATTATTTATTCATCGAGACCCTTAGGATAATGAACATGTACTATACAGGTTTGCTGCCTGAAGACCAAACAAATTGAGGTGTGAAAGGGCTTTGTAAACTGCCTAAATATAAGCAGTTCTGTAGCTTCTTATAAGGGTTGATGTGCGTTTCATCATCCTATCCTTGAGAGACCCCTGGCCTGAACCTCTGGATGCAGCTCACCCTGCTTGCAGTGCTTTGGCCTGCCTGCTTTCCCTCCCCCGGCCTCTTCTCTGTTTTCAGTGCATCAAGGGGATCCCTTCTGATGTATTATCTCCTCCATGTGACCTAGTGGTCCTGTGCTTACTCCCCTTCTAGCATTTATGGGACTGACTCTAACGGACTGTGCTGCATTTATCACATTTAACAGGGTGCCCACCACCTGGTACTTGCTTAACAGATATTTGTTAAAGGAATGAAAAAAAAATGAATGAATGGAGATTTGGCTGCAGTGAGCTAGTGAGGTTGTAGGGACCCCTTTAGACCCCTGGGTTAAATTTCTTAGTCACACTCTTCCCCTGTGCTGTCTGGCTGTGTCTGCAAACATTTACTTTCAAGAAGCCATTTTTGGTTTTTAAGTGCTCAGGCTTTGAATGGCATCAGGCCTTGTGTGCACAGCGAACTTGTGTTTTCCTGATGTTTAGGATTCTGACCCTCTGCTCAAATCTCCACAAATCTATAGTTCTGAACTGATTTACATAAAACCAATTCCCTTATTTAAGCACTTAAACTTTAGTAAATCTTAGGCAAATATCAAAGCAGGTAGTGCTTTTGAAGCAAACTATATACACAAAAATTCATAATCTTTTATCTCAGAAACTTAGCTCCTATGGTTCCTATTCATTTATTATGGTTCCTTACCTCCCCTGTAGCCAGGGATTCAAAATAGAAGGGTTTCCTCATCCTCCTACTTAACTTTTTGTCAGTGTCACTCCAGGCAGTTTATTCTTAAATCTCTGGGGCTTCATCTCGTCCAAGAACAGAATCCCTCGATTTCCGTTCCCCAAACCATTTCTCAGTCTTTTTGACAAGGAAGAATCTACCTGGGGAAATCAAAAAGCTAAGCATTTCTTCCTCACCCCTCTGCCTGTTTCCTTCACATCTTCCTTTATTTTGGAAAAAAAGATACAGAATCTAGGAGTGTACTAGTTTCCTCATTTTTTTCCAACAAAAATTTAATGGGAACCTGCTATGTACTGAGTGCGTGGAATACAAAGACGCCTCTATCATAGTTTTACCTTTGGTACTCAAAGTGAACTTGTGCAACACAGATTGGGGCTTGAACCCGTGGCCTTCTAATTGAGATCACTCACCTGGTCTCAGGACTCAGTGAAGCTCAGATTCTTGATGTCATGACATAGAATTCAGTAGGAAACAAAATGATGAAGAAGTGAATTTATTTAGAGAGAAACATACTCCACGGACAGAACGTGGGCCATCTCGGAAGGCAAGCGCAGCACCGTGGTATGGGGTTGTCAGATTTTATGTGCGTGTTTTGTCGCGCAGCTGTGTCCAACTGCTTGCAACTCCACAGTCTGGAGTGGATAATTTCACAGGCTAATGAGTGGGAGGAGTATTCTAGCTATTTTGGGAAAGGGGTGGGCATTTCCAGGAATTGGGCCATGGCGGCCCACTTTCTGACCTTTATGATTGGCCTTGGAACTGCCATGGAGCCTGTGAGTGTGTCATTTAGCTGATGTGTTAAAGTGAGCATAGTCTGAGGCTCAAGGGCTAGTAGAAGTAGACTCATCTGCCATCTTGGACCTATTTGGTTCTAATCAGTTTATGTTGTGTCCTCAGGCTATGTCACTCTTTTAAAGGTTGTGAAAGAAGGAAAGATAGCACTAAGTCGTGTCCGACTCTTGCGATCCATGAACTGTAGCATGCCAGGCCCCTCTGTCCATAGGATTCTCTGTCCATAGGATTCTCCAGGCAATAATACTGGAGTGGGTTGCCATTTCCTTCTCCAGGGGAACTTCCCAACTCAGGAACTGAACCGCAGGTTTCCCATATTGCAGGCAGATGCTTTACCAACTGAGCTATGCAGGAAGCCCCTAAAAGTTTATGCCCTGCCCTCTTCCCCCCTGCTTCAAAAGTTCTCATACTCTGAACTGGGTCTGCAGACAAAAAAATGGTTATTATCCATAGTGTTAGGAGGTAAATATGATGAACACAGTTTCCAAACATTGAGGTTGCAGTGGTTAGGTAAAATATATTGGGAAAAGTAATACCAGAGTGGACTCAGGAAAAGGAGCTTTTCTTATTGTGATTTTTACTTTAAAAGATGCATGCTTTTTAAAAAAGGGGTAAATGTTCACTGTAAAATTAAAAAATATATATTTGAGAAAATTCATGAGAAAATTCAGGGAAAAGTTGTGAAAGGCTTCATAGTGAATCTGACTTTGAAATGGACTGATGTCTTCCATGGTAAGCCAGGCTTTGTCTAGCACACTCTTCAGGTAATCAGATCTTTGGGGTCACTGCACCTTTCATTGCCTTTGAGTTATTTACAACTGATAGCAATGCAAATGATGCCTATCCATCATTTATATCCTATGCAAATAAATGTTGTCTGGAGGAGATTCAATTGGTTTCCTTCCCTCCACTGTGGAAGAAATCAGCTTTGCATCTATTAAGCAAATTTATTTTAGTTTTCCTTATGGTCTCCCTCTATGTGTGGTTCTTTGAATTCACTTTTGAATCAGTTATAATATCTTAGTGGTTCCCTTCATGAATTATTGAGTTAAGTAAAAATTTTGGTACTTGTTTATTTTATATTTGTATGACAGTATGACTTTGCCTTATAAAAAATTATCCTTCAACAGAAGAAAGTAAAAATTTGATATCAAGTTAAATATTGTTGTTTTTTTTTTAACAATTCCCTTAGCTACCTCTCTGCATATGCATTCTCATATAAAATCCATGTATTCAATTTTGCAGAAAGGGATCACAGTACAGATGGCTTTTCCCTTTCTCCATCCTTCCCACCTTTTCCCCTCTTCTTTTGTTTTTCCTTTCCTCCCTTCCTTCTTTCTTCTTTTTCCTTCCTTCCTTCCTCTCTCTCTCTCTTTCTTATATTTACTTATTTGTGATGTGGGCCTTTTTTAAAAAATTATTCACTTATTTTTGGCTGTGCTCGGTCTTTTGTTGTTGCACCAGCTTTTCTCTAGTTGTGGAGAGCGAGGGCTAGTCTCTAGTTTTGGTAAGAAGTGTATACTTCTTTTGTGGAGGCTTCTTGCCATGGAGCACGGGCTCTGGGCACTCAGGCTTTCAGTAGTTGCAGCATGTGGGCTCAGTAGTTGTGGCTCCCAGGCTCCAGAGCACAGGTTCAACAGTTGTGGTGCATGGGCTTAGTTGTTCCATGGCATGTGGAATTTCCCCAGATCAGTGATCAAACCCATGTCTCCTGCATTGGCAGGTGGATTCTTGACCATGGAGCTACCAGGGAAGCCCTGATGTGGACCATTTTTTAAGTCTTTATTGAGTTTGTTACAATATTGTTGCAGGAAGGGGGACCCCTTCCAGGACCTGAAACTGGGCTCTTGTCTAACACTCGGAAATGAATTGTCCAAGGAGACACATGCTCACAAACCAAGAAATTTTATTGGGAAAGGGCACCCAGGTGGAGAGCAGTAGGGTAAGGGAACCCAGGAGAACTGCTCTGCCGCGTGGCTTGAAGTCTCGGGTTTTATGGTGATGGGATTAGTTTCCGGGTGGTCTTTGGCCAATCATTCTAATTCAGAGTCTTTCCTGGTGGTGCACGCATTGCTCAGCCAAGATGGATGCTAGAGAGAGGGATTCTGGGAAGTGGACAGACACGTGGTGTTTCCTTTCGACCTTTCCCTAACTCTTCCGGTTGGTGGTGGCTTATTAGTTCTGTATTCCTTATCAGGATCTCCTGTCATAAAACAACTCATGCAAATGGTTACTATGGTGCCTGGCCAGGGTGGGCAGTTTCAATCAGTGTGCTTCCCCTAACAATATTGCTTCTGCTTTACATTTTAGTTTTTTGGCCATGAGGCATGTGGGATCTTAGTTCCCTGGCCAGGGCTTGAACCTGTATACCCTGCATTGGAAGGCAGATTCTTAACCACGGGACTACCAGGGAAGTCCCTCCTTAGCTGATTCTTAAAGGATGAATGAAATAAGGAGTTTAGGAATATGAGAGGGCACACCAAGTGCAAGGAAGGTGGCAAGGAGAAAAAGCATAGTGGGAGAAACTACAGAGAGTTCGGTATTCCTGGAACATCCAGTGTGAAGTGGGGATGGGCTGGAGATGAGGCTAGGGAATTAGTTAAGGGCCAGATGGTGGCACTTACTGAATGCTGAGATAGAGAGCCTGGGCTTTATCTAGAGGACAGAGGGGAGATATTGAAATTTAATAAGGAAGGTGAAAGGGTTGGCTATTGACATGGTTAGATTTTTGCCTTCTAGAGACAATTTCTCTGTTTGTGTGTGTGTGTGTACGTGCTTATGCACAGTTTGATCTGGCAGCTAAGAGATTACTGTAGCAGGAGATACGAAGGTCCTAAATCAATTGAATACTGTCAGGAAATAGATGACAGAATCAAACTGGATAAATTAAAGAGAGTTTTCATGAAGGGACTATTTTCAGAGGTACGGTGTAGGAAAGGTGCAGGGATTGTGTGGTACCTGGAGTCAGCAACAGGGGAGTCAGCAACAGCTACCATCCAGGCCTGAAGGGACAAGAAGAGGAAGTTATTCAGTCAGTCAGTTGTGTCTGACACTTTGCGACCCCATGGACTGCAGCATGCCAGGCTTCCTTTCCATCACCAACTCCTGGAGCTTGCTCAAACTCACGTCCATTCCGTTGGTGATGCCATACAATAATCTCATCCTCTATAATCCCCTTCTCTTCTTGCCTTCAATCTTTCTCACCATCATGGTCTTTTCTAATGAGTCAGCTCTTCGGATCCAGGTGACCAAAGTATTGGAACTTCAACTTCAGCATCAGTCCTTCCAATGAATATTCAGGACTGATTTCTTTTAGGATCGACTGGTTTGATCTCCTTGCAGCCCAAGGGCCTCTCAAGAGTCTTCTCTAACATCACATTTATTTTTAAATTTTTTCATATGAATTTATTATTTTAATTGGAGGCTAATTACTTTACAATACTGTAGTGGTTTTGCCATACATTGATATGAATCTGCCACGGGTATACATGTGTTCCCCATCCTGAACCCCCCTCCCACCTCCCTCCCCATCTCATCCCCTGGGTCATCCCAGTGCACCAGCCCCGAGCACCCTGTCTTGTGCGTCGAACCTAGATTGGCGATTCATTTCACACATGATAATATGCATGTTTCAATGCCATTCTCCCAAATCATCCCACCCTCGCCCTCTCCCACAGAGTCCAAAAGACTGTTCTATACATCAGTGTCTCTTTTGCTGTCTCGCATATAGGGTTATCATTACCATCTTTCTAAATTCCATATATATATGTTAGTATACTGTACTGGTATTTTTCTTTCTGGCTTACTTCACTCTGTATAATAGGCTCCAGTTTCATCCACCTCATCAGAACTGATTCAAATGTATTCTTTTTAATGGCTGAGTAATATTCCATTGTGTATATATACCACAGCTTTCTTATCCATTCGTCTTCTGATGAGCATCTAGGTTGCTTCCATGTCCTGGCTATTATAAACAGTGCTGTGATGAACATTGGGGTACACATGTCTCTTTCAATTCTGGTTTCCTCAGTGTGTATGCTCAGAAGTGGGATTGCTGGATCATAAGGCAGTTCTATTTCTAGTTTTTTAAGGAATCTCCACAGTGTTCTCCATAGTGGCTATACTAGTTTGCATTCCTACCAACAGTGTAAGAGGGTTCCCTTTTCTCCACACCCTCTCCAGCATTTATTGCTTGTAGACTCTTGGATGGCAGCCATTCTGACTGGTGTGAAATGGTACCTCACTGTGATTTTGATTTGCATTTCTCTGATAATGAGTGATAAGATCACATTTTGAAAGCATCAGTTCTTCGGCACTCAGCCTTCTTTATGGTCCAAATCTCACATCCATACGTGACTACTGGAAAAACCATAGCTTTGACTACACAGACCTTTGTTGGTAAAGTTGTGTCTCTGTTTCTTAATACACTGTCTAGGTTTGTCATAGCTTTTCTTCCAAGGAGCAAGCATCTTTAAGTGGGTTACCCCAACAAAGAGAGCTAGAGGGCTGCACATCAGGAGCTGTGACTTCAGGTCAAGTGTTTTGGCAAGATTCAGGCACCCCTGCAGGAGGGAGCCAAAACAGTGATTCAAGATTTCGTTTTCTGAATCTACAACTTCATTCCTTTCCCTTCTCTGACCTACTATTATCAATACTATTACCATCTATGGTGCCCTCCATTGTCAGAACCCTTTGGGAAGCCAGGTGTAATCTATATAGGTCAGGTATAGACAGCCTCCAAGAACACAAAACAGAGTAGAGACCAGGAAGGCATAATTCTGAAGGGGCAAGTACAAGATAGTGTTGGGGAGGAAAAAAATTTCTCCTACCTATTGGCTGGTGTATTCATTAAACTGACATAAGACAGATTTTTTTTTTACTTGTATAAGGCCATTTATATAATGTCTTCAGCCACACAAAGCAACAGCTAACATTTATCAAATATTTACTATAAGGCTAATATTATTCTAATACATTATATGAGTCAAGTCAATCCACAGAATAATCTGAAGATAGGTGCTTTATTATCCCCATACACAGATCAGTTCAGTTCAGTCACTCAGTCGTGCCCGACTCTTTGCGACCCCATGAACCGCAGCACGCCAGGCTTCCCTGTCCATCACCAACTCCCGGAGTTCACTCAAACTCACGTCCATCGAGTCGGTGATGCCATCCAGCCATCTCATTCTCTCTCCTCCCCTTCTCCTCCTGCCCCCAATCCCTCCCAGCATCAGGGTCTTTTCCAATGAGTCAACTCTTCGCATGAAGTGGCCAAAGTACTGGAGTTTCAGCTTTAGCATCAGTCCTTCCAGAGAACACCCAGGACTGATCTCCTTTAGGATGGATTGGTTGGATCTCCTTGCAGTCCAAGGGACTTTTAAGAGTCTTCTCCAACACCACAGTTCAAAAGCATCAATTCTCCGGTGCTCAGCTATCTTCACAGTCCAACTCTCACATCCATACATGACCACTGGAAAAACCATAGCCTTGACTAGACTGACCTTTGTTGGCAAAGTAATGTCTCTGCTTTTCAATATGCTATCTAGGTTGGTCATAACTTTCCTTCCAAGGAGTAAGCGTCTTTTAATTTCATGGCTGCAATCACCATCTGCAGTGATTTTGGAGCCCAGAAAAATAAAGTCTGACACTGTTTCCACTGTTTCCCCATCTATTTCCCATGAAGTGGTGGGACCAGATGCCATGATCTTCGTTTTCTGAATGTTGAGCTTTAAGCCAACTTTTTCACTCTCCACTTTCACTTTCATCAAGAGGCTTTTGAGTTCCTCTTCACTTTCTGCCATAAGGGTGGTGTCATCTACATATCTGAGGTTATTGAGATTTCTCCCGGAAATCTTGATTCCAGCTTGTGCTTCTTCCAGCCCAGCGTTTCTCATGATGTACTCTGCATAGAAGTTAAATAAGCAGGGTGACAGTATACAGCCTTGACGTACTCCTTTTCCTATTTGGAACCAGTCTGTTGTTCCATGTCCAGTTCTAACTGCTGCTTCCTGAGCTGCATACAGGTTTCTCAAGAGGCAGGTCAGGTGGTCTGGTATTCCCATCTGTTTCAGAATTTTCCACAGTTTATTGTGATCCACACAGTCAAAGGCTTTGGCATAGTCAATAAAGCAGAAATAGATGTTTTTCTGGAACTCTCTTGCTTTTTCCATGATCCAGCAGATGTTGGCAATTTGATCTCTGGTTCCTCTGCCTTTTCTAAAACCAACTTGAACATCTGGAAGTTCTCAGTTCACATGTTGCTGAAGCCTGGCTTGGAGAACTTTGAGCATTACTTTACTAGTGTGTGAGATGAGTGCAATTGTGCAGTAGTTTGAGCATTCTTTGGTATTGCCTTTCTTTGGGATTGGCATGAAAACTGACCTTTTCCTGTCCTGTGGCCACTGCTGAGATTTCCAAATTTGCTGCCATATTGAGTGCAGCACTTTCACAGCATCATCTTTCAGGATTTGAAATAGCTCAACTGGAATTCCATCACCTCCACTAGCTTTGTTCATAGTGATGCTTTCTAAGGCCCACTTGACTTCACCTAGAGCCAGGATACCTGGCTCTAGGTAAGTGATCACACCATCATGATTATCTGGGTCATGAAGCTCTTTTTGTATAGTTCTTCTGTGTATTTTTTGCCACCTGTTCTTAATATATTCTGCTTCTGTTAGGTCCATACCATTTCTGTCCTTTATCGAGCCCATCTTTGCATGAAATATTCCCTTGGTATCTCTAATTTTCTTGAAGAGATCTCTAGTCTTTCCTATTCTGTTGTTTTCCTCTATTTCTTTGCATTGATCGCTGAGGAAGGCTTTCTTATCTCTCCTTGCTATTCTTTGGAACTCTGCATTCAGATGCTTATATCTTTCCTTTTCTCCTTTGCTTTTTGCTTCTCTTCTTTTCACAGCTATTTGTAAGGCCTCCTCAGACAGCCATTTTGCTTTTTTGCATTTCTTTTCCATGGGGATGGTCTTGATCCCTGTCTCCTGTACAATGTCATGAACCTCTGTCCATAGTTCATCAGGCACTCTGTCTATCAGATTTAGTCCCTTAAATCTATTTCTCACTTCCACTGTATAAGCATAAGGGATTTGATTTAGGTCATATCTGAATGGTCTAGTGGTTTTCCCTACTTTCTTCAATTTAAGTCTGAATTTAGCAATAAGGAGTTCATGATCTGAGCCACAGTTAGCTCCTGGTCTTGTTTTTGCTGACTGTATAGAGCTTCTCCATCTTTGGCTGTAAAGAATATGATCAATCTGATTTCGGTGTTGACCATCTGGTGATGTCCATGTGTAGAGTCTTCTCTTGTGTTCTTGGAAGAGGGTGATTGCTATGACCAGTGCGTTCTCTTGGAAAAACTCTATTAGCCTTTGCCCTACTTCATTCCGTACTCCAAGGCCAAATTTGCCTGTTACTCCAGGTGTTTCTTGACTTCCTACTTTTGCATTCCAGTCACTTTCACTTCACTATAATGAAAAGGACATCTTTTTTGAGTATTAGTTCTAAAAGGTCTTGTACGTCTTCATCAGATCAGATCAGATCAGATCAGTCGCTCAGTCATGTCCGACTCTTTGCAACCCCATGAATCGCAGCACGCCAGGCCTCCCTGTCCATCACCAACTCCCAGGATTCACTCAGACTCACGTCCATCAAGTCAGTGATGCCATCCAGCCATCTCATCCTCTGTCATCCCCTTCTTCTCCTGCTCCCAATCCCTCCCAGCATCAGGGTCTTTGCCAATGAGTCAACTCTTCGCATGAGGTGGCCAAAGTACTGGAGTTTCAGCTTTAGCATCATTCCTTCCAAAGAAATCCCAGGGCTGATCTCCTTCAGAATGGACTGGTTGGATCTCCTTGCAGTCCAAGGGACTCTCAAGAGTCTTCTCCAACACCACAGTTCAAAAGCATCAATTCTTCGGCGCTCAGCCTTCTTCACAGTCCAACTCTCACATCCATACATGACCACTGGAAAAACCATAGCCTTGACTAGACGGACCTTTGTTGACAAAGCAATGTCTCTGCTTTTGAATATGCTATCTAGGTTGGTCTTAACTTTCCTTCCAAGGAGTAAGCGTCTTTTAATTTCATGGCTGCTGTCACCATCTGTAGTGATTTTGGAGCCCAGAAAAATAAAGTCTGACACTGTTTCCACTGTTTCCCCATCTATTTCCCATGAAGTGATGGGGCCAGATGCCATGATCTTCGTTTTCTGAATGTTGAGCTTTAAGCCAACTTTTTCACTCTCCTCTTTCACTTTCATCAAGAGGCTTTTTAGTTCCTCTTCACTTTCTGCCATAAGGGTGGTGTCATCTGCATATCTGAGGTTATTGACATTTCTCCTGGCAATCTTGATTCCAGCTTGTGCTTCTTCCAGTCCAGCGTTTCTCATGATGTACTCTGCATATAGGTTAAATAAACAGGGTGACAATATACAGCCCTGATGTACTCCTTTTCCTATTTGGAACCAGTCTGTTGTTCCATGTCCAGTTCTAACTGTTGCTTCCTGACCTGCATACAGGTTTCTCAAGAGGCAGGTCAGGTGGTCTGGTATTCCTATTTCTTTCAGAATTTTCCACAGTTTATTGTGATCCACACAGTCAAAGGCTTTGGCATAGTCAATAAAGCAGAAATAGATGTTTTTCTGGAACTCTCTTGCTTTTTCCATGATCCAGTGGATGTTGGCAATTTGATCTCTGGTTCCTCTGCTTTTCTAAAACCAGCTTGAACATCAGGAAGTTCACAGTTCACATATTGCTGAAGCCTGGCTTGGAGAATTTTGAGCATTACTTTACTAGTGTGTGAGATGAGTGCAATTGTGCAGTAGACCATTCAACTTCAGCTTCTTCAGTGTTACTGGTTGGGGCATAGGCTTGGATCACCATGATATTGAATGGTTTGCCTTGGAAACGAACAGAGATCATTCTGTTGTTTTTGAGATTACATCCAAGTATTGCATTTCGGACTCTTGTTGACTATGATGGCTACTCCATTTCTTCTAAGGGATTCCTGCCCACAGTAGTAGATATAATGGTCACCTGAGTTAAATTCACCCATTCCAGTTCATTTTAGTTCGGTGATTCCTAGAATGTCGACCTTCACTCTTGCCATCTCCTGTTTGACCACTTCCAATTTACCTTGATTCATGGACCTGACATTCCAGGTTCCTATGCAATATTGCTCTTTACAGCATTGGATCTTGCTTCTATCACCAGTTGCATCCACAACTGGGTATTGTTTTTGCTTTGGCTCCATCCCTTCATTCTTTCTAGAGTTATTTCTCCACTGATCTCCAGTAGCATATTGGGCACCTACCAACCTGGGGATTTCCCCTTTCAGTATCCTATCTTTTTGCCTTTTCATACTGTTCATGGGGTTCTCAAGGCAAGAATACTGAAGTGGTTTGCCGTTCCCTTCTCCAGTGGACCACATTCTGTCAGACCTCTCCACCATGACCCATCCATCTTGGGTGGCCCCACACGGCATGGCTTAGTATCCCCATATTACACATGGGCAAAATGAGGCAAAGAGAGGTTAAAGAACTTTCCCAAGGTGACCCAGCTAGTAAGAGTCAGACCTGGAATTTGAATCTAGGCCATCTGGCTCCAAAGACACACATATGCCCTCTCTATTGACATAAGACAGATTAGCAGGAGAAAAACAAATGTAACTTCATACTTGTGGGAACCTCACATAGACATAAGAGGGTCACAGACAGTCAGGTAATTGAGGCTTGTATGTCATTCTGAGCTAAGGAGAGAAGGTAGGGGTCTGGGCTTCAAAGTGAAGGAAGGTAATTCATAGGAAGATGGGAAGAGCAAATGTTTGGTAAATAAATTATTGCCCTGCCATGAAGAGACAATGGGGACACAGAGAGGACTTTGAAGCTCCCTGCCAGCTTCCCATATCTTTGGCCCATATTCTTTGTGGTTATCTTTGGTGATAGTTCTCTTCCTAGACTAGGCCCTCTATCTAAGTTGTTTTAGGCATCGAAGGTAGAGGTATTATAAAAAGGTCTTCCTGAGTCTTTTAGGCTTTTATTGATTTCAAGTCAAAATAATCCAAATGACAAAGTGGCATGTTTTGAGGAAGCTTGTTCTGAACCTCTTCAATATCTAGCCAATCCAATTCTTGAAAACATTAGTTTCAACACCGACTTTTTTTTGTATCAATATTATCTTTGCTTTGTTCCTGTATAACTCCCCATCCCACCCCCCATATGTGTTCCTTGATGAGAGCTGAGGTGTGGAAAGGTCCTTAAATGAAAATTATCCACACACCCACTGCCCACCCCCATTCTATCTAAATTCACAACAGACCAACACAAGCTGAAACATTTAATTTTAATACCAGGCTATACTCTTAACAAAATTAAATGTAAACTAGAGAAAGATAAGAAACCCTAAGGCATTTAAATATTAAATGAAGCATCCCAGAAACCGATATTCAGAATGTTTTTCTTGGCAACTGGGAACTTTTTTCATTCTGAGTCATAGCAGAATAATGTGACTTTCTTCCTTTTTAAAGTTTGGCTAATGGGAAGGGGAGGTAGAAAAGGAGATTTTGCATAACTTTGAACACAGGTGCATTCTCAGGAAGATCATTTTTCAAAAAGACCACAGATAGAAGTTGAAGATCTGCAGATTGATTTCCCTTTTAAAAAGCAAATTTACTGAAGTATATTTTACCTATAAAAATTAAGTATACAGTGACATTGCAACAATCTCATTAAGACAGTCTTAGAACATTTTCATCACTCCAATAAGAACCTTCCAGTCCTTTATAGTTAATCCCCATTTTCACCCCCAGCCCCAGGCAACCACTGATCTACCTTCTGCCTCTATTAATTTTATATATATTTCCCTTTTCTGAACTTTCATGAAAGTGAAAGTTGCTCAGTTGTGTCTGACTCTTTGTGACCCCATGGACTATACAATACATCGAATTCTCCAGGCCAGAACACTGGAGTGGGTAGCCATTTCCTTCTCCAGAGGATCTTCCCAACCCAGGGATTGAATCCAGGTCTCCTGCATTGCAGGCAGATGAGCCACCAGGGAAGCTCTAAACTTTCATATAAATGAGGAAATCAATTTCTTGAAAATATGTATGCCTACTTGGAAAGTCTTTGCTCAGGTTGTTCTATAGCATTCTCTGGCCAAGTGGGTGGGACACTTGGTAACATGGGGAAGAATATATATCTGTATAAAACATTCTGTTTACACATATTCTTCTTACCTTGGTGGTGAGCCCCAGGTGCTTTGCTTGATGCCTGGAGAGAATCTCAGTGACACTGACAGCTGTCAGGTGTGCAGGACCTCAGGGTCTGGGCAGCTGGCCACTCCTCTCTGTGCTTTAGCTCAGGCCATGCCTTTCTCCTCCTCCCAGGACACACCCAACAGATCGCCATGCTCTCTTTCCAGCCATCACTTTGTTGAGTCGTCAAAGCCCCATACCAGGTATTTAAAGACACCAAATCATATTGTGTCCATCAGACTAGGCCTCTTAAACACCTTTGTTACCATCACAGTGCACAGTGACCTCTGTGAATTTCTACAGCACTGTACTCATTTGCTTCCAAAACCACTGTTCCTTTTCTTGTATTTTGTGTTAACCACTGTTCATTCAGTCGTCCAAGTCAGAAACCTCAGAATCAGCCATGATTCTTCCTCTCACTTCTTCCACATCCAACTGTCACCAAGTCCTGCCAAAATTATATCTGCTCTGTGTAAGCTGACCTCCTCCTCATCCCACTGTTACTTTATCTTACTTGAGGTGGTCATGTATCTTGCCTGGAGTAGAGTTGTAGCTTCTTTTCTGCTGTTGCTTCCAAACTAAGCTGAGGTGATCTTTCCAAGATGAAAATCTGATCAAGTCCATCTCATTGCTAAAATTCAACAATGGCTCTCCAACAACTTTTTTCTTTTTTCAAATTTTATTGAACTACAGTTGATTTATAACATGTTAATTTCTGCTGTACAGCAAAGTGATTCAGACACATACATACATATTATTCTTTTTCAGTATTCTTTTCCATTATGGTTTATCACAGAAAATTGAATATACTTCCCTGTGCCATTCAGTTGTTGTTGCTTAGTCACTAAGTTGTGTCCAACTCTTGAGACCCCATGGACTGTAACCTGCTCAGCTCATCTGTCCATGGGGTTCTCCTGGTGAGAATACTGGAGTGGGTTGCTATTTCCTTCTCCATCTCCACTGACTTTTATGATAGTTTAAATTCCTTGGCTTCTAAGGCTGGAATTTTGTTGATCTGTCCCTGGCCTGTTTCTCTTTGCCATCGCAAGCTCCTTTTACAAGAAACGTAACACTATCCCTGTATTTCTATACTTACACTCTCCTCCTCTGGATTGCTCCTACTCTTTGCTCCAGACTCAGCACAGGCATCATCTCCTCTGAAGGTGATTTGTCTGCAGGGAAGGCTTCTTAGATACACCTGTTTGGTGTTTCCAACCAAACCCTCTGTCTCAGCCCTGTGTTTTCTCCCACCCCTACTCAGGCTGATAGCATCTTAAGGGCAGAGTCAATATTTTATACCTCTCCAAGGTCAAGTTTGCATATTTAGTTCAAAGTTCTCTTTAAAAAATGACATTTCTCTGTCGATGCCTTGAGCCTCTTATGGCATCATGAGTCTTGTGTGTTGAGACCCAAAGAGTCAAAGCATAAGATTCAGCTGGAGGAATCAGATGTGTGGCCGAGCTGATGTTGTTTTCTATTACAATCAGCCTTTTTCTTCCAAGGAGAGTCCAATTGCCTTTTTTTTTTTAATGTGCTTACTGTGTATCAAACTCAGATTCATTAAGTATTTTCATCTTTATAAAAATCCATTGAGGTAGGTGATACCATCCCCATTTACACATAGGGAAACCGGGTCATAGAGAAGTTAAATCACTTGCCAAACCACATATCATCACTGTCCCTTAGTAATGGGATTTGTCTCCAAGCCCCATGCTCTTAACTTCTAAGGTATCTATTAATATATTTGTATAGCTCTGCGTGTGTGTGTGTGTGTGTGTGTGTGTGTGTTATTGGTTCAGTAATGGAATAGATCAAGTGTGAGCTTAAATACTTTTGATTTCTGACCCAACACATTTATGGACATAGGGGGGTATCTAAGTGTGGACTGAAGATGAAAACTGTGGAGCCTCTTTCCCCATCATGCTTTCATTTAGGCCTCCGTAAGCTCTTATTCTTTTCCTGGTGTCCATTCCTAATTCCTTGGAATAGGAATTATACCTGGAATAATTCTGTTCTTTTTCAAATATTGCATGTCTAAGTCTTATTAGCAAAGATTCTGCAACCAGTTTTAGAGTCAGACTTAAACATACAGAGACAATCCTTCTGTATCAGGCAGTTTCTTGCTAAAGTATGCCTAGTATAGTTTGCCTTTTCTGGCTATGAGTCCACATATGCTTGTTGTTGTTGTCATTGTTTTCGGGTTTCTTTGGCTGTCCAGAATGTGGGATCTTAATCCCCCAACCAGGGATTGAACCCATGCCCCCTGCAGTGGAAGCGTGGAGCTCAAACCACTGGACCTCTGGGGAATTCTCCACCTATGCTTTTTTTTTTTTCAATTTATGTTCCAAATGTGATGGTTTCTTTTATTTTACTGTGATGCAAAACCAAAGATTGTACTACCGTACAGGGACCAATATATTACAAGGTCATGAAAAAGTGGTGTGGGACATGCAGAACATGATGGACAACTGGAGGGTCGGGTCATCTCCTCTGTAACATGACACTACACCGTCGCTGAGGAGCACATTGATAATAACCCTGAGGAGCTGAACTGAGACGTGGCATGAAAGTGATAGCTTCCGGGCATGCCTTCAATCACCTCCCTTAGGATGGACTCAGTACCTAAGCTTCAGTGTGGGAAGGATTACAATTCTTTGGAAGAATAAAAAGTTCACACTTTTGAATTTCACAGAAGAATTTTAAGGCCAAAACATAGAGGGTTCATTTCTCTTCACCTTCAGGGACAAAGCTGATGCTTTATTCAAAGCCACATTAAACTTCTAGTTCAAATCCCAGCCCAAACTTGTGCCCTCCTGCATTAAATTTCTTTCCATTGATTAGAGTTGACAGGATCAGTTTCACTCCTGGTCAAAGGGTCTGAGTGTAACCCAGTCCAATCAGGCTGGCATTGTTTCCTTTAGCACAGAGAGAAGTTCTACAGTCCAGCTTGTACTTAGCAGCAATGCCGAAGCGGGTGTTGTTACTGCTGGCTGTCCGTGCGAGGTTTATTGACATTTCAATCTTCTCATTCACCTTCTGGTAGATCGACCCTCCAAACTCAGCACCATCATTCACATGAGTGTGCAGCTGGAAGTCTGCGGCCTTGTAACCCAGGGTGAAATTATTCTGTGACAGTTTGCATTTGTCTGTGTCAAAACTCATCTGATAGCCAGCAAGCCAACCTTCAAAGGCCAACACAGCCCAGCCATAGATGGTTGGTCCAGAAAAATCTACATCAATATTACTGCCAAGACTGAAACAATCCGGTTTATAGGAGGCCTTCAATTTCCCACCCTTCTTTCCTGTGCTTGGTACAAATATGTTATCAAGAGTCAGTTTCAACCCTTCAGCCAACTTATTCTCCCAAGACATTTCTGTCCCAAGAGTATTGTCTGTGTTCCACTTCTGGATGAAGGTCAGTCCATAGTTACAGATTTGTATTTGGTCTCTAGGTTGCCTGATGCTTTCCCCGTATCAGTGTAAGCATGACCAGAAGTAAAGAATTTCATTCCACTACATGATTTGGTTCTCAGGTCTATTTTGACCATGCCAAATCCATATGCTTTGTTGAAGACATCTTTGGCAGCCTTTCTTGGGTCACAGTAAGTTGGTGTGTTACACATATCGCCAACTGGAGGGCCTGTCCACTCCGACAGGAGGGGTCTGTCTACTCTGCCAGGACACCACTGAAGCCCCACCTATGCTTTGGAGAGGAAAAGTGATTTACGTCTTTGACAGGTTATTGGCATTAGAACCTACTCTTGCAAGTATTTGTTTATCTTTTTGATTATTTTATTCAGAACAAATAATAATATGATTCAGGTCATGAAGGTATAACTCCGTGTTCCTGCCCCAAGAAAGAACCACTTTTCCCCATCTTCAGGCAGATATAGGAATATCAGATTCAATGATATGATATTGACTCCTAGGAATATCATATAAAATTATGTATAAATATATAATTATGTCTATACTTACACAGATAAACATAATATATATGTATATATACATGCATACACTGTAATTTTTTATTTAATAGTTCTCATCCCATTTGCTACATCTAACATTTTATTTTTCCTATAATTGCTTTATTTTCCATGGTTCTTGATGGGGCAATTTTTTCCTTCTGTTCTCTCTCTGCCACCAAATTTATCTTTAGCTTCACCTCTATGTCTCTGAACATATAATCAGCTAGGAACTCATGTAACTATATAACTTGGTATATTTATATAAATGTGCTTCACACTATATACCACTTTTTTCATGTTATAAGGTGTCCTGGAAATTTTTTGTGTCAGCATTTAGTATATTTACCTTATTTAATAGCAATTCTGTACTTTTTGACTGAGGAACTCATGAGAATATACAGAGATGAGCAGCCGTGTTTCAATCTTGCAGTAAAGCTGATGTCCAAGTGGGTATTGGTGCTCAGGTTGAACAAAAATCAGATTGTAATGGGACCTGCACTTGGCTGTCAGGGGAATTTTGCTCCTCAGAGCACTTGGCGCTTAGACAGTGAGCAAGCCAGAGGGCACGGGAACCTGTCACACTGACACACTGGTAGCAGGATCTCAGGGAGGCCATTCCCAATCTTTCTATCTGCAAGGAATGCTTGAAATATTTTTCAAGGGAAGGTATCAAGTAATTCCGGCATAAACACTGTTACAGCAGAAGTGATGGTTCACTACTATGATAGTAAGTTACAGATATAATAATCCAATATTAATAGTCATGTTCTTTTGCGTAGAGAATGATGCTTCTTGTGGATCTGTTTACTATAGCCAATTTATTACCCTACTCTTTTTGTGTGATTTCCCCTCCCCACAAAGGATATTTACTCTATTACAAGTCAGTAGTGCACACATTTTCATTGGAAAAGACCCTGCTGCTGGGAAAGATTGAGGGCAAGAGAAGAAGGGGTTGACAGAGGATGAGATGGCTGGATGACATCATCGACACAATGGACATGAGTTTGAGCAAGCTGCAGGAGATGGTGAAGGATAGGGAAGCCTGGCGGGCTGCAGCCCATGGGGTCGAAAAGAGACAGACACGACTTAGCAACTGAACAAGTACACACAAGGAGACTTTGGTTTTCCCCTTTAAAAAAAAAAATCCTACTTGATTAAAAAAAAAATCTTAGCCTGTCACGGTCTTTGTAGACTGGGACCTGGGCACTGGAGTCGATGAGAAGAAGGACACAGGGGACCCAAGTCTTGAGTGAAACAATGGTACTTTATCTGCAGAAACGCATGCTTATATATCTTCAATAAAATGATTACTCAGCCATTGAAAAGAATGAAATTCCACCAGTTGCAACAAAATGGATAGTCCTTTAAGTAAAAGGTCACTGAAGAGAATCACTGAAGGGAATCCAAGCAGGTGCTCTTTCCCATGATCTCAGTCCTGAGAACAGCGTGCAGTTCTGCTTGTTCCTGCTTTCCAGGAACTGATAAGAAAAAGAGAGTCCTTGAGAAACGGCACACAAAGGAAGAAAACATATTGGATCCCTTAAAGTTGAACGTCCCCTGACATTAGCCAAGTAGGTCTAAAAGTTTTATCATAGAGTCATACTGTAAGAAATACTAATGAGATATGGTACATGGTATTTAATATATGCAAGAGTAATTATCTATATTTAAAGCCAGAAAGGTTGTTTTTTTTTTTTTTTTTTTGCCAATTTGTCTTGAATAGAATCAGGGAGCTAAAGATTAAGTAACCTTACTTGAAATTAATCTCTTTCTTTCCTTCTCATAAATTTTAAAAACTCTTAAGGCAAGCACAATACATTTCTGTTAATACCTGACTTAAACCAAAGTAGGGATTCAAATTTTAAAAGGTCAATTTGATAGATTTAACTTAAACAAGGGTAGTAAAATTATTTCAATTAATATTATTTATAATATAAAAAATTTTTACAATTTTAAATAGTAAAACAATTAATCACAAGCCAAAGCAATATGAATAAAAATACCCTAAGACACTATTTTATTAAGACTGAAAAATGTTCTCACTTACTGACATGATCAGGCTCAAATAAATTTTAGCAATTACGAACTTATTATGCACATACATAAATTTCTTCATCTCTTTTGTACACCTATATGTGCATATAATGGAGAAGGAAATGCAACCCACTCCACTATTCTTGCCTGGAGAATCCTGTGGACAGAGGAGCCTGGTTGGCTGCTGTCCATAGGGTTGCACAGAGTCGGGCACGACTGAAGCGACTTAACATGCATGCACTGGAGAAGGAAATGGCAACCCACTCCAGTATTCATGCCTGGAGAATTCCAGGGACGGTGGAGCATGGTGGGCTGCCGTCTATGGGGTCGCACAGAGTTGGACACGACTGTAGTGACTTAGCAGCAGCAGCATGTGCATTTAAATATTATTTTTGAAGCTAAAAAGAAAGAATACAGTCTATGTTTTTCATTTAAAACCTGTGCTTGCTTTTTCACTGCACAAATACTCAATTCTGGGTCAAACTTGTGATACGTGTACAGAGATTTCATTTTCTGTTTGTTTTCTGTTTCTGAGATGTTTCCTGTCCTTGTTCTTGATGCTCATTAAACAGAAGAAAGCTTGCTTGCACATTAAGAAGTTGAAAATTAAGCAGAATGTTCGTTGCTTTTCAATGAGTGGTAGGATACTCTTCTCTCACATAAATCCAGAACTTTCTAGGGCAGACTAGTGAATCTCATGTGATTTACTTCATTCAGTTCACAAAGTTCTTCCTCTTTCCTCAAAGTCAAGTTCTCAAGATATGCAGAAAATCCAGATTCAGACACACGATCCTTCACCCAGCTATATGCTTATTTGGAAAGGAAAGAAATACTGCAAATTTTGTACTTATGAAGACTGTTCTTCCTGGATATTTTCAGTAAGATTTGAGACTTGTTTGGGCTTCCCTGATGGCTCAGATGGTAAAGAATCTGCCTGGAATGCAGGAGACACAGATTTGATCCCTGGGTTGGGAAGATCCCCTGGAGAAGAGAATGGCTACCCACTCCTGTATTCTTGCCTGGAGAATTCCATGGACAGAAGAGCCTGGTGGGCTACAGTCCATGGGGTTGCAAAGAGTCGGACACAACTGAGTGACTAACACACTTGAGACTTGTTAGATGGTGAGCAATTTAACCACGAGTTTAAATTTAACCATTGTCCAAAAATGATGTCTGGTCTTTGCACCCAGATTCTGGGAGGTAATTTCTAAGCCCTGGAATGTTATGCCCAATGGAGTGTCTTTGTTTGCATGAGAGCCTTGGGCCAGTGGAATGGTAACATTGTGACCTTCTATGGAGGCTGGAAACTGAGATCAGACATGTTTCACTCAACCATGCCTACACGATGGGGTCCCAGTGAAGACTCTCCATGCTGCTGCTGCTGCTAAGTCGCTACAGTCATGTCCGACTCTGTGCGACCCCATAGATGGCAGCCCACCAGGCTCCCCCATTTCTGGGATTCTCCAGGCAAGAACACTGGAGTGGGTTGCCATTTCCTTCTCCAATGCATGAAAGTAAAAAGTGAAAGTGAAGTCGCTCAGTCGTGTCTGCTTAGCGACCCCATGGACTGCAGCCTACCAGGCTCCTCCGTCCATGGGATTTTCCAGGCAAGAGTACTGGAGTGGGTTACGAAGACTCTACATAACAAGGCTTATTTGAGATTCCCTGGTTGGCAATACTCTGCATGTACTGTCATCCATCCATGCCAGGGAAGTGATGCTGTCTTCCTTCATGGGGAGAAGAAACCCCATGTGGCACTTTTCCTGCACTCTGCCCTATGTGTCTCTCCCCTTGGCTGATTTTAATCTGTGTCCCCTTCCTGTAATAAACTGTGAGTATAACAGCTTCTAGCAAGCCCTTTGAATTCTTCTAGGAGAAGGCAATGGCACCCCACTCCAGTACTCTTGCCTGGAAAATCCCATGGACCGAGGAGCCTGGTAGGCTGCAGTCCATGGGGTCGAGAAGAGTCAGACACGACTGAGCGACCTCACTTTCACTTTTCACTTTCCTGCATTGGAGAAGGAAATGGCAACCCACTCCAGTGTTCTTGCCTGGAGAATCCCAGGGATGGGGGAGCCTGGTGGCTGCTGTCTACAGGCTCACACAGAGTCGGACACGACTGAAGTGACTTAGCAGCAGTAGCAGCAGCAGTGAAGTATTGAAATTTGAGGCTCTCCAAAATTGCAGTTGGTGTCAGGAGTGAGGGTGGTTTTATGAGCTATTCCCCCAGCTTCACATTTGGCTAATTTTGCAGTTGAAATCTGGATTGGGATTTGCTAGATCAACCCTGACTTACTGAAACACATGGTTTGGGAAGAAAAAGGCTGAGAGGGCAGGGATTGACAAACCTTCAATTCCTGGATGGCTACCAAGTTATCCACAGTATGGAACTAAGTCAGCACTGTGATCAGTCGGTAGAGGTAAAAGTTATTATTGGAATTTAGAAATGGTAGACTCAGATGCTGAGGAGTTGGCTCACTGGGTACATAAGGAAATGGAAAATAACAAGAAGCAAGTTACATATACAATTCGTGGTTATTATTATCTGTAATGGAGAAGACTCTTGAGAGTCCCTTGGACTGCAAGGAGATCCAACCAGTCCATCCTAAAAGAGATCAGTCCTGGGTGTTCATTGGAAGGACTAATGCTGAAGCTGAAACTCCAATACTTTGGCCACCTGATGTGAAGAACTGACTCATTTGAAAAGACCCTGATGCTGGGAAAGATTGAGGGCAGGAAGAGAAGGGGATGACAGAGGATGGCATCACCGACTCAATGGACATGGGTTTGGGTGAACTCCGGGAGTTGGTGATGGACAGGGAGGCCTGGTGTGCTGTGGTTCATGGGGTTGCAAAGACTTGGACATGACTGAGTGACTGAACTGACCGAACTGACTGCTTATCTGTAATAGCTAAACCGGAAGTAGAAGAGTGATGGAGTAGCATCTGATGATGAACCAAGTTCAGATCCAGCCAGTCTGAGATGTGGTCGCTAGCCTTAGGGCCACCTCTGAAGGGAAAATTTTTTGCTGGGACAGCAGACAGCATGTCTACAACCTCTGGTCACTAAGAAGTTTGTCCAGGTTGGAAGACAGCAAGACCAAGAATCCACTGAAACCAGAGCGTAGAGTGTGAAGTAGTCATCTCCCACCTGCTGCGACTAGAGAAAGCTTGAGCACAGCAACGAAAACTCTGCAGTCAAAAATGAAACAAGCAAATAAATAACTAAAAATTTAAAATAAAAGATTGTGAGAGTCACTGATTTAGGGACAACATCCTTGGCTTAGAATATTGCAAAATGGAAGAATACATTTTTGTTGATGTAGTACCCACAGCTCACTACTAAACAAATACAGATATCTACGTATGAACCATTCGCACGGGAGATTATTCCTAAACCAATGGACTGGATAAAAGCTGTGATAACACTTGTTTACTCTGAAGAAGGGGGATTATTCTTCCTATAAATGCCTAGTGGGGCTCACCTATGAAGGGGCTGATATACTTTGTATGCAAACCCTGGTGGATTAGTTTTCTGATGATCATGTTATTTACCTCAGTTAACAAGATACTGTATTAATTTGTACCACTGAGTCACATTTCTTCAGCTCAAGGAACACACTCATCCTCAGAGTAATAGTTTGATAGAGAATGTACTCAGTCACTCAGTTGTGTCTGACTCTTTGTGACCCCATGGATCATAGCCCACCAGGTTCCTCTGTCCATAGGATTTTTCAGGCAACAGTACTGGAGTGGGTTGCCATTTCCTCTTCCAGGGGATCTTCCCAATCCAGGAATCCAACCCTCATCTCCTGCATCTCCTGCACTGGCAGGCAGATTCTTTACCACTGAGCCACCTGGCAAGCCCTTGATAGAGAATTGGAACAGGCACCTGAACACTGATTGCCTAAACTAAGCAGGAGATAGAGGCAAGAAAGGCTGGTTTATGTCATCATAAGTGTGTACTCAGACTAACGGGGTGGATTTGGAGGACACCCACTAGAGAGTTTCCTATAGAATGCTTCCTATGGGAGGAGAATAGTATGATCCAATGATTTTTTCCCATATCACCTCAACTTTTTTCTCTTTTCTACACGTCGACTTTCTTTTTTCCTACCCCATGTAATGATCCCAGTAAGCTGGGACTTTCATACTTACCTACTCTCTTCCTCACTCTCAAGTCCAAACAGGAGCAGAAACACTTTAAGATCTCCTTTTACAACATGATTTTTCCAAAGATTTCATTTCCTTTTAAATCTTGTCAATTGAAACCAAAATATTTTTCCCCAGCCATTCATTGGCTTGTTCAACTGGCTCGTGTGATAAAAAGGGTCTTCTAGGTAGATGGGTTTCTGCAGTCATTATTATCTTTAAAGTGAAGTGAAGTGAAGTCGCTCAGTCGTGTCCAACTCTTTGCGATCCCATGGATTGTAGTTTACCAGGCTTCTCTGTCCACGGGATTTTCCAGGCAAGAGTACTGGAGTGGGTTGCCATTTCCTTCTCCATATTATCTTTAAAGCACTCAGCAAAATCTGGCCCAGGACTTTCTGGAACATACTCCAGGCATTCACCTTTGAGCTTAAACACCCTGACCATCCACTCCAGTATTCTTGCCTGGAAAATCCCATGGACAAAGGAGCCAGGCAGGCTGTAGTTCTTGGGGTTGCAAAGGGTCTGACACCCCTGAGCTACTGAGCATGCACAGCACCCTGTTAGAAGTCTACCTCTGCTGAGCCCAGAGGCTTCACTATGTAACAGAGATTTTTGTATGTTCTTTGTTCAGGTTTAACTCCAGCTTCAAAGACACTCTTGAGTGACCAGGTCATTGTTTATAAAGTTGTGAAAGTGTTAGTCTCTCAGTTGTGTCCAACTCTGTGATCTCATGGACTGTAATCTGCCAGGCTCCTCTGTCCATAGAATTCTCCAGGCAAGAATACAGGAGTGGGCAGCCATTCTCTTCTCCAGGGGATCTTCCCGACCCAGGGATTGAACCTGGGTCTCCTGCATTGCAGGCAGATTCTTTACCATTTTTTAAAAAATTTAATTTATGTTATTTTTGGCTGCATCACGTCTTA
Organism: Bos indicus x Bos taurus; assembly: GCF_003369695.1. Taxonomy (NCBI): domain Eukaryota; kingdom Metazoa; phylum Chordata; class Mammalia; order Artiodactyla; family Bovidae; genus Bos; species Bos indicus x Bos taurus. The sequence continues at coordinate 14,778,649 of NC_040085.1, forward strand.
GTAGTGGCATGGAGGCTCAATAGTTGTGGCGTGCCAGCTTGGTTGCTCTGCAGCTTGTGGGATCTTAGTACCTGACCGAGGATTGAACCTCCATCCCCTGAGTTGGAAGGCGGATGGATCCCTAATCACTGGACTGCCAGGGAAGTCCCAAGTTGACCATTTTTGTACCACCATCCAGAACTTTTTCATTTGATCTCCTAGACTTTTTGACACCATCACCTTTCTGGGAAGAAAGCAGTGTGTTGTGATTCTGTCAGGACTCTCTCGTCTTACACAAGGGGCAAAGCGTTTTATAAAAGCCAACCGTCCACAGGGCACCATCAGTACCAGTGCCAATATCCTCCGAGATACACCTTTCATTTCCAGATACTGAACAAAATAGGAGATTTATCTTGGCTTTTGATGGTCTCAGGTACCACTTTGCAGTAGAAAATTTTTCTTGAATTTTACTGTTATTTACCCATTAATGAATGTTGTAGCATGACATTCATTGGTGAAAGCTGTCAACTTACCAACCTGGATACAGAAGAGGTTGTTTTCAGTTTATTACATAAAAACCTTTTTAGGATCATATGAGAAGTCATAAATACATCAATGTATCCTGCTACGGACAGTTTTCAGTGTCTTGTGTCGCGTCTGTCCATGTATTTTACTCACTATAATTTTACACGCTGTAATTAGGAGGTTTCCATATCTCTGGAACTTGTCCTTTTCAGGCAGTAAGTTTCCTACTCCATCACTTTCTTCCTGAGCTGTTTCACTGATTTTTTTTTTTTTGTAAATGAAAGATTTTCTGTTTGCTTTGAGATTCCAGTAGCCATTAGAAATATTCAGCCCTTTTCTGGGTCAAATGGCTGTAATTTATTGTTAAGTGGTTTTTCCATTTAGCTGGAGCTGTTGCTGCATTTGTAAGTTGTTCGCCTCAAACGAAGCATAGTGCACTAGGATGACTTGGATTATCAACATGTGTAAAATCCATTGTGGGGTAGTTTTCATCGTAAAGAGGAGTTTTTTTTTTTTTTTTTCCCTTAGGCCATTTTTTTTGCAATGGTGCAGTGGAATGACTCAGAAGATTGTAAGTCTTCATCATTTATCAGAATTGCCCATAGGGCTCAGCCTAGAACTCTCCTCTTCCATCTCACACCTTACTTCAAAAATTGCCAGTAACATACAAATGCTAGTAAAGTATAAAACAGAATGAGAGAATTGCAAGAGACAGAAAAATCCACAGTACAATTCAGTTCTTCTTCTTTTTTTTTTTTTTTTAATGTTTATTTGGCCGCACTGAGTTTTAGATGTGGAATGCGGGATCTAGTTCCCTCACCAGCGATTGAACCCAGGCCCCCTGCATTGGGAGTGTGAAGTTTTAGCCAATGGACCACCAGAGAAGCCTCCTCAACCCCAGTTTTCTTTAATATATATAGGTACAATTCACTTCCAGGCTACGTAATCCAAGTTTTGTGACATTTGTAACAGCAAACCTCTTGTAGGGCAGCTGGGGGACATGAAAACTTCCTTCTGATTTTTTGTTAGCCCTGTAGAGCTCCTTCACCCCTGCCAGATGTTCAGCAGTGTGTCGGGGAAGGTTGGAGAGGTAAATCCAGAGGGCGAGGCTGACATCATCGGTTTGTGCGATACACAGTGCTAACCACCTGTCAATGTCCTTCTCTATCACAAATCCAAAACTGAGATGTGTTCAACCAAATGACCACATGACCACATGACCAAATGACCACAGTTCTACCCTCACTGCCATAGGAGGTTTCAAAAGCACTCTAATTAAATTGCTAATGGAGCTGCTCTGTCACTGGCCTTCACTGGCCGGTTTCAACATCACCCAATTTGCAAAGTTTAAGACACGTTTATGATTATTTTTCAGTCTTCATCTCTCTTGGACACTTGATGGAGAAACTCAAACTGAGAGGTTTATAAGTACGCTCAATTTTGCCAGCTTAATAAACAATGACACCCTATTTTGAAATGTCTCCAAAGACCCAGATAATGATCAATTTTAACTGAAATTATGAATTTCAGTTAGCTGGGAAGTCCCTTCCCTGATGTGACCAGAAAGAACTAGGTGTGTTTTGTCAGATCTCATGACCAGTCTGGGCTGCTCACTGGTGTAGCTAAGAGCTCCCACTAAGCGAAAGGACCCAGCAGGCTCTGCTGGGTGCTTCCCCCTTGGAATGGACCTCAGCTGGGCTACTATTTCTACTGCCACCAACACCCCTGCCACCTCTTGGTTTAACTTCCTTGTTCTGCCTTAAAGTGGCAACTGTCTCAATTATTCCCCTTCTCCCTTTTACCTCAGACACTTCAATCAGCCCTCTCAGAAAAGCACTTAAACTTTCAAGTGACAAAATAAAATTTAATATCTGTTCCCAGAAGCCATAAAGGAACAGATTGAAAAATTTGTGTAAAAATTTGAACTTCTGTTTGGCAAAAGACAAGACAGACTGTGAAAGTGTAATTGCAGAACATATGATAAAATGGCTAATTGCCTTAATTTGCAAAATAATCCTCATGCAAATGAATGAGAGAAAGTAAAACCACTCAGAAGAATATAGGCAAGTTATAAGAACAGACAGTTCACAGGAAAAGTATAAATGGTTTATAAAATTATGGAAACATATTCATCTCATTCATATTTAAAAACATGGAGATCAAAACATCAATAATCTTTCAACTTTTAGATTGGAGAAAAAGAAAAGCTTCATAATATCCAGAGCTGGCAAAATTATGGGGAAGTAAGTACTTTTAGATGTTTTTTGATGGGGCTTTATTTTGTTGCAACTTATGGGAAAGCAGTTTGGTGATATCTATCAAATATTTAATTGTATGTATATTTTGACTGTGTGGATTGAGAAATTTCACTACTTGGGGTTTACATTGTGAATATGCTTGCTAAAATTTCCCCGAAATTTATGTGCAAAATGTTTGCAAGATATTGTTTAATAGCAATTTGAAGAGTGAACTTGTTTAATAGCAAACAACTTAAAAAGCAAATTTAAATATCTATTAGTAGGACACTTAAGTTGAAGGATATCAATATAGTATCGCTGTTAATAAAGGAGATAGGTTTGTAGGTGCTTAAAAGGATGTGTCCAAAATAGATTCTGAAGCAAAGAGAAAAAGGTAGAGAATAATGTGATAGAAATTTAAAAAAAAATGTGCTAGTAAGTGATCCAGTATTTTTCTACAAAATGTGCAATACACACATTCACATTAGCAGCAGATGCCATGAAGAGAAAAACTATGGAGGAAGGAAGATTTTATTTTTCATTTCAAACCTCCCTGTTCTCTTTGAGGTTTTCCCTTTGTTTTGAGGGAACTTTGTTGTTTTTTAAAAAAACTTTTTATTTTATGTTGGAGTATAGTTGATTGACAAGGTTGTGATGGTTTGAGATGTACACCAAAGTGATTCAGTTATGCATATACATGTATCTATTCTTTTTCAAATTCTTTTCCCATTTAGCTTGTTACATAATACTGTGCTATACAATAGGTCCTTGTTGGTTATCCACTTTATTTATTTTTATTATTAATTAATTTTATTTTATTTTTAAAATATAAATAATTTGTTTCTGCATGAGGGCTTTCTTGAGGTGCTCAGACTTCTCGTTGTGGTGGCTTCTCTTGTTGCAAATCACAGACTCCAGTGTGCTTGGGCTTCTGTAGTTGCAACTCATGGGCTCAGTAGTTGTGATGCATGGGCCATTTGTGATCCTCCTGGACCAGGGATTGAACACGTGTTTCCTGCATTGGAAGGTGGATTCTTAACTGCTGGACCACCAGGGAAGTCCCTTGGCTTTGATTTTGTAGGTCTTTTTTTCCTTCTCTTCCTCTTTTGTTCTCTTCTCTTGTGGTTTGATGACCATCTTTAATGTCATGTTTGGGTTGCTTTCTCTTTTGTGTGTGTGTCTATTGTAGTTTTGAGGTTTGCTGTTCCCATGAGGTTTTGATATAGCAGTCTATATGTGTGCAAGGTTATTTTAAGTTGCTAGTCTCATCCGTGCCTAGTGGCAGTCCTTTAGCATTTGTTGAAAAGCTGGCTTGGTGGTGCTGAATTCTATTAGCTTTTGCTTGTCTGTAAAGCTTTTGATTTCTCAAAAAAATCTGAATGAGAGCCTTGCTGGGTAGAGTATTCTTGGTTGTAGCTTCTTTCCCTTTATCGTTTTAAACATATCATGCCACTCTGTTCTGGCCTGCAGAGTTTCCACTGAGAAATCAGTTGATAACCTTATGGAAGTCTCCTTGAATGTTCTTTGTCATTTTCCCCTTGTTGCTTTTAGTTTTTGTCAGTTTGATTACTACATGTCTCAGTGTGCTCTTCCTTGGGTTTATCCTACCTGGGACTCTCCGTGCTTCCTGGACTTGGGTGACCATTTCCTTTTCTACGATAGAGAAACTTTCAGCTATTATCTCTTCAAATAACTGCTCAGGTCCTTTCTCTCTCTCTCTTCTCCTCCTGGGACCCCTATAATGAGAATGTTGGTGAGTTTAATGTTGTCCCATAGGTCTTTGCCTCTTTCCCCTTACAGAAAACCATCCAGTTCAATGTATGTGCTTTCTTTCAGTTGTACGTGTTTTTGTAAGATGTTATTGTCTGTTGGGTATGGTATATTTATTTATATAAGTGATATGTGCTCTAAGTCTCATTATTTCCTTCCTGTTTTTACTTGGCGTGATGCATATTGCTCTGGTATGTGTAATTGTTGCTTCTAACTGTAGTACAGTACTCCTTCTTATTTTCCAATTGGGTCCCTCTAGCTCCTTACCACCACAAACAGTGGAATAAACCTTCTTAGTGATGTCATCCTGTGAATTTAAGTGGAATTTTTTTTGAAACATACATCCAGAAGTGGGGCTTGCTGGCCACGAAATGCAATGACATATAACTAAGAACTGTCTGATTGTTCTCTAGCCTTTTTGCACCAGTTCACACGCCCACCAACTGTATAAGAGGTTCTACTATCCCCACATCCCTGCCAATACTTGGTTGCCAATACTTGGTATTCTCAGCTTTATTATTTTTGCCAGCTTAGTAAAGTAATATCTTATTATTTTAAAAACTTTGCATTATTCTGATAAGTAGTAAGTGTGAGCTTCTCTTCACATGCTTGCCAGCTTTTTTTATTTCTCCTTCTGTAAATCATCTTTTCATTTCCTTTGCCCATTTATCTTTTGGGGTTCCTGTTTTTTAATCTTTTAAGAGTTCCTTGTATATGTTAGATATTCATTTAAAAAAATAAGTTTTAGATAGAACAAATAATGTTTAGTTTGTCATCTGTTTGTCAACTTTGATCATGATGTGCTTCAGTGAATACAGTTTCTTAATTTGATGCAATTAACTTAATTAGCTTTGGCCTTATGATTTCTTCTTGTACTTTTCTTTAGAAGTCCTTCCTTGCCTTGTATGTCAGAAAGACATTAATCCACAATATTTACCATTAGCTTATAACCTTTTGCCTTGAGGTCATTAATTTTTTGGAGCTCTCTGTACACGTTAGAAAGTAGGGAATTCAGTTTTATTTTTCTCCCTGTAGTGAATCAGTCTTTCCAGCATCTTCTTTTAAACAACATGTCCTTTCTTTGTCATTAAATTGTGATGCAATATTTACTGTATATCTAATTCTCATCTGTGGGTGTAAATTGTTTCTCAGTTCTTTGCTCCACTGTCCATTTTTTATTCTTATGCCCGTATCATACAGTATTTAATTTTTTTATCATGAGATATAACACAAAGACAAATAAGGCATAAATCTACCACTTAATGATTTTAAATGAACACCCAGCTAATTATTACTCAGGTTAAGAAATGGACCACTGCCAATAACCCAGAAGCTGCTGCGTGTTGCTTGTCAGTCATGATGTCTTTCCACTATTCTTAAAGTAACTACCAATCCCAAAGTAACTACCATCCTAACACTAATCATTCCCCTTCTTTAAAAACTACTTTATTCCATCCCACTGGCTTTCAAAGTCAGATTCCCTGGGTTTGAATCTGACTGTATCTTTGCTGGATCTCCAGGTTGGGAAGCCTGACGTGGGGCTCAGAACCTTCACACCACTGGGAGAACTTCTTTGGTATTATTGTTCTCGCTTGCGGGTCACTTATCTGGTGGATATGGGATTTCATTTTATCGTGATTGTGCCCTTCCTACCGTTTTGTTGCAGCTTCTCCTTTTTCTTTGAATGTGGGGTGTCTTTCTTTGGTGGGTTCCCGCATCCTCCTGTCGATGGTCGTTCAGCAGCGAGTTGTGATTACGGTGCTCTTGCAGGAGAAAATGAGCACCTGTCCTTCTACTCCACCATCTTTGGTGCAGCCACTGTGGAGAACAGTATGGAGGCTTCTTAAAAAACTAGAAATAGAGCTACTGTATGAGCCTGCAATCCCACTCCCAAGCGTATATCCAGAGAAAAACATAATCTGAAAGGATACATGCGCCCAAATGTTCATCGCAATGTTCACTGCATTGTTTGTAATAGCCAAGACGGGGAAGCAACCAAAATGTGCATTGACAAGGAATGGATATAGAAGATGTGTGACATACCTACAATGGAATATTATTCATCCATTAAAAAGAATGAAATAATGCTATTTGCAGCAATAAGGATGGACCTAGAGACTGTCATACTGAATAAAGTAAGTCAAAGGAGAAATATCATTATGACATCCCTTATACGTGGAATCTGCAAAGAAATGAAACAAATGAACTTACTTAAAAGCAGAAAGATACTCATAGTCTTAGAGAACAAATTCATGGTTGCTGGGAGGAAGGATGGGAGGAAGGGATACTTGGGGAATTTGTGATGAACATGTACATAACTGCTATATTTAAAATGGATAACCAATAAGGACCTACTGTATAGCATATGAAACTCTTCTCAATGTTACGTGGCAACCTAAATGGCAGACGAGTTTGGGGGAGAATGGATATATGTATTATGTATGGCTGAGTCCCTTTGCTGTTCACCTGAAACCATCACAACATTGTTAAGCAACTATACCTTAATACAAAATAAAAAGTAAAAAAATACTTTATTCAGCAAACATGGCGCTGCACGCGGTGCGGAGCGTGCGGGCCGCGGTCGGCAGCCTGCGCGCCATCTCTGCACCCAGCGCGCCCTGCTCGCCCCGGCCCTGGGAAGTGCGAGCGGATGCCGTCTGGGCGCTGCGCACCGGCCCTGCTCTGCTGTCAGTGTGGAAATTCACAGAAAAACACGAATGGGTAACAACAGAAAATGGTGTTGGAACAGTGGGAATCAGCAATTTTGCACGGGAAGCTTTGGGAGATGTTGTTTACTGTAGTCTGCCTGAAGTTGGGACAAAGTTGAACAAACAAGAGGAATTTGGTGCTTTGGAAAGTGTGAAAGCTGCTAGTGAACTCTATTCTCCTTTATCAGGAGAAGTAACTGAAATTAATAAGGCTCTAGCAGAAAATCCAGGACTTGTCAACAAGTCTTATTATGAAGATGTTTGGCTGATCAAGATGACATTCAGTAACCCTTCAGAACTAGATGAACTAATGAGTGAAGAAGCATATGAGAAATACATAAAATCTATTGAGGAGTGAAAATGGAACCCCTAAATTAACTACTTTGAAACAACTTAAAAAAATACTTTATTCAGCATGTATCTATAAACCCTATACTTAAGTTTTTCCTGTTTCTGAATTTACATTAATAGGATAGTACAGTATACATTATTTGATGTCTGGTTTATTTCATTCAGCACTACTTGTGAGAGTTATCCATGCTGTGTATGGCAGTAATTTATTGCTTTTAGTTTCTACATAGCTTTTTGTAGTAGTTTAAAGGAATACCCACAATTTTTCGCTACTCCCTGTACCCATGCCTTTTGCAATGTGAGTTTAAACCTCCTTTCATGAAAAGATGGAGTCTGTTTTCCCTTCCCTTGAATCTGGGTTGGCACTGTGACTTATTTTGGCCAATAGAATGAGTGAAAGTGTTACTGGCTCATACTGCCCACTGCTCCACAGGCCAATCAGTCAAGAGATGAGGTGTTTGGGCAAAGAATAGTAACTTTCTTTGGAAAGCCAGAGACTGAGAAGATGATGGACTAGTGTCCTAAAGAAGCATGTTGCCCAGGCTCTCTTTTATAGAACAAAGAAGGGAGGTGAAGAGGTAAAGAAAAAAGGGGATGGGTTGTTGCAAACATTTCCAGACGGGATGTGTTAATTTTCTCTTTCTTGCAGCCATTCACAGGTGATCCTGGTCAGAATGTTTCCTTCGAGCTTGAGCGAAGGTGTTTTAGCTTAAACACTCAGGCATGGGAGGCAGGGTTCTCAGAGAGGGGGCACTAAGTAGTTAATCGCTAAAAGGGGTGTTGCCTATAGCTTCCCTATACACAGAAGCTATGGGCAGCATCCTTTTAGTGATTAACTTGTAGCAAAAGCAGTAGAATACAAAGGTTAAAGTAAAAGAGACAGATCCAACATGAAGTCAGATTTGTTCTTTCCTCGTACAAAAGTGACCATGTGCTAGTTCTGAGCTCTGGTCTCCAGAGTCCTTGTGTGTTTCTGATCTATGTATTAGGACCTCTGCCTCCATGTTGGCAAGCCTGGGCTGGCCAACTAGAGCATCATATTGAAGGACCACAGCTGAGATAGCCTGGTTATCTGAGCTGAGGCCTCAAGGATGTGACCAAGAATCTGTTGACCTAGTGTGGTCCCCTGGAGGACCTAGAAGACACTAGTTATACAAATGCAGGGAGGAATATGCTAGTGACAGTTGAGTGTTTCTACCAAGGACCCTGAAAGGATTTCACCAAACCTTTGTCACACTTCCCACTCCTTTACTCCTACTTCCTAGGATCACATACCAAATAAACTATCTGGGGACTTCCTTGGTGGTTCAGTGGTTAAGAATCTGCCTGCCAATGCCAATGCAGGGGACATGGGTTTGATCCCTGGTCCGAGAAGATCCCACATGATATGGGGCACCTAAGCCTATGCACCACAACTACTAAAGCCTGCATGCCTTAGAGCCTGCGCTCTGCAACAAGAGAAGCCACCAAAGTGAGAAGCCCACACACTGCAACGAAGACCCAGCATAGCCTGAATAAATAAATAAACGATTGGTACCAAGGTCTTTATCTCGGGGCCTTCTTTCAAGGGAACAAATTAAGATAACTTGGATTCAGGAGTGACCTAGCAAGTAGAGCTTCAGTTTGGGATTCTAGAATAACCACTGATATCCAGGGACTGCTTGATGGTGACATGGGAGTGAAGTGGATCCCCAAAGTTGACCTTGAGGCAAGGATTTGTGTAAAAATGGTTTGTTAGGAAGCGTTCCCATGAAAGGAACACACCAGGGGAGATAGAAAGTAGGATCACCGCAACGTGGAGGCCAAACAGGAGTGCCTTATCAAGTTATATCCCACAGAGGGCAACTTCGTTGGCTCAGTGCTGTAGGGGACTTGACATTAGCATTTGAAGGTAACCTCAGGAGAAGGGTAGAGACTAGCAAGATACCTGCTCACTTGGAAATCAAGACGCTCCTCTCTCCTTCTCTGAAGTACTCAAATTGAGAACAGCCCCACTGAACGTCCAGCTGTAACTGGGTCCAAAGATGCTTCTCTGCAGGATGCCAAGAGAACTTGAGAATCTTCTCAAAATCCTCTGACTCATCTGAATTAAGTGATGCTTGCTGGTGATGCTTGAATGGTTTTCAGAATACTTAAAGATTTAGTAGCTTCAAGAACAGTTTTATCCTACAAATAAAGTGTGAGCTAGGAGCTCAGAAAAAAAATGTGTGGACTGAATTAAGATTCTGATAATGCTCATGTGCTTCTAGTTATAGTTGAATCAATATCTTCCTGGTGGGATGAGTGATGCTAGTAAGTGTTATTTATCTGATGATCAAAGGTGCTTAGAGAAGGAACTAGAGATGTTTAGCAGAGAACAGAGCAGACCAAAGTGTGATGGGGATGGATGACAGAGCTGTGTTATCGTTTGAGGAGGTGTCATGGGGAAAAGAGAATTGACTTGATCAGTGGTGGTTCTCGGATTGCTATAAGACCAATGGGGAAGAGCTATAGGGAGACATTTTTCAGCTCAGTTTAAGAAAGTATTTTCAAATGCCCAGAGTAGCCCATAGATAAAATATACTGCCATAAGAAATAATGAATTCTTTAACATTAGAGTTATTCAGACACAGGATGAAAGATCATTTTGCAAGGGTATTGTGGAGGGAATTCAAACATCAAGTAGGGATTAAAGTTAGATAATATTCCCAATCCTGAAATATGATGATTCTTGTCCTTGATGAAAATAAAGGTGAACTTGCTGGAAAACCAAGAGAACTCTCAACAGCCAGGATCAGAGCACAAGTCAGATGAATAAATGCTTAGTGATGGGATGAAACTAATCACTGCTTCTAAACCAAGTCATCAGAAGAAAATGAACTACTATAATTGTAATGAGCCTTATTTATGACAGTTTTGCTGAAATCAAATAATCTGTGCTTCAGTTGAATTTAAGTGCAGTGACAATTTACTTAATGAGTCTTCTGGGAAGAAATTGTTCTTAGAATCAAGTGGCAAAAGTAGAAAGGAAATCATTTACAATGCTGAGATGTTCTTTTTAAAGCTTAACAGGATACTGTATAGTGTACCAACCCCCCCACATCTGTGTGCAGTTGTGTAGGCCAGAGACATCTCTAGATGTTTTCCATATCTTGAGTTCCCATGAAGATAAAACAGAGATTTAGAAAATTTGAGAAGTCAAAAAAGGATATACTACTGTAATCTACATGGCCACACATGGTGCCTATTTAGAGAGCTAAGCCCTAGCTCTGAGTTCACTCTGCACATGTGTCTGCAGGAGTCTCTTGGATAAATATTTTTTGGAGAAGTGGCTGGGTCATGAAGTAGGTATATATTTAACTTTCCAAGATTGGGGAACAATATCACACTCTTGATTACTATAGTTTTGAAATTAAGTAACATTTGTTCTCCAACGTTGTTCTTTTTCAAAGTTGTTTTGTTAATTCTCAGTCATTTGCATTTCCATATGAATTTTAGAATCAGTTTGTCAATTCCCAGAAAAAGCCAGCTGGGATTTTGATTGAGATTGTATTGAATTTATAAATTAATTTGGAGAGAATAACATCTAACAATATCGAGTCTTCCAATCAATGAACAAGGTGTATCTCTCATTTTATTTATGTCTTTTAAATTTTTTCGACGAAGTTTCAGTTTGTAGTTATCAATGGGCAGATCTTTCACATCTTTTGTAGAGACACTAAATTGCTGATTGTAACTGTGGGTTTGTCTACTTCTCATATTTCTACCAGTTTTTGCTTCATGTATTTGGAAGCACTGTTATTAAATGCATAAACATTTAGGGTTGTTAAGAGTTTATATGAATTGACACTTTTATTGTCATGAAATGACGTTCTTTATTCCTGGTAATATGCTTTACTTTGAAATCTGCTTTGATATCAATATAGCTCAAACTTTCTTTTGATTTGCTAGCATGGTGTATCTTTCTTCTCCCCATTTTCTTAGAACTTCTCTGTGTTTTTATATCTAGAATGCATTTCCTGTAGGCAGCAGACGGTTGTGTAATGCTTTTTTTTTTAAAAAAAAATCCAATCTAATTGATCTTCAACTCTTAATTGGAATATTTAGACCATTTACATCTGAATTTGGACTATAGGTAAAATAATACTGGAATGAATATTTCAAATATTCAAATACAGTTTGAATATCAGATCAGATCAGATCAGTTGCTCAGTCGTGTCTGACTCTTTGCAACCCCATGAATTGCAGCATGCCAGGCCTCCCTGTCCATCACCAACTCCTGGAGTTCACTCAGACTCACGTCCATCGAGTCAGTGATGCCATCCAGCCATCTCATCCTCTCTCATCCCCTTCTCCTCTTGCCCCCAGTCCCTCCCAGCATCAGAGTCTTTTCCAATGAGTCAACTCTTCACATGAGGTGGCCAAAGTACTAGAGTTTCAGCTTTAGCATCATTCCTTCCAAAGAAATCCCAGGACTGATCTCCTTCAGAATGGACTGGTTGGATCTCCTTGCAGTCCAAGGGACTCTCAAGAGTCTTCTCCAACACCACAGTTCAAAAGCATCAATTCTTCAGCGCTCAGCCTTCTTCACAGTCCAACTCTCACATCCATACATGACCATAGGAAAAACCATAGCCTTAACTAGACGAACCTTTGTTGGCAAAGTAATGTCTCTGCTTTTGAATATGCTATCTAGGTTGGTCATAACTTTCCTTCCAATTGAAATTCCAGTTTGAATATAAATTATGCATTTGGGCAATGATATTGGGTAGATGTTAACATATTCTTCAAAATCATGGACAATTTGTCATCTATCTCAGCTAAGGAATATTTAACTTGGACCAAATTTTCCTGTTGTCTTTCTCCTGCAGATTGCTCAAGAGAAAGTGACATATCTTTATATTTTAACCCTCCTATTTCTAGACTTAATGGGGTGCACTTCTGTTTTCATTTTTTATTGTAACATCCAGAAAAAGAACTTCCTTGTACATTGAAGTTTCTCAAGTTTGTAGATGAGTTTTATGGATTGCACTTAATTTGTCTGCTTTCTGGTGATAGAGAGAGTGGTTCTTCCTGTAACTCCAACTTGCTGCTGCTGCTGCTGGTAAGTCGCTTCAGTCCTGTCCGACTCTGTGCGACCCCATAGACGGCAGCCCACCAGGCTCCCCTGTCCCTGGGATTCTCCAGGCAAGAAAACTGGAGTGGGTTGCCATTTCCTTCTCCAATGCATGAAAGTGAAAAGTGAAAGGGAAGTCGCTCAATCATGTCCAACTCTTCGCGACCCCGTGGACTGCCGCCTACCAGGCTCCTCCGTCCATGGGATTTTTCAGGCAAGAGTACTGGAGTGGGGTGCCATCGCCTTCTCCGTAACTCCAACTTAAGTATCTTCAATTCAGACTGCAGGCATGAGTAGCTTTAAGAAGTTTTCCTCTGGAGAGCTGATTTCATCTCTGGTGTATAAGTTTATGTCAACTTCAACTGCCCAAGTGGCACTTCTCTGAATTGAGTGCATTGTCTTATCTTTATCTTTAGACTAACACCAAGAAGTGGGGGAAATGGTGGGAGGAGGGTGGAGTCAAATTGGAAGTGAGGTGGTGTGTGGTAGAGAAAAGTCATAAAGAACACTGCGCACAGATTTGTGGAGCAACTTAATATGTCTCTGGGTCATCTAACTTAGAGCTTATTGAGCTTCTTGGATGTTCATGCTCATATCTTTTGTCAAATTTGGAAAAATTTTTAATCATTATTTAAAAAAATATTCTCTCTCTTCCTTTCTCTCTCATCTTCTTCTAAGATCCCCCTGGTCCATAAGTTGGACCACTTGATGTTGACCCACAGGCTCTGTCCACTTTTCTTCAATTTTTCTTCTGTTCCTCAGACTTGATAATTTCCATTGTCCTATCTTCAAGCTCACTGAGTCTTACTTCTGCCTGCTCAAATCTGCCTTTGAATCTCTCCAGTGAATTTTTCAGGTTATTGTTATTTTCAGCTCAAGAATTATTTTTTAAAGTTTTCTATCTCTTGATATTTTTATTTCACTCACCAATTGTTTTCCTGACTTTCTTCACATTTTCCTTTAGTTCTTTGAGCATCTTTAAGACAGTTATTTTAAGGTCTTTGTCTAGTATATCTGCCATCTTGGCTTTTCCAAGGTCAGTTTCTGCTGATTTTTTTCCCTTTGAATGGCTCATACTTTATTGTTTCTTTGTATGCCTTTTTTTTTTTTTTTGGTAGCTGAATACTGGATATTTGAATGTAATAATGTGGAAACTCTGAAAGTCAGATTCTCCCCTTTCCGCAAGGATTGCTAGTTTATTTTTTTAATTGTAAGTTGTCTCTGTGCTGAGGATCAGCCTGAGATGTAAACTTAAAGGTCTTCTTAGGTCTTTTCTGAGCCTTTGGCTTGCACAGTTGCTTTCTAAATTTCCTTATAGATACAGTTGTTTTTGAATGTCCTAGTCTTTAATGTCTGGCTCCCAAAAAAGGGAAAAAAAGCAAAAAACGAAGTGTGTGGGGGAGAGTGTCAGCCTTTTATTTATAAAAGCCATGTATTTATATGCTTATATAAATATATGCTTATATGTGTTATATATATATATATATATATAATATATATATATATGCCGTGTGTTTTACATATATATATATATATATATATATATATATATATATATATATATATATATATATATATGTTGTGCTAAATAGCTTGTAGGATCTCATTTCCCCAAGCAGGGACTGAACCCAGGCTATGGCAGTAAAAGCTCAGAATCCTAACCAATAGGCCACCAGAGAATTCCTGGTGGAGAGCACTCCCTCACCTTTTAAATTCTCCCAGAAACCTGTTCAGTCAGAAAGGGAGAGGTTTGCGATAATGGGAGGAGGTGCAATCACAATGACTGTTTGCCTCTTGGTCTGCGCTTCTGTGATCAGAAGCAGCAATCAGATCACTGGTCCCTGATATTTGGAGGATAGCGTCCTTTTTGCTCACACTGGCTCCTGGAAGCTGTAGGCAAGCTCCTCTAGGAACAAATGCACAGCTACCTACCTACCAGGTGGTTAGGGTAGGAGATTGGTAATTGCTTCTGTGCTAAGAACTGAAATTGACTGAATTAACTGGAATTACTATCCAAGTCTTCCCCTGGAAGTTGCAAGCCTTCCATAAACTCCAGAGTTCCAAAATAGTTACATCAGACAGATTCTGCTGGTGCAGTTGTTATTTAGGTGGGCAGACAGATTCCTGGTCCTTCCTATTCTGCCATCTTCCAGATTCCTCACTGTTTATACAGTTTTATAGGCTGCGGATACCTCTAGGAAATTTCTGTGAATCCAAGAACAAAATCAGAAAATAGAGATTCAGAAAAGATGTGAAGACATCATTGTTGACCTTCAGGGCTTCTGGCATCTCATTCTCTGTCCCTGCTGTGTATCACCTCTCTAGGGTTACCTCCTCCTTAGCTTTTAAGTACTCGGTACCATCTTGTTCATTATCTCCTTCCCTAATAACCTTAGAAAGGGTTTGATGTTAGTCATTTACATAAATTCTTACTTTTCTTTGCTTCTTTTCAAACTTGATGATCTCTCTTCAACTTTAAGCAACAACTGTCCTGATATCTAACTCTTCAAACAATCAAAAGTAATCTGATTCCAACTATATGTGCTTTATTATAAATAATAATTGACTTACTATTCTTTAGGGTAAAGATTTTCAGCCGCGGTGCTGCTTCAATGAGACTTTTGCATTTTTAGCCTTTTGTTTATAAATGTGAGATGAAAGGTTTTGTCCCCAGTTTAGTTTGGATTCCATCAAAAGCAGATCCTCAGACTAAAATTTGGGTGTAAGTAGTTTCTTCAGGAAACAAATCAGAGGAGAATAGTAAGAGAAGGAGGAATGAGACAGGGAAGGGAGAAGAGCCAGGAAAGTGTGTGTTTAAGAGCAAGTTACTCCTTTTCCTGAAGATTCGTTTTTTTTTTTTTTTTAATTTTAAATGTATTTATCACCGACTCGATGGACGTGAGTTTGAGTGAACTCTGGGAGATGGTGATGGACAGGGAGGCCTGGTGTGCTGCGATTCATGGGGTCTCAAAGAGTCGGACACGACTGAGCAACTGATCTGATCTGATCTGATCTGGTTTTTTGATTGAAGGATAATTGTTTTACAGAATTTTGTTGGTTTCTGCCAAACATCAGCATGAATCAGCCATAGGTATACATATGTCCCCTCCCTCTTTGAACCTCCCTCTCATCTCCCTCCCCATCCCACCCCTCTAGGTTGTTAGGGAGCCGGTGAGTTCCCTGAGTTATACAACAAATTCCCATGGCTATCTATTTTACATATGGTAATGTAAGTTTCCATGTTACTCTCTCCATCCATCCCACCCTCTCCTTCCTCCCCCCAACCCCTGTGTCCATAAGTCTGTTCTCTATGTCTGTGTCCACTGAAAAGCAAATTACTCTTAAGCTGTGGGCTAGTGCCCACTGCGGGGCACACTCTGAGACACATTCCAGAACACATTCCAGCAATGTCCCACCAAGTGACAAGCAGCTGGGGTAATGATCTTCCAACTCACATCCCTTATTAGGGTGGGCAGCTCTGCAGACATAAACTGCTTTCTTGTGCAGAGTCACACTACTGTGACCAGAGAAAGCCCTTAGGGAGGGAGACACAGGTGTTTGAGTTTGAAGTGTTCAGCATGTATGGGAGTTGTCCATTGAAGATGCTTGCGAGTTCAGTGTGGGCCGAGGGGATATGGGTGGGATACCCATA
Organism: Bos indicus x Bos taurus; assembly: GCF_003369695.1. Taxonomy (NCBI): domain Eukaryota; kingdom Metazoa; phylum Chordata; class Mammalia; order Artiodactyla; family Bovidae; genus Bos; species Bos indicus x Bos taurus. Next base: position 14,794,966 of record NC_040085.1, read on the forward strand.
AGGTCTGCTGTCCCTGACTTTCAGGTACCAAATATCTAAATTCATTGTATGAAAGATCATAGTTACTGCTCTGGCACATGTCTGTGGAATGCTGAGTTGTATGAATACAGATAGCTTAGGATGGGCATCTGGGCAAGAATGAGGATCCTAAGAGCTGGTCTCACTCCTTGACACCTCCGGCTCTGTTGCGTCTTTTTCTGTTGTGCCAAGGCCTGGGGTTCAATTATTGCTTATGGACTAGCTCTGTGTTTTCAGAGCATTTTCCTTCAGTCTCTCTAAATGTTGGCTTCCTTAACCATAGAATTAATTAGAGACACAAACATCGGGCTCATAGAGATGTTTAGGAGATAATGTACATGAAGCATTTTCCGGTGTGCTCAAAATGCATTTTCCCCCTTCCTTATAGCCCTCTCTCTTCCTATCTTTAGCTCCTTCCCCTTTCCTAGACTCTCAAGCACATATTTTATTTTCTGGCAAAGCTGACATTATTTTAGCTGGTTTTAATGGTAGTTTCATACCCCAAGCCCTCTTTTCTGTTGTCCTTTATTATTTCTGGCAGTGAAGGTTTTGAAGTAGAGTGTGTATTTGGAGCACAGGCTTATCATTAATAGAGGCATTCTAACACAGAATCACATGGAGCTGTCACATCAAGAGGCAAGCCTGAGCTCTGAGCTCACGTCCCTCCGAGGTTGGGGGAGAAGCCTGCTACCATGATGTTCTTGCTGGTGATCCAGCTGGCCTCTGGAGATCACAGGAAGGACACAGGTTCTGCACAGTCCCCAGGCCACCCAACTCTGCATGAAAAGATGAGATGGGGCTGAGAGTGATGACACCTCCCCACGAGCCCTGGGCTCCTCTGGGATGCTGTGAAGTTGACCCCCGTGGGGATGAGTGGAGGGCTGCAAATGGAGACATGACTCCGCAGGGACTTCTACTCATCCCAGGGCTTGGTGAGTCATCAGATCCCAGAAAGCGGAACGGGTAACAGCCTGCAGAGAGATGGTATATGGTCTTTTGTCCATCATGAAGTTTCTGGGATCATGTTAATCCAAATCTACAAAGGACACTGCCTCACTCACAGCATGCCTCTGTATTTCATGGAGTTTCTTTATGTGAGGCAGAAGGCTGAGTCCTCAAATAGCTAAAGAAGAAGTCAAAAGTTCACCGCTGCTTATACAGATGGAGTCACATGGGCTCCACATCATACAGGCCTGTGTCTTTGTGAAAGGGCTGATGAGGGACACTCCGAGCTGGTCCTTCACAAAGGACTAAAGTCCTGATTCTACTGTTGATCCCACAGGCTGTGGATGAGAGCCTCAGAAGAGAGTCCACAGGTCCAGGCCTGAGAGTCCAGGTCCCTGTGGGACATGGCCTGGCAGGGGAAGGCACCCTAGCGCTCAGAGAGGCAGGAGCAGGAGCTGTTCTTGGTTCTCACCACCTGGCTGAAAACTCCTGGCAGCAGACCGTTCACCCAGATGTTTGGTGCCAGTTCTTGGTGTATCCCAGCAGGGTTGTTTTACTGACACTGTAGGACCCTTGTTTTTGTGAACAGAAAAGAAAGCAGATGACATACACGGTAACTGGGAGAAGAGTTTCAGTTGAATTTCTAGGCTGTGTCTAGAAATATATCCCTCCAGCAGCAATTGTAGAGACCATTGATAATGTCATTAAAAAAAAAATAAAAGGCTGCCATGTGTGTCCTTTCTGGAGAAGGAAGATCTGAGACACCCACCCAAATTTTATGGAGATGTGCCCCACCCAGCAATGGCCTGCCCTGGGATCTTCCTGGCCCTCTCCACTTCTCTTGGCACATGGAGTGGTGTCCTGCCTCTGAGTCTAAAGCCACAGAACTTCATACTTACAGCTTCTGAGCGTACACCCCAGTGGAGGAAACCAGGACCACAGAGCTTCCCCTGGAAAGAGAAAGAAGGGAGCCACATGTGAATGAGCCACATATGAATGGGGCAAGTACAGACAGCTGGGGCATGAACAGAAGTGGAGACAGGACAGTGAAGGAGAGCAAGAGGAGCTTAAGTCAGGATTAGAGCCCTCTCCTGCCTTCCTCCAGCCTGTGTCTTCTAAGAGCATCCTGAGGGTCAGGGCCACCTTTCAGTTTTCATGCTGCCCTCGAATGCTCAATATCCACTAAGGAGCACGTGTGTGGACACTTTTGTGAAATATAGCCAAAGTCAGCCTTTATTCTAGACTACAAGCACAAGCTGGAATCAAGATTGCCAGGAGAAATATCAATAACCTCAGATACATAGATGACACCACCCTTATGGCAGAAAGTGAAGAAGAACTAAAGAGTCTCTTGATGAAAGTGAAAGAGAAGAGTGGAAAAGCTGGCTTAAAAATCAACATTCAGAAAACTAATATCATGGCATCTGGCCCCATCACTTCTTGGCAAATAGATGGGGAAACAGTGGAAACAGTGAGAGACTTTACTTTTTTGGGCTCCAAAATCACTGCAGATGGTGATTGCAGCCATGAAATTAAGAGACACTTGCTCCTTAGAAGAAAAGCTGTGAGCAACCTAGATGGTATATTAAAAAGCAGAGACATTACTTTACCAGCAAAGGTCCATCTAGTCAAAGCTATGGTTTTTCTAGTAGTCATGTATGGATGTGAAAGTTGGACTATAAAGAGAGCTGAGCGCCCAAGAATTGATGCTTTTGAACTGCGGTGTTGGAGAAAACTCTTAAGAGTCCCTTGGACTGCAGGGAGATCTAACCAGTCCATCCTAAAGGAAATCAGTCCTGAATATTCATTGGAAGGACTGATGCTGAAGCTGAAACTCCAATACTTGGGCCTCCTGATGTGAAGAACCAACTCATTGGAAAAGACCCTGATGCTGGGAAAGATTGAAGGCGGGAGGAGAAAGGAATGACAGAGAATGAGATGGTTGGATGGCATCACTGATGTAATGCACATGAGTTTGAGTAAGCTTTGGGAGTTGATGATGGACAGGGAAGCATGGCATGCTGCAGTGCTTGGGGTCACAAAGAGTCAAACATGACTGAGCAACTGAACTGAACTGAACTGAATATCTTTTTTGGCGTGAGGATGTTCTCTACCAGTCATGTTTAGGAGCAATACTAAAAGCTCTTCCCAGTGGATCTTTTGGAATCTCAGTCCCAGAAGTTCCATGTTCCCAAGTTTATAGTTTTGGGGTTTTTTTTTTTGACATTAAATTCTTTTTGTTTTAGCAGCACATTGGTACCTTAGTTCCCCAACCAAGGATCCAACCCACACCCCCTACACTGGAAGGCAGAATCTTAGCCTCTGGGCCCCTGAGGATATTCCCCCAAGTTATAGTTTTAAGATAGTCACTCTACCTCAGAGTGGCCATCAACTGTCTGGGCGCTTGCCCTTCCTCACATGGGACATGGTGCCTTTCACGCTCAGGCCCTCCCCCTGCAGCGCTGCCGCCGCCGGGCCCACATTCCGTTGCTTCTTGCTGCTGATCACCACATGGGCCCCATCCATCCCGGGACAGATGCCTGGTGGTGGGAAGCCAAAGCTGGGAGCAGAAGTGGAGAAAATGACAAATCAGCTTGGGGCTGAGCCCCTCTCTTCAGGCTATTCTTTCTCTGAGACCTTGTCCCCTGCCGCTGCCATTTGGATTCCTCCACAGTCCAGAGCCGATGAGCCCTCTCTCTACCTGTGGATGGTGAGAGGGCTAGGAGTGATGAGGTGAGTCAAGGCATGAAGCCAATAGCTCAGGGTCACTCGTCACCCCATGGACCCCCTCAGAGGGGCTCTTACCCACTGTGGACCGTGTGATCACAGTAACCTGGCTGATTAACTTGATTGACCGATGTCCTTCTGCTCTTGGCTCTGCTGCTGGTGCTCCTCCAGGAGAGAGACTGCGAGGGGTAGAGGCCTAGGCTGCTGTCTTAAAACATGCTGGCCTCTCTCGGGTCACCCTTTTGATGAACTTGGACTGGGGCGGTCTCTGATGGAGGTTATGTCAGATCTAATATGTAGCTTCCCACTTTGCTCCCTGCCAGCTGATGTCAATGACCTCTTTCTGCACCTGCCTCACATGTTTCTCTGCCAGATCATGCCTGAAGAGCATTCTGTTCTTTAAGACCCTGCTCTGCGCCCCAGGCCCCCAGCTCTGAGGTTGGAACACCACTGGCACTATCTGTGTTATCTCAGCAACTAACAATTATTTTGCATTCTTAAATTGCCTATTCCTATTGTTTGTGCTTAAAACATTCTCTGTCTCACAGTTTTCAAACTGTGTTTGGTCTGTGAAGACTCTTTAAGAGCTAGGAAAGCAGAAGTGAGGTGGGGGCTGCGACTGTGTGGCTCTGTCCCTGAGCTTCATCAAGCAGGGCTGTGAGTTGCTTGTTACTTGCGGTGGTGACTGTGCCTCCCTTCTCTCTGCCATGTCTTGCCTGGGGGTCTGCTTGGGGGCGGCATCATGTCCCATAGAACCCAAGCAATAAGGATCAGGCGAGTCCTGAGGCTGGAATGTTGGGTGAACCAGTCTACCTCACCCTGACAGGCATGGTCCTAAGCTCAGGAGATGCCAGAGAGAACAAGAGAGACTCAGGTCCGGCCCTCAAGGAGTTCACCTTCTAGTGGGGATACAGATGGTGAACAAAGAAATACACACCATGTTGCTGAGAGGTAAGTGCTGGGAGGTCAAGACAGGAAAATCTAGGGCAGAAGGTGCTGGCTTGCTGCTTTCTGAGGGGGTCAGAGAAGGCTTTTGAGGAGGTGACTTCTTTTCTAAAAAATCAATTATTTATTTGTTTTTGGATGTGCTGGGTCATCATTGCTTTACGGGCTTTCTCTAGTTTAGCGAGTGGCGGCTACTCTTCCCTGTGGTGCGCCGGCTTCTGATTTGCTGGCTCCTCTTGTTGCAGAGCACCAGCCTAGTTGCTCCGCAGCATATGGGATCTTCCCAGATCAGGGATCAAACCTGTGTCTCCTGCGTTGGCAGGTGGATTCTTACCCACTGCGCCACCAGGGAGGTCCAGGTGACTTCTGAGTGGAGACCCAAATGACACATGTGGGAGAGCAAGCCTGTGAGCACTGGTACTTGAACCCAGTTGGCATGAAGTCCAGCATTCTCTTGTCTACATCACTCTCACACGTGCGAAGGTAATCACAGTGCCAGAGAAAGTGGTGGTCCCCACACATGCCCATGAACCCTGGAAAGAATTCTGAAAAACGAATTCAGCGCTCACTCATTCTTGAGTTAACATCTACATTTAAATCACTATAAAGAAAATAATTTCTGGCATAACTTAAATATTCATTTTGAAATAAAACTTATATCACTCTCTTAAATGTATACAATGGGATCTAAATACCTAATAATGTGAAGACTGTCATTATTGGCTTTAAAGAATTATGAATACCCAGTCCCTAGCTTCGTGGGGGTAGCTAAGCATGGATTGTGGTCCAAGTGTCTCCTCCTGGAGCTGATAGCTGTGGTGGCAGCTCCTAATCTCTCCGCTGCTTCAAGTGGTCCAAGTAGCAACTCCCTTGACAAGCTTGTCCATGGCTTCTGGGGATAAAGTCCTTTCCGGTGATGGCATCTTCTTTCCTTGAATTTTTTTAGGGGAGGGGAGAAGGATAAATTAGGAGTTTGGGATTAAAGTACACCACTATACATAAAATGCAGTCATGAAATTAGAAGATGTTTGCTCCTTGGAAGGAAAGCTATGACAAACCTAGACAGTGTATTAAAAAGCAGAGACATCATTTTGCTGACAAAGTTCTGTACAGTCAAACTATGGTTTTTCCAGTAGTCATGTATGGATGTGAGAGTTGGACCATGAAGAGTGCTGAAGTGCCAAGTGCCAAAGAATTGATGCTTTTAAACTGTGGTGCTGGAGAAGACTCTTGAGAGTGCTTTCAACTGCACAAATATCAAACCAATTAATCCTAAAGGAAATCAACCCTGAATATTCATTGAAAGGACTGATGCTGAAGTTGAAGCTCAAATACTTTGGCCACCTGATGGGAAAAGACAATTATTGGAAACGACCCTGACACTGGGAAAGATTGAGGGCAAGAGGAGAAGGGGTGACAGAGGATGAGATGGTTGGATGGCAGCAGCAACACAACGGACAAGAATTTGAGCAAACTCTGGGAGGTAGTGAAGGACAGGGAAGCCTGGCGTGCTGCAGTCCATGGGGCTGCAGAAAGTTGAACACGGCTTAGCGACTGAACAACAACAAATACATAAAATAGATAACCAACAAGGACCTACTGTATAGCACAGCGAAATATAATCAATATCTTGTAATGACCTATAATGGAAGAGAATGTAAAAATAGAATACATAATACATGTAAATAAGCATATATAGCTGTATCACTGTACTGTATACCTGAAATGTATACAATATTGTAAATCCACTATATTTCCATAAAAATTAAAAAAATAATTTTTTTATTGTGGTAAAATATACATAACATAACCTTTACCACTGTAACCATTTTTAAGTGCACACTTCTTTGACATTAAGTCCATTTACATATTTGTGTAACCATCACCACCATGGAACTTTTTAATTTTCCCCGACTGAAACTCTGCCCATTAGACAACAACTCCCCACTCTGCCTTTTTCCCTCCACATCTTTTTTCTCTTAAAAAGAAAGCAAAAAGAATTTGTAAGGTGTCAGAATCTTGTCCCATGATAAATTTTTTACCACAAGTTAAATAGAAGGGATTTCCCAGAATTGATGCGCAACAGCTCTACTGGCGTTCAATCAGCACACAGAAGCGCCAGGTGCCCTGTCTCCCAGCTCCATCTCTCCTTCTCCCTAATCAGCATCCTCCCTAAGGTAGTGCTAAAACCACAGAATTCTTTTTTGAACTTCGTAACCTAGAAATTAAGTTGTCTTCCCTGATGGCTCAGTGGTAAAGAACCTGCCTGCCAAAGCAGGAGATACAGGAGACCTGAGTTGGGTGGGGAAGATTCACTGGAGGAGGAAATGGCAACCCACTCCAGTATTCTTGCCTGGATAATCTCGTAGACAGAGGAAGCTGGCAGGCTGCAGTCCATGGGGTTGCAAAGAGTCAGACACGACTGAAGAGACTGAGTATGCACATACACAGAGCATAGGTTCTTCTGTTCCAGCACAGAAAAAATTCAGGGAGAGGCAGTGACAAGTAAGGAAAGAGTTTATTAATATAGGACGCTTGTGAGAGATGCAGGTTGCCAGGCAAGGGAGTGCCGCCATGAGAACTTACTGGGTTATGTTTTTAAAATCAAAGGAAATGGGATTCCCTCATAGCTCAGTTGGTGAAGAATCTGCCTGCAATGCAGGAGACCTGGGTTCAATTCCTGGGTCAGAAAGATCCCCTGGAGAAGGAAATGGCAACACACTCCAGTATATGTGTCTGGGAAAGCCTATGGACAGAGGATCCTAGTGGGCTATAATCCTGGGGGTCACAAGACTTGGACACAATTTAGCAACTAAACTACTGCCAATCAAAGGAAAAGTGAGGAGAGGAAGAAGGCCTTCTTCCTCATTCCTGAATAGATGTCAAATTTCCATCATCAGCTCCTCCTTCGTGTCAAGTGGGGGAGTTTTCTTGTCCCTCATGGTCAAGCCAGGACTGTCATGGTGCTATTCAATTTAGCAGAAGTGTGGTAATACATGCTAAGATATGGTAAATCATCTCAGGTTTCAGTATACGGTCACCTTATCCTTATAGTTTTGTTTTTAATGCCATAGAAGAACATGTCCTAGGAATCATTAATGTACATCACTGGCCAGGATGCGGATCTCATTCTCCCATTATTTTATTGTTCTGGGCATATCTCATGCTTCTGTTGCATGGTTTTGTTGTTAAGCAGGCCTGTTTCTTCTTTTTTTGATAGTCTTTTTAAAATAAATGCTGTGTGCTTAGTGGCTCAGTAGTACCTGACTCTTTGTGACCCCATGGACTCCCTTGTCCGTGGGTTCTTCAGGCAAGAATACTGGAGTGGGTTGCCATTTCCTCCTCCAGGGGATCTTTACTATTTATTAATTTTTTGGCTGTGCTGGGTCTTCGTTTCTTTTTGACGGCCTTCTCTAGTTGCAGCGAGCAGGGACAACTCTCTAGTTGTGGGGCTTCTCTTGTTGCAGAGCACAGGCAATGACATTGACATCAGCATCCTTGCCCTGAGACTAACTCTAGGACATTTTGCAACTAGAGAGAATCCTTCTCTAATATACATCCAAATACTGAAAGCACGGGATGTTAAGAACATGGTTCATGCCATCAACTCCAAACATCCTTGCAGTAGAAGACAAATGTTCACAACCTCCGTGCAGGAGCCTGAGCAGTAGGAAATTGACTAAGACTTCTTAATCACATTCATTTGCAATGCCAGTAAGTTTTGATTCATCAATGGTGAAGGTTCAAATTCATCTTTGGGGAGAAGGGCTGTTGCTTTATTGATTCTGAAAATATTTCAAGGGCCCTTTGGTTATGCCAAATCAAACCAAGATGCCACTCTGGAGTGGATAGGAAAGAAACAAACTGCTGTGGAAATAATGCAACCATTTGTCTTCATTGTGCGTAGATTTGGCATCTCTGTACATCATTATACTTGGTGGAAAGCTGGCCTTAAACTTAGATTTTCTTTGTTTCACTGGAAATATGTTCCCAGGTACAGAAATGGCCAATGGCCCATCTCTAGCCCCTGCAACTTTGCTGCAAGTTGGCGGGGGGGAGCAAAAAGAGCCCTGGTTAACGGGTAATCTCCTATGGATGAGCATAATCTGGGCATTCTAGGAGCCAATGCAACTAGTTACCTGTTGCACATTTTCTTTTCTGCAGTGTGACTTGGTCCTATTATTATATAAGGCTGAAGCAAAATTTTGTGAAATTCTATGCCTGGGAAATATAGGAATATATCTGTGTCCAGACTTGAAAGAAAGTGGTTTGAGGGGAAATTTTTCTGCATGTGTGGAGATCTAGTGATGAGATGAAAAGACTGTCCTGTGGTAGAAATAAGTAGCTGTCCTGACCAAGGCAAGGGGGCAGAAGAGGCAGGGACAGTTTGGATGGAATTGTTGCATCTTTAAGCAGCAAGCTTATCTTGGGGATAAACAGAAACATCAAGAAATCTTGGTAAAAAAAAAATGGAGTTCTCTATGAGTAAGCAGGATAGGGATTCAGGGATACTAAGGGAAGTGTGATCCCTGGGTTACATTAAAAAAATAATTGCTTGATTACCCAATAGTGGGCCATACATTGGTAGTTTATAGACACCAAATTTGTCAAGAGAGATAGTTTTGTATTGGGGCACAGCAGGTGTCAAGTCAATATAACTGCTAAAGGGAAAAGTGAGGAAGTTTTCCTTACCTCCCCTCCTTCCCTGGCCTCCAAAATGTGATGGGTGCACTAAGGAAAATGCTATGCACTCAGACAACGAAGGGTTAAACTGTCTCCTGGTTTTGCTACCACCCCGTGTGTAACCTTGACTATGTTCTATGACTTCCTACTCATCAGTTTCCTCATCTGCAAAATGAAGTGAAAGGTCATGACTAATATCCTTTTTTTGTCCCATTCCCTCAGTCTATGATGCTGACTGTAAGTGGAAAAAAAAAAAAAGGCAGTCTTTGCCTCTTGGATGGGAGAAGCATGGCCCCCAGGGAGACTCCAGGGCAGAGATTTCAAACTCAACATTTCACAGAATTCAGGCAGTTAATCTAAATAATAAAATGGCTGGATCTTTCTTGAACTCACAGAGTGACTTTTGTTACTTATGACTAAGCTGGGCTTGTTACTTTCTTTCTTTAAGGCTTATAAAGTAGTTAATAAGCCAGCAAACTCTCAGTCCTTAAAATCATCACTGCCCTCATATTGTTCAAGTGCCTTAGCAACCTTGTATCCCAACACTTGATTACCCTGCACTGCATCTCCATCTTCGGAATCTTGGGATTCTATGGCACAACAGGGGTCATACCTGCTTCATGTTGTCAGGCAAGGAAGCTTCCTGACTTGCATTTGAGCACAGAGTGATTCAGATCTAGGATCCTACCCTAGGGTCTCCTTTCAATTATTTCTGGTACCAACTCTTCTAGCCTACCTGCTCCAATTCCCCCCAAAAGTAAAAGCCCAACACAGGGTTGCATGTAGACAATTTTTGGAGGATACTCTCAGGAGAAGGAAGGAGGTAGTGGAGAAAGTAAACCAGAGAGGAAGGGAAAGCCAATGCAAAGGTGTGTTTTCCAGTTTTTCACCACTGTTGGAGACTGGGACTCAAGCCATTGGCATCCTCTGAGAAGCCCTATAGAGTGCACCTTGGATTCTCCACTCAAAGGTTGGGAGGGGGATCAGTTGTCCACCAACTCCCTCCCACATTGGTCAGGGGTTGCCCCAGGGTTTGTTAACTCCCTTACATTTTCAGACCACCCATGAGTCCCATGGCCCTGCATTACAGACACCCTGGGAAGAGAGCAAGAGAAACACAGTGCACTGAGGAAGTTTATATCTGCGTGAAGTTTGTAGCTGCAGCAATGGAAAGAGTAGAGTTCAGTTCAGTTCAGTCGCTCAGTTGTGTCCGACTCTTTGCAACCCCATGGACTACAGCACACCAGGCCTCCCTGTCCATCACCAACTCCCAGAGTCCACCCAAACCCATGTCCACTGTGTCGGTGATGCCATCCAACCATCTCATCCTCCATTGTCCCCTTCTCCTCCTGCCCCCCAATCCCTCCCAGCATCAGAGTCTTTTCAAATGAGTCAGCTCTTCGCATCAGGTAGCCAAAGTATTAGAATTTCAGCTTCAGCATCAGTCCTTCCAATGAACACCCAGGACTGATCTCCTTTAGGATGGACTGATTGGATCTCCTTGCAGTCCAAGGGACTCTCAAGAGTCTTCTCCAACTCCACAGTTGAGTAGGGGAGCTGAATATGACAGCCTGGAGGGGAGGGGAGTTTGGGGGAGAATAGATACATGTATATATGGGGCTAATATCAGGCTATTCACCTGAAACTATCACAAATATTGTTTATCGAATATATACCAATACAAAATAAAAAGTTTTTGAAAAGTGGGGGAGGGAGCTGAGAAAAAAGTGACGAATTCACTAGCCTTTGTGGTTGTCTTATTTAGACTTCTTTTGTGCACTAAAAAAAATTGAATGCATATTATTTTAAAATATCTGTTTTAAAAGTAATAAATTCTTTAATATTCTCTTGTTTCTGAAAACTGATTTGAAGTTCTTGAGAAATACTGCAGCGATTTTAGACACTGGCCAAGACTCTTAAGTCGTCACAACTAAACTCCCAAACTGGACAAACCCTTTTTTTGGATGATGCCAGTTTAAAAAATATATATGGTAAAGATAAAGAGAAGTAAGTCTGTGTTGCTCTCTCTCCCATATTCTTTGGCCACAAGGATTCTAGAAAAGCAGCCTAACTTTGTTAGACCTGAGGCTTCCCCAGCAGGGGATAACAAAGCAGGAAGTATAGGAGAGCTCACTCTCCACCGGCGTGAGAGGAGAGAGGAAGGAGCTAACAGAGAAGGTTCCTGCTCTTTCAGTCCCTGCCAGGTTCTTGTGAGGCATTGTGATTCTCTGAAGCCTCTCTCAGACACTGTGCATGACTGAGCAGCTGGTGTGTTTCTGGTGAGGCTGTGGACAGCTCTGTGGCAGGCCTTTTTGAATCTGCTTGCCCTCCTTCCTCCACTCACTGCCCTTTGTCCTTTCGTTTTGAAGTCTGGACCCATGATAAAGTGTTACAGCTTCTAAACTTTGCCTTGAATTCTGATTTCTAAGGAACCCACTGAGACACAGCACTCTAATTGGTGATGGAGTGGGGTTGGACCCTTAACGTAATATATAGTTGCAGCTTTCAGGTTCTGTGCTGCTCAGTTCTGTCCTGTGAGTTTCAGCTCCCCAGAAGAGGCAGGGACCAGATGGTCAGTGCTTCTGCACCCCCAAAAGCCAGGCCAGCTCCAGGAGGAGCTCAGCCCAGCCAGGGTCAGTCTAGCTCAGGTCTCAGAGCTTTGCCTTCCTTCATTGGAAACAAGGACTAGCCAGGATCTTCTCTGTTGGGTGTATATGGCCAGCATCACAGGTATAGCCTTCTGGCCGGATTCAAAGGAAAGTAGAGGGCCAAGGTAACTCACCACATTTTGTCTCTGCCATGGGGAAAGCACAGCCAGGCCAGAGGGTGTGGCAGGGGGAGGGGAAGAAGTGAGTTGCTTCCTTCTAAACCAGAATGCCAACTCTGGTTGACCACAGTGCCCTCGTGTCACCTGGATTCTTCACAGCTGGGGGATTAGCATTTGTTAGCTGGTGGATTTGGATGTAGCAGTACCAAAAAGAATTTTAAGGGTATGGGGCCAGGACTCTAGATATAAATGGTCTCTTCTTGCTTTTGGCTCAATCTGGCCCTGACTGATTTCTCCTCCAATCTGATTTGGAAACAGCTTCAGGTAAAATAATTGAAACAATTTTAGCCTTTCCCATCAGTTTGATTCAATTCCACTCAACAAATATTTATCAAGTGACAGCTCTTGGATGATCAAGTTACCACAGTCAGTATCCCAGAGCTAGAACATGGGCTGTGCATTTGTTAACAGTAATGGTTGATATGACAGAAGAGCTGAGGGAAGATCCTGGTGCGGAGGAGATGGGTCTGCAGGGGCTCCCTGGGGGTGTGAAAGGTCTGGAAGAACAACGGTGCCTCTGGAAGGGCTGGGGCGATTTCATTGTGTGTTCACTGCAAGAGAATACACAGAATCCTGCTTCCAGGGCCTTTGGTTTCCTCTCCCGGCTGTCCTGCAGACAGCTTAAACTCAGTGTGTCCAACTGAAATCACCTTCCTCCTCTATTTTTAAAAAAATTTTATTGATTTTAGTTTTGTCTCTGGTATACATCCAGGAGTAGAATTGCTGGATCATATGGTAGTTCTTTTTGGTTTGTTTGTTTGTTTTTAAAAGAAGCTCCTTACCATTTTCCATAGTTGATTTACAATGTTTTATTAATTTCTTCTGTACAGCAAACTGACAGTTACACATGTATGTTCTTTTCCACTCTGATTTATCTCAGGCTATTGATTACCGTTCCCTGTGCTATACAGTAAGACCTTGTCATTTATCCACCCTCTATATAATAGTTTGCCTCTGCGAATCCCAAACTCCCACCCCTTCCCTCTCCTGTCCTCTCTCCCCCTTGGCAACCACAGTCTGTTCTCTATATCTGTGAGACTGTTTTTGTTTTGTAGATGTGTTGATATGTATCATCTTTTAGATTCCACATGTAAGTGATATCATATCGTATTTGTCTTTCTCTTCCTGACCTACTTCATTTAGTATGATAATCTCTACGTTTATTCATGTTGCTGTAAAGGGCATTATTTAATTCTTTTTGATGGCCGAGTAATATTCCATTATATATATTCTTTATATATTTACTATATTATATATAAGGCTTCCCAGGTGGCTCAGTGGTAAAGAATCTGCCTGCCAATGCAGGAAATGTGGGTTTGATCCCTGGGTCAGGAAGATCTCCCGGAGGAAGAAATGCAACTACTCCAGTATTCCTGCTTGGGAAATCTCATGGACAAAGGAGCCTGATGGGCTACAGTCCAGGGAGTCACAGGGTCAGACATGACTTTAGTGAGTGAACACATGAGTGTATATGTATATATAGTTTATCCATTCATCTGCCGAGGGACATTTGTTTCCATGTCTTGGCTATTGTAAACAGTGATGCTATGAACATAGACGTGCATGTATCTTTTTGAGTTACAGTTTTGTCTGGGTATGTGCCCAAGAGTAGGATTGCTGGATCATGTGGTAGTTCTATTTTTAGTTTTTTAAGGAAGCTCCAAACAGTTTTTCATAGTGGCTGCACCAATTTACATTCCCACCAACAGTGTAAGAGGGCTCCCTTTTCACTCCTTCCTCCTCTAAATCTCCTTTCCCTCCTGTAGTTATGATACTGTCATCTCTCCTGTTAGACATCTGAGAGGGTAACAAAATGACCCCCCTTCTACTGTGTATACTTGTCTTCTACAGTGAATGGTCATTTTTTGCACAGTGCACACTTTTTTTGCCCTGTCCTGAGGGGCCATATGTTCAGACCGTACCCTTCTGGTGTCATTGAAAGCATGTGGCCTTGGGTATTCATGTCAGTTATCAGGGAGGCTCTGGACCCTACAAAGGGATGCCCCAGGGAGGACTGAAACAGGGTAGGAGAAAACTCCTTCCTCTTCTTGGGCCTTACTCTCTTGGGCATGGGCTTTGAAGAGTCTCATTATGCTTGAGGGCACTGCTAGGCTGAGCAAAGATAGCCTGTGTCGCCTGGGAGATATGTGTGTCAGATCCATATCTGAGACTTCCAAGCAGCTTGACATTTGAGAAAGAAAGGGAAGATGGCTGAATTATTAAGCCACTATGTCTGCCCAGGCTTCATTTGCCCTAGGGATTTCTGCCAGGAGTGTCCATGAGGTTCTGTGCTAATACAGGAGGAGTCACAGGCTTGGATGGCATCTGCGTGCCTTCCACCCTTGATGAGGGTGTTTGGCTTAATTTGCTCGTACCAGACCATCTTTGTCAATTTGATGTCATCCTCACCACTTTCTCCATAGTCTGCACTGCAGGGAGGTCTGGAGCTCCAGTTCCCAGCATCACATTTCTGTATTGGGTTAGAGACTGCCAATTAAAGGTGCTCACAGGACATTTGGAAGGCAGAAAAGTTAGTGTCTCTGTTGGCAGCTGTCAGCAGACGCTTTGGATGTATGATAGACATATGATTTACTCTGGCTTCCGGCCCCCTCCTGAGAATCAACTGCTTTGGTGCTGCAGACAGCTGGGACTGTTGTCAGCAGTTTTGCTAGAACCTACACATTCCTGATTTCATGAACCAGCCACAGTTTCTATACCGTTTCTCCAACTCTTCAAATCATTGCATAAGCTTCTAACTCTTTTCTCCTTGGAATACAGAAGGGCTTCTCCTTTAGCAAGAGAGTCCTAACTGATAGAACATTGCTGTACACCCACCCTCCTTGTGATGGTGGTCACAGTGTTGGCTGGGGGCAACTCCCACTCCTCTTATTTGTGTATATTAGTACTAGCATAAGTATGGATCAGTCAGTTCAGTCGCTCAGTTATGTCCGAATCCTTGCGACCTCATGAATCACAGCACGCCAGGCCTCCCTGTCCATCACCAACTCCCGGAGTTCACTCAAATTCATGTCCATTAAGTCGGTGATGCCATCCAGCCATCTCATCCTCTGTAGTTCCCTTCTCCTCCTGCCCTCAATCCCTCCCAGCATCAGAGCCTTTTCCAATGAGTCAACTCTTCGCATGAGGCAGCCAAAGTATTGGAGTTTCAGCTTCAGCATCAGTCCTTCCAATGAACACCCAGTACTGATCTCCTTTAGAATGGAGTGGTTAGATCTCCTTGCAGTCCAAGGGACTCTCAAGAGTCTTCTCCAACACCATAGTTCAAAACCAGCAATTCTTCAGTGCTCAGCTTTCTTCACAGTCCAACTATCACATCTATACATGACCACTGGAAAAACCATAGCCTTGACTAGATGGACCTTTGTTGGCAAAGTAATGTCTCTGCTTTTGAATATGCTATCTAGGTTGGTCATAACTTTCCTTCCAAGAAGTAAGCGTCTTTTAATTTCATGGCTGCAATCACCATCTGCAGTGATTTTGGAGCCCCAAAAAACAAAGTCTGACACTGTTTCCACTGTTTCCCCATCTATTTCCCATGAAGTGATGGGACCAGATGCCATGATCTTCGTTTTCTGAATGTTGAGCTTTAAGCCAACTTTTTCACTCTCCTCTTTCACTTTCATCAAGAGGCTTTTTAGTTCCTCTTCACTTTCTGCCATAAGGGTAGTGTCATCTGCATATCTGAGGTTATTGATATTTCTCCCGACAATCTTGATTCCAGCTTGTGTTTCTTCCAGCCCAGCGTTTCTCATGATGTACTCTGCATGTAAGTTAAATGAGCAGGGTGACAATATACAGCCTTGACATACTCCTTTTCCTATTTGGAACCAGTCTGTTGTTCCATGTCCAGTTCTAACTGTTGCTTCCTGACCTGCATATAGGTTTCTCAAGAGGCAGGTCAGGTGGTCTGGTATTCCCATCTCTTGAAGAATTTTCCACAGTTTCTTGTGATGCACAAAGGCTTTGGCATAATCCATAAAGCAGAAATAGATGTTTTTCTGGAACTCTCTTGCTTTTTTGATGATCCAGTTGGCAATTTGATCTCTGGTTCCTCTGCCTTTTCTAAAACCAGCTGGAACATCTGGAAGTTCTCAGTTCACATGTTGCTGAAGCCTGGCTTGGAGAACTTTGAGCATTACTTTACTAGCATGTGAGATGAGTGCAATTGTGCAGTAGTTTGAGCATTCTTTGGCATTGCCTTTCTTTGGGACTGGAATGAAAACTGACCTTTTCCAGTCCTGTGGCCACTGCTGAGTTTTCCAAATTTGCTGGCATATTGAGTGCAGCACTTTCACAGCATCATCTTTCAGGATTTGGAATAGCTCAACTGGAATTCCATCACCTCCACTAGCTTTGTTCATAGTGATGCTTTCTAAGGCCCACTTGACTTCACATTTCAGGATGTCTGGCTCTAGGTCAGTGATCACACCATCGTGATTATCTGGGTCATGAAGATCTTTTTTGTACCATTCTTCTGTGTATTCTTGCCATCTCTTCTTAATATCTTCTGCTTCTGTTAGGTCCATACCATTTCTGTCCTTTATTGAGCCCATCTTTGCATGAAATAGTCCCTTGGTATCTCTAATTTTCTTGACGAGATCTCTAGTCTTTCCCATTCTGTTGTTTTCCTCTATTCCTTGCATTGATTGCTGAAGAAGGCTTTCTTATCTCTTCTTGCTCTTCTTTGGAACTCTGCATTCAGATGATTATATCTTTCCTTTTCTCCTTTGCTTTTTGCTTCTCTTCTTTTCACAACTATTTGTAAGGCCTCCTCAGACAGCCATTTTGCTTTTTTGCATTTCTTTTCCATGGGGGTGGTCTTGATCCCTGTCTCCTGTACAACTTCATGAACCTCCGTCCTTAGTTCATCAGGCACTCTATCTATCAGATCTAGGCCCTTAAATCTATTTCTCACTTCCACTGTATAATCATAAGGGATTTGATTTAGGTCATATCTGAATGGTCTAGTGGTTTTCCCCACTTTCTTCAATTTAAGTCTGAATTTGGCAATAAGGAGTTCATGATCTGAGCCACAGTCAGCTCCTGGTCTTGTTTTTGCTGACTGTATAGAGCTTCTCCATCTTTGGCTGCAAAGAATATAATCAATCTGATTTCAGTGTTGACCATTTGGTGATGTCCACGTGTAGAGTCGTCTCTTGTGTTGTTGGAAGAGGGTGTTTGCTATGACCAGTGCGTTCTTTTGGCAAAACTCTATTAGCCTTTGCCCTGCTTCATTTCCTACTACAAGGCCAAATTTGCCTGTTACTCCAGGTGTTTCTTGACTTCCTACTTTTGCATTCCAGTCCCCTATAATGAAAAGGACATCTTTTTTGGGTGTTAGTTCTAAAAGGTCTTGTAGGTCTTCATAGAACCGTTCAACTTCAGCTTCTTCAGCATTACTGGTTGGGGCATAGGCTTGCATCACCGTGATATTGAATGGTTTGCCTTGGAAATGAACAGAGATCATTCTGTTGTTTTTGAGATTGCATCCAAGTACTGCATTTCGGGCTCTTTTGTTGACCATGACAGCTTCTCCATTTCTTCTAAGGGATTTCTGCCCGCAGTAGTAGATATAATGGATAAGTATGGATAATTCCTTCAGCACTGTGACCAGAGGTCCTTGCTGTATGCACTACAATAGCCACTCCTGAGGGAACAGGACAAATAGGGTCAGTTCTTATCGCCTCTTATCTTGTACCCTTTCATTTGCTGGAACTCTGAGATTGCACTGCTTCACTTAAGATGAGTTGGTTGGCCAATAAACAATATAAATAGCATTCCTGTTTGGGGAGAATGAGTGGAAGGTGATAGGCTTAGGCAATAAAAGTGCAGAGTGAGTTAGGTAGTATGGAATAATCATCACTACCCCTTAATTGGTTATCTGGGTTCCTGTCCTTACTCTGACACTTCTGGTTCTAAATTTCCACCAGCTGGCTTGGTGTCTGACCCATGATAGGACAGACCGGTGTTTATGATAAGTAAAAGAAAAAAAAAATTAGGGGAGGGTGGTGGGAGGGGGGTTCAGGATGGCGGACACATGTACACCCATGGCTGATTCATGTCAATGTATGGCAAAAACCACTAAAATATTGTAAAGTAATTAGCCTCCAATTAAAATAAATAAATTGTTTTTTTTTTAAAGAAGAAAAATTAAAAGATAATAGAAGGAAAAATATTAGAGAAAGAAGATTTAGAGTGGTCTCTAAGGTGCCTGGAAACATGTCTCTGGGGAGTTGAGGAGGGTAGCATCTTGGGGGGTCTGTTATTCCTCTAGACACAAGGGTTTTCTACCTGGGGTCATATTTGTGCTTCCTGAAGAGCTCATTGTAAGGGCCAGGTAAGAGCAGTGCAACAGTGCCTGGTCCTGTTAGTCATTAATGTTTTTTATGTGACATGACAACTACCTGCATTTAAATCCCTAAGCGTTTCTTTAAGCATTTATACTTTTCCCTAGTGTCAGCAAGCACATCCGCCGTCATAAAACCCTGATGCGGAAGAAATCTTGGAGTTCATCTTTCAAATCTCTAAATTTTAAAGATACCAAGCTCAGGAGAGTAAAGGTCTTTGCCCACATTTCCTAGAATTAGGAGCAGAGAGAGGAACTTGATCCAGCTTTCTGACTTACAGTTAGTTTATTTTTTTCCCCCCAGGCTAGCCCCTGACTGTGTCAAAGGAAAAAGTTCCTCGACAAAGTTAAATGGACAAAGAAGATTTTGTTCAAGGTTATTGCAACAGAGCAATGCAGGAGACCCCAGTCTGATCCGCTGGAGAAGGGATAGGCTACCCACTCCAGTATTCTTATGCTTCCCTTATGGCTCAGCGAGTAAAGAATCTGCCTGCAATGCGGGAGACCTGGGTTTGATCTCTGGGTTGGGAAGATCCCCTGGAGAAGGGAACAGCTAGGCTACCCACTCCAGTATTCTGGCCTGGAGAATTCCATGGACTGTATAGTCCATGGGGTCCCAAACAGTTGGACATGACTGAGCGATTTTCACTTTCATTGCAACAGAGGCTGGAGTCCACAGCTCAGTCTGGAGGGCAGGAGAGTTCTTAAGAGCTGGGGTGGGAGTGTTCTAGGCCATCTGGGTTTGTTAACTGGCCTTACCCAAAAGGAAAATAAGCTTCATTGCCTCTTCATGACAGCAGGTAGTTTTACAACTTGGAGCAAGGCACCCATCAAAATTAGGCTCCCACAGAAACTGGGAAATAGGGGTGCTGTCTCCCTTGATGTTTATATTTTAAAGGAATGGCTCCCTGGTCCTAGAGAAAGATATCCCTGGGTTGTAAAACTGGCAAGATGCTTTCAAAAAAATTTACATTTCAAAGGGGCAGAGAATTTACAATTTTTTGAAAAGGAAACAATCTAAGAAAAGGGAGATGAGGGCTTGGAGTCAGGAAGAAGACTGCCTAAACTCCAGTCAAGCTGAGGGTAATGTCGAGGCTCTTTTGCTCAGATACCGCAATATCCACTGCTTACACTCACTCCAAGGATATCTGTTTTCTATGCCTTTCAACTCAGCTATAAATTGGCATTTAAAAAATTTTTTTATTTTTATTTATTTATTTATTTGGCCATGCCGAGTCTCAGTTGCAGCATGCAAACACTTAGTTACAGCATGTGGGGTCAAGTTCCCTGATCAGGGATGGAACTTGGGCCCCCTGCTTTGGGAGAGTGGGGTCTTAGCAACTGGACCACCAGGGAAGTCCCTAAATTGGCATATTTTGCCAACTTTCCATCGGTTCATCTCAGGCCATCATGGAAAAACAACCATGATGTGGCATGGACCATCCATATCCTTACCAATGTCACCTCTGGTGTGAGTTTCCCTCCCACTTTCCTTCCCCTCTCACTTCCCCACTCGTCTTTTCTCTTCTAAAATTATCAGATCAGATCAGATCAGTCGCTCAGTCATGTCCAACTCTTTTTGACCCCATGAATCGCAGCACGCCAGACCTCCCTGTCCATCACCAACTCCTGGAGTTCACTCAGACTCACGTCCATCGAGTCAGTGATGCCATCCAGCCATCTCATCCTCTGTTGTCCCCTTCTCCTCCTGCCCCCAATCCCTCCCAGCATCAGAGTCCTTTCCAATGAGTCAACTATTTGCATCAGGTGGCCAAAGTACTGGAGTTTCAGCTTTAGCATCATTCCTTCCAAAGAAATCCCAGGGCTGATCTCCTTCAGAATCGACTGGTGGGATGTCCTTGCAGTCCAAGGGACCCTTAAGAATCTTCTCCAACACCGCAGTTCAAAAGCATCAATTCTTCGGTGCTCAGCCTTCTTTACAGTCCAACTCTCACATCCATACATGACCGCAGGAAAAACCATAGCCTTGACTAGACGAACCTTTGTTGGCAAAGTAATGTCTCTGCTTTTGAATATGCTGTCTAGGTTGGTCTAAAATTATAGTCACAGAAATTACATCAATAGTAGACAGAAGAAACGTATCCTTCTATCATAAAGAAAATGTATATGTCTACTACCAAGAAACATCAACTTAAGTACTAAAGCCTTAAAACAAATGGACAACTGGTCATAATCCTGTTTGCTCTTACTGCAAAAGCAGATGACTTTCTAAGTTTTCAGGAAATAATTGCTGTCATCCCAGATTTAAGGAGCAGGATTAAAGGTAAGTCCATTACCAGCATCAGTAACTTGACATGTGTAATTGAACACATACCATCAAAACCACAATAGCAAGTCACACACCCCAGTCTAAGGGCAGATGAACAAAGACTTTCAACGAAATGTTTGAAACTGTCTCTACTGCGAATTATCAGAAGACAAAATTTTATGTTAGTATGTTCATTAGGTGAAGCAATCAAAATGTGGGAGAACAATGCTTTCGGATACATTAAAATTAGAGTCACTGCAACCAATCCTGTGCCGTATAGTGACCATTAAAATTTAAGTCATAAAAAAACTTCTTGGGTCTTCCCTGGTGGTCCAGTGGTTAAAAATCTGCCTTCCAATACAGAGGACGCAGGTTTGATCCCTTGGCACAGGAAAAAAAAAAAAAAAAAAACCCAAATCTTGGTACTTAAAAGTTGTAATTACAGTCGTCACTGTTTACAGCCCCTTTATAATTAACACACTTTGAGTCAGTTTTGTAGGCAAGAGCCAAGCCTTTCCTGGTGAGGAGAATATTTTTTTGGTTCCCCAAAAGTTCCCATCCCCACCAAGGGGATTCTGCACTGAGGTGGACTGTGGTACCCCCACGGCAGCCTGCTCTGCTCCTGAACTCCTTTCTGGCCTTCCACCTGCCCCACCAGAGACAGAGGGTCTGGGTGTGCATGGCTGGTTGTTCCCTGTCCTCTCAGGGAGCTATCAGTTCATGGTGTTATATGCGTATTACAAAACCAGCTTAAATCCCTGTGCAAATGTCTTATTCATTTTTGTTCTTTATTCCATTCAAGTGGTTAATTTTATTTTTTCCTGATATCCCTGAAGATTCTTTCACTGAGGCCTAGCACATAATAGATCCTAGATAAATACTGATTGAATGAATGACTGAATGGCATTATTTGTTATAATTCCAGTTACTTCACATTTCTAGGCCTACACAGCTAAGAATCTGTGGATTAGTCATTAAACAAGTGTTTGTTTAATGGGTAAGTACTTACACATTACTACGTGTGTAAGTATAAGAAGGAAAGAAGGCATACTGCATCATTTCTTTTAGATGTTTTCGCAACAGCAGTGTTTTTAAATCTTTATCTTCCTACTCTTTCTTCCTTACCTCAACCCACGGAAAGTACATTTTCCATCACAACCCTCTACACACACATGCGAACACACAAAAAAATTTTCACAAATTTCACCCACACCCAGCTTCAGTGTACTCTGATATTTTCTATTTCATTTCTTAAAAAATAAATATGAATTGAGACACTTGTATCAGTTTTATGACCCATTACTAATTGAGCCCTACAATTTGAAAAACATTTCTCTTAAAGCTACTTTAAAAATAATAACGAAAAGGTGCTTAATATATTTTATATGAAAGCCATTCTTAGGAATATCTAAAATTTTGGAAGTGTTAAATTCCAGAAGAGTAGAATGATATTGGAGTGGGTGAATAAAAGGGAGATTGGATCCATAACTCTTAGGGTTTCAGGGCTCCATACTTAAAGGTTTAAATTTGGGAAAGGGAAGAAAAATGGGAGCGGAAGATAAATAGCATAGATAGGAAAAGGACTGAAATACTAATACTTTCACCAGACAAACTTTGCTGAAAACAGTTGGCTACACTCCTGAGTCAGGGGACCTATAAATGTTTAATTCCCAGATGGTATCATCAGCACACTGCGAAACAATATGTTCTTTTAAAATTAATTCCATTCATTTATTTTTAATGACAAAGTAATACATAAATACCTTGTCATAAAAATTAAAAATTATATAGAAAAAAGTTATTGACACTGTTTCTTCTTTCTAGTCTCAGAGACTTTTCAAGAACTGTTTTCAATTTGAATATACTTCCAGATCTTTCTAGTGCATTTATGTTGGGCTAGAAAGGCAAATGTACATGAACATACAGGAATATATAAAAAAGCATAACTGGTTTATATGAATGCTTTGTTCTGTAGCTTGTTTTTTACGTAACAATACATCCTAGAAGTTTTTCTACACTAGAGCATAGAGATATAGCTCATTCTTTTAAATGTAATTATTGGCAGGTTTGGGTTTAGGTACAGTCCATAGGGTCTCAAAGGTGAACACAATTTAGTGACTGAACAGCAAGATACCATTTAAAAATTTTGTTTTTGATTGTTCCCTCTGTGTTTTGCTCCTGTTTTCCCTTTATTATTGTGACATTGTGATATAATAAGAAATATATAGTTGGTCATCTTCCCCAGTTCCTGGCACAGAGCTCCTAAAACTCTTCGAATCTCCATCATGATAAATCTGTTTTTATGCTAATGAGGTGATTCTGGGAGCCTGGGGATGATTGCTAGGGGAACAATCACAGAACTAGAGGGTTAAAACTTTCAACTCCATCTGATGCAGGTGGCGCTAGTGGTAAAGAGCCCGCCTGCCAATGCAAGAGACGTAAGAGACGCAAGTTCGATCCCTGGGTGGGGAGATCTCCTGGAGGAGGACATAGCAATCCACTCCAGTATTCTTGCCTAGAGAATCCCAGGGACAGAAGATTCTGGCTGGCTACAGTCCATAGGGTTGCAAAGAGTCAGACATGACTGAAGCGACTTAGCATGCAGCACAACTTAGTCACCGATGTCCAATGATTTAATCACTCATGCCTACACCACGTGATTTCCATTAAAAACTCTAAGGGGTTCAGAGAGTCCTTCCAGGTCAGTGACCACGTGGAGTCACTGGAAGGGTGGTGTGCTCCAAGAGGGCTCAGAAGCTCCACATTCCTCCCACACACCTTGCCCTGTGCTTCTCTTCCTTTTGACTATTCCTGAATTGTATCCTTTGAGAATAAAGTAATAGTAAGTAAGGGCTTCTCTGAATTCTGTGAGTTATTGCAGAAAGTTATTGAAACTGAAGAGGGAGTAGTAGGAACCCCTGATTTATAGCTGGCTGGTCAGAAGTAAGGGAAGCCCAGACTTGCCATGGGCAACTGAAGTGGGAGGCAGTTTGGGACTGAGCCTTAACCTGTGGGTCTGCACTTACTTGAGGTAGTTTAGTGTAAAAGTAAATTAAATTATAGAATACTCATTTGGTAGACATAGAGAACTGGAAAATTACTTTGTGTTGAAAATGTACACATTTTATATCAGTGTTCTGTGTGTAGAAGAAACTAGTTTTCTCACATCTGCCTTCTTTTGAGTTATTTGAATATTTTTTAAATATTCCATTTCAATGTATATATTGTGATTTTCATTACATCTCCTTTTACAGTTTTTTAAGTGGTTGCTCTGGGGATTATAAAATGTACCACTTTTTACTTTCTACTTAGAATCATTCTTTTACCACCTTAATTGGGATGTAGAAAAGTTACCACAGTATATAGCACCACTTATCCTCCCTTCTTTTTGCTATAGCTATCTTATATATTATTTGTACATACTTTAAAATCCTATCAGATAATACATATGCTTTATACATTATGTATGACTATAATTTATGCTTTTGACCATCAAACATATTTTGAGGAACTTAGTGGAAAATTCTGAAAGAGATGGGAATACCAGACCATCTGACCTGCCTCTGAGAAACCTGTATGCAGGTCAGGAAGCAACAGTTAGAACTGGACGTGGAACAACAGACTGGTTCCAAATAGGAAAAGGAGTACGTCAAGGCTGTGTATTGTCACCCTGCTTATATGCAGAGAACTCATGAGAAACGCTGGGCTGGAAGAAGCACAAGCTGGAATCAAGATTGTCGGGAGAAATATCAATAACCTCAGATATGCAGATGACACCACCCTTATGGCAGAAAGTGAAGAGGAACTCAAAAGCCTCTTGATGAAAGTGAAAGAGGAGAGTGAAAAAGTTGGCTTAAAGCTCAACATTCCGAAAACAAAGATCATGGCATCTGGTCCCATCACTTCATGGGAAATAGATGGGGAAACAGTGTCAGACTTTATTTTTTTGAGCTCCAAAATCACTGCAGATGGTGATTGCAGCCATGAAATTAAAAGATGCTTACTCCTTGGAAGGAAAGTTATGACCAACCTAGATAGCATATTCAAAAGCAGAGACATTACTTTGCCAACAAAGGTCCATCTAGTCAAGGCTATGGTTTTTCCAGTAGTCTTGTATAGATGTGAGAGTTGGACTGTGAAGAAAGCTGAACACTGAAGAATTGCTGGTTTTGAACTGTGGTGTTGGAGAAGACTCTTGAGGGTCCCTTAGACTGCAAGGAGATCCAACCAGTCCATTCTAAAGGAGATCAGTCCTGGGTGTTCTTTGGAAAGACTGATGCTAAAGCTGAAACTCCAATACTTTGGCCACCTCATGTGAAGAGTTGACTCCTTGGAAAAGACTCTGATGCTGGGAGGGATTGGGGGCAGGAGGAGAAGGGGACGACAGAGGATGAGATGGCTGGATGGCATCACTGACTCGATGGACGTGAGTCTGAGTGAACTCCAGGAGTTGGTGATGGACAGGGAGGCCTGGCGTGTTGCGATTCATGGGGTTGCAAAGAGTCGGACACGACTGAGTGACTGAACTGAACTGAAGCGAAGAACACTCTGTTACATTTACTCAGTATTTATCATTTCTGTTCCCTCACTTCATTCCTAGTGTTCCAAGATTCCTTCTTGTATCACTTCTCTTCTCTCGGAAGCACTTCCTTCAGAGAAGGTCTCTAAAGGGACTCTCTCAGAGCAGATGTCCTGGTTGTGAATTCTCTTGGTTTTCCTTCATCTGAAAATGTCTTCATTTCATCTTCATTCTTGAAGGATATTTTTCACTAAAAATAGAATTCTCAGTTGACCATCATCACCATTCAGCAGCTTTTTTTAAGTTCACTTATTGATTTTTTAGTTCTAGAATTTCCATTTGGTTAATTTGTTTATTAGACCTGTTGCATGTGTGTGTGTGTTAGTCGCTCAGTCATGTCCAACTCTTTTCGACCCTATGGTAGCCCGCCAGATTCCTCTGTCCATGGAATTCTCCAGGCAAGAATACTGGAGCGGGTTGCCATTCCCTTCTCTAGGGGATCTTCCTGACCCAGGGATAGAACCTTCATCTCATGTCTCCTGCAGTGGCAGGCAGGTTCTTTATCACTAGCTACCCGGGAAGCCCATACATTCATCTATTGGTGGACAAATGTTTCCAACTTTTCTTTATTACAAAAAATATTGTCATGAACATGTTTTTTCATACATATGTGTGAAGATTTGTTTAGCACGTGCAGCTCTAAATGGAACTGAAGGGTCACAAGACATTCTACACCCAGTTATGCACCCCTTCCTGGACTCGATCAGTCTCACTGTGTCCAGGCTTAGGCCTTTGCTCATGGGGAATGCTTCTTCTCACCTCATCCCACACCAGACTGCGTGGGTACCCATCAGCTGCATGGAGGGTATCTGCCAGCACATGAGGGCTACAGAATGGTGGCTTCTCCAGCGGTTGGTGGATAGCTGCTGCTGCTAAGTCGCTTCAGTCGTGTCCGACTATGTGCAACCCCATAGACAGCAGCCCACCAGGCTCCTCTGTCCATGGGATTCTCCAGGCAAGAACACTGAAGTGGGTTGCCATTTCCTCCTCCAATGCATGAAAGTGAAAAGTCAAAGTGAAGTCGATCAGTCATGTCCGACTCTTATCGACCCCATGAACTGCAGCCTACCAGGCTCCTCCGTCCATGGGATTTTCCAGGCAAGAGTACTGGAGTGGGGTGCCATTGCCTTCTCCATGGTGGATAGCAAGCTTAGGCATTAGCATTATACCTCGTCCACCCTATCTGATGAATAGGGTGCAACTTATCCTGCACCAGGGTCCTCAGCTCTGCCTGTGCTCAATTCTGTAGCCAGAAGATTCTCCAGGTTGAACCTCACTTCCAGCTCCTCATTTCTGCCTTCTGATGCTCTGCTTGTGCCAAGAAACCATTTGGGTTTTGGCCAAACATGACACTGGCCTCGCTCACCACTTTTGGACCCAGATAAAGGACTGTCCTGCTCCTCCACTGCCCTGAGGAATCAAGAGACAGATTGCTAGATGTTCATGTGGGGAAATTAATGCCCTGTGGAGCAATCTTTAACCAATGAGAGAAATAGAAATAGATTGTGAGCCACATGTGACTTATAAGATTGTGATCTAAACTTATTTCATTCCAAAAGGTGAGTCAGTTTTCCAAGCCATTTTCTGAACAGTTTATCCTTTCCTTGGTGAGTTTTGATGCCTTCTCTACTCTTCACCCATGTGTGCATGGATCTATGTATGGGTTCTCAATTCTATCCCACTGATTTATTTATCTTCTCCTGTGATGATACTACAGTATTTTATTTCATTTTGTAGTATCATTGATTCAAAATGTTTCAGGTATACAATAAAGTAATTCAGTCACACACACACACACATATTCTTCTGATTATTTTTCATTATAGGTTATTGTGTGTGTGTCCTCAGCCACTCAGTCATGTCTGGTTCTTTGCGACCTCATGGACTGTGGCCTGCCAGGCTTCTCTGTCCTTGGGATTTCCCAGGCAAGAATACTGGAGTGGGTAGCCATTTCCCACTCCAGGAGATCTTCCCGACCCAGGGATGGAACCCACTTCTCCTATACCTCCTTCATTGGCAGGCAGATTCTTTACCATTGTGCCACCTGGGAAACCCACATAGGTTATTACAAGATATTGAATATAGTTCCCTGTCCTATACAGTGGGTCCTCATTATTTATTTTATATATAGTAATGTATCTCTGTTAATCTCAATTTCCTAATTTATCTTCCCTGCCTTCCCCAGATACTACACTGTTTTAAACTCTAGAGTCTTCATTATGTCTTGTCTAATGGACCTTCCTCACATACACACATGCCTGTGTTCTCTTTTAAAACTGTCTAAATTATTAGTGCACCTTTACTCTCCCTCTGGCCTTCCAGAACAGTTTAGTCAAGTTCCCTGAAAATGCTGCCAGGAGTTCATTTGAGATTCCATTGAATTCATAGATTAATTTGAGGAATAACTGACATCCTTATAATTTAAAGTTTCTCATCCAGAAACATAACATCTGTTTATATTCACCTTTTGTTCTATGTCTTTCAATCAAGTTTAAATTTGTCCTATAAACATTTTTGTGCATGTTTTGTTAAATTTATTTCTAAATATTTTTTATGTATTGATGGATACTGTCTACTTGATTTCAGTTTCCTAAAAATATTTTAGTATCTCTGCTTATGTTTTTAGACTTGCCTTTATGGTGATTGCAGCCATGAAATTAAAAGACGCTTACTCCTTGGAAGGAAAGTCATGAACAACCTAGACAGCATATTAAAAAGCAGAGACATTACTTTGCCAACAAAGGTCCATCTAGTCAAGGTTATGGTTTTTCCAGTGGTCATGCATGGATGTGACAGTTGGAGTATAAAGAAAGCTGAACGCCCAAGAATTGCTGGTTTTGAACTGTGGTGTTGGAGAAGACTCTTGAGAGTCCCTTGGACTGCAAGGAGATCCAACCAGTCCATCCTAAAGGAGATCAGTCCTGGGTGTTCATTGGAAGGACTGATGTTGAAGCTGAAACTCCAATACTTTGGCCACCTGATGCGAAGAGCTGACTCATTGGGAAAGATCCTGATGCTGGGAAAGATTGAGGGCAGGAGGAGAAGGGGACGACAGAGGATGAGATGGTAGGATGGCATCACCGACTCGATGGACATGGGTTTGAGTAGACTCTGGGAGTTGGTGATGGACAGGGAGGCCTGGTGTGCTGCAGTTCATGGGGTCGCAAAGAGTCGGACACGACTGAGTGAGTGAACTGAATTTACCTCTTTATGGGCTTCCCTTGAGGCTCAACTTGTAAAGAATCCACCTGCAATGCAGGAGACCTAAGTTTGATCCCTGGGTTGGGAAGGTCCCCTAGAGAAGGAAAAGGCTAGCCACTCCAGTATTCTGGCCTAGACAATTCCATGGAATATAAAATCCATGGGGTCACAAATAGTCGGACACAACTGAGCGACTTTCATTTTACCTCCTTATAATTCTATTTTTATTTTGTATATGTAGCAGAGTGTTAAAACTGAAATTTTGATCAAGACACCTAGATGCTCTAGATTGAGAAATTCTAAAGCCAGGTGATCATTTGCAAATATTCAAAGAAAATGCAAACGTGTTCTATGACTTTTAAGTCTCTCACCCATTTTAAGGACACAAAAGAGGAATCAGAGTACAGAGAAAGACATACTGCACTTCTGAGGAGATTTGTGAAGAGATTTCTTTGCTATTAATACCCACCCCCACCTTAAACCTTGGGAAGAGGAAGGAGATACTTTACCTCAATTTTCCTTAAACAATTACTGTTTGCCCCGAAACCCTAGATTTCCAAAATTCCCATCCAACCCCCCATTTAAAGGGCTTTGTTTTCAATTTGCAGATAGGTTGTGCAGTGGACATCACAGCATCGCAGCTTAACTCCCAAAGCTCCTGTGGGGTCCATTAGCAACGCCGATGTTACATGATGGTCCTTTTTAGCGTGAGTCACAGTCTCCTCACTACCCCATCAAAATAGTCATGTGCCTAGAATATCAGGTTCTTCTTGTGAGGGGCTGAAAAGCGAGTCACTGACTTGATTTACATCCAAATGTGCTTCTGCTCAGATCATTTCAACACTGATTCACTGTACTCAACCAGATAGGCTAGAAATTAGAATGTTTATGATCCTGTTCAGGCAGGAATTAAAAAATGTAGAGTGTTTGTCTTCCTTGCAGTTTTTGACAAACAAGTTCTCTCAAGTAGTTAGATTAGGAATTTGTGATGACTTAATCACTGGGGGAGGGGAGAAGGGCTATTGCCTAAAGGGAATGCTTTAGGGAGACCTCTGAGAAACAAGAGACTACAGACAAAGAGTTCTTTCTTTGCTTCTAACAGCCTTTCCCCTGGGGGCTCCCCATCAGGCTGAGAAGCTTGGGACAAGTTTCAGGTTTCAGCCTGTTGGAGGCAGGATTCGTGGACACTTATTCTGGAAATGCATTAGTGCCTGTAGCCAAAGAATCAGCACTAATGGAATGATTCTCGCCTTCACCAAGATTCTGGATGAGTGAAAGAAGATGTCAGAAAGAAAAAGAAGGAAAAAACCAGACAAGCTTAGCTAATGAATCAAAAGATTTCAATAAAGAACACTTCACTTAAAGTGCAGTCATTTGACTCTTGTTTGTTTAGAAAATGATGGCTCACCCAAGAATCCATTAGAAACAATCAGATTGGTCTGTATTCCTTTGTGTTTTGTTGAGTGTGGACAGGATAGGGAAACTGAGGCACCATTGGGTGGGAGGAGGCATAGAAAGATGAGTGAAAGCACAAACTCGCAGAAGTAATGCACACCTCTTAGGAAAGATAAATGTCTGGCTTGAAGGTGCGTAGTTTCTCACTTTGATTCATAGGTTGTCACATTTTCAGATACATTTTTGTGTCACATAACTAAAGGAACACAAAAAGATTCATGGAAGCTTAAGGAAAAAGCAAGAAAAGGTGTCTTTCTTGTTTCAGTACTAGGTTTTTGCTGTAAAGAATTTTTGTTCCTGTGAACTCTGAAGAAAACCAGTTAGAAGCTAATTGTATCAGAAATTCATCATTGAGAGTCATGAGCCCGAATGTCAGAGGGACTTTGCTCCTTGGGACAAGAGAGACAGAAAAAAAGAAGACAAAACCAGGACATTCGCTTATTGATAAAGTACCTTTTAAAAATTTATGCACATTTCTTCAAAGTTATTCATTGCACACCATGTTAAACCTGTCCGGTAACAGTTATCAGAGTGTTAACACCACCATCTGGTCCAGTTCTTGGGTTTCATTCCAATGAGCCAGTCTCCTGTCATCCAGAAACTGCAGCCTCTTTCAGGGCACAATTCTGTGCATCCAGAGGTCAGATTTATTCCAGGAGCTAATAACAGTAGGTGAAAAACCAAGAACTGCATGTGTTATGACTTTCCAGAGAAACAGAACCTCTATCTCTAATCTACTTATCTATCTACCTACCTATTGAGAGGAGAGGAGAGATTTTAAGGAATCGGCTCAAGTGATTGTGGCATTGTGCAGGTTGGTAAGTTTTAAATCTGTGCTGAAGATCCAGGGAAGAACTGTGTTACAGCTCAAGTTCCAAGACAGTCTGGAGGCAGAATTCCCTCCTCCTTGGGGTCCCTCAGGCTATTTTCTCTTAAGACCTTCAACTGATGGATGTGACCCATCCACACTATGAAGGATAATCTGTTTGACTCAAAGTCTGATTTAAATATTAATTTTGTGTAAAGAATACCTTCCCAGAAACATCCAGACTGGCGTTTGACCAAATATCTGAGTACTATGGCCCAGCCAAGTTGACACACAAAGTTAGTTGTCACAGTTTATTGGTTGTATTACTTAACCTCTTTTGATTGCAAAAGGACACTCTCACCCAATCTGGAACTTATCAGAGTCTCTCGGGCAGCGGTTCTCAACTGGAGGAGCAGGTCAAGAATGCCTGTGGAGCTTTATGAAAATGGGGATGCTCAGGCCCCTCCCTAGACTTCCTGAATCCCAGCCACGCCTTATTTCTTGAGGACACAAGTCCTGCTAGAGGAAGGCTACATCTGGACAGAAGCAGCATCTGGCTTCCTGTGTAGCTCAGTAGGTAAAGAATCTGCCTGCGATACAGGAGACCCTGGTTCAATCCTTGGGTTGGGAAGATCCCCCGGAAAAGGGAATGGCAACCCACTCCAGTATTCTTGCCTGGAGAATCCCATGGACAGAGAAGCCTGGTGGGTTATAGTCCACGGGGCTGCAAAGAGTCAGACACGACTTAGTGACTAAACCACCACCATAGGAGTCTAGGAGTCTAGCATCTGATTTGGGAACTGAGAGAGGTACATTTGTACCTTTAATCAGGAACATTTAGTGCAAATGTTAAACTGTAGGGATGAGGAAGGGGAGGAAAGGAAGTGGGTGAGGGGTGCTATCAAGCATTAATAATTCCAAAGAAAGAAATACCTTGATAAGAAGAAAATCAACATAAGAATTGAAGATGATGGTAGAAATGTAATAAATTATGCACAGGAGCCATTTCTGGGTGGGTCTTTTACTATGTATGCCCATATTCCTTCTTTTTTGGCAACTCTCAACTGGAGGAGCAGGTCAAGAATGCTGATGGAGCTTTATGAAAATGGGGATGCTCAGGCCCATCCAGACAATACAAAATAGCTAAACATGTATGATGTGAATGTTGCAGACTGCAGATATTATAGGGTGTGGATGGTTTACAGGACCAAGGGTGACCATACATCAATGAATCAGTAAAAGGTTACATGATTTTTGCAGACTTATGTAACTTTCAGAGGGCTTCCTTGGTGGCTCAGATGGTAAAGAATCTGCCAGCAATGCAGGAGACCCAGGTTGGATCCCTGAGTGGGGAAGATCCCCTGGAGAAGGGAATGGCAACCCACTTCAGTATGCTTGCCTGGAGAAATCCATGGACAGAAGAACCTGGCGGGCTACAGTCCATGGGGTTGGCGTGAGCTGGACACAACTGAGCAACTAACACATACAACACATAACTCTGAGAAGTTGGACAGCCTTAGCTCCCAAAATCATTCCAGCTACATGATGAATAAATAGGAGCTGATCAACTTTTATAAATGCCTAGATCTCTTTTTATGCCACAGAGGCCAAGAATACCATCTCAAATTCACAGTACAAATGTAACACTTCAAAAACACTTCACTGTAATCAATAGAGGGTGAGGAGAGAGAAAGGACCAGAGAGTTCATTGAAAGAGATACAAAGGTGCTGGAATTGCGAGGTCTCAAGATTGTGTGTAGATTGTCATTCACACCCCTAAGAAATGGTGTTGGGCTTTCATAAACCTGCCGCCTACAGTTTTTGATTAAGGACTTCCTTTGGGAGAGGGTAAGGCGGGATATAAACTCAGATCCTCTAGCTCTCAATGAGGATGGAGCGCAGTCCTTAAAAGAATGTCATAGGTGCTGACCATTGGAAATGAAAGCACAGTTAGCCCAAGGGCACACACAGAAAGCTTGAAAAGAAAACCAAGGGAAAGATGCTTTATTGAGCAAGACACCAATACTGTCCTTTATAGTCCACCCCTTTTGTCCTCCTATCCGCTCAAGTTTTCTTTTAAGCTCACTCTATCCCAACACATATTTCAAGGTAGCAGTTAGTCACCATTCATGTGGAACACTTGGAAGAGGAGAGTTAATTGGGCAATCTGTGTACTCATAACTGCAGTTAGTCCTGATGCCATAAGATATTCACCTACAACACTCTATATTCCCTTCATTCTTGGCTAGCATTTCGGCAGGCCTAGGTGGGTTGTCACACCTTTGTCAGGCATGGTTAATACTAATTGCCCATTTGCAGTTAAGTCTGGGCACAGGAGCACCAAGAGATGCCTCAATGGTTCCCTGAGTTCCAGACATACTTCTCTTTGCCCCTATAAAGTAGCAGTAAACTATATCCTCAAGATGGGCAGGATCAATTGTTCTTCTAAGTGTCCCAACTTCTTTCTTTGCCTGCTGACCTGTGTACATGAGGAGAACACAGTGATTAGGGAGCAGCCAGTTTTTGGTGGAAACAATACCTCTAGACTTGCAGAAATTAAAGTCATAGGGATAAGAAGTAAAAATTACCCAAGGGAGTTGCTGGGAGTGATGGTAAACTAGACTCCTCCCACTTTCTTCTTAGATGTATGTGTTCTATCTGTTAGGATCCAACGTCATCAGTTTAATGACCATTGATTTAAAATGTACATTGCATCCTCAAAGACAGCTCATTATCTCCATGCTGGCTCCTTAGCATGCCTTCAAAAAACACTTACCATGCTTTCTTAGATGAGCAGCTTCTGGGTGACATCACATATGGTAGATCCCATAGATCCTGTGGTCATGTGCCTCTTGTCACACCCTCTTTGACATAAAGTGGGTTTTTTGGCCTGGGATAACGTTATGTGGAACATGAGTTCTTGATTAACGGGGTTGGTGCAGGCATGGTGAGCAGGAAAGACATACCTCTTACCCAGAACACGTGTCAGTCACCACCACAATGCATTTTTTCCTTTTTTAAAAAAATTGAAATATAATTGATTTACAATATTGTGTTCATTTCTGCTGCACAGCAAAGTGATTCAGTTATATATATATTCTTATTTTCAGGATGAATTTTTGAGTGAAATGGTCCAATGTCATCAGTTTCCTTACCATCTGAATCGCAAGTTGGTTTTCTCAACAGAAGAAATAGAAGCTAGAAGACAATGAACAGATATCTTCAAAGAGCTGAAAGAAAATAATTCCCAGCCTGGCAAAAATATATGGCAGGAACAAAGGACTATAAAACAAGTCTCAAAAAGATAGAAATCGTATCAAGCGTATTTTTTTCTTCAGTTTAGTTATACTAGAACTCAACGAACAACCTAGAAACTAGAAATCCATATATGCTTGGAACTTAAGGCATACATTTCCACATAACTTGTGTTAAAGAATAAATCATAATGGTCATTTGAAAATATTTGGAATTGCATGGTAATAAAATAGTCCATATCAAAACTTGTGTAATGAAGCTTCTTAAAGGGAAATTTATTAGTTTTAAATGAATTATTCAAAAAGAACAGCTGAAAAATAAATGAACTAAGCATCCATTTTTAGAAATTATAAGAACAGCAAAATAAATTCAAAGGAAGTAGATGAAAGAAAAGAATAAATCAAAGGAATTAATGAGATAAAAAACAAGCATAATGAGAGGAACAAAAAAGCCAAAATCTGGTTCTCTGAAAAGGCTAATAATACTGATACATGACTGACAGAGGAGAGAGGATGCAAATAACCAACACTAGAAATGTAAAGAAACATCTCTATTGATGCTGCAAATAATAGAAAGATAATAGAAAAATACTATAAGTAATTTTGTGCCAATAGCATTAAAAATTTAGATGAAATGAAAAAAATCCTATAAAAAGTACAATTCACCAAAATTTATGTCAGAAGAAACAGAAAACTATGGATAACTCCATAACAATAAAAAAATTGAATCCCACAAAGAAAACTCCAGGCCCTTGAATTTTGCCAGACATTTACAGAAGAAATAATGCCAATCTTACACAGATTCTTCCAGAACATAGAGAACACTTTCCAATCCACTTCATAAGGCCAGCATAAACTTTCATTTCAAAATCTGACAGAAATATTACAAGAGTAGATTTCAGGCTAATCTCTCATGAACATAGATGTAAAAATCCTAAGTGAAATATCAGGAGACCAAATCCAGCAAGATATTAAAACTAATATGTTACAAGTAAATTAGATTTAACATTAAGAAATCATCAGTATAATTCACAATAAAGCATCATAAAGGACAAACACTCTATTATCTCAATACATGCAGGAAAAGGACAAAACCTTTATCTCAATATATACAGATGAAGTATACCTTGTAATCAAACACATAACATTTCTGCAGCAAAATACATGAGTATTCTTCTTGAGGAGGATAGACTATAATAGACTTCCATCTGTTCGTGTCAAGTTTTGCTGCCAAGTGGAAAAAACAACACTGTTTTTGGATTTCAGAGTAATAGATAAGGGATTATAGGCTTATATCAAAATAATAAAGAAAGATAGCAGATTGGGGATTCATAGAAATACACACTTAAGAAAAATAAAAGCATAATGCCAAGTTCTTGATTTACAACAAAAAATAAGGTTCTGTGATCAGCTTAGTATCTTGCTAGAGATAAAGCTCTAAGAGAGGTTACTTATAATCAAGGTTGTTTGGTAATCCTGGACTCAGATCTTAAGGGCTATGGTTGTTAAAGGTGATAACCAGATACAGCTTCTGTGATAATGACAGCACTGGGCCCACACTTCCTGAGGGCACCTTCTCCCGGAGATAAACTGCCAGCACACACTCCATTCTGATTCAGGAAACATGCTGATCTCAATATTAGCTCAAGTGAGAGACCAGGAGTATAAATAAAGCAACAGAAAGGATCCATCTTATTTTTGACATTTTAAAATGTTAATCTGGTCCTGTCTCTTGTCTACTAAAGGCAGAGTCATGTGCAGCAGCAGGGGTACCACATAAATCATTCTTAATTCAAAACTACTGCATTAATTGCAGTTTGGGGCACCTCGTTTTAAGACGATAAGCAACATTGACTTTCAGGTCTACATAGCTTGGCACTTTCCTTAAATTTTCCCGCTCTGAAGACTCTGAGTGGCTTCCCTGATGGTCTAGTGGTTAAGAATCTTCCTCGCAAGGCAGGGGATGCAGGTTCAATCCCTGGTTAGGGAAATAAGGTTACTAAGCCCCTGCTGCAACCCCTCACCTAAGACCTGATGCAGCCAAATTAATTAATTAATTTAAAAAAAGAATTTGAGTTCCTCTCCATCCCCCATTATTTTTTCTTTTACTTTGCTTTATTTGCTTTGAGGCCTTATTGATTGCAACATTTAAAGCAAAATCAGTTACTTTTCTGGTGGTATTTGGAAGTTACTATACATTCTTTTCAATAAAAATAACTAATTAGTATTTTATCTAATTACAACCTTTAGTATTCTATGGTGCATCTTTGAGTCCCCTTGGCATAAGGCTGTGGGCTGAGTTTAGACAGTACAAAGAGTCTGCTACATCCTGCAAAAATCAAAACCAGATATAATGTGTCTCTTTTAAGTCACACCTTTCAACTCAGTCTTTAGGGGAAGATGCTACCTGCAAACCCCCTCTCCCCCACGCCCCTCACCTCCGACTAATTGCTAATGAGAGGCGGGAAATCTAGAGCTCAGCCTGAGGGCTTGTTCCTGTGAACACTACCCAAAGGTTCTTGGTTGGAATGTGTCCGTTTATCTTTCCCTGTAGTTGAAAATGTTGAAGAAGCTGTGTCTCAGAATTTCTTTTGATACTTACTTTTCCAGAGACTCTGCTGATGTGATTTTCAATGTATGACATTTTGGGGGGACAATTCTGGTTTTTTCCTTCTCTTAAAAAAAAAAAGAATTCTATTCCTTTTGTTCTTCAGTTATTCTTTTTGTAAACTTCTGCAAATTGAGAGTTGATCTTTTTGTTCGATTTCTATGTTGGCAACGTCTTCCAAAATATTTTCATGTTTTTATTAATTCCTGTTTAAAAATTCTGAAATGGTTTAACAAATGCTGAAATATGATAGAATTGTAATAGATAAGCAAGAGACTTTACTTGAAAGATTATTTGTAGCATTTGGCTGGCAAAGCAGCAATCAGATGGGATTGGGGACTGAACTATCCTATCCGCTTTCCATGAGACTCCAGGCTTACAGTCCTGTCTCCTTTGGTGAAGACAGCCTTTGATGAAGACAGGTGGGCAGCTACAGCCCCGTGCAGGCTGCAGGGCAGCTCCCACAAGTATGGAGCTATCAGAAATCGTTCATGCATCTTGCAAAGTACATCATAGAGACTGATTTTAAAGAATTGACTCACAGGATCATGAAGCTTGGCAAAACCAAAATCTGATCTGATAGGCTATCAGGCTCCAAGGAAGAGCTGCAGTTTATGTGCAAAGGCCATTTGTTGGTAGAATTCCTTCTTGCTTAAGGGAGGTCTTTGCTATCAAGCTTTTTGGACTGGCCAAGTCCCACCCATATTATGGAGGGTAATCTGCTTTACTCAAAGCTCACCAATTTAACTGTAATCTAATCCAAAAAACACCTTTGTAGAAACATCCAGAATAATACTTGACCAGATATCTGGGAACTGTGGCCCAGCCAAGCTGACTCATAAAACTAACCATCACAAGCCTTCCCTTTTTCAACTTGGCACCCATACACATCTCCTTAATCTTTAAATATATGAAGACAGTGACAAAGTCATATTTCCACCTAACATGATGCAACTATTCTGCATCAACTGAAAATGCACAAATCCTTTACCCGAAAGAGGATACAAAGTCCTTGGGTTGTGTTTACTCTTCTCCTTGATAGCTTGTAACTTAAAAGCCATCATGTAAAGTTCAGTTCAGTTCAGTTCAGTCACTCAGTCGTGTCAGACTCTTTGCGATCCCATGAATCGCAGCATGCCAGGCCTCCCTGTCCATCACCAACTCCCGGAGTTCACTCAGACTCACATCCATCGAGTCAGTGATGCCATCCAGCCATCTCATCCTCTGTCGTCCCCTTCTCCTCCTGCCCCCAATCCCTCCCAGCATCAGAGTCTTTTCCAATGAGTCAACTCTTCGCATGAGGTGGCCCAAGTACTGGAGTTTCAGCTTTAGCATCATTCCTTCCAAAGAAATCCCAGGGCTGATCTCCTTCAGAATGGACTGGTTGGATCTCCTTGCATTAAATAACATGATACAAAGTCACCTCTCCTCTTCTGTTTACCTCCCTTGGCCCATAGGAAGAAAATGAAATAAAGTTATTTGTCTCAGGGCTTCCCTGGTGGTCCAGTGGCTAAGATGTCGAGCTCCTAATGCAGGGGACCCTGGTTCAATCCCTGGTCAGGGAACTACATCCCACATGCAGCACCTAGGAGTTTGATGCCACAGTGAGGATCCTAGGTGTTGCAACTAAGACCTGGTGCAACCAATTAAATAAATATTTTTAAAAACCCTGTTACAGCTCAATAATAAAAAGACAAATATACCAACTTTAAAAAAATCATTTGTCTCTTTTCCCATCAACACTCATGAAGCACGTCTTATAAAAGCATACTTTTTCCTTCTTCCATTCCTGGCACAGCTTTGGGTTTGGGGGACAGCAAAGAAGAAAGGAAGTAGTAGGGGGAAAAGTATGGAAGAGAAGGAAGAAAGTGGTGGAGTGTATTAGAAACCATTTGACTCTTCAAAATCAGTGAGAGTAAAGTTGATGCCTGAGTATTCATTGGAAGGTCTGTTGCTGAAGTTGAAGCTCCAGTACTTTGGCCACCTGATGTGAACAGCTGACTCATTGAGAAAAACCCTGATGCTGGGAAAAATTGAAGGTAAAAGGAGAAGGGAGTGGCAGAGGATGAGATGGTTAGATAGCATCACTGAGTCACTGGACATGAATTTGAGCCAACTCCGGGAGAAAGTGGAGGACAGAGGAGCCTGGTGTGCTGCAGTCCATGGGGACATAAAGAGTTGGACATGACCTAGCGACTGAACAACCATAACAGCAAAATTGATGTCATCAAAAGAACAGGCACTTTCTCCCTCCCTCATCCTTCACCCCTGCTTCATGGCACTAACTCATTGCTTTCTTCAGCCCAAATGTATGTAGGGATGAGTTCTCTTCTCACCATCAAGAGTATTCACCTTGTGGGTACAGCCAGGTGCCCAGTGATTTCCTCTGGCATCACCCTCCTGTGAGGGAAGAAAGGGGTGGGAGGGGAGATAGCGTCTTTTCTTGTCCTGTGACTCTTAGAGCATTCCCCTGCTTGCCTTCTTCGTCCAGCTGTGACTCGGGAAAGGCTGGCGCCAGCTGTGGAGTGAGGCAAAGTCAGGCAGGGAGAATGTTTTTGTCTTTCTCTTTCAGGAAACATCCCTTGGGGTTTTCTCTTTTTTCTCTCCACAGCTGTTTGCTGATTCATGAACGCATCAACAAGGATCTGAGTTTTCTATGGCAACCATACAGCGTTCTGTCCTCTCAAGATCATGGATGAGAGCTGGGATTCTGCTTCATGGAGGTGGATATATTATCTCTTCCCAGGAAGAGACATGGGGTTATGTGACGAGAGAGTTTGTGCTGTAGATTCAGTGCTGTGTCCCCTTGACACCCAAATTCATGTGTTGAAGCCCAACTTTCCAAGGTAATGGTATTAATAGGTGAGGCTTTGGGCAAGTAATTACAATTAGATGAGGTCATGAGGATGGGGCCCTAATGAATGAATTAGTATCTTAAAAGAGTGACCAGAGACCTTACTTTTCTCTGCCCCTCTGCTATGTGAAGACACAGCAAGACAGCTATCCATGAACCAGGAACCAGGCCTTTACCAGATATTGAATATTCTGGAGCCTTGATCTTGAAACTCCTACCTCCAGAACTTGGGAAATAAATTCCTGTTGTTCATAAGCCACCCATTCTATTGCATTCTGTTATAGCAGCCCCCCAGTACTAAAACCGCTTGCAGGTTCCCTTAGGGTAGAGCCTAGGACTTGTTCATTATATACCTGGGAACTATTTTTGTTCATTGTATACCCAGGAACTGTTCATATACCCAGGAACTAGCTCTGGCACAGAACAAGTGCTCAATGAATTAGTTAGAGAATAAGCCCCAAGACCCATTAGAAGAAGTTTCCTGTGAAGGAGCCTAGAAGGGTGGGATCTGAGAGATGTAGGAACTGAGACTTTCCTTCAAGGAGGATTAGAGCTGAGCTACATTTTCTGTGTCCTGACAAGTCTGACATACAGAAATTTAGAGGTATGTCTATACTAGGGGTCTCCAGATGTCTATAATGCTATCTATAAAAGTTATTTTGAGCATTTATAAATTTTAAAATTGTGTGCCTATGGTACTATACTAATATATTTTGTGTATAAACAATTTTAAACAAAAACATAAATTTTTAAAAGATGCAATAAAAGTAAATATTAAAAAAAGTTACAGTTTTCCCTTCATTCTGATGAATGATTTTTAAGTCTCCCCTGTATTTAGTTAGCTCTTCCTATCCTAAAAGAAAATTTGTAGAGCTACAGGTGAGGTGGGGGAGAGACCAGCATGAAATATACTGGAGGGCTTTGAGTGGTTCTAGAAAGTCCAACCCATACCCCAAGTAATCAAGAGAATCTCTGGCTCACCTCTACCTCTAAAATGCACTTTTGTGATGACTGTAAGAAAACATTTCAGCTAATTACATGTTTATTCTAAGTCCCTAAGGATATAGGGGTCTTAGAAAGGGGCATGCTTATTTTCTCTCATGTATCATCATCCTGTTCATCATATAATGTGGGGATAGTCAGAAAGCTTTTTCTGGCAAGATGCCCTGGTTAACTTTCGCTGCATAACACGCTGTCTGAAAGCTTCCCACCCTCTCCTTCCCCAACCGTGTCCACAAGGCTTTTCTCTATGTCTGTCTCCATTGCTGTCCTGCAGATAAGTTTATTGGTACCATCCTTCTAGACTCCCTGTACATGCGTTAACACACAATATTTGTTTTTCTCTTTCTGATTTATTTCACTCTGTATAATGGACTGTAGTTCATCTGCCTCATTAGAACTGACTCAAATGTGTTCTTTTTACGGCTGAGTAATATTCCACTGTGTATATGGACCACAGCTTCTTTATCCATTCATCTGTTGATGGACATCTAGGTTGCCTCTATGTCCTAGCTATTGTAAATAGTGCTGCAATGAACATTGGGTACATGGATCTCTTTCAATTATGCTTTTCTCAGGATATATGCCCAGTAGTGGGATTGTTGGGTCATATGATTGTTTTATTCTTAGTCTTTTAAGGAGTCTCCATACTGTTCTCCATAGTGACTGCATCAATTTACATTCCCACCAACAGTGCAAGAAAGTTCCCTTTCTCCACACCATTTCCAGCATTTATTGTTTGTAGATTTTTTGATGCTGTCCATTCTGACCAGTGTGAGGTGATACCTCATTGCAGTTTTGATTAGCATTTCTCTAATAATGAGTGATGTTGAGCATCTTTTCCTGTGTTTATTAGCCTCTGTAGGTCTTCTTTACTTTAAAGCTCAATATTCAGAAAACCAAGATCATGGCATCTGGTACCATCACTTCATGGCAAATAGATGGGGAAGCAATGCAAACAGTGACAGACTTTATTTTGGGGGGCTCCAAAAATCACTGCAGATGGTGACTGAAGCCATGAAATTAAAAGGCACTTGCTCCTTGTAAGAAAATCTATGACCAACCTAGACAGCATATTAAAAAGCAGAGTCATTACTTTGCCAACGAAGGTCCATCTAGTCAAAGCTATGGTTTTTCCAGTAGTCATGTATGGATGTGAGAGATGGACTATAAAGAAAGCTGAGCTCCAAAGAATTGATGCTTTTGAACTGTGGTTGGACAAGACTCTTGAGAGTCCCTTGGATTACAAGGAGATCCAACCAGTCCATCAGCAATCAGTCCTGAATATTCATTGGGAGGACTGATGCTGAAGCTGAAACTCCAATACTTTGGCCACCTGATGTGAAGAACTGACTCATTGGAAAAGACCCTGATGCTGGGAAAGATTGAAGGCAGGAGGAGAAGAGGATGACAGAGGATGAGATGGTTGGTTGGCATCACTGACTCGATGGACGTGAGTTTGAGTAGGCTCCGGGAGTTGGTGATGGACCGGGAAGCCTGGCATGATGCAGTCCATGGGGTCGCAAAGAGTCAAACACGACTGAGTGACTTAATTAAACTGATGTCTTCTTTGAAGAAATGTCTGTTTAGGTCTTCTGCCCACTTTTTGATTGGGTTGTTTTTCTGGTATTGAGCTGCAGAAGCTGCTAGTATATTTTGGAGATACACTTTTGTCAGTCGTTTCATTTGCTATTATTTTCTCCCATTCTGAAGATTGTCATTTCAACTTGCTTATATTTCTTTTGGGCTTCCCTGATGGCTCAGCTGGTCAAGAATCCACCTGCAGTGTAGGAGACCTGAGTTCAGTCTCTGGGTTGGGAAGATCCCCTGGAGAAGGGAATGGTTACCCACTCCAGTATTCTGGCCTGGAGAATTCCATGGACTGTATAGTCCATGGGGTTAGTCCCTTTGCTGTGCAAAAGCTTTTAAGTTTAATTAGGTCCCACTTGTTTTTGTTTTTATTTCCATTACTCTAGAAGGTGGGTCATAGAGCATCTTGCTGTGATTTATGTCAAAGAGTGTTCTGGCTAGGTTTTCTTCTAAGAGCTTTATAGTTTCTGGCCTTACATTTAGGTCACACCTTGTTTTATTGTGCTTCGCAGATACTGTGTCTTTTTTTTTTTTTTTTTTTTAACAAATTGAAGTCTTCTGGCAACCCTGCAACAAACAAGTTTATTGGTACAATATTTGCTTACTCTGTGTCCATGTGGCAATTTGATAATTCTCACAATATTTCAAATTTTTTCATTGTTATTATATTTGTTATAGGATCTGTGATCAGTGATCTTTGATTACAGCTTGCTGAAGGCTCAGATGATGGTTAGAATTTTCTAGCAATAAAGTACTTTTAATTAAGGTATGTAGGTTGTTGTTGTGTTTTTTTTTTTTACATAATGCAGTTGCACACATGGATTTCCCAGGTGGCACTAGTGGTAAAGAACCCGCCTGCCAACGCAGAAGACATAAGAGAAGTGGGTTTGATCTCTGGATTGGGAAGATCCCCTGGAGGACAGTGTGGTAACCCACTCCAGTATTCTTGCCTGGAGAATCCTATGGACTAGGGAGGCTACAGGGGACTGGTAGCTACAGTCCATGTAGCTCGTAGGCTACAGTCCATGGAGTTGCAAAGCGTCAGACACGGCTGAAGTGTCTTAGCATGCACATACGAATTGCACACATAATGGACTATAGTACAGTGTGAATGTAATTTTACATGCACTGGGAAACCAAGACATTTGTGTACTCTTGTGATACCCGCTTTACTGCAGTGGCCTGGAACTGAACACTATCTCTGAGGTATGCCTCTAATCGCATTGTCTGCCTAGGATGGAGTCAGGTACAAATCTTCAGTTTGAAACTGTTCTTCCTAGAATGACAAATGCTTTAATTTGGGGATGTCCCTAGACTTTTCTCATAGATTTTCTTGCTGTTCATATATATTTTTTTCTAATTTATAGTTTTTCCTCTTATGTCTCCAGTTACCTTTTAATATACCAAAGTTCAAATATTTAAGAATTCAAATTTCGCTTTTATAGATTCTGTCTTTGCATAGTTTTAAGATGATTTACCATCCTGTGATTTGATAAATATTTACTTATGTTTTAGTTTTTAATTTAAATAGTTTTATGGTTTTTATTTCCATTTTTTGTAAAGTTGTTTTTAGGTTCATATAATTTAGAATTGTTATATCTACTGCATAAATGGATCCCTTTATCATTGTGAAATGATTCTTTTCTCTCCTAAAGTACTCTTTACTTTGAAGTACACTTTGATATTAATGGGCTTCCCTGGTGGCTCAGACGGTAAAGCGTCTGCCTGCAATGAGGGAGACCTGGGTTCAATCCCTGGGTCAGGAAGATTCCCCTGGAGAAAGAAATGGCAACCCACTCCAGTACTCTTGCATGGACTATTCCATGGACTGAGGAGCCTGGTAGGCTACAGTCCATGGGATCGCAAAGAGTTGGACACGACTGAGCGACTTCACTTTCTTTTCTTTTTTTCTTGTCTTTCATAAGAAACGGGCTTCCCTCTTAGTTCAGTTGGTAAAGAATCTGCCTGCAATGCGGGAGACCTGGGTTTGGTCCCTGGGTTGGGAAGATCCCCTGGAGAAGGGAAAGGGTACCCACTCCAGTATTCTGGCATGGAGAATTTCATGGATTGTATAGGCTTGCAAGGAGTCGGACACTACTGAGTGACTTTCACTTTCACAAGTAACATATAATTGGGTCTTGCTTTTTTAATGCATCTGAACATGTCTATTTCTTAAATGGACTGGTTAATTACTGTACATTTAATATAATTATAGCAATGACTGGTTTGAAGTCTATCATCTTACTATTTGATTTTTCTTCGTCCTTTCTGTTCTTGCCTTCTTTTGGGTTGGCTAAGCATTTTAAAAACTATTACCTCTTCAATTAGCTTTCAAGAAA
The DNA here is from genome assembly GCF_003369695.1 of Bos indicus x Bos taurus. Lineage (NCBI taxonomy): Eukaryota > Metazoa > Chordata > Mammalia > Artiodactyla > Bovidae > Bos > Bos indicus x Bos taurus. Next base: position 14,839,434 of record NC_040085.1, read on the forward strand.
AATAAATTGTATTATGCTTTTTGTGGTTGCTATCACAGTTATAATCTACACTAATTTATTATAGTCTAACTTGACTTAATATTTCACCACTTTATATGTAACATAAAAATCTTTCAGCTGTATAATTTTATTTAACTCATCCTCCCATCCTTCGTGTAATTGTCATTGTGTATTTTACTTGTACATAAATTATAAATCCCATGTTACATTGTAAGGTTTTTTTTTCTTTTTTGCTATGAACAGTCAACTATTTTATAAAAAATTGAAGAAAAGTAAGGAAAAATGTCTTTATATTCATGTTTATATCCACAATTTTAGCAGCGGCCAAGAGGAGCAATCCCACATGCAAGGAGCGGTGGCTGCGCAGGCACAGAAGGGCTGAGAGGAGCTACTCCACGTTCAAGGTCAGGAGGGGCGACCTCATCCAAGGTAAGGAGCAGTGGCTTCGCTTTGCTGGAGCAGTGTGAAGAGATACCCCACGTCCAAGGTAAGAGAAACCCAAATAAGACAGTAGGTGTTGCGAGAGGGCATCAGAGGGCAGATACACTGAAACCATAATCACAGAAAACTAGTCAATCTAATCACACGGACCACAGCCTTGTCTAACTCAATGAAACTAAGCCATGCTGTGTGGGGCCACCCAGGACGGGCGGGTCATGGCGGAGAGGTCTGACAGAATGTGGTCCACTGGAGAAGGGAATGGCAAACCACTTCAGTATTCTTGCCTTGAGAACCCCATGAACAGTATGAAAAGGCAAAATGGTAGGATACTGAAAGAGGAACTCCCCAGGTCGGTAGGTGCCCAATATGCTACTGGAGATCAGTGGAGAAATAACTCCAGAAAGAACGAAGGGATGGAGCCAAAGCAAGAACAACACCCAGTTGTAAATGTGACTGGTGATAGAAGCAAGGTCCGATGCTGTAAAGAGCAATATTGCATAGGAACCTGGAATGTCAGGTCCATGAATCAAGGCAAATTGGAAGTGGTCAAACAGGAGATGGCAAGAGTGAACATCGACATTCTAGGAATCAGCGAACTAAAATGGACTGGAATGGGTGAATTTAACTTAGATGACCATTATATCTACTACTGTGGGCAGGAATCCCTTAGAAGAAATGGAGTAGCCATCATGGTCAACAAGAGTCCGAAATGCAGTACTTGGATGCAATCTCAAAAACAACAGAATGATCTCTGTTCATTTTCAAGGCAAACCATTCAATATCACGGTAATCCAAGTCTATGCCCCAACCAGTAACACTGAAGAAGCTGAAGTGGAACGGTGCTATGAAGACCTACAAGACCTTTTAGAACTAACACCCCTACCCCCCAAAAAAAGATGTCCTACAATTTCCAGTGATCAGATTTTTTTTTCCTGTAGTTCTAGGTTTTCACCTGGTATCATTTGCCTTCCACCTGAATTTTCCTTAGCATCTCTTACAGTACAAGCTTTCTAGTGATGAATTCTTTCAGCTTTTCACTATCTGAATGTTTTCATTCTTCCTTTAATTTTGAAGGATGTTTTTACTTAATGGAATTACAGGTTGATAGTTTTGTTATTGTTTTTCTCTCTGCATTCTGAAAAGTGTTTGTTCGATCGTTTTCTAGCCCCCCATTATTTTTGATGAGAGGTCAGCTCTAATTCTTATCATTGTTTCTTGTGCGTAACGTGTCTTTTTTTCCCCTCTGGCTGCTTTTCAATTTTTCTCTTGATCTTTACTTTTCAGAAGTTTGATTATAATGTGCTTAGATGTGGTTTTCTTTGTAATTATACTACTTGAGGCTTACTAGGCTTTTTGGATCTGTGGTCTGTGATGTTTTTAATCAAATTTGGGGATAATTTTGTGCACTTCTTCAAATGTATTTCCTGCCCCATTCTCTCTTCTCCTTCTGGAACCCCAGTTACAATTACTTAAGATTGTTCCCCAGGTCTTTGAGAGTCTGGTGAGTTTTTTTCAATATTTTTTTCTCTGTGTACTTCAGTTTGGATGATTTCTATTGGTCTATCTTTAAGGTTATCAATCCATTCCTCTGGGTTGTTCTATCTGCTATTAATCTCATCCAATAGATTTTTTAAATTTATGTATTGTGTTTTTCAGTTCTAAGAGTTTAATTTGTTTTTTTTTTTCTTCAGTATTCTCAGTTTTCACCCATTATATCCCCCTTTCCCTTAAATCCTTTGTTAAATTTTACAACTATTCAAAAATTCTTGCTTGCTAATTGAAACATTTAAATGGTCTGTGGGTCTATTTCTAATTACCATTTTGTTGTTGTTGTTTAGAACTATAGATCACATAATCCAGCTTCTTCACATATCTGCTGACTTTTGGCTGTACATTATTCTACATTTTGGATGATCCATTGTAAGAGATTATGGATTGTCTTCACTTTCTTTTGAAGAGCCCTGGATTTGTCCTGCTGCTGCTGCTGCTAACCGCTTCAGTCGTGTCCGACTCTGTGTGACCCCATAGACGGCAGCCCACCAGGCTCCTCCGTCCCTGGGATTCTCCAGGCAAGAACACTGGAGTGGGTTGCCATTTCCTTCTCCAGGGGATGAAAGTGAAAGGTGAAAGTGAAGTCACTCAGTTGTGTCGGACTCTTTGCGACTCAACAGTTAAATCATTGGAAGATTACCCTGATCTTATGGAGGTTTGGTTTTAAGCTGTATTAGAACGGGGCTATTTTAGTTTTTCATCCTTTATCCTGAAGTCCTTAGTCCTTGAACATTATCCTTATTCTTAAGACACAGAAGTCAATGGAGAACGCCTCTCCAGAGCACCAGACAGCTACTGAAATCTCTACAACTAAACCCAGCTGTTGCTTTCTACTGAATTTTTTAGAATTTTGTTCTGTTCAGGCACAGTCAAGGATTTGAGGGAAATTTTTTTATTATTTATTTATAGAGTCACTTTTATGAAACCATAGTTTAAGTAATGAGGAAAGTTTTTATGCTATGATCCTGAATATTATTTTATTTTCCTCTGAAATGGCAGACTTATTTCAGCTTGTGTCTTTGTTGTTATTGTTCAGTCTCTCAGTTGTGTCTGACTTCTTTGTGACCCGTGGGCTGCAGCACACCAGGCTCCCCTGTCCTTCACCATCTCCTGGAGCTTGCTCAAACTCATGTTCACTAAGTCAGTGATGCCATCCAACCATCTCATCCTCTGTTGCCCCTTCTCCTCCTGCCTTCAATCTTTCCCAGCATCAGAGTCTTTTCCAATGAGTCTGCTGTTCACATCAGGCGGCCAAAGTATTGGAGCTTCAGCTTCAGTCCGTCCAATGAATATACGGTTGATCTGTATTATGCAAATACTGCAAATTGTCTTCAATGAGCTTTTGAGCATCATAGAGAATTTAAGATAGTTGTTACATCCATACTGCAGAACAATTACAGCCAACTTCATTTGCCCTGGTATCAGTATCCAGGGCTTCACTGGTGGCTCAGACGGTAAAGAATCTGCCTGCAATGCAAGAGACTCAGGTTTGATGCCTGGGTTGGGAAGATCCCCTGGAGAAAGGAAATGGCAACCCACTCCAGTATTCTTGCCTAGAGAATCCTGTGGACAGAGGAGCCTGGTGGGCTGCTGTCTATGGGGTCGCACAGAGTCGGACACGACTGAAGTGATTTAGCAGCAACAGCAGCAGTTCACAGTGTGGAAGAAACATACAAGATCCTATCTAACAAAACAGAACCAAGCAAATGATAAAAACACATAAAATCAGAAATGTGAATTTTTCCTTTAAAAAAAGAAGCCAGTTTTTCTCAGTGAAATGCTTGCTGGCCAGATTGCTTAGGTTAGAAACATTTACACATTTTTTTTCTTGTACCCTATTTTCTCTAAGCTGCTATATTCATAGTGAAAATAAAAACTCCAGGGATCCACAACACTGGCTAGTTTTTTGGTGTTTTTTTTTTTTTTTCTTCTAGCATTTACTATAAAGATAGCTATGCTTCAATTAGTTTTAAGATTTGTGAAGAATGTTTATATAATAACATATGTTCTAAAACAATGGCTACTGTGAAAAATAATAAATATTCAAAATTGTACGAGTTGATGTAAATGATTCTGCAATAAAGCTTACCAAGCTTTTTCTATAGATGTATTATCTAAAAAGTTATAAAGAGCCCAGTGCAGATCTAGCTGTTTCAGATGAATAATTTCACTCTTCCTACTGTAGCAGAGCTGTGTTGTTCCTTTTATTTTCAAAGATAGTGATATATGGTAGTTTTTCCTTCTGAAATCTAGGTATAAGTCCAGGTTGTTGGTGAATTACACCCTCACAATGGAAAATGAAGCAGCCTCGTTTATGCCACTAATTCCACCACCCCCACACCTCTGCAAGTTCTCTGCAGCCAGCCTACCCAAACAGCCATAGCTCCCTGGGGAAGGCAAGCCCATCCCCGAAGAGTGAAGTGTAATTGGTCCAGGAAAATCGTGGTAATTCCATTAACTAGTGATTTGCTTAGAGGTAACCTATGACCCAGTTCTGGCCAATGAGACATCAAGAAATATGTTGGGAGGCTTCTAGGAAAAATTTTTCTCCCTGATTAAGCTCAGAGTTAGAGACATCATATAAGTAACATTTATCAAACTTTGTAGATATTAAAATAATTAAGATGTGATCTTCATTCTTGGTGTGTTCAATGGAGGAGAGAGATGTAAACAGATACAATATGATTTGATGAATATCATATATAAAGTGCTCAGATAGAAGAGTGGGGAAAAAAAGAACTGTCTGGGAGGGTCAGGGTCAGGGCTTCCCAGAAGAGATGATTATTGTAGGCATTTGGGTCATGTTTCTAATAAATCTTTGCCTAACCCAAGATTACAGAGATTTTTCTCTTATATTTTCTTCTAAAATGATATAGTTTTAGGTCTTACACTTAGCTCTAAGACCCATGTTGAGTTAATGTTTGTATTAGTTTGTGAAGTGTGGGTTGAAGTTATTATTTCATATATGGATATCCAATTGTTCCAACACCATTTGTTGAAAAAGCTATTTTTTGTCCTCTATATTTCCTGTACGCCTTTGTCAAACATCAGCATCTATAGCTATGTGGGTCTTTTTCCAGACTCTCTATTTGTCTATCTTTATACCAACTGTATTAATTACTGTAGCTTCATATAAGTCTTGAAATCAGTGTTAGTCTTCCAGCTTTGTTCTTTTACAAAGTTGTTTGAATTTCTAAGTTATTTGTATTTCCTATAGATTTTAGAATCAGCTTGTCAATTTCTATGAAAGAAGCTGTTGAAATTTTTATTAGATTGCACTGACTCTAGGTCAGTCTGAAGAGAAAAGACTGTTTTTCAGCCCATGAACATGGTGACTTTGCATTTATTTAGGTCTTTAATTTGTCTCAGAAATGCGTTAAGAGTTTTCACTGTACAGGTGTCATGCATATTTGTCAGATTTATTCTTAAATATATCATGTTCTAACACTATTTAAGTGGTTGTCTAAAACTTTCTGATTGCAATGGCACCCCACTCCAGTACTCTTGCCTGGAAAGTCCCATGGATGGAGGAGCCTGGTAGGCTGCAGTCCATGGGGTCGCTAAGAGTCGGACACGACTGAGCGACTTCCCTTTCACTTTTCACTTTCATGCACTGGAGAAGGAAATGGCAACCCACTCCAGTGTTCTTGCCTGGAGAATCCCAGGGACAAGGGAGCCTGGTGAGATGCCGTCTATGGGGTCACACAGAGTCGGACACGACTGAAGAGACTTAGCAGCAGCAGCAGCAGTGTATAGGAATGAATTAATTTTTGTATGTTGGTCCTTTATCCTTCAACCTTGGTAAACTCACTTAACACTTCTCATAGATTTATAGTAGATTTCATTAGATAACCATGCTGCTGCTGCTGCTAAGTCGCTTCAGTCCTGTCCGACTCTGTGCGACCCCATAGACAGCAGCCCACCAGGCTCCCCTGTCCCTGGGATTCTCCAGGCAAGAACACTGGAGTGGGTTGCCATTTCCTTCTCCAGTGCATGAAAGTGAAAAGTGAAAGGGAAGTCGCTCAGTCGTGTCCGACTCTTAGCGACCCCATGGACTGCAGCCTACCAGGCTCCTCCATCCATGGGATTTTCCAGGCAAGAGTACTGGAGTCGGGTGCCATCGCCTTCTCTGCTATTTTCCTCCCTACATCCCAGCTATTTAAAGATGTTGCTCCATTGTCTTGCTTACATTGATTCTCATGAGAAATGTGCTATGATTCTGCTTTTTGTTCCTCTGTATATAACATGCCCGTTTTTCCTTTAGCTACCTTTTTTTTTTTGGCCACTCAGTATGCAGGATCTTAGTTCCCAGATCAGGGACTGAATCCGAGTCCCCTGCTTTGGAAACTTGGAGTCTAACCACTGGACCACCAGGAAAGTACCTCTTTAGCTCATTTTAAAATGTTTTCTTGATCACTGGTTTTGAAAATTTTGACTAGATGAACCCTGGTATAGTTTTCTTCACTCTGTGTGTGTTTTTGGACTTCATTGAGCTTCCTGGATATGTGGGGTTATAATTTTCATTAAATTTAGAAACCTTTTGGCCCGCCAGGCTCCTCTGTTCTATGGGATTGTCCATTCAAGAATACTAGAGTGGGTTGCCATTTCATACTCCAGGGAATCTTCCCAACCCAGGGACCGAACCTGAGTCTCCTGCATCTCCTGCACTGATAGGCAGATTTTTTACCACTGTGCCACCTGGGAGAACATATTATTTTTTTAAATAATATTACAAAATTTTTTTTTCTGTTTCTACCCACCCAACACACACACTTTTAGGGACTCCAATATTATGCAGATATGTCATCTGAAGTCTCACAACTCACTGATAGTTTTTTCATATTTTAAAATTCTTATTTCTGTGTTTCCTTTAGATAGTCTCTATTGCTACGCCTTTAAATTCACCGATTTTTTTCTGCAATGTTTAATCTATTGTTATTCCCACCCAGTGTAGTTTGCATCTCCTGCGTTAGTGTTATTTTCAAGAGGCTCAGTTTGGATCTTTAAAAAAAAAAATCTTTGATGTCTGTACATAACTTTGTGAACATATGAATACATCTATAATACCAGTCTTAATGTCTTTGTTCTGCTAATTCTAGCATCTGTGTCAATTGTGTCAGTTGGGATCTATTGATTATTTTTCTCTTTATTATGATTGGATTTTCTTGCTTCTTTGTATGCATTGTAATTTTTTTCTTTATTTTGCCTTGTAATTTCTGATTAGAAACTATACAGTATGCATTTTACCTTCTTAGATGCTGGATATTTTTGCATTCCTATTAATATTCTTGAATTTTTCTCTGGGATGCGGTTGAATTACTTAGCATCTTGCTTTGAGGGTTTGTTAGATAGGATCAGAGCAGTGCTCAGTCTAGGGACGATTATTCTCTACTACTGAGGAGAGACCCCTCTGAGCACTCTGCCCAAAGCCCTAAGGTTTATAAGGTTTTCAGTTTACTGATGGGAATGGGTAATATTCTTGGCCTCATGAGAGCACCTAGGCCCTTTTCTGGTGGTTCTTTCTCTGACCTTGGTGACTTGCCTTACATGCATGTGCTGATCAGTACTCTTCTGAATACTCAAGAGGCACCTTCTGTAGATCTGTGAAGTTCTCCTCTGCAGCTGTCTCCGCTCCATCGTTTTTCCTGCAAACTCTAGCTGGTTTGTTCTTTCCAAGCTCTTAGTTCCATTGCCTCAACTCAGAGACCACAGTCAGCACAGTTCATAATTAACGAATGAGTGTGATTCCTTGATTACTTGATTAATGTGTGACCCTTACTTCACAACTACACTCTCCCTGAAAGAACCGTTTTAGTCTGTTTTGCTCATGATTGTATTTCCAGTGTCTCACATAGTTTCTGGCTAATCTTAGGTCCTTAATAAATACTCAGTGAGTAAAAGAATGAACATTAAACCCAATCACAGAATAAGAAAATATTAAGTTCCTAGCTCCTCTGTCCATGGGATTCTCCAGGCAAGAACATTGGAGTAGGTTGCAATGCCCTTCTCCAGCCGGAAGACTTCATGGACATTTAATTACAGTCTGAATGTTTGTGTCCCTCCTAAATTCATATGTTGGAGTCCTAATGCCAACGTAGTGATGTTAGGAGGTGGAGCCTTTGATAGATATGTCATCTTAAGTCTCACAGCTCACTCATAGTTTGTTCATATTTTAAAATTATTATCATGAGGGCGGAGCCCTAATGAATGGGATTAGTACCTTTATGAAACAGACACCAGAGAGGTCCCTCATCCCTTGCACCAGGTGAGGACACAGCAAGAAGGCAGAAGGCACTGGCTGTAACTCAGGAAGAGGGGTCTCACCAGAGGCGACCATGCTGGCATCTTCATCTTGGACTTCCATCCTCCAGAAATATTAGAAATAAATTTCTGCTTATAAACCTCCCATTTCTCTGGTGTTTTATTATAGAGCCTGAACAAAGATAAAACATGATCTTTTTTTTTCAATTATCTCTCCTTTTTCTCTTTTAGATTTATTGAAGTTAAAATTGAATGGCTCAGGGGACTTACCTGGTGGTCCAGTGGCTTAGAGCCCGCCTTCTAATGCATGAAACTCAGGTTCAGTCTCTGGTCAGGGAACTAAGCTGCAGGGCAGCTAAGCCTGCACACGACAACTACTGAGCCTTGGCACTCTAGAGCCCTCACGCCACAACTGGAGAAAACTGTGAGCTGCAAGGAAGAGCCTGAACACCACACCACAACGAAAGATCCTGTGTGCCACAACTAAGATTCCATGAAGCCAAACAAATAAATAAATTATTTAAAAAAAAAAAATAAAAATAAAATGAATGGCTCTGAACTACATTTATCAACATGGATAAACCTCATATAATACTGAATGAAGACAGCAAATTGCCCAAGAATATGTTCAATGGGATACCATATGTAAAGTTTAAAAATATGGAAAACATACTGTATAGAGTTAAGGGATACATATATCTACGAAGTGTATGAAAACAATCATACGAATAAACTATACCAAGTTTAGGATAATGGTTTCTTTATTAGAAGAGGAAAGGGGAGTGATAGCTGAAAAGGAGGCATACAAGGAGCAACATTTGATCCTTCAAACTCCAACTATGTTCTGCCAGACGAGCATCATCATCATTTGGTAGCTTGTTAGAAATGTAGAACCTTGGCCATCACTCCAGATCTGCTGAATCAGGATAGATTCCCAAGTGGCTCACACGCATTGTAAAATCTATTAAGCACAGTTTTTGGTGGAACTATAGCATTATTGTTAACTGTCTGAAGTGTGAACCAGCTAAGCATGGCTGTGTCAAAATGCTTGACTTCTTAGGAAATGCATGTTGAAGTATTTAGGGGCAAAGTGACATTGCTGCCTGCAACTTTCATTCAAAGGTTCAGAAAATAAAAGTATCTGAGATGCTAATGACTGGTAAATTGAGGTGTTATTGTTGTTCACTCACTAAGTCATGTCTGGCTCTTTTGGACCCCACCAACTGTTGCCCACCAGGTTCCTCTGTCCTAGAATTTTCCAGGCAAGAATATTGGAGTAGGTTGCCATTTCCTTTCCCAGGGGATCTTTCCCACACAAGGATCAAACCTGAATCTCCTGCATCTCCTGCACTGGCAGGCAGATTCTTTACCACTGAACCACCAGGGTGAGCGGTGTACAAATGTTTATCATACTTTTTTCAACTTTTATGTAGATTATACATTTTTACAATTTAATAGCTTTGAATTTTAAAATATACTTAGAGGAAAATTGACATCTTGACAATATGGAATTATCTCATCTATGAACACGATATGTCACTCCACATGTTCAAGTTTTCTTCTCTGTTCTTTGGCAATGTTGAAAAGGTTTATTCATGTAGATTTTATACATTTATTTTCAATTTGCACTTAGATATTTGACTGCTTTATTGGCAAAACTGTGTGTGGATTCTTCTCAGCTTTATTTCTGTGTGTTGCCAGTATATATAATAGAAAGCCATTTATTTCAGAATATTTATTTTGTAAAGAATCTGCCTGCAATGTGGGAGACCTGGGTTTGATCCCTGGGTTGGGAAGATCCCCTGGATGAGGGCATGGCAACCCACTCCAGTATTCTTGCCTCGAGAATCCCCGTGGACAGAGGAGCCTGGCAGGCTGCTGTCCATGGGATCAAAAAGAAATCGGACATGACTGAGCAACTAAGCACTCTATACTACACTCTTATTTTTCTAATAATTTCTGAACTCATTTTCTTAAAAGTTTTAGGCAATGATAACATCTGAAAAGAGTGAAATTTTGTCTTTTCTATTGTTTTTAGAATTTTTAATTTGCCTATTAAGTTGAATTCCTGTACGCTTTAAATAGCAGTGATAGTGAGTATCATCATCTTCTTCCTGACTTTAATGGAACGGCTGCTACAGTATCACAGTTAATCTGATGTTGCTTTTAGTTTCTCTTATATTCTTTTTATTGTAACATACTAATAACTTTTATTGAATTAGAAATGCAGTTAAATTATATTAAGCCCCTTTTTGGCATCTTTGGAGGTGATTTCATTGTTTTTTTCCTCATAATTTATGAATATAATAAATTTATTTATATAAACTATATTTTCATTTCAGAAATAAAACTCCTTGGTCATTATTCTCTTCACATAGTGTTGGCTCTCCTCTTACTAACATTTTATTTTTTCCATCTATATTCACAAGTAAAATTGGTCTATGATATTCATTTCAATTGCTTGCTTTGTCAGCTTTTAGTATCAAAGCCTTACTATAAACTGTAATATTCCTCACTGTAGGTTGCTCGATACACACTGGTGAACTGAACTGAATATGGCTATTGTGGTGTTCATTACATACAGAAGCCCAAGAGCAAACATCATTAATATTCCTTTGCCATAAGTTAGACGAGCCAGGAAAAATACCGTCAGATCATGAGCATCAGCTTAAGATCATAGGCTTTAAAAAACTCCCTGTGGAAATACTTGCTGGATGGAAAATATCCAATTGATTTTTGAAAATCAGCTTAGTAATATTCCATTGCTAAAAATAAAAACTGAATATAAACCCTTCTGGTAAAATGGATAAAAGACTGTTACATAAGCAAAACTTTTAAAGAAGACAGAAAAATTTAGAGTATGTAGGAAAGACAGTGACTATTCAAACTAGATCTCAGAATACTCAATATACATTCACAAAGTACAAGTGGTATTTTGACTATCTAGTTCATTTTTCATATCAAGTCTGACCCAGTGCCTCTCATGGGAGAAATACTCAATAAGCATTTTTTGAAGGCACCAGGAGAGATGATTCCTCTGTTATCTGTCAGCTATCACATAGGTACCCACAAGGCACATCACAGTGCGTTGGAGATCACCACAGTTCCACCCTGATGGACTCAGCTTAGAGTATGATGTCTAATCAACTTCTTTCCAATCACTGCACGGATGTCTCCACCTCGAGGTACAGGGAGCTGGGGCGGGGGGCGGGGGCAGTGCTGGGCTCTGCCTCCTCTAACCTGGGCAGGCCATCACGGCCACCGTGTTTGTGCTAGGGTGGCTGCTGATTTGGGTGCACCAGGAAGACTGGCTGGCTCCAGCTGAGAAGCAAGACCAGGTGATAAGTGACTATGCGGTGCGTGTGCCAGGAGACAGGGGTTGCTGCACATAACCAGCAGCTATATCTTAGGAACTTAAGTGTATGAGTATAAACCATGGTGTTAAGCAGAAATGGACACACAAGTGGCGTTCTCAAGATATTCTGAAGTCAGCCCAGCCTCTGGAGTCCCTCAGGATTCTGTGTCATGTTCCCTCCACACCTGCTGGGCAGTTGTTGTTGAGAAATCTGGCATGAAAACAGAACTGCAAAGCCTTTGGGTTGACTGAAAAACCACACTCTGAGAGAGCTGTATCAGAGTTTCAGTGTCCGAGTGAGGTTTTATTAGCATCTTTGACTGTGTGGATCACAATAAACTGTGGAAAATTCTGAAAGAGATGGGAATACCAGACCACCTGACCTGCCTCTTGAGAAACCTGTATGCAGCTCAGGAAGCAACAGTTAGAACTGGACATGGAACAACAGACTGGTTCCAAATAGGAAAAGGAGTACGTCAAGGCTGTATATTGTCACCCTGCTTATTTAACTTCTATGTAGAGTACATCATGAGAAACGCTGGGCTGGAAGAAGCACAGGCTGGAATCAAGATTGCCAGGAGAAATATAAATAACCTCAGATATGCAGATGACACCCCCCTATGGCAGAAAGTGAAGAGGAACTCAAAAGCCTCTTGATGAAAGTGAAAGCAGAGAGTGAAAAAGTTGGCTTAAAGCTCAACATTCAGAAAACGAAGATCATGGCATGTGGTCCCATCACTTCATGGGAAATAGATGGGGAAACAGTGGAAACAGTGGAAACAGTGTCAGACTTTATTTTTCTGGGCTCCAAAATCACTGCAGATGGTGATTGCAGCTATGAAATTAAAAGACGCTTATTCCTTGGAAGGAAAGTTATGATCAACCTAGATAGCATATTGAAAAGCAGAGACATTACTTTGCAAACAAAGGTCCATCTAGTCAAGGCTATGGTTTTTCCAGTAGTCATGTATGGATGTGAGAGTTGGACTGTGAAGAAAGCTGAGTGCTGAAGAATTGATGCTTTTGAACTGTGGTGTTGGAGAAGACTCTTGAGAGTCCCTTGCACTATAAGGAGGTCCAACCAGTCCATCCTAAAGGAGATCAGTCTTGGGTGTTCATTGGAAGGACTGATGCTGAAGCTGAAACTCCAGTACTTTGGCCACTTCATGTGAAGAGTTGACTCATTGGAAAAGACTCTGATGCTGGGAGGGATTGGGGGCAGGAGGAGAAGGGGACAACAGAGGATGAGATGGCTAGATGGCATCACCGACTCAATGGACGTGAGTTTGAGTAGACTCCAGGAGTTGGTGATGGACAGGGAGGCCTGGCGTGCTGCGATTCATGAGGTCGCAAAGAGCTGGACACGACTGAGTGACTGAACTGAACTGAACTGATGATGCATTTGAGACCCAGCAGACTTCCCGCTCTTGGAACAGCATTTTGTGAAAAGCCAAATGACACAGATGGACAGGGAGGCCTGGCGTGCTGCGATTCATGGGGTTGCAAAGAGTTGGACACGACTGAGCGACTGAACTGAACTGAACTGAACTGACGTGTGTCTCCCATCTCTCTGATACAGTAAAATATTCAATTCATTATCAAGTCCACTCCTCCACCTCCCAAATATAACTTGAAAACGTCTATTGTTCTCTATCCCCACTGCCTCTACACTGATGCAAATCATTGTTTATCTGCAGAATCTTCCTCACCAGTGCCACGCCATGGTCATCATAGCGGAGCTCCAGGAAGAAGGTTACTCTAACAGCCTATGTAGGCAGCCCCACCCAAGCACACCACTATTCTCAGTTCAGTTCAGTTCATATCAGTCGCTCACTCGTGTCTGACTCTTTGTTGCAATAAGGAGAGGCCCTTCAGGTCTTGCTACGCTGCCTGCCCACTGATCTCCCTCCTTCCTTCTCCTTCTTTGAATCTATTTTCCCTTTGTGATTTATTATTATTATTGGAATATTTCAAGCAAATAGAAAAATACGAAGAGTAACATAACATGCACTCATGCGTCAATGATCAGACTTTCTCATAATGAGTCATTTCCTAGGCAGGTTGATAGGGAGTCTAGGGGTCCCCAAGGAGACAGGGGTCTGGAATTCTCAAGGAGAAAGAAAGGACAAACTTTTTTTCCTTCTCTACATTCCTTAGGATTATATAACAATAATGTGTCCTGCCTGAGGACAGTCTCTGGATTAAGTGAAAGTGAAGTCGCTCAGTTGTGTCCAACTCTTTGCGACTCCATGGACTGTAGCCTACCAGGCTCCTCCATCCATGGGATTTTCCAGGCAAGAATACTGGAGTGGGTTGCCACATCCTCGTCCAGGAGATCTTCCCAACCCAGGGATTGAACCCGGGTCTCCCATATTGTAGGCAGACACTTTACTATCTGAGCTACCAGGGAAGTAATGGCTAATTCTGGCTAATTCTGTTATCTTAAAATGTAAATTATGAGAGTAAGTCTGATGAGGTCTTTACAACCTCCAGACATTCTTTGGGTTCACTGGAGAGTATATAACTTCATTGCTAACACTAGCAAGGGGGTACTCTTTCTGCCCCCTTCTGATGCCTGTGTCAGAAGCTTTCTCTATTTCCTTTATACTTTAATAAAACTTTATTACACAAAAGCTCTGAACGATCAAGCCTTGTCTCTGGCCCCGGATTGAATTCTTCTCCTCCGGGGGCCAAGAATCCCGGTGTCTTTGTGTGATTCAACAACAACCTTTCAATAATTTAACATTTTTCAAAGTTTTTTGGACTTAGATAATCAAAATGTTTGTTATGAAATACAGCTGACCCTTGAACAATGCAGGTGTTGTGGGCATAGTCAAAAATCCATGTATAACTTTTATTCCCCCAAAAGTTGACAGGATACTGTTGACAAGAAGCTTTACTAATAATATAGTCAATTAACACATATTTTGTATCATATACTATTTACTTAAATAAAGTAAATAAGAAAAAAGAAAATGTTATTAAGATAATCATGAGGGGAAAAATGCATATAATACATATATGTATTTATTGAAAAAAATACTAATACTCATGTATACAAATCCATGCTTTTCAAGGATCAACTATATATTGCACATAGAGAAGAATATATGTAAACTAAATGAACATGTATGCACCATCCAGCTTAAGAAATAGAATCTTTTCAAATGCCCTTTGCGCCTTCCATATGCTCCTTCCAAACAGAAGCTATGTCATGCCTCCTACTATCCTGATTGTTGAAATAACTGTATCTTTACATTTCTTTATATTTTAACATATATGTACAGATTCTTCATTTTTTTTTCTTGGTTTTGCCTGTTTTTTGAACTTTATATAAATGAAATCAATCTAAGTGCATTCTTCTGTGATTTTCGGGGTTTTGTTTTTGTTTGTTTTTTTTTAGCTTAGCAATCTGTTTTGGGAGTCAGCTCCATTGTTACAGGAAGGTGTAATTCATCTGTTTTCATTGCATTCCAATCCACACTTCACATGCAGCCAGAGCAATCTTTTAAAGAGATAAATCCAATTATTTGTCACCCCACTGCATACAACCCTTCAGTGGTTTTCCAGTGTTCTTGCAACAGTCTCAGATCCCTGGTGTGGCCTACGAGCCCCCAGGTGACCTGACCTCACCACCAACTTTCTTCTCCTCTCATCTCACTTTCTGAGCAACAAGCTCTTCTCTTCCATTTGGCCTTTGCACACACCTGGATTCTTCCATTCACTCTTCACCGGCTATCCCTGCTCAAATTTCAGGTCTCTCATTAAATCTCCCTTCTTTACATGGGGGACTTCCTAGGTGGCGCAAGTGGTGAAGAATCCACTTGCCAATGCAGGAGGCACAAGTGATTCGGGTTGGATCTCTGGGTCGGGAAGATCCCCTGGAAGAAGATCCCCTGGGAGGCATGGCAACCCATTCTGCTGCTACTGTTAAGTCACTTCAGTCATGTCCGACTCTGTGCAACCCCACAGATTACAGCCCACCAGGCTCCCCCGTCCCTGGGATTCTCCAGGATAATGTCAATGTAAATTAGGAGCTTCTGGTTTTGCCTCCTTCCTACCCTGTTTCTTCAAGCACTTACCATAGTCTTGTTATTATACATATATTTGTGCATTTTTAAAAATGTATTGAGTACTTGTCTCCCTTAAGTTTTATCGAATCCAGGGCCATATATGTTTTGCTTATAATGGCATATCTAGTCCTAGCAGAGCCCTGGCATGTAGTAGAGTTCAAATAATTATCATTCAATTGGAGCCAATAAAAGTTGATGCAGTCAGGACAAAAAAAAAAGTATTCAGCTTATGTATTCTGGGACAGTTCTCTGCTGGATAAAAACTGCTAAAAATGAAGATGTCAAATCATTTTCAATAAAGCTTGTCAGGTACGATATGATCAGAGGCAGATGTTCAGCTTTGTGTTTGTCCTTTATGAGGACCCAAAGAAAGTGCCCAAGAGGCAACTTACTGTAGTAGGCGCCATGCTACATGTTAAATATGAAATATATAATAATAACTAAAAAGCACTGAGCCCTTACTTGTGCGGGCACTGGTTTAAGTGATTCTGCATGAGTTGTTGTTCAGTCACTAAGTTGTGTCTGACTCTTTTGTGACTCTATGGGCTATAGTCCGCCAGGCTCCTCTGTCCATGGGATTTCCCAGGCGAGAATACTGGAGTGGGTAGCCATTTCCTTCTCCAAGGTATCTTCCTGATCCAGGGATCGAACCCTCGTCCCCTGCATTGGCAGGCGGATTCTTTACCACTGAGCCACCAGGGAAGGCCTTTTGCATGAGTGCACTGATTTAATTATCATAAGAACCCTAAGGAAGGGGTGTTTCACTTATCCCCATTTTCATATATCAAGTAACTGAGGCACTGAGAGATGGAGTCACTTGCCAGAGATTATACAGCTAGTAAGTGGCAAATCCAGGCTGTGGTCCCAGACAATGTGATTCTAGTTTTCTTTACTACTATGCTCTATATATTGTCTTTTAATAATTTTTTCCAAAGAATATTTGTGACAAGAAAAAACAATGAGGTTTATACTAAAGTTCAAGCAGACTGCTACAGGCCTATCAGATGAGATCGCTGTATTCCGTGGACAACTGTCTGTTGTAGCCTTTCAGATGCCTTCAGTCCCTGGGAAGCAGATGGGACTCAGAGGGATGGACATGGGAGGATGATGCTGTCCCTGACCAGGAGGGGTCAGCAGAGTGTGAGACTCATTAGGGAAGGGGACATGATTTGGTGTCAATGGACAACAGGTAGTATGAAATGGATGGAAGGTTATAAAGATAGACAGGCCCCTGCCAGAATGTGGAGGGTCTCGAATGATACTTTTCAGAGGTTCCTAAGTTTTTAAACAGGCCTTCAGCTTTAAAAAAAATGCATTGTCATGTTGAATATATAATAGAATCCTATACTGGCAACAAGTGGAGCTCAGATGTTGCAAGTGAGGAAGATTAAATGACACTTCTTCCCCTATCTTTTTGTAGCTATTTATTTCCATAAGGGCTGAAGGGTCCCTAAGTTTCAGACTTATGGAAAAATGTTCAGTGACTGGGGGGATGTCCAAGGAGGTGGGTTGCAGGAATAGACATCAAGGAACCTAGAAGAGAATTCATTATATGGGACAAGTTCAGTTCAGTCAGTTCAGTCGCTCAGTCCTGTCCGACTCCTTGCGACCCCATGAATCGCAGCACGCCAGGCCTCCCTGTCCATCACCAACTCCCGGAGTTCACTCAGACTCACGTCCATCCAGTCAGTGATGCCATCCAGCCATCTCATCCTCTGTCGTCCCCTTCTCCTCCTGCCCCCAATCCCTCCCAGCATCAGAGTCTTTTCCAATGAGTCAACTCTTCGCATGAGGTGGCCAAAGTACTGGAGTTTCAGCTTTAGCATCATTCCTTCCAAAGAAATCCCAGGGCTGATCTCCTTCAGAATGGACTGGTTGGATCTCCTTGCAGTCCAAGGGACTCTCAAGAGTCTTCTCCAACACCACAGTTCAAAAGCATCAATTCTTCGGCACTCAGCCTTCTTCACAGTCCAACTCTCACATCCATACATGACCACAGGAAAAACCATAGTCTTGACTAGACAGACCTTTGTTGGCAAAGTAATGTCTCTGCTTTTCAATATGCTATCTAGGTTGGTCATAACTTTCCTTCCAAGGAGTAAGCATCTTTTAATTTCATGGCTACAGTCACCATCTGCAGTGATTTTGGAGCCCCCAAAAATGAAGCCTGACACTGTTTCCACTGTTTCCCCATCTATTTCCCATGAAGTGATGGGACCAGATGCCATGATCTTCGTTTTCTGAATGTTGAGCTTTAAGCCAACTTTTTCACTCTCCACTTTCACTTTCATCAAGAGGCTTTTGAGTTCCTCTTCACTTTCTGCCATAAGGGTGGTGTCATCTGCATATCTGAGGTTATTGATATTTCTCCGGGCAATCTTGATTCCAGCTTGTGCTTCTTCCAGCCCAGCGTTTCTCATGATGTACTCTGCACAGAAGCTAAATAAGCAGGGTGACAATATACAGCCTTGATGTACTCATTTTCCTTTTTGGAACCAGTCTGTTGTTCCATGTCCAGTTCTAACTGTTGCTTCCTGACCTGCATACAGATTTCTCAAGAGGCAGGTCAGGTGGTCTGGTGGTATTCCCATCTCTTTCAGAATTTTCTACAGTTTCTTGTGATCCACACAGTGAAAGGCTTTGGCATAGTCAATAAAGCAGAAATAGATGTTTTTCTGGAACTCTCTTGCTTTTTCCATGATCCAGCGGATGTTGGCAATTTGATCTCTGGTTCTTCTGCCTTTTCTAAAACCAGCTTGAACATCAGGAAGTCCACAGTTCACGTATTGCTGAAGCCTGGCTTTGAGAATTTTGAGCATTACTTTACTAGCGTGTGAGATGAGTGCAATTGTGCAGTAGTTTGAGCATTCTTTGGCATTGCCTTTCTTTGGGATTGGCATGAAAACTGACCTTTTCCGGTCCTGTGGCCACTGCTGAGGTTTCCAAATTTGTTGGCATATTGAGTACAGCACTTTCACAGCATCATCTTTCAGGATTTGAAATAGCTCAACTGGAATTCCATCACCTCCACTAGCTTTGTTTGTAGTGATGCTTTCTAAGGCCCACTTGACTTCACATTCCAGGATGTCTGGCTGTAGGTCAGTGATCACACCATCGTGATTATCTGGGTCATGAAGATCTTTTTTGTACAGTTCTTCTGTGTATTCTTGCCACCTCTTCTTAATATCTTCTGCTTCTGTTAGGTCCATACCATTTCTGTCTTCCATCTTTGCATGAAATGTTCCCCTGGTATCTCTAATTTTCTTGAAGAGATCTCTAGTCTTTCCCATTCTGTTGTTTTCCTCTATTTCTTTGCATTGATCACTGAAGAAGGCTTTCTTATCTCTCCTTGCTATTCTTTGGAACTCTGCATTCAGATGCTTATGTCTTTCCTTTTCTCCTTTGCTTTTTGCTTCTCTTCTTTTCACAGCTATTTGTAAGGCCTCCCCAGACAGCCATTTTGCTTTTTTGCATTTTTTTCCATGTGGATGGTCTTGATCCCTGTCTCCTGTACAATGTCACGAACCTCAGTCCATAGTTCATCAGGCACTCTATCTATCAGATCTAGGCCCTTAAATCTATTTCTCACTTCCACTGTATAATCATAAGGGATTTGATTTAGGTCATACCTGAATGGTCTAGTGGTTTTCCCTACTTTCTTCAATTGAAGTCTGAATTTGGTAATAAGGAGTTCATGATCTGAGCCACAGTCAGCTCCTGGTCTTGTTTTTGTTGACTGTGTAGAGCTTGTCCATCTTTGGCTAAAAGAACCAGGATCAGTACTGATGCCTCAGATCAGAGGGCGGGGCTGGGGCTGGGCTCCCTGGGACCTGATAAACTCCTCAGAGTGTATGTGGACTCTGTGAAATAGACTCATTCTAATACTTCATCAAAACCTGAGTGTGACTGGTGGGATGTCCTGGCCTTCGGTGTTATCAGTTTCTCCAGTCTTGTGTGTCATGAATTCCAATCTCAGCCAATTATAAGTGAGACAGGGGTGGTGGGAAATTCTAATCCTGGAAAACAAAGATGGGTGAAATTCCTGGGCACTTGTATGCATCTCATGAGAACTCTTGGAAATTCTTGGAGAAAGAGCAGATATAGGAGACTAGAATTCCTAGTCATCTAATGGTAGATCTGAACATAAGAAACTTGGGAAATAATCATAATGGAACTAAATCTATGGTCCCTGGATGCTGAAACCTGAGACACCTGGGATACATAACCCTTCAGCCCGGACTTCTCTGCTAGGCTGTGCTCTGCACATCTCACTTGGATGTGTTACCTAAAACTCCGCATACCAATAACTGAACTCATTGTCTTCCATCCACGCTCTTCTCCTCCACTGGTTTCCTTATCTTAGTAAATTGGTACCATTTTCTCCCCATTACTCAGGCAGAAACTTTCACATCATGTTTTATTCCTGTATCTACTTCAACTCACATATGAGATCCATGATATCTTGTCTAGTTTACCATCTAAGTAGCTCATTCACCATTTTTCTCTCTCATTATCTCACATCCTTCTTAGCCCCCACACAAGCCAGCAGCATCTCCACCTGGGTGACTGCCACACCAGCCTCCCAGTTGGTTTTCTTACCTTGAAATCTACGTACCTAAATACCCGCCAACTGGTTCTCTGCACCATAGCCAGAACAATTGTTCTAAAATTCAGATCTCAGCATGCACCTCCCTGAACTTTCAAAACACTTCGGTGGTAGCTTCTGCCCTGACAATAAAGTTCAGGTCTGTATCACCAGTGCCTTGGCCCATGGCTGGCATCCAGCACACACCCTGTACATATCTGTGCATGGAAACTGAATGAACTTGCGTGCCTCCTTTTAAATGCTGTGAGCCCTGAAGAGACTGACTTCCTTAGACAGTAATATCAACTGACACTCAACACGTGTTACACATTGGTCGTGTCTTTTTACTCTGCCTGTTTATTTTCTCCTGGGCAGAAGTGTTCAATTTTATTATAATCAAACCTGTAGATCTTCTGTAGTTTTGGGGGTTCAAGTTAGACATTCCTGGACCATTTCAAGATTATAAAAAACATTTTCCTATATTTTGACCCAGCACTTCAATCATTTTATTTTTCACATTTAAATATTCAATCCATTTGGATATATTTTTACCACTGATGTCAGGCAAGGATCTAACTTTATTGATTTTCCCATTTAGTAGTCAGTTTCCCCAAATAAAGAATGTATTCTTTCCTCACTGATTTAGAATGCCACCTTAATCATTTATTAGATCCCCATACACACTTGAAGCTGTTTCTTGACTCTCTGTTTTGATAGTTCTACTTTTCAATATCAGACTATTTTATTATTTATGATTTTTGACATGCAAAGTTTTGAATATTTTAAAACAAAATTTTATCACGTGATTTCTTCCATTTAAAAGTGTAGCCCCTCCATTTTATTGAAAGTTAAGTATGAAATAACATAATTTCACATATGCATTTATAAGGACAGATGAATTTAGGCAACTGAATATTTTTACACTGTAATATTCACATGCCTATCAGCTTACGTGATCTCTTCAGGATCACCTTTCAAAGGTACTATTAGAAAAGTCATCTTTTTGTAAATATCAATAGAGTTATTTTTCAATTTTATTACAGGATAATATACTTTTTTGAAAGTAATTAATTATTATTGATAGGAACAGTCAACAATGTTTGTATAGTGTTAACTTCTGTTTACAGCCTAAATACTCATATTTCCTCTGAAT
Source organism: Bos indicus x Bos taurus (assembly GCF_003369695.1). Classification (NCBI taxonomy): domain Eukaryota; kingdom Metazoa; phylum Chordata; class Mammalia; order Artiodactyla; family Bovidae; genus Bos; species Bos indicus x Bos taurus. The sequence goes on from NC_040085.1 coordinate 14,860,853, forward strand.
TTATTTATTTATTTTAAAATCACCTGTGTACAGCTTTGGCAAATTAAAGCTAGGGAAAAATGTTTGAGTATTAGAGTTTGTTATAACTCCTTATTGGAGAATGATTTAATTAATGCATCTGTAACGAAAGCTGTTATTTCTCTCTTCCCCATTTAAACACGAAACACAACAGACTAAAATTAATCCCAAATGATAGATCATATCTCTGTCATTATTTTAATAGCTTTGTGTTTTAAATACTTCTGAAAGAAAAATGAAATAAAAATTTACATTTTATATATTTCTGAGCATGCAATTAGAAAGTTTATATAATTCTTTATTAATCAAAACCAGAGTGTGGAAGTGAAATAAAACCATTAGAATAGCACAGTTCTCATACAAGCAAAGCAAAAGGAATGCAAAAATCCTTAGCTAAAGGATTTAAAGCAAATATTACTCAATTATTTTGTGTCAGAATTTATAAGACTAACATGATTCAGTGGTCTCTCAGAATTCATCCTTCAGTAACGAAAAAGGTACAGGAATTTTCACTGCAGCATTGTTGCACTAGCAAAATAGAAGTAACATGGAAATTTAATAATAGGAGAAAGGTTTAGTAACCATAGTATCCATATAACTAAATATTTTATAAGTGAGTTGTAAAATAATACATTTGCCTTTATCCCTTTTTTTGGTAAATTTAAGCCAACACCCTGTACAACACTGTATGTGTATACAGAATGTAAGAAGATGGAGGCCAGTTTGGTCTTTTAGGTGGAGAAACTTTTTTGTAGTAAAATATCAGCAACTCAAGCTGGGTATGTCTCTGTGTGGCTTGGCTGCTGGCCTGCACCAATAGGTCTTGAACTGCTTTGTGTGAGACCTTACAAGAAATTTGTGATTTTAAAGAAATAGAAGTTCTCCCAGAGCCTTTGTTCCTTGGAGCAATTTCAACATTTGTCTATAGAACAATAATTGCCATTTCTTTCTAGGCACTGTTTATTCTGTTCTGAAACACAAGGTGAAATGATCTGCTTCTGACATTTCTTCTCACAATAATTTAACAATATCCATTTGTTGTCACGTTTTGCTTTCCACCAAAATCCTCATCTACTGAGGCATCACATTCTCATTTTTTCCAAGTTTTGCTGCTTAGTAGACTGACATTATAATAAAAAAGTTAAGGTCACACAAGGGGCTTCCCTGGTGGCTCAGATGGTAAAGAATCCGCCTGCAATTAGGGAGACCTGGGTTCGATCCCTGGGTTGGGAAGATCCCCTGGAAGAGGGCATGGGAACCCACTCCAGTATTCTTGCTGTAGAATCCCCATGGACAGAGGAGCCTGGAGGGCTACAGTCCAGGGGGGTCTCACAGAGTCAGACATGACCGAGTGACTAAGCACAAGGTCTTACATGCTGGCTAACTGTTTAAAGTTTCTAAATACTTTCTTCTTAATGAGCCTCTGTCCCCAGCTTTTTACAGATAATGCCAAGAGATGATTTGGTTTTTAGCAGTTTATCTTGATTCATGATTTGGCTTTTAGCAGTTTATTCATCATTGGTCTTCCCTGGTAGCTCAGTCAGTAGAAAATCTGCCTGCCGTGGAGGAGACCCGGGTTTGATCCCTGGGTCAGGAAGATGTCCTGGAGAAGGAAATAGCAACCCACTCCAGTATTCTTGCCCGGAGAATCCCATGGACAGAGGAGCCTGGTGGGCTACAGTCTATGGGGTTGCAAGAGTAAGACACAACTTAGACCATGATTCAAGAGGGTCCATAATCACATCATTTTTTGCTCATCAGAATTCTGCAGTTTTATCAGTTTTCTTAGCCGGTCAGGATCCTTTCCTCTTTTTTCTTTTTCTTTATTATAGCTAATTTACAATGTTATGTTAGTTTCAAATGTACAGCAAGTGATTCAATTATATAAACTTATATATATATATATATATGTCTGTGTGTATGTATTCTTTTTCAGATTCTTTTCCATTATAGGTTATTACAAGGTATTAAATATAGTTGCCTGTGCTATACAGTAGGTCCTTGCTGTTTACCTATTTTATATATAGTGGTATGTATATGTTAATCTCAGACTCTTAATTTTTCTCCCCTCCTCCCATTATCCCCTTTGGTAACAAGAAGTTTAATTTCTGTGAGTCTATTTCTGCTTTGTAAATAAGTCCGTTTGTATCATTTCCTCTTGACTGATGAGTTCCGTTTGTTGAGGATGGAGAGATCAATAACTATCAGTATAGAAATGGAAACAATTGCGTGTGTTGAGGTTTTTCCACAGCTATTCTCCTTCTTGATTTTCAGATTCTGGAAATCCAGGGGTCTGGCCCGCACACACCAAAAAATGTCATGGATATTTTCTTCACTGGCCCTTTTGGCCAAAGCCAAATCCTCACTGAGCCTTTGCTGCACCAGAACCAAGATAACACTGATGAAAACATCCATTCCCAGCAACTTCTAAATGATGAACCTGATTTTAGATAGACTTGCTAAGACTGGAATTTAAGTTCAGGAAATTAAGCTTGCAGCCCGGAGAAGGCAGTGGCACCCCACTCCAGTATTCTTGCCTGGAAAATCCCATGGATGGAAGGAGCCTGGTGGGCTGCAGTCCATGGGGTCACTAAGAGTTGGACATGACTGAGCGATTTCACTTTCAATTTTCACTTCCATGCATTGGAGAAGGAAATGGCAACCCACTCCAGTGTTTTTGCCTGGAGAATCCCAGGGACAGAGGAGCCTAGTGGGCTGCCGACTATGGGGTCGCACAGAGTCCGACACGACTGAAGAGACTTAGCAGCAGCAGCAGCAAGCTTGCAGCCATCTAGCGTATGCAAAGCATCTGGGACAACCCACTGGCTGCTGTATTGTGTTATTACTGCAAAGCAAGCACTCTGAATGCCAAGATTTATTTTAAATATCCTTCCTTTGCATTTATGGACAGTATTTTAGCTTCCTATCAGAAGCTGGCTTCCTACCTTTTGTAAGTGAGTCTTTGAGCTTCTGGTAACAAGTGCCTTGTTCATTGAAGGCCCAGGTTACTGTCCAGCTAAGAAAATGGCACTGTGGCTACCTGAAAAGCTCTTTCACATGGGAGGCATAGTTTCCAGTAGTTTCTATCAATAGAGAGCTTATGCCGTAGCTTTGTAGAAATGGAAGAACATCCAATAAACTCAGAAGACTCTTCTTCCTAAGAACCTACATTTTTTTCCCCATCAAATACTGACATTTCTCACGTCATGATTTTGCTTTCTTCTGCTTGAATTTCTAACTGATATGATTACTTTTGCAGATACTGGTGACTTTCAAATATCTTTCACCCAAACTCTCTTCTATGTTTTAAATCCAAATAGCTAATTTTCTGCTGGAAAGTTTACTTCAAAAATCAACCTGACTAAAACTTAATTTAATATTTTTTGGTAAACTTACTTTTTCCAGTTTCAATCAATGACAGTGACATCTGCCAATGCTTCAACAGGGACCACAAAGTCAGGACAGAAAGGTCCGCCTCGCTTACCCTCAGTGTCACTGGAGTTCCAGGAACTCAGTTCACACAATTCTCTGCTGCTCTTCATCTTCATTGCCTTTTAACGCTTCTTTATTCTCATCTCACTCCTCTCATTTCACTCTCTAAGTTGCTGCTGCTGCTAAGTTGCCTCAGTCATGTCCGACTCTGTGTGACCCCACAGACAGCAGCCCACCAGGCTCCCCCATCCCTGGGATTCTCCAGGCAAGAACACTGGAGTAGGTTGCCATTGCCTTCTCCAATGCATGAAAGTGAAAAGTGAAAATGAAGTCGCTCAGTCGTGTCCAACTCTTTGCAACCCCATGGACTGCAGCCTACCAGGCTCCTCCATCCATGGGATTTTCCAGGCAAGAGTACTGGAGTGTTTAAAAAAAAAAAAACCAAACAGCACATTGCTGAGCTTTTACCCTGCTTAAAACCTCACTGCATCTATGGAGGCTGTGCTGTGTGTCAGGCTCTGTGCTAACTTGCTGGTAAGACAATGATAAACGCGGCCTTATCTCTGCCCTCAATTATCTCATAATCTGATGAAGACAAAGACAAACAGTTCGAACGCACTGTAACGTAAGGTATGATCTCTAGGGTCCTCCTTACCGAGTGTAGAGGTGCCTAGTGTCAGAGGAAGAAGCCCTGAATTCTGCCTTGGGAATCAGAGAGATTCACAGAGGAGTTCCGAGGAGGAGGAATGGGCACTCCGTGCACAGGGGCAAGTGGACTTGAGGAGAGTGTGATGTTCTGCCTCAGACCTTGTGGGAAAGGGGAGAACCTTTATCAAGACACACTTAACACAGAGGCTGAGTTGGGGTTCAGAGGTAACGGAGTTAGAAGCATAGAAGCAAGTGTCAGAGACGCCAGGTCTGGAGGAGCCGCTAAGGTTTCTGGGCTGCGCAGGAAAGCGCCTGGTCTAACACTAGGGAGGTCCCTGGAGACAGAGAAGGGGGCAAGGCTCAGGTTCTAGAGAGTCACAGCATTAAAGTGTGAGCGTCACTGGGGCTGGGAGGGACCGTGAAAACCTCGTTTTGTCTTCCTGCATCATGTAAATGAGGGACGAGAGTACAGAAAAGCTTGAGTAAACAGTTTCAGATGCTCAGCAGGTTTTGAAGCCCTAACTCTGCCATCTGACTTGGGGCAAGGTTACCAACTTATCTATGAAACGGAATCAATAAATGTTAGTCGCTCAGTTGTGTCCAGCTCTTTGCAACCCCGTGGACTGAAGTCTGCCAGGCTCCTGTCTATGGGATTTCCCAGGCAAGAAGACTGGGGTGGGTTGCCAGAGGATATTCTCCAGAGGATCTTCCCCAGAGGATCTTCCCAACCCAGAGATCGAACCTGAGTTTCCTGCACTGTAGGCAGATTCTTTACTATCTGAGCCACCAGGGAAGCCCACCTATTTCATGGGGTAACTGTGAAGATTTGAAGAGCACAGTATATAAGAGTCCTGGCACATAGCCTGGTCTGCAGTGGGGTTCCATGACAACATAGTATTATTTCTACTAGTAATGAGGTCTCATGGCTAACTCAAGGCAGAGCCGGGCCTGGAGCCAAGGGTTAACTTAATATCCTGTTTCTGCATCCTTCAGGTTCCTGCCGGGGAAAAGAGGAAAGGATTATTCTGGCAGCAAGAACCTACAGAAAAGTCACCAGTGGACAATGACCCAGACCTGGAGAGAGGAGGGTGGGAAATCCTCAGAGTGAGGGATTATAAGGATCTTCTCCACTTTCTTTCCTTCTCTTTAACTTCTGGAGCAATAGGGTTTGAGAGGACAAGGTATGGTAAGGTATGATGGGGGACGTGGGGACAATTTCGGGATGCACGGCTCTGAAAGACTACAGCAGGCACCAGGAACCAAACAGCTGGGATGCATAAAATTGTCCAAGAACCTGGGCTTCTAGGCAGAAGGGAGAAGTGAAGGTTAGGGCCACTTTCTCCGTATCTTGACCCAGGTCTAAAGGGCAGGAAAACAGACGGGGATCATGAGCACAAAGCTCTGCTCCTGCGTAGAGTTCAGGGTCTTACAAGGTATAGCTTAGCAAGGGGCAGAAAGGAAGTTATTGATTCCTATATTGGAAGAGCTGTACATGGTAAAAAAAGAAAAAAGTCAAAACATGTACACAATGCCCAGTGAAAAATAAACCACCTTTCCACCGGCTCCCTAGTTTCCCCTCTCAGTGAGAGACTCTGTTATCAAATTCTTTATCTTTCCAACAATATTCTGTACATTTGCTAATATACGCATATACACAGGGTGTATATTGCATCAAATTTTGCATGTTAGTGTCTTGCTTTTTCCACTTAGAACTATATCTTAGGAAGCTGCCTTTCTTTTCAAAGTCTACATAGTATTCTATTAAATGGAAGCTCTGTAATATATCCTTGCTCAATAAGCACTCATATTATTTCCAAACTTTCAGTTTTACAAATGGAGCTGCAATGAATATCTTTGTATATATGTCTCTCTCTACATGTACATATGGAAGAAATACACAGAGGTAGAACTACTGTGTAGGAAGAAATGTGAGGTTTTTAAAATTTATTTATTCATTTATTTATTTGGAGTATAGTTGATTTACAATATCGTGTTAGTTTTAGGTGTACAGGAAAATGAGATATATATAATATATATGATTAATAATGATTTATTGTATCTATGATTATTTTCCATCATTGGCTATTACAAGATATTGAATATAGTTCCCTATGCTATACAGTAAATCCTTGCTTATCTATTTTATGTATAGTAGTTTGTGTCTGTTAATCCCTACTCCTGATTCATCCCTCTCTCTTCCTCCCTTTCCCCTTTGGTAACCATAAGCTTGTTTTCTATATCTATGAGTCTGTTTCTGTTTTGTATATAAATTCATATCATATTTTTGATTCCACATGTAAATGATGTCATAGAATATTTGTCTTTCTCTGTGTGACTTACTTCACTTTGTATGATATTCTCTAGGTCCATCCATGTTGCCACAAATGGTAGTGTTTCATTCTTTTTTATGGCTTGGTAATATTCCACTGCATATATTTGCATCTCATTAAACTAGTCACCTGTTGACAGTCGCTTAGCTTGTTTTCATGTCTTGGCTATTGTAAGTAGTGCTGCTATGAACATAGAGGTACATGCATCTTTTGGAATTAGAGTTTTTGTCTTCTCCAGATATATACCGAGGAGTGGGATTGCTAGATCATATGGTAGCTCTATTTTTAGTTCTTTAAGGAATCTCGATACTGTTTTCCATAGTGGCTGCATAAATTTACATTCCCACTAACAATGTAGGAGGGTTCCCTAGGAAACATACGTTTTAAATTTTGATGGAGTTAGATGTGACTTTTCCTGTTGTCTTAGATTTTCAACAATGGCCCCAAAGACCAAACTAAGTCACAAACCACCTATTCAGGACCTGTGAAGAGATGGTAATATGTGTTTTCTTTCCACCCTTAGCCTCACCTCTGCCTCGGGGTCATGTAAGAGAGAAACCTAGGAATTCATTGAGAGGCACAGTGGATATTAGAAGAGAGGATTTCTTTAGAGAGTGAGAAACTGGAGAGTAATTAGAGCAGAGTGCTGTTTCTCCTTTCCTAAGTTTCCCTCTTAGTTTAAGGCAAGTTGCTAAGGCGGGTTCATAAGAGCGGCTCAGAGAGCTTGTCACATGTCCCGTGGAATTTGGGGGACGTGGGGTCTAGTACATGAGTCACTCCGGGGAAAGTGTGTGAAGACCACTACCTGTGGCAGAGTGAGAGGAGGCTGTCACCGGAGCAGCAGTATCCACCCCGACAGTGGGGCAAAGGTGTGTGTTTCCTGGGACCTGCTGTGCTCCTTGTGGAAGGGAGCTGGAATTGAAAAGGATCCCACCAAAAACAGGCTGCAGTGCTGGGTTGGGGAAACAGACAGGGTGCCAAGGTCTGAAGGTGGGAGCCATGACCATCAGCAGATGAGTGTGTTGTTGGGGTCAGCACTGCTCAGGTGAAGATCTCCAGTGAACCCCAAAATTGTTCCATAAAAGATAAACATGTGGGCACTCAATCATACACAGAGGGCACCAAAGCCAGATTACAACTGTCCCACTCACCAAAGACCTTTTCCACCCTGTGTGCCTTCTTTCCGTGATGCCAACCCTCGGGGAGCTGGAGGTCACAGGTTCATGGAGAAATGGAAGGAAAAGAACACGGTACGAGAATGAAAAGCCAACCAAGACCCCCTTTCCAGGCTTCAAGTTTCTAAGCCTGAGTCAGAACTGAGCCAGAGGTTGCAGAGAAGGTGTAAATTGCATGAGATTAAAGCTTTAATATGAAATTGGACTAAATTTGTTAATACCTAGAAAATAAGACTATCCACTAATAACTGAAAGTGACTACCTAAAGAACGAGAAGTAGGAAAATATTTTTGGACATCTTTGAATTTCTTGTTTCTTTCCATTTATTAATAGTTTTTAAAAGCCAATTAGAAGAGATGTTTATTACTTTAGATTTCTTTTAGATTTTTATTTTCAAATTATTCCAGACTTTCAGAAAAATTGCAAGGCTAATACCCACAGAGTTTACATATGCCTTCCACCTAGCTTTCCAGGATATCTTCTTACACAACCAAAGTATGATGATCAACACCGAAGTACTGACATTAAATCAATACTATTAACTAAGCTACACACCTTATTCCAATTTCACTGGTTTTTCATGGCACAGGATCCCATATTGCATTTAACTGATCTTCTCTTTAATGTCCTGCAGGCTGTAATAACTCCTCAGTTTTCCTTGATCTCTCATGACCTTGATACTTGTGAAGAGTTCTGTTCAGTGATTTTGTAGAATGTCTATCAGGTTTGCCTGATGTTTTCTCTTGATTAGATTGAGGTTGTGCATTATAGCAAGTATCCCACAGATAGGATGCTGTGCCCACCACAGTGCAGCTTAGCAGAGGGTTCATGATGTTAATGTGTCTTATTACTGGTGATGTTGGCTAAGATCACTTGGCTAAGATGGTGCCTGCCTGATATCTCAACAGTTCATTTCAGTTCAGTAGCTCAGTCATGTCCGACTCTTTGCAACCCCATGGACTGCAGCACGCCAGGCTTCCCTGTCCATCACCAATTCCTGGAGCCTACTAAAATTCATGTTCATCAAGTCAGTGATGGCATCCAACCATCTCATCCTCTGTTGTCCCCTTCTCCTCCTGCCTTCAATCTTTCCCAGCATCAGGGTCTCCTGAGAATATATTATTCTCCTGTACAAAAATCCTGTTGCCTTAATATTAATCCAAATGAAACATTACTTCCCATATAATGATGCATAAGAAAGATCTATTTTCAGCATTAATATTCACATTCACCATTACACTAAAAGAACCAGAGTTTGTTGAAATGCTCAAAAGTTCACCAAAGGCCGAGTGAACATTATCCAATGATGTTTTAATAGTTTATATCAAGTTTAACCTTCTCTGGTCAATGTTACCCAATTGTGGGCTTTATGTATGTTCACCTCATGACCCTCACAGTAATATTGTTAGCATACAAGTTTGCAGAAATATTAATAGTCAAGAATATACATCTTGTTATATAACCAGCTGTTGTCCATAGAATCATGAAAAAAAGATCTATGTCAGATCAATGAGAGTGAAAAATAGTTTCTATTGGGCTTGGTTCTGTTCTCTTCTAAGATGAAAGAAAATATAGCAATGGAAAATTTCTTATATTCTTAGTGTTTATTGTTTCACAGTTCCATTTAATTGAGTATTGGCTGTTTTTTATTATTGAGACTTTGTATTATTCTTAATCAATTTTATTTCCAACTCTATTATCAGATATTAATTTTTATCAATTTTAATTCCCTTTTTCTGTTTTAATTTGTTTTTACTATTTTTAAATTACCTATCTTGGCCCACCTTACTGAATTTAACCTTTTGGAATATTAATTTTGCTTATTGATTTAGGCAGAAATAGCCTTTTAAGGGTGGGTTTAGATGATTTACATTAAATCTGGTATTTGGTACATTTGGTTTTAATTCTTTCAATGTTTAGGATTTGTCTCTTTGATTCTATGAACTATATTATCCCCTTTATCTTTGAAAAAGTTTTGGGAGACAAAAAGCCCTGTTTTAAAGACATACATGAATATCTTAAACCATTCTATAACCATTCTAATGATCTCTTTCCCTAATCAAAAGTATGTTCCACTCCCCTTCAAGGAAGACAAGGCTACTGTTCTTTTTGTCTGTGCTTCTTGTTCCCTATACTGATTTCTAATTCATAATTATTTCTCAGTTTTTTTATCTTTCATGTTTCTTTTATGGTTTCTTTTCCTCAAATAATTAAGCTAGTGTCATAAATAACCCTTTCAGAGTTATCCTTACTTCTTTAATAATAGTTGGTGTCAATAATTATCAGAGGTTCATTTTTAGCCATTAGCCATTCAAATTTCTGTCTCTAATTTTAGCCTTGCATACTGTATATTGTGGTTTTGAGCACTTTTCAAAAGAGGTTTCTGGCTGCCACATGTTTTTTTTTTAAGTTGGGTTGGTCTGAGAATGTCTCTCTGTTGCCTCCCTATACAAATGGCTTGATGTGGCCCATTATTCCCGAGTCGCAGCTTATCCCTTCCATAGAAGATGTCAGCATAGTGTCATCAGGCATTGCTCATAGCAGCAGAAAAAGCCAAAGCTAGTCTGATATTTTGCTCTTTGAAAATGACCTACTTTTTCTACTTGGAAACTTGCAGAATTCTTTTTCCCTTATAGTTTAAAAATTTTATGAAACTATGTCATGGTGTTGCTTTTGTTATTGATTTTGCCTGGAACTTTGGGCATATTCACTGTAATCTTTCTTCAAATATAATGTTTTCTCTGAGTATTGATTTTGATCCTTTTGTTTGTTTTTTCACCTTTGGAAACCCTTTTAATTTGGAAATCAGATCTCCAAATTTAACAACTTCTATTGAATTATTTTCTTACTTTTTTTGTAACTCTTTTTAAATTCTAAATACTAAAATTATGAATAAGGAGGGGATGAGCAGTTTCTTTTTAATGTAAAGAAACCATGCACAATGGCAACTGTCAAACAGGGAGGTCTTATTTTAATAAGACCAGTTGACCCCTGTTTGGTTAGATGACATGGACAGCAGCTGGGCCATCTTGTCCATTTTCAAACAGAGCAGAGGATTTACAGGTTCCTCTTTTGGTGAATGTGGTAGCAACTGTAGTTAAACATAAAGCAGGAGAATCTGTCAGAGAGCCCTCTTTTCTACAGGCTGAGGAATTCTTCACGTAATCGGCCAAATATGTCCGATACCATTAAAAGACAGTAGTGGTAAATTCTTGACATGAGGAGACATGAGGACTCCGGACATTCAGCTTACAGTGGGAAGTCAAGTGTGTGAGGAACATAATGAACAAAGAAACGAGTCACACCAAGCCTCACAACAGCATCTGGGGAAAGGGAGAGCATGATCCTGGTTGTGTGAGGACCAGAGACTCCCTGGGGCAGATATGTGACTAAGATATCCATCCACAGTCAGCACGATCTCTACCTATTTGAGCTCTGACCTAGATCCTGGACATGTGATTTTTCAGAGTCCAGGCCTGGAAGCTAACAGAGGCCCTGGCTGATGGGCTGTGTCAGCCTGCAAGAAAGGAGGTGTTAGGAGGGCTGGCCCCATGTTCCTGCAGATCGGCAGGGGTAGAGATGTGGGAAGTAGGAAGGAGTGGTCATGCTCGGGCCTGAGGATGAATTAAGGCTGAGATCACTAATGCTGTACTTGCCTCAATGGCGACTGAAATAGAAACAGGGGTTGGGCTAAGATTGTAGGTGGGACGTCAGTGGCCCGGGCCATCAGAAGCTGAGTCACAGACGTCTTTGGGAGCACAATGGCCACGTTTATGAGTATGGAAGGATCTATTTTCCTCATTTTATCTATCAGAGCTGTTTTACAAATGCCTTCCAGTAATCACAGGTCTTTTCTGTGTCTAGGTTTCAGATCTGGCCCTTATATGATTAGACTGGAGATTATGAAACCAGATACTGTATTTGGTGTAGTGATCTTCTTGAGGACTTCATCAATGATATATCTCTTTCCACTTGTTAGAGTCACACAATAAATTCTTTCAAAGAAAAGTGTGACTTCAAAGGGAGTACCAGCCCCCTAAACAGTCCTGTTTATCTTGCATTTACTGGGGCTCCCAACACATACATTTGTTCATTCTTTACAAATCCCAATTCTACTAGGCTCTGCTTTCTTATCAAAGATTCTCTCCTTTGAAGCCCAGTAAATTATGTAGCTTTGGATTTCTAGTCTCCACGACTCCTCTGCACAGGATGTTGGAAGGTGTTGCTGCATTCCCACTCCTTCAAAACATTTTGAACATAAGTAAAGTTATTTCCATCGAGGAAAACAGTTTGCATGGAGTTCATCTCCATATACTTAGAATTCTAAGTTCCTCACTTGCCACTAAGTTACTAAAGTTCACTCATTTTAAAATAGACTTCCCCTTTTCTAACATCCTGTTGTTACTTTTCTGCTGCTTTCCACAACAGGTAGGTAACTGATTGCTACTGCCAGGTCGCTTCAGTCGTGTCCAACTCTGTGCGACCCCATAGACGGCAGCCCACCAGGTTCCCCCGTCCCTGGGATTCTCCAGAAAAGAATACTGGAGTGGGTTGCCATTTCCTTCTCCAATGCATGAAAGTGAAAAGTGAAAGTGAAGTCGCTCAGTCGAGTCCGACTCTTAGCAACCCCATGGACTGCAGCCCACCAGGCTCCTCCGCCCATGGGATTTTCCAGGCAAGAGTACTGGAGTGGGGTGCCATTGCCTTCTCCGATAACTGATCTAAAGAAATTATTTTGACATTTTATCCTTAATCAGAACTGTAAACTTCCCCTAACCATAGTTAAGACTAAGGTCACTGGTGTCTTATCATTGTACACCTATTCCTTTTTGAGGAATTCTGCTTTGGGGCTTAAAGATAATCTTCAAAGTTGACCATGTCATGTAAGTCTGCATTTCAAGCACTCAACAGCTGAAATTACCTGAAGGAACAAAGATCTTCTGGAGAGTGACAGAGAGTGGGGGAAACTGGAAGGTGGGGCGGAGGTGGATCAGGAACAGACCACGCCCGCAAGCCTCAGTTTGCTCCTGTTTTCAGCTATTAGCCACCACTGTCTTCACCAGCAGTGAATGAAAGAGCGCAGCAGGGGCATGCCCAGGGCTAACCAAGTGCAAGTCGGACTTCAGTGAATGTTCTGAGGGATAGTCTGAGACTGGACTGCTTTTTAAGTCTTTATTGAATTTGTTATAATATTACTTCTGTTTTAATGTTTTTTGGCCAAGAGGCATGTGGATCTTAGCTCCCCAACCAGGGATCGAACCTGCATACCCTGCATTGGAAGGCAAACTCTTACCCACTGGACCACCACGGAAGTCCCTAGACAGCTCTTTAATAGAAGTTGTCTCCATCTATGCATATGCCCACAGGGCAACTCCCCAAGCTCAAAGCTTGTCCTCAAGTTCTGGTTGACTTGAAACTGTTTTTGCAAATACATCTCTGTTTCTTTCTGTGCTTAGGAGCTTAGAAACTTACCCAGTCTCTCATTTGATAGATTAAAAGAATGAAGCATAATGAAGTTCAATGACTTTCCCAAGGTCTCTGTGTTGAGTTTAGAACGACAGTCTTTGTAATGTACAAACTGTCTCCAGTCCTTCCCAGATTATACACTTATTTTTTAAACTTGTGTTGAAACTTAGACCATAGAATGTCTGTCTCAATTTTACACAGGTCATTTCCTTGGTCAGGAATACTATTCTCCCTCTTGTTTTCCCGGCTTAACTCTTTCCACCTCCTCTTGTCCCTTTTAGACTAGGAGGTGATACTCCTCGATGTGTTTATCCTCCATGTGGCCATAAACCCAGCTCATTTCCCAGTTACAGCATTTGTCGTGTTCTGATGTGTCAATATATTTGTCTGCCTATCCAGCTGGGTACGTCCTGAGGTCAGAGAACAGTTTGTTTTCTATACCCTCAAACCCTATGACATACTTGGCATTTATTTGGCGCTGAGTAGAAACTGTGAATTAATGTGAATGGAAGACTTAATGGGGCATCCCAGATGGCACAGTGGTGAAGAATCCACCTGCAAATGTAGGAGATGTGGGTCAATCCTTGGGTTGGGAAGATCCCCTGGAGGAGGGCATGGCAATCTACCCCAGTATTCTTGCCTGGGAAATCCCATGAACATAGGAGCCTGGTGGGCTACAGTCCATGGGATCACAAAGAATCAGACATGATTGAGCAACTGAGCATACACACAGCTTAATGAATACAGCAATAACTACATATATTGAAGAGTTGTTTTACTCTGGGCATTTACAGATATTAGGTTCAAAACACTTAACAACTAAAATTGACTTGTCATGTGTATCATAATAACTTATATTGGAGTTTCACTTCCAGGAGCTGGTAAAGAATACCCATTTCTTTTGCCTCTGCAGTCAAACGTACCCGAGATTGTTCAACACAGAACAACGTGGAAAGGCTAAATTCTTAAACAGTTTGGGTTCTGCTGATGGCACATGGATCCTCTTAAAAAGACACAACTCTATGACCCAGATTTTCCAGGAAGGTCCCACTTTCAAGTGTTTGCTCCATTTTCCCCACAAATAAGCATATATTTTCAAGCCGTATGTCTCTGTTTTGTTTAAGGAAGTGTGACTGCTGTTAAATACTCAATTCTAGCCCTGAATGATGTGTTAAGTTCCTGATAAACAGCCTTATATTTAACAAAGCATCTCACCTAAAAAGATTTTTTGAATTTTTTTTATTGAAAAAAAATTTAGAAATGTCACAGCACCTAAATTTTTTAAAGTATGTATCTCCACTCCACTACACGTAAAACTTGGCTACAATTGTAAACATTATTCTAGTAAAGCTGAGAAAAATGTGTTCCTTAAATCTGGGGGCTTTTGAAGCAGCTCTGCCTTTTGGCCAGTTGGCTAGTCTTTTGCCTCTGACTCAAAATCATAATGGAATCTTTGACCTCATGTCTAGCAAGAAGGCTAGAAGCAGGCTTTAAGACTGATGTATTCCCAGTCCAAAAGCAACCATTGTGTTGCCAGGGTTTACCTGGTGGAAGCCCCAGGGCAGCCTGGCTTGTCACCAGGGGCGAGGAAGACCTGGACTACTGTGAGGGGAAGAGATGGTAGCTCTTGTTTGTTTGACTGATTGCTGCTTGCCCCTGGAATAGCCAAAAACAGAAGAGAAGGAAGTAAAGATGGCCTTTGATAAGGATCTGGATCTGGAGGGAAACCCCTCAGGGACAGACTAAGGTTTGGAAGAGAGTTCCCTGGTGGTCCAATTGGTTAAGACTCAGAGCTTTCACTACCATATGAGTTCAGTCCCTGGTCTGGGAACCGAGATCCTGCAAGCCATGCGGCACTGCTACAACAGAAACAAAAGAACAGCTGAAGTCTGGAGACGGTCCTATCCACCCCTGTTCATTTCACACATACTCTCGCTTCCTCTTCCCAGAACCACCAGCCTGTGAACCCCTGTGTGTTCTGAGCACTCCTGGTCCAGCCCTTGTCACCCTCGATACCAGACATAGGCTTGGCAGGGTGAGATGCAAGACGCACAGGTGGAGCAGCCCTGGAGTTCGACTCCGGTGGCCCTTCACCACCCACCTCCATAACCCCTTTAGGAGCGAGGGAGATGACTCTTTGGAGCAGGTGGGTTCTAAAGAGGACAGATCCCTACTGAACAGATTGCAGGATGGATGAAGGGACACAGTTGAACCATAGGAAACTGGCCAGTTATCTAAACAAATAAAAAGATAGACATTTAGATATGACTGATGGACAGCAATATGTACACGTAGGTAGATATAAAAGCAGTTAGTGATAGAGGTGGTGACTTAGGAATGTACAGGCCAATTTCCATATTTATTTTGACAATGTATCAGTTATTTGGGGCACATGTGTGCCTCTTTCTAGAAGGAAAGAGTGGTCCGAGGGAGATCAAGGACAAAAGAACGAGAAGTGCACACATCTCTGGGAGCAATATCAGCATGGATGACAGCCAACTCATGCCACAGTTCCTATTCCTAACCTGCTCCCACCTCAACAATTACAGTAAAACCCCCAGCAGAACAGAACTGTCAGAGATTGAATTATGTGAAACTGTATGCACCACTTAGGTACAGATGAGATATTTTGTCTTAATCCATAAGTACGTCTTAGGGTTTTGTAAAATAGCTCATAAACTATGGTTTATAAACTGGCTTGAGCTAATCTGCCCCCATGGACTCACAGTTATTATTTATCACTTTCTCCCAAACTGAAATACAAGTACTCTGGATCATTAGTTAAAATGTATAAACAATTGATGACAATCCTCTCTTACAGAGTTTCCCCTAAATACTATACAAACATGATATGACCGGAATAAAAACACAAAGGAATTTTTTTTCTGGTCAATGGTTCCTAATGATGTATGGTAAGTGTTATACCTAATCAATTCCCTTCTTTCCATATCTGGGTTCTACAATTTATCATGTTGGACAAACATGAAAGATTAGCCCATACTTCCAAGAATCTTAGACCATTCAACCTTTAAAAATGGTTTACGATCTTCATCTTGAGCAGTTTCGATTCCTTATTGCCCTAGAGCACTGGACCTGAGATCCAGTCTGTACCAAACAAATCAACATTTGCAGCCTGCTCTAAGACGGAAAACGTCTGTACCCACACACTGCTATTCTTGAGTTCTGGGAAGATGGCTTTGGTGTCTTTACAGGCTCTTTGGTGCAGCATTTATGGATTGTAATGTCACTTCTAGAGAACTTGAATCCTTAATGTATACTCTAAACTTGATCAGACTCAATGATTTTCCTTAGATGGATATCCAGGTCCTTGAATTCTCTTTGGAGGCAGATTTTCCAGTGTCAGTTGACAAATGGGTGTGAAAAAAGCCCTAAGAGAAAGATGAAGGAAGGAAAAGTGGCTCCAACTTCAATACTGGAGAATAAAATGTCACCAACTCCTCCGTCAATTGCAAGGGGAAAAAAAAAAAAAAAGAAACTACCTAGTTTTTGCAAACAGATTCACTTCAAACGTCTGTATTTTCCTTTGTTATATAAGTAGCATCATTTTTTAAACTTAAATTGTGACATCGAGCACACATACAATGGAGAGACCAAAACAAAATGTACAGCAAGCACAATGGTCATCCCAGGATCCATACCCACACAGCCATCACTCAGGCCAATAAACAGACATTGCCAGCACCCCAAAGATCTCCTCTCCCAACACCATGCAACACTTCTCTCCACTCCCTTCCCCCAATATTCTGTTCATGGAAATCACCACCTGCTTCTCTTTGTATTTCTACCACTTAAGTACTCAGTATACCCCTAAATGCTAAGGTTTATTTTTGCATTTTTCCTTTGAGAGTGAAAGTGAAGTCGTTCAGTCATGTCTGACTCTTTGCGACCCCATGGACTGTAGCCCACCAGGCTCCTCTGTCCATGGGATTTTCCAGGCAAGAGTACTGGAGTGGGGTGCCACTGCCTTCTCCAGGGGATCTTCCCAATCCAGGGATCGAACCCAGGTCTCCTGCATTGCAGACAGACACTTTACTGTCTGAGCCACCAGGGAAGCCCTTTAACTTCACATAAAAGGAATCATACAGTGTGGACTATTTTGTGACTGGCTAATTCCATTTAATACTGTGCTTGACTTTATACAGTCTGTGTTATTATATATATTTTCAGTTCTGCAGAGCATGCCATCATATGTCCACCAACAGTGGAAGTGCCTTGCACTCCTCTTGCTCCACATCTTCACCAACATTTGATATTGTTGGTTTTTTTCTGGTGTATCTCATCACTTTTTGTTTCTAATTTCCCTGATTACAAATGTGGTTGAACACCTTTTCTACATGTTTATGGTTCATTTGGAAAACCTGTTTTGTGAATGTCTGTTGGAGTCTCCCATTTTCTTTTGTTGGCTGTGTTTTCTCCCACACTATGATCTTACTTTTTTATCTTCTTAACAGTGTCTTTTGCTAAAAATAAATTCTTAATTTTAATGTAGTCAAATGTATTACTCTTTTCTGTATGGCTGGTATTCTTGCATCTTGTTAAAGAAATCTTTCCCTACTTGGAAATCCTGAACATATTCTCCTATAGTCTATGTTAGTAGTTTTATTAGTCAAGTTGTCCCCAGTAATCCTGATATTTAAACCTATCAGGAAGGGATATCTGATTTCCCTCAGTCATATCCAACTCTTTGCGACCCCATAGACTATACAGTCCATGGAATTCTCCAGGCTAGAATACTGGAGTGAGTAGCCTTTCCCTTCTCCAGGGGATCTTCCCAACCCAGGGATCGAACCCAGGTCTCCTGCATTGCAGGTGGATTCTTTACCAGCTGAGCCAAAAGGGAAGCCCCAAGAAGGGATATGGGTCTTAATGATTTCCTCCCAGAATGCTCCTTGGGCTTCTTATGCAAATTTGCTCACTGTCTGGGCCCCAGCAACCTTCTGTTTCCACGTGTCAGCACTTTCTCACATGCATATAACCTATGGACTCTCTCTTTTCTCTCCCTCTCTGTCACATTCTCAACTCCTAGGTCTTGCTTTTTTCCTTCCTATCGCTCTCTTCTGAAGAAGTCTGTCTGCTTGGCTTGTTTAATCATTCTGCATCTCCACCCTTTACCCTCACAGGATAGTGGTGCTTCATAGGTCCTTCCTTCTAAAGAGAGAGAGGGAATGAGTTACAAGTTCTTTGGTTCCACTCTTCGGAACCTGACCTGGCTGTAACATTCATCCCAGAACCATCATTCTATCATTCTAGCTTATTTATTTTTCTATTTTTATTTAATTAAATAGGAAGGAAGCACTCATTCTCCACTTAAATATCATATTTGAGATTTAAAATCACATTCGGCAGTGTACCACAGGATGCCAAGTAAGACTTCGCCCATATCGCTTTAAATTTCTTGCTATCTTGTCATGCTTTCCATCACCCATTGGAGCAGTTAGTTCAGCTTCCTTAACCTGAACTCGCCGCTTCCCAGATGTAAGCAGTGTTCTAGCTTCTTTAAATCATGGGAACAGCAGCTTCAGTTTATTTTCCTCTCTTCATAGTGTATTCTTACCACTGGTGTGTCCAAGTCTCCAGTCTTAATTTATTTACTTATATATTCTTTTTTATCCCCAGCCTCCTCTCCAATTTCCCTCCCCTCACAGGTATGCACACGTGATTTATGTGTGTCTTACGCACTGTCATTTTGTGTGCATACTTTTTAAATTAACACAAATGGTATTGTGATGTAGACTTTACTGTACTCAGCACCGCGTGTTTACACGTGGCTGTGTGTACATCTTATGACATTGCATTTCACTGTATTTCGTTCACCACAGGAGCCTCAGCTTCTCTAAGTGCTGCCTCACAGAGCAAGAAAATCAAGATGGAGCTGGGACATCTTACTGTTAAAAGCAATGATATATTCAGGCATTTCTTAATAATTCTGGGAAAGCAAGGAGGCCAGCCTGAAAGGAGCAGACCCACCCATCATTATCTAGAACACCATGATTATGCCCAATCAGTCTTAGAAGAATCCTGACTTCCCAGAGATCTTGCCTGGCACAGTCATTAGCTTTCCTCCAATTCAATCTCAAGGACTCCTGACTACTTAACGGGGGATTACAAAAACTGAAGTTATAAAATATTTATTTAGTATTGAGGTAGAGTTGATGTATATGAAGTTGTAAAAATTTTTTAAGTAATGTGATAAAAAATAAAGAAACAAACAGCTGAAGTGCTGTATCTCTGAGAACACAGACCCTCCCAAGAGTGGCTGCATGGCAACAGCAGTCAAGACCTTTGACTTCTGCAGAAATATGAAATAGCCTGAGACCGTCTCAGCAAATGAGATGTAGTACACTTACGGTGCTAGTGGTAAAAAACCTGCCTGCCAATGTGGGAGACATAAGAGATGCAGGTTCAATCCCTGGGTCAGGAAGATTCTCTGGAGGAGGGCATGGCAACCCACTCCAATACTTTTGCCTGGAGAATCTCACGGACAGAGGAGCCTGGCGGGCTGCAGTCCAAAGGGTCACACAGAGTCGGGTATGACTGAAGTGACTGAGCACACATGCACTCTTAGCACAGACATGCATACTCCGCATCTGTTCGGGCATCTGTGGGGGTAGGCGGTGGTGGCACCAGCAGGGGTTTCGTCCTTTGGACAATCCTGGCAGAGCCAGAGTTCTCACCACATTAAAAGAAAGCGGAGAGAAACAAGATGTTTCCTGTCACGGGACAGTCATGGAAGGAGCTTATCACTCACCTCCTTCCCTACTGAGCTCTGAGAATTACATGGAAGGGGACAGATGGAGTCACAGTCAGCATCACCTTCATGCTGTTAATGCCAAATTGAAGAATGGTCCTTTCCACTACCTCCCCTCTAAAAGAAAGGCAGTGTAGAGCTGAACCAATGTGCCCAGCAAATTTCAGGTCAAACGTCTTCAACTCAGAGCACAGCCCTGGCTTAGTTGGACAAAGCAAGCCTTGCATACAGGAACTAGAAAGGTCATTTAAGCTCACCACACCCAAGTGCAGTGGCCCAAGTAGACCAATCTGTTTATCCACTCCTCAGCTTACCTTGTGCTCAGAAGCTCAGTCATGTCCAACTCTTTTTTGACCCCATGGACTGTAGCCCACCAGGCTCCTCTGTCCATGGGATTCTCTCAGCCAGAATACTAGAGTGGGTTGCCATTTTCTCCCCCAGGGTATTGAAGTCACGTCTCCAGCATTGGCAGGCAGATTCTTTACCAGTAGCTCCACCTGGGAAGCCTCAGCTAACAGGGAGCAGTGAATAAGAAGTGAATAATGCAGAGCGACGAACTCCTTTTCCTATTTGGAACCAGTCTGTTGTTCCATTTAACTTATATGCAGAGTACATCATGAGAAACGCTGGACTGGAAGAAACACAAGCTGGAATCAAGATTGCTGGGAGAAATATCAATAACCTCAGATATGCAGATGACACTACCCTTATGGCAGAAAGTGAAGAGGAACTAAAAAGCCTCTTGATGAAAGTGAAAGAGGAGAGTGAAAAAGTTGGCTTAAAGCTCAACATTCAGAAAACGAAGATCATGGCATCCGGTCCCACCACTTCATGGGAAATAGATGGGGAAACAGTGGAAACAGTGTCAGACTTTATTTTTAGGGGCTCCAAAATCACTACAGATGGTGACTGCAGTCATGAAATTAAAAGACGCTTACTCCTTGGAAGGAAAGTTATGATCAACCTAGATAGCATATTCAAAAGCAGAGACATTACTTTGCTAACAAAGGTCCGTCTAGTCAAGGCTATGGTTTTTCCAGTGGTCATGTATGGATGTGAGAGTTGGACTGTGAAGAAGGCTGAGCGCTGAAGAATTGATGCTTTTGAACTGTGGTGTTGGAGAAGACTCTTGAGAGTCCCTTGGACTGCAAGGAGATCCAACCAGTCCATTCTGAAGGAGATCAGCCCTGGGATTTCTTTGGAAGGACTGATGCTAAAGCTGAAACTCCAGTACTTTGGCCACCTCATGTGAAGAGTTGACTCATTGGAAAAGACTCTGATGCTGGGAGGGATTGGGGGCAGGAGGAGAAGGGGACGACAGAGGATGAGATGGCTGAATGGCATCACTGACTCGATGGACGTGAGTCTGAGTGAACTCCAGGAGTTGGTGATGGACAGGGAGGCCTGGCGTGCTTCGATTCACGGGGTCGCCAAGAGTCGGACACGACTGAGCGACTGATCTGATCTGATCTGATCTGAATGCAGAGCGAAGGCAACACTTTTGAAAGGGCCGAACTATTGTACAAAGTGTCTTTTTTATGAGTAGAACCAAGAATGTGCAGAGGAAGTTTCCTCGTGCAAAAGTCTATGGAGTTCCTTGGGAGCTGATGGGGTGGAGCCAAAGAAATAGTGATTTGTGACACTTGTTATGACCCTTCTTCTACACACACACATAGAAATAGCTTGGAAATCCCATCCACATTTTGGAGGCCTTACTGCAGGGATTCCAATATTGAAAACTCCCACATGCCGCAGATGGGTGTGGGGCTTTCCACTACTCGGATCCAGGCATGGCTCCGTACATGGTGGCCAAATGCCTCCTGACTTGTGCCATGGAATAAAGATCACCACTTCAAGAATCCGGGGAAGAGTGGAGGAAACTACTGCACTTGGTTGAAGCATGAGGCTGCTGCTGCTGCTAAGTCGCTTCAGTCGTGTCCAACTCTGTGTGACCCCATAGACGGCAGCCCACCAGGCTCCTCCGTCCCTGGGATTCTCCAGGCAAGAACACTGGAGTGGGTTGCTATTTCCTTCTCCAATGCATGAAAGTGAAAAGTGAAAGTGAAGTCGCTCAGTCGTGTCTGATTCTTAGCAACCTCATGGACTGCAGCCTACCAGGCTCCTCTGTCCATGGGATTTTCCAGGCAAGAGTACTGGAGTGGGTTGCCATTGCATGAGGATGGCCCATCAAAGTCCCAAAATGTGAGGCAGAGAGAGCCCATCCAGCTTCACTGTGAGCTGTCCAAGGGGGCAGCGCACTTTCACCTCTCTTGAGAAAGGTCATGAGTGTGTCCAGGAAGCTTATGTGGAAGATGACACCTGCAGACACTAACTTGTTTCCAGAACCAGAAGGGAAATCCATGGCAGATATCTGCCCCCATCCCCAACCCCCAGAGACCTATTGAAATCACTGAATAGGTCAAGAGGCAGGCAGTGAAGGCCACAAGAGCAGGCACGTTGCAGAGACAAACAATTTCTGAGACAGAAAAGAAATTAAAAAAAAAAAAAGTAAGACAGGAACAGACTTAGAGGCTTACCTCTGTTACCAGAAAAGAATCCTTGAAGACCTTGCTACATATATGAACACGTGCAGAGCAGCAAGGGTCTGAATGTCATATGCCTAAACAACCCAAAAGGCAAGAGAAGAAAACCTCAGCATGTGCACTGGTGATGAAGAAACCTAAAGAGAAAACAGGGAAGGGGACTGTCATGGGAAGGAGTGAAATGATATGATGGCTCCAGGATAATTGGAGATAAGAGCTTGAGTTTGTGTTTGTTGGATGGTTTTGTTTTTTCTTTAAACCTCTGAGAGGTTGCCATTTTCTTCTCCAGGTGATCTTCCCAACCCAGGGACCAAAGCCATGTCTCCTGCACTGGCAGGCAGATTCTTTCGCTGCTGAGCCACCAAGGAAGCCCTGACATTTAATACCACTTCCCTAACTACCCAGAAAAAGACTTTGTCTTTCCTAGCATCTCAGGATGCTCGAGGGCTGGTGACAAATATGGAGGGGCATCTACTGAGGAAGGAGGCAGTGGTGAAGAGATGGACCACTGATGTGGAGATGCCGTTTGGAGGCAAAGCAGCTTCCCTCTTTGCCAGCTTCACACAGAAGCTAAGGTTAGGAGTTTCAAAAACAAGTTCATTGCCAGTAAAAAAAAAAAAAAAAGATCAAACAGACGTCAGCTCAGCAATTGCTCAGCAGCAACTCTATCCCACCACCTCCTTACTCTAGATTTGTCTTAGAACTCACCTACAACACCTCCAAGAGGCCTGACCTTCGTTCTCCTATCCAATCATCATCTGGTTCCCTGGGTGAACTGCAGTATCTATAACAAGAGCTACAGCCTCCAGTCCTCGTGGTGGACATCAGAGCCTCAAGGAAAAGCCAGTCAACACATCATTCTCCGCAGTGACGTACGTTGCTGGCATCTGGAGAACACAGGAAGAAGAGTGTCCACAGTCCTCTGGCTGCCCTGCCCTGTGTGAAAGGAGGACAGAATTGTGGTCTCCTGTTTCATGTGCTAATGAACTCTGACCTCTGGCCCTGCTGACCTTGCTGGAGGGCCCAGTATACCTCCATCCCTGGTTCCCACCTCCCAGCCTCCTCCTGTCCTCTAGATTCCAGCTCCTGGGCTGCGCAACCCCAGACTCGGTGAGAGGAATTATCAATAAGTCAGGATGCAGTCTGTGTTCTGGGGAGATCACCCACCTCTACCATCCACAGAAATTTTTTAGAGTTTTGCACAGCTAGATTATATTCACGCTGAAAAAATTCAGAGAGTCAATGCTAGACAGTATTGTGAAGGGCAAGAGATGCTGTTCTTCGCAGATGTGTGTCTTTGGGGGAAGATGGTTCTGCTTGGGACTGAGGCTGGGGATCTTCTCACAGAGGACAGAGCCCTGATTCTGCTACAGAGAAGTGAGAGGATGCTGGTCTCAGAGCCCTGAGGGGCTTTCCGGGCTCGGGAAAGTGCAGAGCAGTTGATGTGGGAGCCGCTAGCAATTGCTGAATTGTCATCACCTGGCTGAGGCTGGTCTTGATGAGTCCTGGAGACACACCATGCACTCAGATGCCCTGTGATGCCAGCTCCATAGTCAAGGACTTGGTAAGTCCCAGCGAGGCAGTTTGCTAGTGGTATAGGTCCAGCATCTAAGAGGAAAAGAAACTAAAAAGTACTCTCTCGGTGGGGCTTCTCCAGTGGCTCAGCAATAAAGAACCCACCTGCGACGCAGGAGCTGCAGGAGGCTCCAGTTGATCCCTGGGTCGAGAAGATTCCCTGGAGAAGGGAATGGCAACTACTCCAGTATTCTTGCCTGGAGAATTCTGTGGACAGAGGAGCCCGGCGGGCTACAGTCAGTAGGGTCGCAAAGAGTCTGAAGCAACTTGTCACGCGTGCATGCACTCTCTTGGTGAGGGCACGGGCTCCTCCTGGGTGCCAGGGCTCTGGAGGATGAATCTGTTCACTCTTAGACCCAGCTCATGCTCCTATTCCACCCCTTGGAATTACCAAGGGGCAAAATCGGAGCAGGAGCAGATGAAGCCTAGGCTTAATGAGAAGTCAGGGAGGCAGTGGTTGTGTTTGCCTACGCTCAACCCAGAGAGAAGAACTTAGGTGCAGGGTCAGGAAATGGGACTGAAGAACCCAAGGCCAGACCTCTGCTCTACAATGACCTGGTCGACCTTGAGAAAGTCTCTTAAGATCTCTAGGTCTCAGTTTATAAGCTCTCCCTTTTACAGTCCCAGGAATGTCACGTAGGGAACACCAGATAGTCTATACTGCCCCCTGGTGTGAATTTTTAAAAGAGCTCTCCTCTGAGCCTGTAGAGCCCCTCTGGCTTGGTGAATGCATGTTCAAAATGCCCCCTTCCTTTAGGAGAATAGAGTGCCTCTCCAGGTTCGTGGCTTGGCAGGCAGAGAGTGGACTGGATCTCAGCTCTCATTTGTCCCTGGACCTGGTGACTTTGCACAGCGCGCAATCTGTACAACCATCCACGGTGGCCCTGCGGATGTGGGGATTGAATGACATAAAGGCAATGAGTGTGATTTTAAATGTAGACCAGACAGATGTTCAGTGTTGTACACATGAATTATTTTTTAATCACACAGGATCAGTATCCACTTCCTTGACACCCTGGAATCCACTCCTCTGCCCTCTTCCAAAGCTCCCCACTCACTGTGTGAGATACATAGACGGCAACAGTGGCAATCAGCCCCCCATAGCCTCCCCTGTGAGGAGACAGACAGGTGCGATGAGGTAGAAGGGGAGCACAACTGAGAAGCCAGATGTTCCCAGAACTCGGGCTTCTGATGAGGAGACAGAGCTGAGCTATAAGAAGAGGGAAAGTGGGGATGGAGCTGGGAGTCTCTGGGGAGCAGTAAAACCTTTGGGAATGTTGGGGATGCTGACACAGCCTCTCCTGCTGGGAAAGCCCAGGACTCCCCGGAACCGGCCACAAGGATGGGACCAGTTAGCAGCTGGGTCTCTGGAGGACAGTCTGAGCCTGGAGGTAGCAGTCAGAAAGTGCAGCCTGGGGATGGCCACTCCCATGGTGGGGAAATGCATTTAGAGTCCCCTGAGCTGCAAACCTGGAACTGTTTCTGATTCAGATGAGAAGAGATGAAAAGCAAAAGGCAGAGAAGCTCAGCTACAAGAGACCCCAGAGGCGAGCAGGGGAGGGGGCTTCCTCTGGCCTCTGGTGGGTGGGTTGGGCTCTGAGTGACACCATCTGGCCCTGTGCTGGGCACCTGCCCTGCCATGCTCAGAGGACAGAGCCCATCAGGGGCTATCTGGTCTCCTTGAGGGTGTGGAGTCTGCTGGCCACATTCCCTCCAAGTGGTCCCTCTTGCTGTGTTGGCCACATTCCCCTGGGACCAAACAGCCTGCAGCGGTGGTTCAGGAGGTGACGAGGGACAGATTCTGGCATCCTAATCACACTCTTTCTACCTGCTCTCCTTAAGATATTCCACTTTGGACTCCTTCCCCGAGTGTCCCCTTGGCGTGGAGGCGAGCAAGGCAGAGTCGGCCCAACTCCACCGGCCTCCCTGCCCTCCTTGTCCTCTGCGTGGAGCAGCGTCAGCACGGCCAGGTCCTCACGTTCACATCCGGGATCTGCCATCAGAACCGGGTGAGGAGGCAGCCACTTCGGCTTGCTGGAGGCCCGTGGTGGGGAGCGGGGGTGTGGGTGCCCTTCTCCCAGAGTGCGGAGGAGGGTCCGAGGGGCTTGCCCACCCACCGGGAGCGCTTGGCTCACGAAGCCTTCACTGTCCTTCACCCATAGACTCTCCTCAGGGCACAACCCTCCAGAAAACCAGTTCAGTGAAAATAGTATCAGGAGAGGACATTAGGGAAGCCGGTGTTGGTGCCTGTGTTAATGAGGAGAGGTGAGGATTCACACAGGGTAAACAGTTACAGGGGCAGATGCTGAAATGTGTGTTTCCTAGGGAAGCCTGAGGCTGGGCAAAGGAGGGAGGGGGAGGAACTGGGCTGAGAAGGCCAGCAATGTGGGAACCAGAGAAAGATGGTGCGGCAGGGTCTGCCAGAAGAGAAGGGTGAGGGTGGTGAGTGAAAGAAGACTCCCCAAAGAGGGAACGGCCCACCGTGACGCAGGACCCACCTCTGTCCATATGGGGGAGGAGTCAGGACAGCAGGGGCAGGGGTTCTGCAGAGGCAGCAGGAGCCCCGGCAGTGCCTGGTAGATTCCATCTGGGATGGTGGGCAGAGTTCCTTTTCTCAACTGTCTGGGGACAGGTGAGGCATGGTTGGCGCTAGTGGTAAAGAATCCTCCTGTTAATGCAGGAGGTGTAAGAGATGTGTGTTTGATCGCTGGGTTGGGAAGATCCCCTGGAGGAGGAAATGGCAACCCACTCCAGCATTCTTGCCTGGAGAATCCCAAGGACTGAGGAACCTGGTGGGCTTCAGTCCATGGGGTCGCAAAGAGCTGGACACGACTGAAGTGACTTAGCACACACGCAGGCACGAGGCGTCCCTGGGACAGCCAGACTGCAAGGATCAGGGTGGGTGCCAGTGAGTTCAGAGTGCAGCAGCCTCAGGTTTCTGAGCCAGAGAGAGGACCAGGCCCTGAGGGGGTGTGTCCCTCACATCAGGGGCTTCGAGTAGGGCTGGAGTAGGGGGGGCTGCAGTGTATCTGGCCACCATGCAGACTAACCCAAAGGCTGTGGCTCCAAGGTAAACCGGGGCACCTGGGAACATGTGCAGAAGTGTGAGTAGATTTGGGAGACAGGGAGAACCTCACAGCTCTGTGCTTCTCAAGCCTCACTTTGTCCGCCACCTGGTCACTGCTCCAGGGAGCTCCCCACCAGGGGGCTGCCCACAGCACTCACACCAGGAAGTTGATGCCCCTGGCACTCTAGGGCCTAGGAGGAGACAGAGGGTAGCACAGAGGGTGAGGAAGAGACAAAGCTGTGGATCAAATACCCCCTCCCAGGGCTGGTCAAGAGGGATCAGGAGTAGTGGGCACAGAGCCTTCACCATCCGGAGCTGGCCCTGCTCCGGCACCCAGACTGCTGGCCTTCGGGTGCAGTCTTTGCTGGTGAATACCATTCCGCTGTCCGGGTGTGGCCACGATTTGTGTTGCTCTGCTGTGCTCCATCTCCTTTTCCTAAAGATGCATCCTGACGTATCTGCCCCTAACACACTGAAGAGTGCAACATCTTGATCAACTTGCTTAAGGAATGTCACAAACATTACAACATTCTGAAAATTTCTGGTCATTTGATCTTGATCAGGAGATGAGAAATTACATGAAGAATGAGTACATGGGCAAGAGGAACAAGAGCAAGGAGTCTGGCAACACAAGTCAAAAGAGACTTCTTAAAAAAAAAAGAGAGAGAGAGAGACCTCTTAATCCTACAGATGGTGATTGCAGCCATGAAATTAAAAGATGCTTACTCCTTGGAAGGAAAGTTATGACCAACCTAGATAGCATATTGAAAAGCAGAGACATTACTTTGCCAACAAAGGTCCATCTAGTCGAGGCTATGGTTTTTCCAGTGGTCATGTATGGATGTGAGAGTATGTCATATATGGATGGGCTGTGAAGAAAGCTGAGCACCAAAGAATTGATGCTTTTGAACTGTGATGTTGGAGAAGACTCTTGAGAGTCCCTTGGACTGCAAAGAGATCCAACCAATCCATTCTAAAGGAGATCAGTCCTGGGTGTTCTTTGGAAGGAATGATGCTAAAGCTGAAACTCCAATACTTCGGCCACCTCACGTGAAGAGTTGACTCCTTGGAAAAGACTCTGATGCTGGGAGGGATTGGGGGCAGGAGGAGAAGGGGATGGCAGAGGATGAGATGGCTGGATGGCATTACCGACTCGATGGACGTGAGTTTGGGTGAACTCCGGGAATTGGTGATGGACAGGGAGGCCTGGCATGCTGCAATTCATGGGATCACAGAGTCGGACACGACTCAGCAACTGAACTGAACTGAATCCTATAGAGGAATCTGAAAAACAGATCATATTTCCACTGCATGCCTTGGCTAACAGAAGACCCAAGGACTCTTGTTTGGTAGGTGAAGGAATCCTGTTGAACTTGGTCTCCAGAATCCTTTGAAGGGAAAGTGACCCATGAGAAATCCCGCCTTGGAGAAATCTGGAAACCCTGGATCCGAATATTTGTCTGACAGAAAGTACTCTCCTCTACCAAGACACCTGACTTCTGACATGTTTCTTCCCTTTGCCTATGCCAGTTAACTTATCGTCCTCAATGAAATCATTGATTTTAATCATTCAAAGAAAGAGAAACCCCCTCCCTCCCTCCCTAGTTACCCAGGAGGCCTTGGCCGACACAAGTGGATCCTGGAACACTGACCTTTTGCTGCCCACTTCACTGTGGCCTCATGCTGGGTTTCTCTCACCTGAAGACCCTCTGGGAGAAAACTGGACGGTGCCCAAGTTAGAACCCTACACTTGACCTGAACTCAGCTCCCAACCCTGTTGGATTCCCTCCTTTCACCCTTTATACGCCCAGGCAAACCCCTCTTCTTAGCTTCCCCTCGTTTCTGGAAATCTTCACTCTTTAAGTCCCATATACCTGGAGTCTCTTTTCTGGAAAATTTATCTGGCTGATTCCCACACCCTTTCAAAACTCTTCAAAAATGACTGTTTCCCTGTGAGCCCCCACAAACAGCGCCCACTCCCACAGTGACCACGGTGGGCTCACCAGCCTGGCGGCTCTCCTGCTCCAGTCCACAGAGCAGCTCCTGCTCTGGGCGTCATCCCAGCTTCTCTAGGCTTCAGGCATTTGTACCCTGCAGGGCCCTGCCAGGCACGGAGCCACCGTCCTGGTTAAGAATGTGGGTTTTGGAGTGAGGCAGACCTCGGTTCAGTATCATCCCTGACACTTACAGCGTGTTTCCCACCGTGAAGCAGTTACAGCAACATTGAGCGCCTCAGAGACTAACGTGATGGGGTGTTGGTATATGTCTGGCACACAGGAAATAACCTGAATTATGCTGAGGAAAGCAGAGTTTTGACTTCCCTAGGCTGGGCATGCGTGTTCTCGTCTCTGCACCCATATCATCCCCATCCCTGGCCCCTCGCCATGGCCACCAGCCGCTCTCAGTCCTCAGCCTCCTCCGCATGACTCGCATGGTGCCCATCATGCTCGGCCCCTCCCCCCGCAGTGCTGCCACTGCCCTGTCCACGTTCTGCTGCTGCCAGCTGCTGCCTACCAGGAGGACTGTGTCCTGGGCCAGATGCCAGGGGATGGTGAATATGACCTTGTGGGCAGAGATGGCTGTGACAGCTTTAGCCCCATCCTTCCCTCCTCCTGGGATCCTGACCAAAAGACATAAAATGCCTTCTCCAACATCCCAGCCTCCAAATCTGTCTGAGCAGAAAAGAGATAGTAGCTTTTCTGAGCACCTACTATATATACACCAAGCCTTCCATCGTTTGTCATCTATCTATCACAAAGGTATTACTATCCAAGTATTATAATATTCTACAGAGGTGGTTAAATAAAGTCACAAATCGCTCAGGGACACACTTTTGGAGCCCAGATTCAAATCCAGGTCAGAGTCCAAAGCACTGGTCTTTTTATCGTCTCACTTTGCCTCCTGGGAAATGGGTGTATTTAAGACAGAAGCTCAGCCTTGGAAAGATGATGGCAATATTGCCTGGACTTCAGACTTTGGAGTCATCCTTGATCCCTCTGTGTCAGACCTCACAGCTGCTCTCTCAGAAAATCCTGAGGGTTCTCTCTCCCTGTACACCAAAATGTAACATTGTCACCACTTGCACTGCTGTTGGTGGTGGGAGCCACCGCCATCTCTCTCCCTGCTTCCATCCTTGCCTGCCTAAAATCTGACCTTGACACACAGAAGTCTGAGTGATCCTTTAAACGTGTCACCAGAGCAGGTGTCTCCTCTACTTAAAAACTTGTGGTGACTCCTCATATCATGCAGAGTAAAAGCCCGTCTTAGTCTGTTGGGGCTGGTATAACCAAAGGACCATAGACTAGTAGCGTATAAACAACAGAAATTAATTTCTCACCATTCTGGAGGCTGGGAAATCTGAGATCAAGGCATTGGAAAATGTGTGTTTTGGTAACGGGCTGCTTTCTGGTTCACAGCCAGCTTCTTGCCCTGCCCTCACTCAGTGAAAAGGGTGAGGGAGTTTTCTCAGGTCTCTTCTATAAGGACACTAACCCTGTTATTCATGAAGGCTCCACCCTCATGACCTAGGCACATCCCAACATCCCACCTCCCAATACCATCAACTTGAGGTTTAGGATTTCAGTCTATGAAATTTGCAGGGGCCATAAACATTCAGATCATAGCAAAACCCAAATCTTTACCATGACCTTGCTGTTTAGTTGCTAAGTTGTGTTTGACTCTTTGCAACCCCATGAACCCACCAGCCCATGGGATTTCCCTGGCAAGAATACTGGAGTGGGTTGCCATTTCCTTTTCTAGGGGGTCTTCCTGACCCAGAGATTGAACCCAAGTCTCCTGCATTGGCAGGTGAGCAGATTCTTTACTGCTGAGCCACCAGGAAAGCCTACCATGACCTAGAAGGCTACAAATGACTTGTTCTGCCCCTTTGCATCTCTGACCTTACTACTGCTCTCTTCCCAGCCACACTGGCCTTCTTGGGTTCCTCAAACATGCTGAGCACGCTCCTGGCTTTAGGCTTCTGCACTGACTATTCCCTCTGCTAAAATGAGTTTCTCTCAGGTAGCCACATATCTATCACCTCCTCCTTCTTCAAGGCTTTGCTTAAATGTCAAGTCCATTGTCCCATACATCCCTGATCTCAACGAAGCCCAACTTAGCCACTCTCTACTTCCCTCTTCTTTCAGCACTCTGGATCCCTCTTGACTTTTCCACCATACTTAATCAGTTTGGATCCCTCTTGACTTTTCTACCATACTCAATGCCTTCCAACATACATGTCATTTACTATTTATAATGTCTCTTGTGTATTGCCCATACCTACCGCCAAGACTGGAAGCTCCAGGAGAACACTGATCTCTATCTGTCTTGTTCACTGATGTAGCTCAAGAGTCCAGAACAGTGACTGACAGTATTGAGTGATAGCAAGCACTCAATAAATATTTGTTGAATGAATGAATAAATGGACAAAGCTATATGTTCCTACATAAGAGCTTTATACAATTGTACAGTTTTAAGCTAAAGCTCTTGATTTCAAAGTTATTCCAAACTTGTTTGGCTTGGGGAGAAAGACTTGGAATGCTCTTCAGCTCTTACATTAGTTTCTGTGAACCTCCTGCAATGACCTTCAGCAGGCAGGAGTGCTAGGAAGTAGAGAACAGGCGGGAAAGCATGATCCTTAGGTTCTTAATTTTTCAAATGCTCCAATTAAAGGATAACAGAGGAGCAGCTGCTAATAGGGGAAAAGAGATGGTGCCTCTGCAGTGTGGACTGGGAGTCTCAGGAAATTAATAATAAAGTGTTACAGCAAGAGGAGGTAAGAGTCAGCTATATCTGTGCTCCCACACATCCCTGATCTTCTAAGGCGTCTTAAAGCAGTGAAATAAAGCAGTGCTGTCCAACAGAAGTACAATGTGAGGCACATATCATCATTTTGACATGGAATCAATGTATACAGTTATTAATGATGTATTTCAGCTTTTTCTTTCATACCAGGTCTTTGAAATCCAATGTGTACTTTATACTTACAGCAGTTCTCAACTCAGACTGGCCACATTTCAAGTGCTCAGTAACCACATGTGGTTAATGACTATCATATTAATAGTACAGATGTAGAACATGTGTCAGACCAGGGCAATATATGAGATGTGTTCCTGTTGTGGCCCAGAAAATGTGGTCAGCTTTGCTATAACTCACCCTTCTGAGAGCGACAACAACAAAGAACATTCCACCAGCATCTGTGGGCATCCACATATGGACACTATATCCTAAACCCAGATATGTATTCCGTTGAAGAGTTGCCCTAGTCTCCTGGTTTTCAGTGACATATGATCTAAAGAATTGCAATAGCACTGAACAATTTGTATGTGCTAAGCACATATATTGTTCTACTAAAACTAGAGTAAACCTGGAATGACCTAAGCTAACAATCTGTAAGAACCACAGTACCCCACCCAAGGCTATAATTCAAAATATAAAATAGAGCCATATGTACAAGTAACTTTGTAACAGCAGAGAAATAGAAATAACCTAAATTCCTAATAACAGGGAAATGCTAGAAAGCTTTCCTTGACGGGACATTATACAGACATTAAAAATGAAGTTTTTAAGTAGTTTATAATAGTGCAGGGCAATTGCTTAAGTTAAAATACTAGTTGGAAAATCAGGACACAAAATTAAATATGCAAATATTAGACCAAAATAAGAAATACATAGAGAAAAAAAGCAGAACTTGAATATACCATAATGAGATAAAGATGATAAATGAAGCCATACTTTCACCTGTTTCTCCATACTATATCACTGTGAAAAGGATCAAAAGAAAAGGAAAAGGAAACAGATCAATAGCAGCCCATGAAAATATGAAGTGGTGTCCCTGAGGGACTAGAATTTGTAAGGAGTGGAGTCATCTTAAAAGATGAAACCATATCCCCTGTTCCTGGAAGAGGCACTGTGTCAAAAGGTGAGAACGGCAATGGCCCTCTGAGCCGTGAGCCAGCGAATGCCGAGAGGCAGCAGGAGGGGACAGTGGGGGGATAACTCCTTGCAGACGCTGCCCTAATGAGGCCTCTTCAGTCTCTGCCCTTCTGTCAGGCAGCTGAGAATAAAGGTGTTCACTCCCACCGTGAGTGAGGATGAGAAGAATGGAAGGCCACTGATTCTGCACATCAGAAGTCAGCAAAGAGATAACAATGCCCCCGGAATTAGAAACACACAAGCACTTTTCAGGGGCCATTTGTGAAATATTAATAATCACAACAAAGGTGAATGAATTAAATTAATATCTTAAAAAGAGTTTCAAATTGTATTTTGAAAAACAGTTGTATACAGTTTACAAAAGACACACCGAAGACAAAACGGTGCAGGACATTTGAAAATAAAATAAAGATACTACGCAAAATGTTAACCTAAAGAAAACAAATGTAGAAATGTTAAAATTGGAGCAAAAGAGAATTTAAGGCAAAACACATTAAAAAGGGCAAATAAGCATACAGTTTTTAATATAGATAAAAGGTACACTCCACCAAGATAGTATGTCATGAATCTTTTGAGATTTGACAGTATAACTTCAGGATTGTCAAATCCCAATCTTGGCAGATGAATTTAATATACCTGCCTCTGAATAGTTCAAATAAAAAAATAAGGCTATAGATTAACACAGTTGAATAGAAAAGTTACAAGTTACAACTGCAAACCACATATGTGATTTTAATTTTTCCAGTAGCTACATTAAATAAACAGATGAAATTTAAATCACATATGTGGCTTGCAGTTGTAACTCATATAATATTTCCATTCAATTGTGTTAATCTATAACCTTATTTTTTTCATTTGAGTCAAGTGTATAAAAATATTACCATTTAAATATGTAATCAATATAAAAATAATTAAAATTTCACACTAAATCTTTGAAACTAGTGTATATTTTATCCTTAAATTTTCAATTTTGACTGACCATATTTTAAGAGCTCACTAGCCATGTGTGGCTAGTGGCTGCTGTATTAGACAATTAAATACAACAAATTTTATCAAAATGCACTTATCAAAAATTCTCCACTTAAACAGGAAATTAAAACATGAATTATAAATATTTAGAAATGAGCAATGAGAACATGCCAAATTTCTTTAAGTGTGTTGGATATGGTTAAAGCACTACTCAGGAAAAAACATATAGATATATAATTTTTAGATACAGTAATTAGAAATAATTTAAGAAAGACTGAAAATTATAAAAGTATGTTTTCCACCCAGGAAGCTACTAAAAGGATAGCAAATAAACTCAAAATATAAAAGACATTAAAAAGGTTAAAGGCAGAAATGATTGAAATTAGCAAATCAACAATAAATTTGAAGTGAAATTTACCAAAAACCAAAAGGAATTTTCTTCTGATGGAGCTTTGAAGGGTGAGTTTCAGGTATTTTCTTTCCCTTACTTTCTATTTTACTTCTCTTGCTAGAAAAGTATTGCTTTTATAATACAAAAACCTTCTTTAAAGAAAAAATCCTGTAACACTTACCACAGGGGATTTTGAAAGACCATTTATCTTCAAATGGCAAACACATTAAAGTTCCAGTAGTAAAATCTGCTTTTTAAGTTTGATGACTTTGGCTAAGTTGCATACTTAAATTGTATGAAAGCTGGTTTGTTCTTAGATTTGGAGAATGATTACCATGGTCCTAATCAGCTTTGCAAACTACAGCCACACTTCTTAGACATGGGGATCAGTAGGAAAACTCTAGAAGGAGTTCCCTAAGGGCTAAGATCAGGCTTCCTCTCCCCCAGAGCAGAATCCTGTGAAGCCCCTGCCTGACCTTGCGTTCTGAGGAGAGAAAAGTCTGGAGCCTCTGAAAGTAAAGGGTAGCTGACACAGTAGTGCCTCCTTGACCAGAGGCTATTGATTCTATAGCCTGACTGGAGATTTGGCCTTTTATCCTCAGGGATTAAAAAAAAATGAAAGAGGTTTTTAAATCAACTGTATGTCAATTAAAAAAAGAAAGAAAAGAAAGGAAGGAAGAAAGAAAGTGGGAGGGAGGAAGGAAAGAAGGAGGAAAGTCAGCATTCCCTTGGACACCTAATATCTAATACTTTGGATACATAATGCCCACAGGGTAACCAGGCAGGACCAAAACAGAGTCCCTGGAAGGGCACAGGCATACACACACACACACACACCCGTCTAGTGCAATCTGGGTGGACTATGAGGACCCCCTCCCTGGCTGTACTCTGCTCATTCACAGTGGTGACCAGGGCAAATCCCTCACCTCTGTGCTCCCAAAGCTCAGTCCCAGCATCTTGCAGGATGGAGTAAGTCAGCAGAGAAAAATTCCTGTCTGCAGTCCCAGCCCTGGGGGATATTCCCACTGACCCTCCTAGAAGGTAAGGTGCCTTTCTGGAGAGACCAGAACCTCTCCTGAGATGTGGGTCCTAATGACCCTTCTCTGATTTATGGATGGGGAGCTTTTTAGCTCAGCAGCTCCTCTCTGTAGATTCACAGACACTGCCTCCCATAGGCATAGATATTTAAAGGCCAGCTTCAACCCCAACCCCTCTTCTCACCTCCCCTCTCCTCCTCCTTCAGAATACTCCTCTACCTCTTGGTCTTCTTTTTGAGTCATTAGAGCATGAGAACAGACTTCCTCCATGCACAAATCATACATAGGGACATAGCCCAGACCCCAAGAACGTCAGCCTTCTGAATCTGTCTACTACTGGCTCCAACACTCAGAGCATTCATCTTTGGAGGTATGAGGAAGGGAGGTTGAAGTGCGGGTCACAGCATAATATGACCTACAATGGTGGGAAGAGATCTCTAGTCTTTCCCATTCTGTTGTTTTCCTCTATTTCTTTGCATTGATCGCTGAAGAAGGCTTTCTTATCTCTTCTTGCTATTCTTTGGAACTCTGCATTCAGATGCTTATATCTTTCCTTTTCTCCTTTGCTTTTTGCTTCTCTTCTTTTCACAGCTATTTGTAAGGCCTCCCCAGACAGCCATTTTGCTTTTTTGCATTTCTTTTTCTTGGAGATGGTCTTGATCCCTGTCTCCTGTACAATGTCACGAACCTCAGTCCATAGTTCATCAGGCACTCTATCTATCAGATCTAGGCCCTTAAATCTATTTCTCACTTCCACTGTATAATCAAAGGGATTTGATTTAGGTCATACCTGGATGGTCTAGTGGTTTTCCCTACTTTCTTCAATTTAAGTCTGAATTTGGCAATAAGGAGTTCATGATCTGAGCCACAGTCGGCTCCTGGTCTTGTTTTTGCTGACTGTATAGAGCTTCTCCATCTTTGGCTGCAAAGAATATAATCAATCTGATTTCGTTGTTGACCATCTGGAAACGTCCATGTGTAGAGTCTTCTCTTGTGTTGTTGGAAGAGGGTGTTTGTTATGACCAGTGCATTTTCTTGGCAAAACTCTATTAGTCTTTGCCCTGCTTCATTCCGTATTCCAAGGCCAAATTTGCCTGTTACTCCAGGTGTTTCTTGACTTCCTACTTTTGCATTCCAGACCCCTATAATGAAAAGGACACCTTTTTTGGGTGTTAGTTCTAAAAGGTCTTGTAGGTCTTCATAGAACTGTTCAACTTTGGCTTCTTCAGCATTACTGGTTGGGGCATAGACTTGGATTACTGTGATATTGAATGGTTTGCCTTGGAAACGAACAGAGATTCTTCTGTCATTTTTGAGATTGCATCCAAATACTGCATTTCAGACTCTCTTCAAGAAAATTAGAGATACCAAGGGAACATTTCACGCAAAGATGGGCTCGATAAAGGACAGAAATGGTATGGACCTAACAGAAGCGGAAGATATTAAGAAGAGATGGCAAGAATACACAGAAGAATGGTACAAAAAAGATCTTCATGACCCAGATAATCACGATGGTGTGATCACTGACCTAGAGCCAGACATCCTGGAATGTGAAGTCAAGTGGGCCTTACAAAGCATCACTATGAACAAAGCTAGTGGAGGTGATGGAATTCCAGTTGAGCTATTTCAAATCCTGAAAGATGATGCTGTGAAAGTGCTGCACTCAATATGCCAGCAAATTGGGAAAACTCAGCAGTGGCCACAGGACTGGAAAAGGTCAGTTTTCATTCCAATCCCAAAGAAAGGCAATGCCAAAGAATGCTCAAACTACCGCACAATTGCACTCATCTCACATGCTAGTAAAGTAATGCTCAAAATTCTCCAAGCCAGGCTTCAGCAATATGTGAACCGTGAACTTCCTGATGTTCCAGCTGGTTTTAGAAAAGGCAGAGGAACCAGAGATCAAATTGCCAACATCTGCTGGATCATCGAAAAAGCAAGAGAGTTCCAGAAAAACATCTATTTCTGCTTTATTGACTATGCCAAAGCCTTTGACTGTGTGGATCACAAGAAGCTGTGGAAAATTCTGAAAGACATGGGAATACCAGACCACCTGATCTGCCTCTTGAGAAACCTGTATGCAGGTCAGGAAGCAACAGTTAGAACTGGACATGGAACAACAGACTGGTTCCAAATAGGAAAAGGAGTACGTCAAGGCTGTATATTGTCACCCTGCTCATTTAACTTCCATGCAGAGTACATCATGAGAAACGCTGGGCTGGAAGAAACACAAGCTGGAATCAAGATTGCCGGGAGAGATCTCAATAATCTCAGATATGCAGATGACACCACCCTTATGGCAGAAAGTGAAGAGGAACTCAAAAGCCTCTTGATGAAAGTGAAAGTGGAGAGTGAAAAAGTTGGCTTAAAGCTCAACATTCAGAAAACGAAGATCATGGCATCCGGTCCCACCACTTCATGGGAAATAGATGGGGAAACAGTGGAAACAGTGTCAGACTTTATTTTTTGGGGCTCCAAAATCACTGCAGATGGTGACTGCAGCCATGAAATTAAAAGACGCTTACTCCTTGGAAAGAAAGTTATGACCAACCTAGATAGCATATTCAAAGGCAGAGACATTACTTTGCCAATAAAGGTTCGTCTAGTCAAGGCTATGGTTTTTCCTGTGGTCATGTATGGATGTGAGAGTTGGACTGTGAAGAAGGCTGAGCGCCGAAGAATTGATGCTTTTGAGCTGTGGTGTTGGAGAAGACTCTTGAGAGTCCCTTGGACTGCAAGGAGATCCAACCAGTCCATTCTGAAGGAGATCAGCCCTGGGATTTCTTTGGAAGGAATGATGCTAAAGCTGAAACTCCAGTACTTTGGCCACCTCATGTGAAGAGTTGACTCATTGGAAAAGACTCTGATGCTGGGAGGGATTGGGGGCAGGAGGAAAAGGGGACAACAGAGGATGAGATGGCTGGATGGCATCACTGACTGGATGGACGTGAGTCTGAGTGAACTCCGGGAGTTGGTGATGGACAGGGAGGCCTGGCGTGCTTCGATTCATGGGGTCGCAAAGAGTCAGACACGACTGAGTGACTGAACTGATGGTGGGAAAGCCCCAAGAGGGAATGGGTGCAATGTTAGGGGGGAGAATGGGTCACCCATGGGAGATTTTAGAAGGTATGTCAACCCACATTGAGTGCCATTTGCTATTTAAGCCACCAACACAAATGACTCATTTTACCCAATTTTACCAATGACTCATAAATACCCATTTTAGCCAATGCACATTTATAATGACAGTAGCTATGTTTTAGCTGTGTGTGCTCAATTGTGTTTGACTCTCTGCCACTCCACAGACTATAGTCCTCCAGGCTCCTCTGTCCATGGCATTTTCCAGGCAAGAATACTGGAGTGGGTTGCCATTTCCTACTCCAGGGGATCTTCCCAACCCAGGGGTCGAACCTGCCTCTCTTTTGTTTCCTGCATTGGCAGGAGATTCTTTACCACTGTGCTACCTGGAAAGTATGTTTCAGTTGATAACATCCTTATCTGTATTTCTGACACTGCATAGTTCAACTCCTTCACTGGGATGACTGCTTATTCTGAAAGAGAGTTGGACACAACTTAGGACTGAAAACTGCAGCTCTCAAACTGCTTTTCAAAAGTCTGTACCATTTCGCCCTCCAGACAGCAGTGCATAAGGGCCCATTTCCTTCGCTGTAACACTGGCTATTCAAATTTTTCTTATTTGGGTAATAATGTGTACAGAAATTCAAAGAAAGTGTGCAAACCCAGTATGGCCATGTCTAGGTTATGTGGCCTGGCAAAAGTCATCAAGCTGCCATTGTATTTGGAACATAAAAGTTTATGACTGCTGTATCTTCTTTAGGAAATATAAAACTTTATCAGTTGAAACATCCCTGTTTAAATGCTTTGTCTTCTAGCATCATCTTGTCACCTATTCCTAACAAGAAATCGGATGCCAATCTAAATCCTTATTCTTTTTTATATTACCTACGTTACTCTCTATGCAATGAAAAATGGATGAAAAGTTAGATAAATTATAGCACATCCATTTAACAGATTATTATGCAGCTTTTCACAAGAATGAGTCATGTGTGTATTATCTACTTGAATGGATGATCCTTACATATTAACAAGTGAGAAAAGCAAGTTATAGAAAAATATATACCATTTTTATATAAACAAACATCAACAACAAAACTGTATATATTTGTAATCATATTTTGTATGTATTTTCTAGTCTAGAGAATAACAAAAATGTAGAAAACAGGCTGTCAATTTTAATTTTTTTTTTCTATTTTTTGGCAGCACTGCTTGGCATGTGATATCTTAGTTCCCCAACCAGGGATTGAACTCGTGGCCTCTAACCACACTCCCTCCACCCACGCCCCATGCGATGGAAGCACAGTGTTGTAACCACTGGACTACCAGGAAGTCCAAAGCTGTTATGAGGTACGTTAATAATTAACACTAATTATGTTATTAACATAATGTTATTATGTTAGTTATTAACACTAATAATGTTATTGCAGACTTATTTAAATTTGAATTTTCTTTACTACTAGAAGTTAGATATCTTTTCACATTTATTGATTATTTGATTATATTCTCTGTAAATTTCTATTCATATTTTTACTATTATTCTACTGGACTCTTTGGGGTTTGGGGGAGAAATCAATTTATAGGCATTCTCTGTACTTTATCAATCTTACATGCTGTACGTATTTGCTCCAATATATCATTTGTCTTTGACTTTGTTTATGGTACCTTTTGCCAGGCAAAAATGTTAAATTGTTATGTAGCCAAATGCATTTATCTTTTCCATTTATCTTTCTCATATATAAGCCCTGGGTTTCATGCTATGCTTAAGAATGTCTCATCTATCCTAAGATTATGCCTAAATATTGTTCTAAATTTTGATTTTGCCCACATTTAGATTTTATGGGATATATATATATATATATATATATATATATGTATGTATGTATGTATATATATCCCACTAGCCCTCCACACATGGATTAGAGAATCACTGTGAAGATTTTGCAGGTTAATAGTTATGTCTATTGCAATTACACATTTAGGACTAGGAAAATAACAACAGAGTGAGTCTGTGGACCAACTAGACCTACAGTGAGTCACACTTGAACTCACACAAATGAGTTCAAGTCCATTGGTCATTTGACCATCATAAGCCCCTGCTTTGACTAGTAGGCACAGTGGTGTTTGGGGTCCCTAGGAATCAGCATCAGTTCAGAGCTAGTGTCTAGTAACCCTTGAGATGTCTGGGTATTGTCTTTCTCCAATAAACACTAACCTAAAATATGATCACAAGTACTTTAGGGGAGAAGATTTATGGTATGTATATGTGGAAATGCTAGTGAGTACTTCTGAAAATCCTGCAGAGCTGTTTGTCAAGGGGACCTACCTCCCCTCTCAATCAAAGGGCTCTGGATCTATAAATTGACCTAGATCTGGAAACCAAGTAAGGGATTGTGACTCTCCACTGTGGTGACTCAAGTCAGGTTTTTGACTATCAGACTATCAGACTAGAGTTTTTTTCTATCATATAGAACAAACAATCCTCTAATGAGATGTCCATCTCTTTTGTTCCTATAAACACTGTGATCAGTTAGCCCCTGCCAAAACCTCTGTGAGCCAAGGCATTCTAACTACTGGTACATCCCTGTTGCTCTTCACAATAGATACGCTTACTTGTCTTTGGAGGTTATACAAGAATAGGAGACACAGGGAGCAGCCACTACCGCAGGGCCAAAGCAGAGCCCCCAAGGAAGGGAAAAATCTGGGAAAGGGTCCCCTCCCCCAGGACTGTGATCCCAATATGGGTGGAGAGAGCGTGGCTATTGGTCCAATGGATGGTGAAGAAATTGGCTGAGGTACCACACCAGGAAGTATTACTGAAAAGTCACCCTTTAGGGTGCCGGGGAAAGCCATCTCAGGAAATTTCTGAGTCTCAGAATTCACTGCAAAGCCATCAGGGAGGTGGTGGTGGAAGCCATATGTGTACAGAGGTTCCGCACTGTTGGAACTCACCGGAAAACTGCATTTTGGAGTCTCGGGAGAAGGTGTATGTGGGGAGGTGCTGGGCCTCAGGAGGAAATATCCCTTCCTCCTCCAGGGTCACTCCAGTGCCCTGTGATAAAGTCTAACAACATGGCAGCTGGCCAGGGGGCAATGTTTTAGCCCACAGGCAGGGCAACAATAGGTGTGTTTGGAGGAGAAAGACAGTGAATTTATAACTGACACAATCGACTGATGACCTCTGTCTCCTACTCACTTCACTGTTATGTGGATGCTTTTTGTGCTTCTATATTGCCATTTCAATGATGTCTCAAGAGTCAGTGGAGAAAAACATGTGTACTTAACCCTCCATCTTGAGCAGGAAGTGCCATTAAAAAAAAAAAAAAAGGTCTTTCAAGCAGAGTTGGAAAAATATGAACCTCTGATAGCAACATGGTTTTTGAAATGAGGTTGCCTAGTTGTAAGCCCAGCAACATTAGCTGAATGGCCAAAACTTTGAACTTAAAACTTAAGTAGCTTAACTTCAAAAGCCATGCTTCTGCATAACATTTCTGTAAATAAAGCTTCCTGAACAGTGTGACTGGACTGACAAAGTGATTTTTTTTTTCTTTTTTGTTTTTTAATATTTACAATGTTGTGTTGGTTTCTGCCATACAACAGCTCAAATCAACCATAATTATAGATATATGCCCTCCCTCTTGAGCCTCCTTCCTCTCCCTTCAGCACACCCCTCTAGGTGATCACAGAGTGCCAGACTGGGCTCCCTGTGTTATTCAGCAGCTTCTCACCAGCTCTCCATTTTTACACATGATAGTGTATATATGTTGATGCTACTTTCTCCACTCGTCCCACTCTCTCCCTCTCCCACTGTGTCCACATGACTATGATTTAATCATGTGAAAGTGCCTAGCATAGTGACTGAAAATGGAAGGTGCTCGCCAAACATTGAGGGAGTGAATGGCAATCAATAAGTAATATTTTTCCTTTCCTTCCATCTTTCTGACGGATGTGACTGGAATGGCTGGCAGGCAGTTGACAGATGCTAAAAAATTGTTTTTCTTTTTGCCATTTTCTTAAAATTATTGAGCATTTAATAGGCAGTGACATGCCAAGCCCTGAGAATACACAGATAAATAACTCATGGTCTCTTCCCCTAAGAAATTCACATTTGATAGACAAGACTGATAGTAAATGCATATTTCAATGTGGTGTAATATGGGCTGTGATAGAGATGAATGTAAGGTGTGATTATAAGACATAGGAAAGATTAGCAGCCCAAACTGGGGTGGTCTAGAAGATTAACCCTAGATTGCCTCTGGAAGGATAAATAAGTTTGCAAGATAAAAAAGGGTATATTTTTGGGACTTCCCTGGTAGTCCAGTGGTTAAGAATCCTCCTTCCAATTGGGTTCAATTCCTGTTTAGGGAATTAAAATCCCACATGCCATGGGGAAACAAGCCCACACACCCCAACTACTGAGCCTATGGGCTGCAATGAAGATCCAGTGTAGCCAAAAAGAAAAAAAGAAGAAGAAGAAGAAGATATTTTCAAAACACAGGGGGCATATGTGCAAATATAGAGGGCAGGAGAAAACATGGCACATTTGGGGAAGTCCAAATATTTAGTAGGGAAAAAATATAGAGAGCTAAAGTGGTGAAAATTAAGGTGGAAAGGTCAGGCAAGCAATGAGACTTGTAGCAGAAAAGTGGTATGCTCCCAGTTGTACTTAGAAGAAATCTTTTGCAACATT
The DNA here is from genome assembly GCF_003369695.1 of Bos indicus x Bos taurus. Taxonomy (NCBI): domain Eukaryota; kingdom Metazoa; phylum Chordata; class Mammalia; order Artiodactyla; family Bovidae; genus Bos; species Bos indicus x Bos taurus. The sequence goes on from NC_040085.1 coordinate 14,903,972, forward strand.
TAGAGGAAAGACTGAAGAGAAATGAGCCTGGATGTGAGGAGAACCCTAGAAAGTTGCCGCAGCAGTAAGCTAAGTGAGAAAGTACGAGGGCCTCCACCAGGGCCGTTACCCGTGAGGTCTAGGGGTGGTTACTCCTGGAGCCATGCAATGCAGCACCTACAGAGTACTGTAGGTACTGCAGTACAACGAAGGCAAAGGAGGTTCAGCATGCAGACACAGATTTGAGAAACATAATTGTGAAACTCATTAGATATAATTGACAGGATTTGCTAAGAGAGTAAAGAAGAGAAGGAGTCATCAGTGAGGCTCAAATTTCTAACAGAGGCAAATACTAAAATGTGGTCCCAATCACCGTGATTGGAACCCTAGATGAATGGTGAGAACAGATACACAAGATGTTCCTTTTGAGATGTCTGAAGCACATCTGAGAAAAGATGTCCTGGTAGGCCATGGGCTATATGAGTGGAGAGATAAAGAGACTCTAGACTAAAGATAGGATCTTGAAGTGTATAAGTATCAATAGAAGCTCTGAAAGTAAATGGATTACCCATGGAGAAGTTGTATAATGAGGCCATTAGAGGGTCAAGAATATAACACTGAGGAGCAAGTCATTTTAGAGATAAACACTAGTCTGGAAAATAAATTGAGGAGAAACAAAAATGTAGGAAGAACAAAAAGAACTGTGTCTCTTAAAAGGCAGTGGAGGAGAATTTCAAGGAAAAGAGCCATTATAAACAGCATCAAATTCGAAACCAGGAAGGTAAAGATTGAAAAGGACTCATCAGATTTAGAAACTAGAAAGTTGACAGTGAGTGGCAAGAGCAGTTAGAGGAGTCAGGAGACAGAAGCTAGGTTGCCACATATGCAAGACTGAATGGTTAGTTCCTAGACAAGTCGGGAGCCTCTCTGTTTCAAGTGTCAGAGACAGAACTCAAACTTGCTGAACAAGAAAGGGATTTATTGTGTCATATCAATGGAAAGTACAGAATAGAATCAGCTTCTGTCCTAGTTATTCATAGATCCAGGGACACTCAGAAATTGCTTTCCAGAAGACAGTCAAATCTCTATCTGTATATCTCTTTTTCCTTCCTTCTCTTGCCTTCTCTCAGCTCTGCTTAAATCTGTGTGTCCTGTTCCTTCAGATAGACTTCTTTCAAGAAGCATGTAGACAGCTACCCCATTTCAAATACTCTCAAAATTATAAAATCAGAAGAATAGGAAAAATCTTAGCTCCAGTTTAAGTCCAGTAGGAATTCTGATTGGACCATCTTAAATCATGAACCCATCCCTAAACCAATCCCTGTGGCCAGATAGATGGAGTGTTCTAATTGCATAGTCTATATGCAGGGGAAGGGTGTTTCTCCCAAGGAGGAGATTCTGGGTAGAGAAACAATATATGTCTACTATACTCCACACCTTAGCTGCTTAGCATTCCTTCTTCCTATATGTACAGAATAAAAAAGGTCCCCACTTGTTGCAACTATCTCCTTTACAAATGAAAATGCACCATTTGTTGAGAAATAACCGAATGCCATATCGTTATTGCATCCAGCTCCAAGTCCAGATCCTTGAAGTACACGCATCCCTCTTACTTTCTTATCTTACTCTTTTTGTCTATGCACACTTTGACTGATACATTTCACCACTCCTGACCGATAAAAAAAAATGATGGAGGGAAGTAGAAAACATTTTTAATTAATTAATAAAGAAAAAAGCTATAATCTGGAAAAGAAAGGGAAACAGTAGTCACCAATTTAAAGTATATATTTCTGGGAAGCGGTAGGATGGAGGTCTTATCTTGGCAATGGGGGAGTTTATTAGTCAGCCAGTATCACTGCCCATTGTCCCGCCCACTCAAAGACCTCTTTTGTCCACTGCTCTCCATGGCTGACTGAGAGGGGAATAGAAGAGAGTCATCAAAAAGATCCCTATTAGAGTCTGAACTTCTTCAGTAGCCCACATCCTGCTGGCATGGTTATGAGAGGCGGGGGCCTGGGGTCACCTTTGATAAGAAACATAGGCTCCCATGTTGTCCAGGCTTGAGGTTTCACTGCTAGTCAACTCCCTCAACCTTCTCTGCGCTTTAGAACTGTGTATTCACAGATCAGGACACCACCCTTGCTGTTCTCGCTCTTAGCCGTGAGACTTGGAACTTTGCCCTTTGCCCCTTTGCTTAAATCCAACTGTGAAAGAATAGGTAAGGCAATAACCACACCTGTGCACGCCAGCTCCTTTTAAGGATTGCTTAAATCAGAGTTCAAGGAAGGACGGATGTGGGAAGGGTCCAGGAAATCGGGCTTCCTTCATTTTTCTGGCCTCTAAGGTGTCCCAATTTTATCTCCCGGCTGATTTCCCAACTCCCTGTGTTTTATGCTAATTTTAGAAGGGGCAGAGAGCCTGGGTTTGGCAATTCTGTGAGGAGCATGCCAGCAGAGGGGTCTCTGCACTGCCCTTTTTTTGCTTTCAACCCTCTCAGCTCAAAATAAAACTCTCTGTTTTGAAAGATCTTAATAAACAGTGACATACAAAACAGCCAATATTTCCTGGCATCCTGGTATTTTTCTACCAAGTTTCCTAAAGTTCCAGCTCCAGTAGTCATTTGGTCTAAGACAGTTAAACTGCGGTTAGTTTAACCAGTTACGGCAGTATCACCTTACAAAGAAAGAGCCTCTCACTTAGCCAAGTTCACATTTTGGAGTCTCTCTACCCTTTTAAATCTTGATTTGACTCAAGGTTCTTTGTTCTGTCATATTTTTAGAAACATGCAATAAGTTGTAGTGCAATGAAATGTAGAATTTAACTGGGCTTTAAAATTTAAAATCTTTTTCAAGGCTACTAGACAATGATGAAATTTGTAGATAGACTGACTTGGAATAAAAGTCCTGTGTAGAATGTTAGATGGTGATAAGGGCTAGGGAGAAAAATGAAGCCAGGGAAAAATGAGTATGGGTAGAGGGGGGCACTTTTAAAAGGATGTCACTACGAATCCGGGTTTGAATAAAGACCTCGATGAGATAGGGTGCAAACCATGCAGATATCTGGGGAAAGGGTATTCCAAGGAGAGAGAAAGCAAGTTCAATCATCCTCATGTTGGAACCAGTATGGATGCCCAGGAAAGAGCAGCAAGGGCAATATCATTGAAGTGAAGAGAGCAACGGGGAGACTGGAAGGATACAATAATGAACAATTTCCTTGTTTGGGGGTATTCAGGCTATTTCCAATAGCTTTATTTTCTAAATAGTTTTGCACTCAAAATTTCATAAACCAATTCTTTAATAGACTCCTATAAATGGAAATCCTGGATTAAATGGGGTCAGGTTCTTAATTCATAATGCCAAGTTGCTTTCCTAGAAAGGTGTGGGATTTCCCCTTTCACCAAAAATGTACTCATCTTACCCTTCATTACAATTAAGTGCTATCCTTTTAAAATCTTTGTCAACTTGATGGGTAAAAATGGTAAAGTATTATTGTTTTTATTTACCATTCTTTGATTACTAATCACATTGAAAATTTTTAATGTTTATTGGCTAGTTAGACTTCCTTGTGCAATTTTTTAAATAAGGCAATGGCACCCCACTCCAGTACTCTTGCCGGGAAAATCCCATGGACAGAGGAGCCTGGTAGGCTGCAGTCCATGGGGTCGCTAAGAATCGGGCACGACTGAGCGACTTAACTTTCACTTTTCACTTTCATGCATTGGAGAAGGAAATGGCAACCCACTCCAGTATTCTTGCCTGGAGAATCCCAGGGACAGAGGAGCCTAGTTGGCTGCCGTCTATGGGGTCGCACAGAGTCGGACACAACTGAAGCGACTTAGCAGCAGCAGCAGCAGCTCATTTATTTATTTAGGCATTAGTATTTTCCTGTTAATTGCTCAGTCTTTTTGTTAAGCTTACTGTCTTAGTTCACAGCGAGTACCATAGACTGGGTAGCTTATAAACAACAGACATTTATTTCCCACAGTACTGGAGGCTGCAAGTCTGACATCAGGGTGCCAACATGGTTGGGTTCTGGTGAGAACACACAGGGGTTGTAGTCTGCTCACTTCTTATTGTGTCCTCACAGGGTGCGAAGAGAGCAAGCCAGTTCACTGGCCTCTTCTCATACGGCACAAATCCCTTCATGGAGGCTCCACCCTCACAAGGCCTAATCTTCTCCCAAAGTCTATCTCCAAATACCGTCACACTGGAGATTATATCTCAGCATATGAATTTTGGGGGAATGCAAACTTTCAGTCCATAACACTTTAAAAATCCCACTGTTATTTTTGCTGGATCTCCCAAAATAACATGAAGAAATAACCCAGGGTCATGAATATTGTGCAGAACAATATCACTGTTCCATCACTGCCATGGAAGCCTCCAACAAGCTACTGTGGTAAGAACTCAGGCTCATGGAAGAACTCTCCATTCTGAGGCCAGTAAAGCATCCTGTCTGGGACTTCCCTGGTGGTCCAGTGGTTAAGAATCTGCCCTACAATGTAGGGGACAGGTTCCATTCCTGGTTGGAGACCTAAGATCCCACATGTCACAGAGCAACTAAGCCAGCACGCTGCAACTACTGCACGACTAGAGAGTCTGCGCACCACAACGAAGCTCCCACACAGCCAAACAAATATTTTTTAAAAAACACAAACCTGTCTCCTTCCTCTAGCTGCCCTTGCTGTCACTCATCTCCTTCTACTACAAGTCCTGTTTGCTGTTCAACTAATTAATCCATATTTTACATCAGTCTTCCTCGTTACAATGTGATTTTTTTTCCCCCACAGTAAGGGTCTTGTATCTATGGTAATTCAAGAGGAAATCTGTACAAAGATGTTCCAATTGCAACCTTTCACTCACTTTAAGAGCCGGTTAAAGCTGATTGAGGTAAAGGGTCAGTGGAGATCCTACAGAGGCCCAGCAGAGGCCAAAATTTTGCAGCGAAGTTAAGAGTCGGTAGGAAAACAGGACTTCTCTGGTAGTCCAGTGGCTAAGACTCTGAGCTCCCAATGTAGGGGGCCTGAAGTTCTATCCCTAGTCAGGGAACTAAATCCCACATGCCCCAGCTAAGAGTTCTCATGCTGTAACTAAAATCCCACATGCCCCAACCAAGACCCAGAGCAGCCAAATAAATAAATAAATGTTTCTAAAGGAGTCAGTAGGAAAGCATAAAGAACTCATTTCTTGTCATTGCAATTACTACTCCCAGGCATAAACTTTTCACTTCCATCTAACATTAACTTTCCATGTTCAATGAGGTTCTTCATGTTTTGCCTTAGACATCTGGTCTGAGACAGCTTTTTCAACAGCTTGGACAACTTTTTAAAACCACTGGGCTAAAGAAAAGGTAAGTATTACATGGCAGCCACAGAAGGATAAAGGATTACTGGGAAAGCTTTCTTTTTATAAATGAGAGAGAATTTAAACATTTTTCATGTAAAAGGTAAACAAATTGTAGGAAGAGAGAAATTCAGCAGCATAATTAATAAAAACAGTCCTATTGCAAAGTCTAATAACCTCTCCGTTTTGTTTACCCGCACGTGCAATAAATCAGTCTTGAAGTATAATTTTCAAAAAAATAATATCATGATGCTCATACAAATATAAAATGAATAGGTGTCAAAATCTTATTCAACTCATTAATTAATGAGAGAACAAATAAGATATTACAATAAATTCAAAGGACAATTGAGAAATTAGATATTTACAGGAAATGTTAGAATAAGATTTGGGGCTTAGACAAAAAACTGATATATGTCCAATAAGACAATAAACCATAATCTTCATGACTATTGGTTCTAATAGACAGAAATTATTTGCATCTCCAACAGATGAAAACGTACACGTTAATCTGTGCTTAGAGATGATAGAAAGTCAAGCCCAATGTGGCACTGAAAATATTCTGCCAACTCTTCTGCCTATAGCCAAGTTTTAAGTTATTTTTCTGACATAAAATGAAAGCAGTGCTGTAAAAGAGGGGAAGTACGAGTGGTTCTGGAAATGACGGAGCCAAGAAGTCAGAGAAGGGTTCTGGGAACCCAGAAACTCTCACTCCTGACTCAGGTAGAGGAAGGACCCTGCCGACAGCCTCCCAAGCCAGGAGTGAGCGAGTCGTCACTGAGCCTCCCCACTTGGCCTCCCACCAGCCTCTCTCCCCAAAGTGGGCAGAGGAACAGAGGCACTAAGAGGGAGAAGCCGTCGGTAAGACTTCATCCTCTCCAGATGCTGAAGGGAAATAATTCCATGCAACACCTGCTCCCAGCAAGAGCCCACAGCAGAGTCTCAAACACAGAAGAGCAGGAAGAGGCCCTGTCATGGCGGCACAGACGCTGAATCTGCGGGGCAGATGTGGTGGATCAATTGCTCTAGCTTTATTTTGCCACTGGAGATACTGAAGAAACCAGTAAGAGAATAACCAACAGCTCAAGGACGCCAAGGAGGTGGGAAGGGAAACCAAGCCAGAGCAGGGGCGGGAGAGGGAGCAGGCGCCTGCCCTTCCAGGTCATGGCGGTTTTGTTTTCATTGCTTAGTCACTCAGTCAAGTCCAACTCTTTTGAAACTCCATGGACTGCAGCCCACTAAGCTCCTCTGTCCATGGGATTTCCAAGCAAGAATACTAGAGTGAGACTGCTGTTTCCTTCTCCAGGGGATCTTCCCAACCCAGGGATTGAAGTTGTGTCTCCTGCATTGGCAGGCAGATTCCTTACTATACAGCCTCTGGGGAAGCCCAGGTCATGGGGGAGCCATCAATAATCTGTGGTTCAGAAGACCCTCCCACCGTCCATCCCTAAACAACATCACCCTCCAGAGAGGAGACCAGGGAAGCCAGGTGGGGTGGGCGCTCAGGGTCCCTTGTTTATTAGTGACTAGTGATTGACTCAGGGAGTATCAGAAGACAAAGAGACCCATGATGGCGCTGAGTCTGTATCAGGAAGTGTTCACACTAGTATTTTTTATTTCACTGGAAAAGCCTGGGTTTAGCTGAGGGTAAGCCCAGAGAGGATGCATGGGACAGCCCATCTGAAAGGATCAGAGGGTATACCAGAGAGCCCAGGTTGTGACGCCTCAGAAACCTTCACCACAGTCAGACCAGAAATCTCTTCTGGCCTCTCAGGACTTTGTGGTATTGACCAGCACAAGCAGAGGTTCTGGCACCTTGCAGAGGCTGGGCATGGTCAGAGCCTGTGGAGCTCAATGAGGGGCAGTTTGACCCTGGTGAGTGCCACCCCCACCCATCAGTCGGTAGTGACAGGGGTAGGTGGGAGTTTAAGCACCATATACTCACCTAAACTTGTGAGTATGTGTGAGTGTGTATGTGCAACAGAGAGCCATGCAGGGTATGAAGATTCTACCTGGAGCCTCACCTTGTCCCACACCTGCTCACTGGACCCCAGTGTGCTCCTCACCGAGATGGCCCTGTTGAAGCAACAGTAGGGGAATGGAGGGAGTGAGACAGAAGGAAAGACACCCCATCAAAGGTCCATTATCAGGTGGATGGGTAGTTCCTCTAAGGGGAACTGAAGGCCAATCCTGATGAAGAATTTTGAGAAGTAGTTTTGAGCTTCAGAGTCAACTACCCACAGGAAAAGGGTACTTGGGACTTAGGGTGACCAACTCCCCAGTTTCCCAGGACAGCAGGTTTATCACTAAAAGACCCACATTCCATGCAACTGCTCATCCTAGGCAAACCAGAACAGGTGGCTATCCTCCAAAGGTATGTATCAAGCTCCTGTCAGTCACTGAGGCCTGCTCCTGAGTTGCAGTAATTCCAGCCCAATCACCTGTACACAGAGCAGGCTCCAAGAGCATTATGGAAGAGTTCCCATCTTCCCTGTAGGAAATATGAAATACTGGATGAAGGATAGACAGGACCTCACTGAAACACTTTTGCAACTTCATCTGAACCTAAAATTATTTCAAACTAAAAGTTTTTTTTAAAGGGGGTAATTATTACCTGGTGGTCCTGTGGTTAAGACTGTACTTTCACTGAAAGGGGCACAGGTTTGATTCCTGGTTAGGGAACTAAGATCCCACAAGCTGCCTGGTATGGCCAATAAAATAAAATCTTAACAGTTTTTTAAGAAGTCACTTAGCTTTGAATATAACAGAATATAACTGGGCTGAAATATATAAAATAATAAAACAAATTCATAATCAGTGTTGTTTTCATATTTCTGCTGCTGCTAAATCACTTCAGTCGTGTCTGACTCTGCGACCCCATAGACGGCAGCCCACCAGGCTCCCCCATCCCTGGGATTCTCCAGGCAAGAACACTGGAATGGGTTGCCGTTTCCTTCTCCAACGCATGTAGGAAACGAGTTGCCAGTCCAGGTTCGATGCATGATGCTGGATGCTTGGGGCTGGTGCACTGGGACGGCCCAGAGGGATGGTATGGGGAGGGAGGAGGGAGGAGGGTTCGGGATGGGGAACACATGTATACCTGTGGCGAATTCATTTTTATATTTGGCAAAACTAATACAATTATGTAAAGTTTAAAAATAAAATAAAATTAGGAAAAACAAAAAAAACAGTGTATGTAAAAAAAAAAAAAGAAAAGTGAATGTGAAGTCGCTCAGTCGTGTCCGACCCTCAGCGACCCCATGGACTGCAGACTACCAGGCCCCTCCACCCATGGGATTTTCCAGGCAAGAGTACTGGAGTGGGGTGCCATTGCCTTTCATATTTCTAGAGTCACTTTAAAGTAAGTGTTTATTAAAGCAGACATCTACTCAGTAATTTTTACTCCTGACTCTTAATAATGTAGACACATCCTTAATCATTAGTCTTTGCATTTGACAGAGCTAGGAAATCTAGGCTGGAAATCTAGGAAACATCTAGGCTGTTGAGACATATCACAATAAAAACAAGTGTCCCATCCCCGGGAGATGATGTGAGACCTCTGGTATCAAAGGATCATTGTAAGGATTGAAAGTGATGGCCCAGGGTTAGAAGAGGTGAGACAACATCTGTTTGTGAGAGAAATGGGATGAAGCTTGAACCTGAAGGAGTCTGTTTTGGTAGCTAAGGCTGAGGAACGCCCCAGAGTCTAGCAAGACTGGGTCTGAGGTAGAACACGGAGGAAGAGCAGAGGGGCTTGGTAAGGTGGGATGGTGTGGGAAGGCCATGTGATTTTAGACTTTCTCTGATGGACGACAAAAGCCCATGGAGGTTTTTAGAAACTGATCATTTTTGTGTAGATGAATGATGACCACTCAGGGAGGCACGAACTTCATTCTAGGCCCTAATGACTAAAATAGCTAATCATTGCTTTTCTAACACTCATTTTTTGTCCTAATTCTTTTTTTTTTTTTGTCTTAATTCTTATTCCACTTTCTGAGTGGTCTATCCCAGTCTTTCTACCACTATTAAGTCCCTGTACAAGTAGGGATTTAATAAAGAGAGCTAACCTAACCCTTCCTTGGGAACAAAATCATAGGGCTCTGAAAATAAAAGTTCACATCTGTACTTCAACATAAAAGCTTTAAACAACCATGCACTTTCTACCTTAATCTCTGGGTTTCAAAGCAAGTTCAATCTTGCTGACCTCAGGGAATGTTATAGATTGAATAGTGTCCTCCCCAAAACCTATCCCAAAACTCAAATGTTGAAGCCGGGACCCCCAACTGTGTTTGGAAATGGGACCTTTAAAGAGGTGACTAAGTGAAAACAAAAAAAAGGCCATTGGGATGAGTTTAATCCAGGCAGACTTCTGTCCTTATAAGAAGAGGAAATTTTGACACACAAAAGAGAAAGCTGGGAGGACTTCCCTGGTGGTCCAGTGGTTAAGATTCTGCACTTCCACTGCAGGGAATGCAGGTTCAATTCTTGGTCACGGAACTAAGATCCTGCACGCTGTGTGACAAGGCCAAACACAAAAAGCACAGCTGGAATGCATGTACACAAAGAAAAGGCCACATGAGGACACAATGAGATGACCATCCACGAGCCAAGGAGGTAGGTCTCAGGAGAAACCAAATCTGCCAATACCTTGATCTTGGACTTAACAGCATCCAGGACTGTGAGAAACAAACTTCTGTCATTTAAGCCACCTAGTCAGTGGTATTTTGTTATGGCAGCCTGGCAAACTAATAAAAGAAGAGACCTCAATAATATTCTTTTAATGTCATATGTGTAAATAGCCTCATATTATTACCTGTGCAGTTCAGTTCAGTTCAGCCGCTCAGTCGTGTCCGCCTCTTTGCAACCCCATGAACTGCAGCACGCCAGGCCTCCCTGTCTATCACCAGCTCCCGGAATTCACCCAAACTCATGTCCATCGAGTTGGTGATGCCATCCAGCCATCTCATCCTCTGTCGTCCCCATCTCCTCCTGTCCCCAATCCCTCCCAGCATCAGAGTCTTTTCCAATGAGTTGCTGCTGCTGCTGCTGCTAAGTCACTTCAGTCGTGTCTGACTCTATTCGACCCCATGGACGGCAGCCCACCAGCCTCCCCTGTCCCTGGGATTCTCCAGGCAAGAACACTGGGGTTGGTTGCCATTTCCTTCTCCAATGCGTGAAAGTGAAAAGTGTAAGTGAAGTCACTCAGTCGTGTCCGACTCTTAGCGACCCCATGGACTGCAGCCCACCAGGCTCCTCCATCCGTGGGATTTTCTAGGCAAGAGTACTGGAGTGGGGTGCCATTGCCTTCTCCATTTCCAATGAGTTAATCTCCCTCAATTTTCCTTTAGCTAGAGAAGATGCATAAGGGTTTCTCACCAGCAAAAAGAACCCCAGGAAAAAGAGAATGGAATGGAAGCCAGGAGCTTCAGATTCACAAATCTAAAGAAAACAAAGGATCCTATGTTGATGTCGATGAAATAGATTGTATTTCTATAGTGTGGAATAGTATCAGAAAGTCAAAGTAATATGGTAAGAAGAGGTAAAAAAATAAAAACTGTATCTACAGTTTTATACTCCATCCCTGATCTTCTGGGACTGATCACAGAAAAAAATATGTATCCCCATTTTTGGTCCAGAAAATGTGGTCACCATTGCTATGCACATCTCCCCCTCTCCCAAAGAAGGATACAAGAAAGAGCAGCCTGCAGGAATCCATGTGATATAACATTTCACATAACGTTTCACATTCCCAGTTTTGGACTATGCCTGTTTTGGAGTTGATTTACTATCAATTTTCAAAGACGTATAATCCAAAAGAACCATAATAACAATGAGAGACTTGCATGTTCTGAGAATATGTGTTATGTTTAATCCATGCTACGCACATTGTTTTTTACATAAATATACATTAATTATATATAAGATGTGTTTGTGTGTTATATGTAAGTAGATATGGAATGACCCAATCCGTTTGATGGGAATCTATGCAAATCTTGAACCTCCACCTAAAACATTTTACATATAAAAAGAGATTTATGGGGAATTCCCTGGCTTTCCAGTGATTAGTACTCTGAGTTTTCACTGCCAAAGGCCCAGTTTCAATCCCTAGTCAGGGAACTGAGATCCCAAAATTTTTACAGGAAAAAAAAACAACCCAAACTTGATGAGATAGGAATAAAGTAGATAGCTCAGCTGTAATATTGTACCAATGTTAAGTTCGTAGTTTTGATAAATGTGCCATTGTTTAAAGTAAGATGTTAACATTAGGGGAGCCTGGGTAAAGAGTATATGGGAACTCTGTGTACTATCTTTGCAACTTTTTAGTAAATCTAAAATTAATCCAAAATAAAAGGCTAATTTTTCTACATAGCTCAGCAGATTTTGAGAGACTGTTTCTTACATTTTGAATGTCAATTTGGCAATAATTATTAAAGTTGTGAATAGTTAAATCTGTTACTAGAATTTCAGAACTTTGTGCGTTTAAGATTTTAGGTAATGTGAGAATTGAGCTGTTCTTAAACTTTCTGAAAGAATATGTTCCGGTCTCACTGTGGAAACATCCAGACACACCTCCAGGGCAGCAGAACAAACAGAAGGCTCAGATGGAGCCCCCTCACCCCTCCATGCCTAGTCTGGCAGGAGCCCTCCTGGCCTGGGTCTCTAAAGGGTGGGGACAGTGAGACTGGTGGTCCTCTAGCAGTGGCTGATGCTTTTAACCACGGCAAGGACTGGGGATTTTACCTGATCTCTCTGGGTGCAAAGGAAATAAGGAGGTAAACTCTTCTCTGATGAGAACTTGGCTCCCCACCTCAAGACTTTCCCTCTCCCTACTCTGGTCCTCCTGCTGCCCCCAGACCCCCAAAGCCAACCTTAAGCCTTGCAGAGCAGGAATTTTGCTGAGAAGAGGCATGGGTCACTGGAGGACTCTGGCCTCTCCAGTGTCTACAGCCCTCTGTCCCCAGGGGGGTCTCCTGAAGGACATAAATATGCCTACCTGGGAGTGATGGACTGCTTCTGTCTGCTCCTGGAACAGAAGCCTGGACTGCAGCAGACAAGGAGCTCTGCTGATCACCCTGAGAGTATTCTGCTGTAGAAGAGAGTCTTCCCCTTTCCTCTTATCTCTCGGGACACTGCCCTGAAGTTCACCTGGTCCCTGCCCACCACACTCCCAAGCCCTTTGTTGAGTCATGAAAACATCTAAGCAAAATGTGATTTCCTTAGAGACACCTGTAGTATCACTGAGTAACCCGTATGTAATATGTAATACGAGTCAGTTCCTGTCCAACGCAATGGACGTGAGTTTGAGCAAACTCCAGGAGACGGTGAAGGACAGGGAGGCCTGGCATGCTGCAGTCCATGGGGTCGCAAAGAGTTAGACATGCCTGGGTGACTAAACAACAACCCCTTGTAAGGCAACATCCTGCTTCCAAAATTGTCGCAGTGAGGCTTCTAGTAACAAAACATTCTGGAGGAAGACAGGGGTTCAATCTCCAGGAGAGGGCAGGCAGAGGGGCCTGGGGTTAACGCTACCGTAAGAGGGAGAGGACCTAGGAAAGGGAGTGAACCATACATGAGTCATGTGTGTGCATGTGTCTATGTCTGTGTATATACACATTACACAGAAAAAGGAGAGACATGTATCCAAATGTCCCTTAATGGCCCAAAGAGAGCCTGGGGGAATGCAGTCACGTATTGAATTGGAGAGCAATGGCCATGGAGAAATTCAACCCATTCTAGGCCAAGTCACCAGCACCATCTCCTCTTGATGTGCACTTGTGATGAATTATATATTTCTACAAGTGGCCAGTTCAGATAACTGACATCTGTTTGGAAATTGTGCTCATTCTCTGCAGGTGTTTGGACACGGAGAGCAATTTGCGATTTTTAGGTGCTCCACAAACGCTTGCAAATTGACAGACGGACACTGAATGCTGGGCTTCCTTGAGTTTTAAAAATGTGTTTATCTGATGTGGGAAAGTGCTGTCATCCTACATATGCCATGAAGTTTTTATGTTGTGAAATATTTCAAATGAATGGAAAAGAACAGTGTAATATAGCCAACACCCACGTTTCACAAATATCAACATTTTGCCCTATTTGCTTCATCTGTTTTTCAAAATTAAAACATTCCAGATTGAACAGACACCCCCTTTTGTGCTTCTCCAAGATCCCACTCCCTCTCTCCAACCCCCTCCAGAGGTGGCCACTGTCCTAAAGTTGTGTGCATCTTTCTGGCCCATGTTTTTACATTTTTACTATATATGTGTTCATTATGTAGTATATACATTGTTTTGCTTATTTTTATGCTTTACCAAAAGTGATATTGCCGCACTGTACTCATCATCCGATTTTCATCAGCTTTGTATTTGGGGAATCCAAGTACAGGACATACATCTCTAGTCCATTCATGTTCACTGCATAGAATGAGAATTCTCATTGCTTGAATAGATACTGTTTACTGATCCGTTTTCCTGTCAATAGACATGGGGTTGTTTTGATTTTTATGTATTTTATATAATGCTGCCATCTCCTTGCACCATATGCATGTGAGCGCTCTGTAAAGTTTATATTGGAAGAGGGAAGCTGAGTCAAAGGGCACGCACATCTTGACCTTTAGTATATATTACTAAATTTGTTCTCTGAAGCCATATGAGAGCTCCTGTTCCCCCCACATCGTTCTTCATTCAGATAGATGTGAAATAGAATCTCGTTTTCCTAATTACCAATGCAGTTTGGTCTCTACTTGTTTGATGGCCATTCAGGGTTCCTCTTCTGTAAATTGCCTGCTCATTCTCTGTCCACTGTTTATTGAATTGTATGTCTGTATTTTATTGATTGAAGGGCTATTTGCATATTCTGAATGTTCATCCTTTTTGATAGACTATCCTCTTTTCCCCTTCCTTTCTGCAATCATCTGACATCAGGTTATCCCACTCCTCATTTCTTGAAAATGTTATCATCTGGTTCTTGTCTCTCTTTCCAGCACTAGCCTTGTCCTAATTATTAGGGATTTCAAAATTCACAAGGATGATCTTCTTTGTTTCTGATCCCCTCCCCTGAGCTGCCTGCTCCACAGTCATGCCCCAGACCTTGCCATTAGCATTCCCTCCATTATCTCGATGACAAGCATCCCAGTCTGTCGCTATTTGTCTTTCAGCGCACTCTTGCCAACAGCCCGACTTCAATAATTCTGCAACCTTAATGGAACCTGCTACCCATCGATCCACCAATTTTCACATCCCCCACTCCTTCATGTCCTCACCTCCTACCTTACCTGGCTTAGAATACACATTCCGTCATTATAGTCACTTCTCTGTATGTGTAGTTTCTCCTCTCTTCTTCCCTTGAACTTTTCTGGGGGGAAAAAAGACAATATTGAATAAGTATTACCTAATATTTAATAATAAATGTTACATTATTTAAAAGGGGTCAAATTATCAAGAAGATACAACTATCCTAGATGTGTATGCATCTAAAAAGAGCTTCGAAATAAAATAGAAACTGATAGAATTAGGAGAAATAGGAAAATCTGCATTTATAGTTCTAGACTTCAACAGTCCTCTTTCAGTGACTGCTAAAGCAAGTAAATGGAAAATCAAAGAGGAATGGAAGACCCAAACAATGCTATTAACCAATGTGTCCTCACTAACATGTATAGAACCTTCTCCTTACACAAGAGCAGAATACATGGCTTTTCCCTCCAGGCACACATGGAGCACTCATCCTGATAGGTTGTATTCTGGACCATGAAACAAATACCAATAAACTTAACAGAATTGAAGTCATACAAATATGTTTTGTGGCCTCAAGAGGATTGAACTGGAAGTAACCAGCAAAGATATCTAGAAAATCTCCAGATATCTAGAAAATCTACCTAGAAAATCCTTAAACTTCTGGACATTAAACAATGCACTGCTAAGTACTCTTACATAAAAAAAGAAATCATCAGCAGGACTTCCCTGGAGACCCAGGGAAGGTTAGGATTCTATGCACAGGGGGCCACGGTTCAACTCCTCGTCAGGGAAGATCTCACAAGCCACATGGCCAAGAACAATAACAAAAAATCACCAGAGAGGTTAGGAAATGTTTTAGTAGAATGAAAATGAAAACACAATATACCAAACTTTGGGAGATGCAAACAAGTGTCATTGTTCTCTCATGCATGTTTTCTCACCCCTGCCAAACAGCTTGTATATATAAAAAAAGAATGATCCACTTCTAGTTGGCTAACTATTGATCATCTATAAAATCATCTTGTCATAGTGTTTTTATCTAGAGGAAGCAGGGAGACAGAATTTGACTATTGATTATTTTTCTCTAATTGTTAAATTCTTTTCAAGTTTTCTTGATGCCGAACAATCTATTTGTTCTGCCACTGGTAAGGTTGCTTCTTTGCTTGCACTTTGAGAGTGTATCATGGGGAAGAGAACCTTCACTGCAGCGCAGACCACTCTGGGTGCAGCAACCCGTGACTAGCCTCTGCAGGATGGTAGAGTTGCTGGGGACTTCCGCTTTTCTGGACAACGTGGCTCTGTAAGTGATCCCTTTCCCAATGAAGTCTACTCTGTAACCTGGTCTACATCAGGAGTCCCCAAACCCCACTCCTCAGCCTGTCAGTAACCTGGCCACACCGCAGGAAGTGAGTGGCAGGTGATGCTGGAAGCTTCATCTACCACTCCTTGTCCCCAACATCACCACCCTCCCAACCCCCGACCAGTCTGTGGAAAAATTGTCTTTCACAAGACCAGTCCCTGGTGCCAAAAAGGTTTGGAGACTGCTGTTCTAGATGATACGGAATTCACCTGCAACCTTCACACATGACAAGCGGGTACCAAGGACAGACACACCTCACCAAATATTATTTGTCCCTTCTCTTCTTTCCCTCCTCAGGTTTCCCCTGAGGTTTGTCCATTTTATTAGTCATTTTTAAAGGATCAACTCCTAGTTTTACTGATCATCCCTACAATTTTTTCTTTCTGTGAAGACTGGAGGATGCTGGTGGAGGTTTGGTTTGGTGTTATAATTGTTTGGCTTGTTGGATGATTGGTTTTCAGTTTCCCTCCCATTCTGTTCCACCAGCCTCTCAATTTCCCTCACCAGTGGCAACCAACATCACCAATTTTTAATGTACCCTTCCAGAAAGATTTTGTGCTTGTATGAGCAGCTACATACATTTATGAATCACACATAGTTTGAACTCCTTCTTATAAAAGAGCAGCATATTGTGCACACTGTCTGTCCCATTATGGTTTTCACTTAATGTATTTTGGAGATGATGAATCACTACAAAATGAGATTACTCATTCTTTCTAATACTTACAAATAATATTTGTATTTTATGGATGTTTGCTATAATGTAATAAATCTTTTGCTTTTTTAAATAGGGAAATTAATAACATTTTTCATATAACATTTTGCTGTATCTATAGACAAAATTAGGAGGAATAAAATTGGCAGGTCAAAAGGTATATGTTTTTGTAATTTTATTAGATATTGCCAAATTCTCCATAGATGTTATACCAGTTTGCACTGCTGCTTGCAATGTGTGAGACAAACGTCACACCTCCTAAGCACTGGCTAACCTGGTGTTTAATCAATCTATTGAATCATTACCAACTTGATCATTTTAAAATGGTATTGCAGTGTAAAACTGCATTTCTGGGACTTCCCTGGCAATCTAGGGGTTAGGACTCCATGCTTTCACTGCTAAGAGCATGGGTTCAATCCCTGCTTGGGGAACTAAGATCCCACAAGCCGTGTAGCACAGCCAAAATAATAATAAAATTTTTAAAAAATAAAACTGCATTTGTTTCTATACTAGTGAAATTGAACATTTACTAGTGAAATTGAACATTTTCTGTGAACATTCATTCATTTTCCTTGACCATTTTTTCTAAGAGTTCTTGTCTTTTTCTTACTGATTTTTAATGATTCTTTATGCATTAGGAAATTCAGGCCTTAGTCTACAATATGAGCTGCAAATAATTTCCTCTAGCTTGTTATTTGTATTTTAACTCTTCTTGCAAATAAATAAAGTTCTCTTGATGGACTCTTTCTTATATAATTACGTGCTATCCTTTTTTATTCTCATTAATTCTTTATTGTCTTGAATTTTATATGGTCTGATTTAATATTGCTGCTCCAGCTTTCTCTTGATTAGTAATGGCCCAGTGTATCTTTTTCATCCTTATATTTACAACCTCTATACTCACTTTTTCCACTCAGCATCTTGTAATCGGCATATAACTGGATTTTACATTCCTTTTTAAGTCCAATCTGCTAGTTGTTTAACAGATGAGTTTATCTACTTCTCACATGTGATTAGCAATAAATTTGGACTTTTACCATATTTTATTGTGCTTTCTGCTTATCAACTATATGTTTACTTAGGGCTGCTCTAACAAATTACCACAAACTTCAAAAAACAGACATTTATTTTCTTACAGTTCTGGAGGCCAGAGTTTAAAATCAGAAGTTGGCATGGCTGAGTTCCCTCCAGGAACTCTTAGGGAGATTCCATCCCTTGCCTCCTCCAGCTTCTGGTGGCTAGGGGCATCCATAGGCTTCTCACCGCATCACTTCCATCCTGCCTCTGTCTTCAGTAGATATAACCATCAACTCCTTATTCCATGTGTTGCTGGACAGTTATCAATGGACTTAGGTCACACCCAGACAATTGAGAATGATCTCATTTAGAAATCCTTAATTGTTTTTAGATAATTGTTCATTTATTTGGCTGCATTGGGTTTTGGCTGCATTGGGTCTTAGCTGCAGTGAGCAGGCTTCTCTCTAGCTGTGGCGTGCAGGCTCTAGAGAGCACAGGCTCAGTACTCACAGGTGCAGGGGCTTAGTCGCTCTACAGCAGGTGGGATCTTACTTCCCTAACCAGGGATTGAACTTACGCCCCCTGCATTGGAAGGCAGATTCCCACTGGACCACAGGGAAAGTCCTGGGATCCTTAATTTCATTACATGTGCGAGGACGTTTTTCCCAAATAAGTCACATTCACAAATTCCAGGGATTAGGATGTGGGTACATCTTTAGGGGCTATCATTCAGGCCCATTCTTATTCTTTATTCTTTGCTTTTTAAATTTTTGGCTTCTTTCTTGACTAATGTCATATTGACAAAGGTTCATCTTTTTACCTCTGTTCAGAAGCTATGGCTTTTTACATTAATTTTGGTAAGTGTCCTTAAATTTTAACATATAAATAGCCAAAAAATTTTCTAATGAAATCTAATTTTTCAGTGTTTACATTCCACAGAGTAGACCCCCAAATTAGCATACTTTCATTGATCACTGAATAACCCTCTACCCAATCCTCTTTGTTATTTTGTCTAGAATAATGGTCTTCAAAAATTCCAAACACCCAATCAGAAAACTTTGAGAATACAGCTGTAGTGTTTGTGTTTTCATTTATTTTTGGTTTATATACATGTACCACATCAACATATTACACAAACTATAAAATATTAAAAATATAAAAAAGAAATACAAAGGTAAAAATTCTAATTTTTTTTTCTGAACACAAAGAGATCATTTTGCTAACCCTCTGGTGTGCAAGCACCCCATTTTGGATACCATTTGCTTAGAGATTTTATTTCACCTTCAAAACAACACAAGTATATTAACAAGAAATTTACTGTCCATTCAAACACATTTACCAAAACATTTTACAGAATTCAATAATTACCACTGCTTCTTGCTTCCTATACCTTCCCTCTCCATTTGCCTTCATTTAGTAATCAGTCTTCTGGTTTTCCAGTAAACATACTTTGAGCCTTCCAGGCTTTTCTTTTTCCTGCGTGTGTGTGTGTGTGTGTGTGTGTGTGTGCGCGCGCGCACGCGCGCGCGCGCACCGTAGGATCATCTTACTGTCTCTTTGACTTTTAATTTGCAAGTGTTCATTCTTTCTTTCTAATTCTACTTTCAATATGGCAGTGTAATGAAATGATTAAATGCTGTGGAACCAGATTGCTATTGTTTTTGAATCCTTGTTCTACCTATGACACCCTGTGAGAAGTGGGGCAAGTTATTTTGAAACCGCTAGGTGCCATTTTGAGGGGCTTTGAGAAACTCCAGTCCTTTAAGTCTCAGCACAGAAAGAATTCAGAAGAGGCAAAACGATAGTGATTTATTGTGAGGCTTACAAGTGCGTGGGCAAGGGGATGCAGGGCCCCAAGAACTCAGTGGGCTACAGTTTTATAATCAAAGGAAAAGTGGAGAGGGGGAAAAGACCACCTTCTTCATTCTTGATTAGACGTTACACTTTCATCACCAGTGCCTCCTCCAGGTTGGACAAGGGAGTTTTCTTGTCCCAACATGGTCAAGTTGGGACTGTCATGCACTATGGAAAAATTATCTCAGGTCTCAGTATGTTGAGGGTCTTTCACTTTAAAATATCATCATTTCCTGAACCCTCCTCCCTCCTCCCTCTCCATACCATCCCTCTGGGTCGTCCCAGTGCACCAGCCCCAAGCATCCAGTATCGTGCATCAAACCTGGACTGGCGACTTGTTTCATATATGATATTATACAGGGTTCAGGATGGGGAACACATGTATACCTGTGGCGGATTCATTTTGATATATGGCAAAACCAATACAATATTGTAAAGTTAAAAATAAAATAACATAAAATTTTAAAAAAAGACAAAGGAAAAAGAAAAAATAAATAAAATATCATCATTTCCATAAATGATTGTTTTTTATGGGTGCAGAGAGCATGTCCTAGGGGTGATTAACTTATTAAGCTTACTGGGCAGGATGTGGGTCTCAGGTCACATCCTGCTTTACGATTGCTTTATTATTTAGGGGCATAGCTCATGCTTCTGTTGCATGGTTTCATTGCTAAGCAGGCCTGCTTTCTTGAGTTATTATTAACTTACAGGGGTCTCTCCCATCCTTCTTTATTTACCTACAATCCCTTAGTTGTATTAACTGTTTAATCAGCTACTTTCTCCCTTTACACTGCTCCTGTCATTTTCACATCAGTTTCCTCATTTGTGTATGATAATACAGTATTCCTACTTCAAGGGATTATTGTGCTGATTAAATGAAATTTATGGCTTACTATGTTTAAAGCAGTCCAAGAGACTCTCTGCAAGGAGATCCAACCAGTCCATCCTAAAGGAAATCAACCCTGAACATTCATTGGAAGGACTGATGCTGAAGCTGAAGCTCCAATAATTTGGCTACCTGATGCAAAGAGCCGACTCGCTGGAAAAGACCCTAATTCTGGGAAAGACTGAAGGCAGGAGGAGAAGGGGATGACAGAGGATGAGATGGTTGGATGGCATCATGGACTCAATGGACATGAGTTGGAGCAAACTCCAGGAGATGGTGAAGGACAGAGAAGCCTGGGGTGCTGCAGTCCATGGGGTCACAAAGAGTTGGGCACAACCTAGTGACTGAACAACAATGTTTAAAGCATCAAGATTTATGGCTAGCACTTATTAAATGCTTAATACAGTTAGCTATTTTCATTCTAATTTTGCTGAACTGAAGGAAAAAAATGTAACTGGATCTCTCTCACTCTTTCTCTCTCTTTTAAATCTCTCTATCTGTTGGGTGGAAAATTTTTTGACATTTTTCTGTGGCATTTATTTATTTACTTTTCTGTGACATTTATTGTAAAGAATTCCAGGAGCATATTCTTGTGTTTTTGGTTTGCAGAATAAAAAGCTGCAAACAAAGCCAAGATCAGCTCTCTCTCTCAGGACTAAGAAAACTAGACAAAATATTTTTAATGTATTTTAAGGTAGTAGAAAGCTATCAAAGTTACTGGGCTCAAATCCTGGGGATCAATAGGAGAATAGGTAATATAACTTGAAATATACCTGTAATATGGAAAAATTATGGAGTATTAAAATAGAGCAACGAGATTTGTATAGATCAACATGAGTAAATTTTTAAAAAATTAAGTGAAAAGTACAAGATGCAAAATATTATATGCAGTCTGATATTAATTATATAAACTGTCATACAGTTATAATACTATGCATTTTCTGTGAATACAAATATTTGGGTAAAAAAAATGCCTGGAAGAAAAAATACTAAGTTCTTGAGTTTGTATAATTCAGGTGTGAAGAAGGGTTAAAGGTGGGAGTGTTGCCAAAGGGAAATTAGTGTGAACAGATGGGCAAAATGTGGTCTACACATACAGTGGAATATTATTCAGCCTAAAAAAGGCAGGAAATTCTGACATATGTGACAATATGAACAGACCTTGTGGACATTATGCTAAGTGAAATAAGCCAGTCACAAAATGACAAATACTGTAGATTCCACTTATGTGAGGTTCTTGCTGCTGCTGCTGCTGCTAAGTCGCTTCAGTCATGTCCGACCTTGTGCGACCCCATAGACGGCAGCCCACCAGGCTCCCCCGTTCCTGGGATTCTCCAGGCAAGAACACTGGACTGGGTTGCCATTTCCTTCTCCAATGCATGAAAGTGAAAAGTGAAAGTGAAGGCGCTCAGTCGTGTCTGACTCTTATCGACCCCATGGACTGCAGCCCACCAGGCTCCTCCATCCGTGGAATTTTCCAGGCAAGAGTACTGGAGTGGGGTGCCATTGCCTTCTCCGATGTGAGGTTCTTAGAGGAGTCAAATTCATAGAGACCAAAAGTAAAAGGGTGGTTGCCTGGGGCTGAGGACAAGGAGAAATGGAGATTAATTGTTTAGCAGGTATAGAGTTTCAGTTTTATAAGATGAAAAGAGCTATGAAGATGGATGGTGGTAATGGTCCCACAACATTATGAATGCATTTAATACCAACGAATTGTATACTCAAAATGATTAAGATGGTAAATTTTAAGTTTATTGAACCATATTTAAAAAAATTTTTAAAGGACTTTAGCAGTATCTGTTGGAGAAGGCAATGGCACTCCACTCTAGTACTCTTGCCTGGAAAATCCTATGGACGGAGGAGCCTGGTAGGCTGCAGTCCATGGGGTCGCTAAGAGTCAGACATGACTGAGCAACTGCACTTTCACTTTTCACTTTCATGCACTAGAGAAGGAAATGGCAACCCAGTCCAGTGTTCTTGCCTGGAGAATCCCAGGGACGGGGGAGCCTGGTGGGCTGCCATCTATGGGGTCGCACAGAGTCGGACACGACTGAAGAGACTTAGCAGCAGCAGCAGCAGTATCTGTAATATTTCAATTTTTAAAAAACAAACAATTTTTAAAAGACTAAAATGAAAATAGAAGAAAACAGGTAATAATGTTATACTTAGCTAATCTATAAAGTGCTGTTAGGAGCAAAAAGTGGGCATGACAAAAAGTGCCCTGGTGGAGTTTGGATATGCTGTCAGGATACAAGGGCCATAGGGGGAGGCCATCAGAACCTGAAATCTGCTTATTAATGACAGCTACACTTGTGAGAACTGGTTGTGTGCCTTATTTTGTGTATATCCAAGGTTTTGGGTTCATTATCTCATTTAATTCTCATGGCAGCCTTTTGAGTTAGGTATTATTTTTACTCATCTCACACGCTAGTAAAGTAATGCTCAAAATTCTCCAAGCCAGGCTTCAGCAATATGTGAACCATGAACTTCCTGATGTTCAAGCTGGTTTTAGAAAAGGCAGAGGAACCAGAGATCAAATTGCCAACATCTGCTGGATCATGGAAAAAGCAAGAGAGTTCCAGAAAAACATCTATTTCTGCTTTATTGACTATGCCAAAGCCTTTGACTGTGTGGATCACAAGAAACTGTGGAAAATTCTGAAAGAGATGGGAATACCAGACCACCTGACCTGCCTCTTGAGAAACCTGTATGCAGCTCAGGAAGCAACAGTTAGAACTGGACATGGAACAACAGACTTGTTCCAAATAGGAAAAGGAGTACGTCAAGGCTGTATATTGTCACCCTGCTTATTTAACTTATATGCAGAGTACATCATGAGAAACGCTGGGCTGGAAGAAACACAAGCTGGAATCAAGATTGCTGGGAGAAATATCAATAACCTCAGATATGCAGATGACACCACGCTTATGGCAGAAAGTGAAGAGGAACTCAAAAGCCTCTTGATGAAAGTGAAAGTGGAGAGTGAAAAAGTTGGCTTAAAGCTCAACATTCAGAAAACGAAGATCATGCATCCGGTCCCAGCACTTCATGGGAAATAGATGGGGAAACAGTGGAACAGTGTCAGACTTTATTTTTCTGGGCTCCAAAATCACTGCAGATGGTGACTGCAGCCATGAAATTAAAAGATGCTTACTCCTTGGAAGGAAAGTTATGACCAACCTAGTCAGTATATTAAAAAGCAGAGACATTATTTTGCCAACAAGGGTTCGTCTAGTCAAGGCTATGGTTTTTCCTGTGGTCATGTATGGATGTGAGAGCTGGACTGTGAAGAAGGCTGAGCGCTGAAGAATTGATGCTTTTGAACTGTGGTGTTGGAGAAGACTCTTGAGAGTCCCTTGGACTGCAAGGAGATCCAACCAGTCCATTCTGAAGGAGATCAGCCCTGGGATTTCTTTGGAAGGAATGATGCTAAAGCTGAAACTCCAGTACTTTGGCCACCTCATGTGAAGAGTTGACTCATTGAAAAAGACTCTGATGCTGGGAGGGATTGGGGGCAGGAGGAAAAGGGGACAACAGAGGATGAGATGGCTGGATGGCATCACTGACTCGATGGACGTGAGTCTGAGTGAGCTCCGGGAGTTGGTGATGGACAGGGAGGCCTGGCGTGCTGCGATTCATGGGGTCGCAAAGAGTCGGACACGACTGAGCAACTGATCTGATCTAATTATTTTTACTCCCATTTGACAGATGAAAAACCTAAAGCTCAGTGAGTGTAAATAATTTGTCAAAGTGACAAAGCAAGTGAGAGTGGAACTATAATTTGTTTCCAGGCATGTCCAACCCCAGATTCCTAACCATTTTGCTGCAATGTGATTATCTAATAAGTTGAAGTAAATGTCCACACAATTATCTTGGCATTAAGACATAATCCAAAGCAATAGCTACAGAAGAGCATGTGAGATATTTGTTCATTAACGTGACTCTGTCCTTAGACCCAGAAAGATAAAACTTGTAGATGCCTGCCCTCTGAGACTTACACCAGTAAAAAGAAATCTTTAATGGATGAGAGTAGCTAGCTAAAGAATTCACTTTAGAGAACAGATCAAAGTTAGAAAAGACAAGTGGATGCAAACTTCAATCAAGATGTCTAGAGTGAAGTTACATGAAGGCATAATTGATGAGAACGATTTGGATTTTTAAATGTTTATATTCTTTGATGCAGTGATTCTCCTTTTTGGAATCTATACTAGGGGCATAATACTAAATACTTAAAAGAGCTTTGCCCATAAATATATTCATCATAAAATGATTCATAATAGTAAAAATAAAAGTCAATCTAAATATCTAACACTAGTGTAATGGTCAGGAAAATTAAATCCCCATGTGAAAGAAAGTATGAGGCTCATATACATACATGTATGAGGAGCTTGTTTTCATTAAATAACATATGTTATACTGTTATACCTGTGTAAAAGACAACCTGCAAATTACACAAGGAATTCTAATTGATGTGCTGGACAGAGCCAGGATGACCCTCCTATGGACAAATACAGAGAGATATTGAATAACATATAGTAATATTAGAAATATGTAGTTGAGGAAGGAAATTAATAAAAAGGAATTTTATGGTAAAACAATAAGAATATGATAAATATAGGAGGGACTTCCTCGGTGGTCCAGTGGTTAAGAATCTGCACTCCCAGTGCATGGAGCAGAGGTTTGATCTCTGGTCAGGGAGCTAGATCCCATATGCTACAAGAGTCCACAAGCCACAACTAAAGATCCCACATGTCACAGCTAAGACCTGGCTCAACCAAATAAATATTTTTTAAATCAAAAAAATTAAATAATAATAAAAATAAATAGTAGGAAATTTTCAACTCTCAGAAAGAAAGATGGAAACCAAAGCTAGCAGGTAAGGAAGGAGAAACTAGGGCTAT
This sequence comes from Bos indicus x Bos taurus, assembly GCF_003369695.1. Taxonomy (NCBI): domain Eukaryota; kingdom Metazoa; phylum Chordata; class Mammalia; order Artiodactyla; family Bovidae; genus Bos; species Bos indicus x Bos taurus. The sequence continues at coordinate 14,929,259 of NC_040085.1, forward strand.
CTGTGGAGTGTTGGACCTGCAGACAGACCCGTAGGGTCCAGCGTCTGAGGCTTTAGTATCCACGTGGGGAGGGAAGTAAGGCCTCAGATCCATGAGAAGCAGGGACTTTATTTTGGTCTGATTGCCTCTAACACAGAGGCTAAAGCAGGGAGGGGAGAGCTCAAGTCTTACTTAATGTATTAGCCGAGGTTCTCCAAAGAAACAGAACCAGATTTATATAGAAAGTGATTTATTCTAAGGAATTGACGATTGCAATTATGGGCTGACAAGTCCAAAATCTTCAGAGCAGGCCAGCAGGGTGGAGGCCCAGGGCAGGCTTGATGCTGTCTTTCCCTCTGAAGGCTGTCTGCTGCAGAAACCTCCCTCTCCTGCTCAAAAGAAGTCGGCCCTTTATTCTGTTCAGACTTTCAGCTGGTTGAATGAAGCCCACCCATATTATGGGAAAGAGTCTGCTTTCCTCAGAGTCCATTGATTTAAATGTTAATCTCACCCCCAAAATAGCCTCCCAAATATATAAATTTATCTCTTCACAGAAAAATGTTTGATACCATGCCTGGACACCATGGCCCAAACAGGTTGAAACATAAAATTAACTATTACATTTAGGAAATGCAAACAAAGGCAGCAAGGCTGAGACAAGGAAAAGCAAAGCAAAGAAATATGAGGATGTGTGAAATGGTGCATTGTCCTTCTGGCTGACACTTTATGCCAAGCCTCAGAGATCACAGCAGGGTACTCAGCAAGCATGTCTGGCTGGCATATGGTTCGTCTCTGAAAGGGCTGCAGAGAGACATGATAGCCATGGCAGGGAGGAGGAAGGGGGATTCGTCTGCCAGTCTCCCTCTCATCTCCTGTTTTCCATTAGTGAAGATTCAGTCCACAGGAAGCTAACTCCCCAACAGTGCTAGGTGTTGTCAGTGGCCCTTTTGGCAGTAAGAATCAGTGTGACGTTTCATCCAAGTCCGGATGTGGTGGGAGGAGCCAGGAACTCTGGGTTCTTGGGTGTTCAGCCTGGCTACCTGGGGGCAGTCCGGGTGAAGGACTTACCATTTCCGGAGAAAGCTGTGGTCAGCGCCTGGTGGTGTCGGTAGAGACCAGGAGGCTCTCGGTGCCAGGGAAATCTGAGGATGAACATAGATTTGAGTTAAATATAACCCACTCCTCGCACCACTCGGATTCACCAGTTTCCATTGTTGACTCCACACTACATTGTAGGGACTCCATTTCTTGTGAGTACAAGATGCTCTAACCCCTTCCCCAGTAGGGAGGTATGGGGTCCAATCAGTCAGAGTCCCTTAAAGTTGGCAGCCAGCTGCAGTTCAGACACAAGAGTCAGAAACAAGAGCTGTTGCTGTCGCAGCTGGTCCCAGGTCCTAACTGATAATCATCATCTCTCCTCCGCCCTCCGTTCTAAATGTCCTCATCTCCTGACTACATTTAACCTGGTCAAGGTTGATTGCTGGGTGGTGTAAACCAAACCTTCAGACTCCTGCTTTTTCTCGCCCTTGGCGGATTATAGTTGTGATTTCCAAGGTTATTACAGGACACAAGAATACTAAGGGACACCCAAATTCTCTTCGCTGCATAGAAGCAACCCTAATTCCTCATTGATCACCCGACTAACACAATAAGCCCTTCCTTGGCTTCCTGGTCCACTGTGGTCATGGAGAAAAGTGGCCAGAAGATATCTCCCACTTCTGATTTGGGGATCTATTCTCACCAAAGGTCACTTTCCTGTCAGGTGACCCTTTCTTTCCATGCAGCTACCTCATCTAGGTTCCAGTAACTACCCCTTGGCCTTGCCTCTTTATAATGGCAGAATAATGGTGCCCAAGTATATGCATGTCCCTAATTCCCTGACCTGTGAGTCTCTTAGTTTATACAGCAAGGGGAGGAGTAAGGTTGCAGGTGAAATTAAGATTGCTAATCATGTGGCTTTAAAATAAGGAGGTTATCCTGGATTATCTAGGTTGGCCCAGTGTGATCACCACGATCCTTTAAATGTCTGAGAGAGAAGCAGAATACCCAGAAGTGGGGCAATGGTATCGTTGGAAAGACTCGACCAGCCATTGCTGGCGTTGAAGATGGAAGGGGGTTGTGAGCCAAAGAATGTGCAAAAGTCATAAAGCTTCCTGAAAGGACCCCAGCCCCATTAATGCCTTGACTTTAGCCCAGTGAGGTCCACTTCACACTTTTGACCCCCTAGAAATGTAAGAGAATACGTTTGTGCTATTTTAAGCCACTCACTTTGCAGTAACTTTTTACCACACCAATAAATATACCCCTTAGAGGAGACAATGGTTCCAGGGCACTGCTCCATCCTAGTTGATTTTCTAAACTCCTTAAACCTTTGAGGGTTGTTTAATAAAAGGACTGTTTCCAATTACCCAGTTTGAATTATTACCCATTTCCTGTTGAGACTCTAAACTGACCCAGAGTCCAAAGCACCACCGTGAGGATTTGAGTACCCTCAGCCACAGGAAGGCTGAGCACACTTGTCCAGAGAGTGAGAGGGGCAGCTGGGCTGTTTTTGCTGAGGTGTCCTAAAGGCACCAGTGAAAAGCATAGCCCTCAGGTGGCCAATGAATCTAAGAGATTCTCTCACCCCCGCTCCTCCAAGTCTCCCCACCTTCCTTCCTGCAATCCCAAAGGAAACAACTCTGGACTAGGAATTCTGGTTTATAATCTGGCCTTTACCACTGAGTATCTTTGGAAAGAGCGGCTAATTTCTCTGGGCTATGATTGCTTCATCTGTTAAATGGTAGGCTTGAACTCAGAGTCCCTCAACAAGTCATTCCATCTCTCACATTATTAATCTGTATACTTTCAGATTACCCTAAAGATCCTGTTCTCTCCCCTGTGACCCACAGGACTTCAGGTTTCATTGCCAAGGTCTTCCTGGCAGTATTAGTTGGGCTGTGCTGCAATGACCAGCTTTCCACAGTTAGAACAGGGTGTTGATTTTTCTTCACATGTTGCACTCCAAGGCGGTTCCAGGTCAGAAAGGCTGTGGTAAGGCTGGGGGTGGGCGTTCTGCCCCATGAAGTCATTCATGAACCCAAACTAGAGGCCACTCTGCCATCTTCAACACAAGGCTTTCACCACTCTTGTGATTGTTCCCATCTCAGTTAACCAGATGCGAAGAAAGGAGGAAGAGGAGAACTTGTGGGCACGTTTTGCAGGCCAGGACAGGCAGTAGGGACATCACTTCTGCTCCCATTCTGGCTTTATAACTATGTCACACAGCCACACCCAATGGCACAGCAGATAGTATTCCTGACAGCCCGAAAAAAAAAAAAAAGAATCAGGGGATTTTGGTGAACAATGGTGTGTCTCTACCACAAAAGCTCACACAGAAAGCCTTCATCTCTCAACACCAACTTCTCTGAAGTGCCCAGGAACACTTACCCCGCTGGCTCCTGCCTCCCTCTCTGATCCAGTCGAATCTCCTGCCACCAGCCCCCTCACTCACCCTGCCCCCATCCCATGGGCCTTCGTTCATTTCCTGAATCTCACCAAGCCCATGCATCACCCCTTCTTTCTGCCTGGAACTTTGTCTGACCAGGGCTGAGCCTTCCTTGTCATTTATATCTTGGCTCCATATCCCCTCCACAGAGACCTTTCTGTGACTGTCTTCTGCAACATTGTCCCCATCTCTAGACACTTCTAAGACGTTGTCCTGTGGAGAAATACAGCTGAGTGTTTCCAGAAATGAACGAATACACAAAATATCAAGCAACATGATTAAAGACAAATCCTCACCTCTGCTGGAGACATCAGAGTGCAATTACAGACTATCAGAGAGAAAGAATGACTTGAAAGAACTTCAAAAGTATTACCTCAACAAAAAAGAAAATGAATCAGAGAGGAGGAATAGAATGCAAGAGGCAGTAGTGGGCCAAAATAGCAACAAAACACGTTAGCAAATCTAATCTTTGATTGATGGTAAATTATAAAGCTATATTGAGAGGTTAAAAGCTTACAAGAATTTAAATACTAGACAACTATGATGTGGAAGTTAGGAAGAAAGATTGCAGAGGGAAATTAAAGCATGCTATATCTTTAGTGGAGGAGAAGAATCACCAGTTTCATTAACTTTTGACTTATATAGAAAAATATAATTAAGTATGCATGGTTTTAACCTAGCCACAGAAAATGGGTATAGAAACAGAAGTTACTGCTTCTGATTAATGGAAGAACCAAGAAAACTTTATTAATCCAACAAAAGGCAAGAATGGAGAAAAGGGGGAAAAAAAAGAGAAACGTGGGGAAAAAAAACCTTGGTAAAGGTAAAAAAAAAAAAAAATCCAAATACATCAGGGATTGCAAAAAAATGCAGACTAAAGTCAACTATTTAAAAATGAGGTGTGTCAGGACTTCCCTGGTGGTACAATGGATAGAAATCCGGGGGCATGGGTTCAATTCCCGGTCTGGGAAGATTCCACATGCCACAGAGCAACTGAGCCCATGCACCACAGCTACTGAGTCTACACTCTAGAGCCTGTGCTCCTCAACAAGAGAAGCCACTGCAGTGAGAAGCCTGAGCGCCTCAACGAAGAGTAGCCTCACTCACTGCAACTAGAGAAAGCCCTCAAGCAGCAACAAAGACCCAGCACAACCAAAATTAAATGAATAATAAAAGCAATAAAAAAAAGAAAAATGAGATGTGTCAGATCAGTTTTTTTTTTTAATCCAGCTCAATGCTGTTTGAAGAGAAAAGACTTTGAAAGGTGCCTCGAAAACGTTGAAAGAGAAAGCTCATCCTTTCTTTTGACGTCAACCATGACCTCCAGGGGAGTAACACGCTCGGAAACCACACCATCGCAGCATTGTTAACCCGCACAGGGGCAAGTGGACCGTTAGTGAAGGACAAGGCAGGAAAGACCAATGATCCGGAAAGTGGTGAGTCAGTTCAGGTTGTGCTTTCTTTTCTGACCAGAGAGTGACCATATGAAAGGTGTTGCTGAGCACAGACAATGGATAATAGTCTGTGAGAAAATGACAAGCACTGGTAAAATCCGTCTCCAGCAGCCTGGGAGAAAATTTAGCACAGCAGTTAGGATGCGCTTCCTCTCATCTGGGTATCAACCTTCCACCTGGTTTTAGAAATAACTTAGCAAGATGTTCCCTCTCCAAGCCTGTTTCTTCACCCGTAGAATAAAGTGACACCACCTCTCTGAGTTTGGGGAAAGGCTAACTTAGATGACAGTGCCTGGACAGGGTTCAGTCAGTTCAGTTGCTCAATCATGTCCGACTCTTTGCAACCCCATAGACTGCAGCATGGAGAAGGCAATGGCACCCCACTCCAGTACTCTTGCCTGGAAAATCCTATGGACAGAGGAGCCTGGTAGGCTGCAGTCCATGGGGTCGCTAAGAGTCGGACAAGACTGATCGACTTCACTTTCACTTTTCACTTTCATGCATTGGAGAAGGAGATGGCAACCCACTCCAGTGTTCTTGCCTGGAGAATCCCAGGGACAGGGGAGCCTGGTGGGCTGCCGTCTATGGGGTCGTACAGAGTCAGACACGACTGAAGCAACTTAGCAGCAGCAGCAGCAGCGGCAGCAGACTGCAGCATTCTAGGCCTCCCTGACCATCACCAACTCCTGGAGCTTGCTCAAATTTATGTCCATTGAGTTGGTAATGCCATCCAACCATCTCATCCTCTGTCATCCCCTTCTCCTCCTGCCTTCAATCTTTCCCAGCATCAGGGTCTTTTCCAATGAGTCAGTTCTTCGTATCAGATGGCCAAAGTTTTGGAGTTTCAGCTTCAGCATCAGTCCTTCCCATGAATATTCAGGACTGATTTCCTTTAGGATGGACTGGTTGGATCTCCTTTAAGTCCAAGGGACTCTCAAGAGTCTTCTCCAACACCACAGTTCAAAAGCATCAATTCTTTGGTGCTCAGCTTTTTTTCATAGTCCAACTCTATATGGTTATAGTTAACCTTTGGTATGTCCAACTCTATAATACATGGTTAGCCTTTGGTAAACAGCTGTTATTATTGATTACTAAGATAAAGACCTGCTAGGGCACTTTCCTGGTGGTCCAGTGGTTAAGAATCCACCTGCCAATGCAGACCACAAGGGTTCGATCCCTGGTCCGGGAAGATCCCACGTGTCACAAGGAAACTAAGCCCGTGCGCCACAACTACTGAGCCTGCTCTTCAGAACCTACAAACTGCGACTACCAAGCCTACACGCCCTTGAGCCCTTGTTCTGCAACGAGAAGCCACTGCAATGAGAAGCCCTCACTCTCTGCAACTAGAGAAAGTCCGTGCGCAGCATCGAAGACCCAATGCAGCCAAAAAAAAAAAAACAACCTGCTACAGAGTTCCCTGGTAGCCTAGTGGTTAGGATTCCAGGCTTTCACTGTGGTGGCCTGGGTTCAGTCCTTGGCCTGGGAACTGAGATCCCCTAAGCCGTGAGGTGTGGCCATAAATCCTGCTCCAGCACAGTATTGCCACTCCCTGGGATAAATGCCTCAGGGGCCATCTCAGTTCTGAACCTAGTTTGCAACCTTGATGGTCTAGAAGCTCACTTAAAAAAAAAAAAAATCTCCAGCAAAACTAATCTACAAGAAACTATGTGCAAATAAAGTTTGTTTTTGTAAAAGTGTCAAATGGAGAGTTTCTCCCCAGATTCAAGAAGAAATTCCCCTTTCTCCCTCCCTTTCCTTCTCTTACAGAGTTGGGTCCCTGGTGCTACAGGACAACTGAATTCACAGACTCACTGGTCTTGTGCGAGGGGAAGGGTGTACCCTCTATACCTTTGCTTTTGGTCTCTCCTCTTCCCCTCCATGGAAGCAGCCTTGTGTTAGGATTCACTTCTCCTGTGACAGGGAGATTGATGCCCTAAGTCCCAACCTGAGCACAAATCCACTCCTGCCTTGTCCCCATTTATCACCCTGATCCCTGCAGACAGAGCTCCTTATTTGTGTGCTGGGGGGTTGCCGGGGAGCAGTCAGAAGTACCTACTTGAGCCTAATCTTTACTAGGATTCAGTCATGTCTGGACATGCCAGGCCACCTCGGGTCTTCTTTTTATGAGATTCAATGGTAAGAACACGGAAGAGCACTGGGCACTACGGAGGGAAATTAGGAACGCAGAACAGGGTCCGTCAGGAAGATTTATTCTCTGGCCCAGACTCACTGCAGAGAGTGCCGGTGCTATTATCAAGATGACCTCCGGAAGACACAGGCAGGTTCCGCTGAGTGCTGGTACCCAGTGAGCAAGGGCCACACTGAAAACCTTGGCGGGATTCTCCCCCACAGAATGTAACTCTGTGGGTCACGAGTCCACAAGACAAAGCGGACACTGACAGCTAAGACACGTGCAAGATGATGTCAGTAAGCATGGTGGGCAGCCTTCCAGATGACCCCAGTGGCCCCTGCCTCTTGGCATCACATCCTTGTCCTTTTCCACATGTGTCATTGTTGAACCACAGGACCAACAGCATACAGATAGGGATAGAGTAAAGGGAGAAAAAGCAGGTGATTAAATTGTTAGTCCCACTAAGGGATCGTAAGCAGAGAAAAAAGCATGGTAGACCCTGTAAGTTAAAGAGCACTCAAGAAAGCAGGTTTGTTTAACCACAGAACCAAGCAGACTTTCTTATCAGCAAAACCATGCAACAGAAGCATGAAGACATGCTCCAGAATAATAAAAGAATGGTGGACAGAGACCCACATCCCACCCAGTGAGGTCAGTAAGTTTATAATTCCTAGGACATGCTCCTCTGTGCTCACGAAAAACAAAACTCAAGGAAAATGTAACCTTATACTGAAACCTGAGACGATTTGCCATATTTTAATATGTTACTGCCTTTTTGCTCATTTCCATTGCACCATGACAGTCCTAGTTTAACCATGTAGGGACAAGAAAACTCCCCCACCCAACATGGAGGAAAAGCTGATGATGCAAAGAGGATACCTACTCAAAAAAATCAGGAAGAAGGTGATCTTCTCTACCTCTCCACTCTTCTTTTGATTGTAAAACTGTAGCCCATTAAGCTCTGGGTGTGGCACTCCCTTGCCCACCTGCCTGTAAAGCTCACAAGTGTCCTATTCTAATAGGCCACTTCTTATCTATCACTCTGCCTCTTGCTGAATTCATTCTGCACTGAGACATAAAAAACTGGAGTTCCTTGGAGCCCCCCAAGATGAATTTCTGCAGCTTCAATATGGCAGGAGCCATGGCATGCCACTTTTAAGGCTTGGCCATGAAAGATCAAGATCATTGCTTCTTCCTTGCACCCTCAGATCACCCGCTCAAGAGAAAAGCAGTTGCTTGTCTTGAATAGACCTGTGGAGAGGCCTGATTGGTGAGAAACTGAGGCTCAGCCACATAAGTGAAAATTCTGGAGGTGGATCCACCAGCCCCAGTCAAGCCCAGTCCTGGCCAGCTTCTCTACTACAACCTCATGGGAGATCCTGAGCCATCAACTAAGACAGTCCTAGATTCCTGATCCTCAGAAACTGTATGAGAGAATAAATATTGGCTGTTTTAAGCTACTGTAGCAATAGGTAATAAAATAAGATTCTTCTAGCACAATTATGGACAAGGAAATGGCAACCCACTCCAGTGTTCTTGCCTGGGGAATCCCAGGGACAGAGGAGCCTGGTGGGCTGCCGTCTATGGGGTCGCACAGAGTCGGACACGACTGAAGCAACTTAGCAGCAGAAGCAGCAGCACAATTATAAACAAATTGAGTTAAATGTAGTAAATCCAACTATGTAAATATGGGCAAAACTCTAAATGTATGTAGTGGAAAGTAAATGTTTAATAATAATGAAGATATATTTAATATCAAGGTGGGAGGAAAGTGTATTACCTGAGGATTTATGAGATTTCCTTGGAGAATGCTGATATTTTCTCACTCCCTCATCTCCAGGGAGAGAATAGAAAGCTCCTTTCCAATGTAAACGTATTGAGAGCAGGTTTCCAGGGGACACTGGAGAGCCTGCTGTGCATCTCTGCAGTTGGAGGGGATCTGAGACTCCTGTCTAACCTGGGCCTGAGAAAGTGGAAGCTGCCTGTGGCCACAGGACAGGGGACCTGCACTGCCAGGGTTGTTTGGAGGGTCGAGGATTTTCCGTGGAGTGTTTGCCACTCAGCAGAGGGGAAACCAGGCTGGAGCCATGGCAAGAGCTTCACATGAAGACCAGGTGGAGAGTGAAGAGACCTCAGTCGTTGGTGTACCGGTGACCACCGGATCCGCGAGTGGTGTGGGGGGAGGTGGAGGCAGAAGCCAGAGGAGGTGGGAGAGGAGGAGGAGAAGGAGAATCTCACAGTGTGAAGTGTTGATTATTATCTTGGTTGGATACTTACATTTTTTTATTATGAGGATGTTTGAGCATACAAAAAGATCCATCACCTAGATTTAATGACTATTTAAGATTTGCACATTTGCCTCACTGTTTTTCCTAAGGTGTTTTGGGGTGGATTGCAGACTTCTGGGATTCCATCCACTTCTGTGGATACTTAAGGCTGCTTCTGCAGAGAACTGGGGCACTTTCTTGCAATCACAGCAATGCCGTCATACCTAGTGGGGTTAATGGTGATCCTCTGGAGTCCCCTGGTGCCTCCAGACACATATATAGTTTCCTTACCTGTCTCCTAGATGCCTTTTATTTTATATATGTGTGTGTGTGTATACATATACATATATGTAGTTGGTTTGTTCACACACAGAAAGATAAACTAGAAACTTTTCTAAGCTGAGGCTGCTATTTGTGACTCAAAGTGACACAATATTGTACCCAAAGAAGGAGCAGAATTCCATTCGTGGGTGGAGGAATTTTATCACTGCTGAGTAAACTTGAAAGAAATGACAGAAAACAAGAGAGAAATGTGTATTTTCATAATTTCCCCAAAAAAGAGAAGTTCACGTTTTGTGAAGGTACAGACACTGACAGAAAGGTGCTCTAATAGGTTTATTCACATCTTGATAACCCAGATGTTCAGACACTGCACAGGCATCGCACACGTTGCTGATATGAGTGTAAGTTGGTACAAACGCTCTGCAGGGTGATGTGCCAGTATCCATCAACATTTCAAAAGCACACGCTCTTTGATCCAGCAGTCTCTCTCCTAGAATTTATTCTCTACATATTCTTGCCATGTGAAATGACTGAGTAAAAGGCTATGCCTTGCAGCATTGTTTGCAGAAGACTGGAAACAATCTTCAAAGTCCATCAGTGAGGGATTATATATATATAAAGTCATATATACATATAGAGGTATACAAATAGATAATTATTTATATAATTTATATATACCTCTATATTTATATAACTATACATTATAATATTACAATATACAATATTGAATTTCTATATACCAAAGGTATTTATATTTACAGAGAAGCATTATATGTGGTATATATTATTATATATATTATATATATGGTATAGTGTTCCAGAACAGGAATCCTGTAGAATGTGCTAGGCCAGCAGAAAGAAGGAGGCTAGATATACGGGCGGACTGTCAAGTTCAGGTGGAGGGGCTGGGTGCACGTGCCGGCGTCACAGCGCCGCTTGCCCTCCTCACCCATCCCCCCCTCCCCCTCCTCTGCCCCCTTTCTACAGAGTGACCTCTGTAAACCACATGGGCAGACGCCCTTGGTCTCTGGCGCAGGTTGGGTTCAGCCCTCGGGGCACAGGGAGGGAAGAGAGCCAGGTTTTGGGGCCCTGCCTCCTCCCTGGGTTGCTCCAGCTGGCTTTGTCACTCACCACGAGTCACCCAGCTCAACTGTTGCTGGCCCTGATTGCTGCACCTCCTTGGGCTTCTCCTAGGTCCTGCCCACACTTTTATAAGCAGGCCATTCGTTAAACTCAACTCAAATGACTCATATCTATGTGCACCACCTGTTTTCTGTCAGGACTCTGATACAGTATTTAGCACTTATATAAAAAAAATTTGCAAGTTGGGGAGATTGCGGTCATGCACTTATGTTCGCTAACAGCTCTGGAAAGCTGCTCAGAACCTGCTAACGGTGGTGCCTCTAGGAAGTGGCGGCTTGGGTCGCGGAGCAGGATAGAGGGAAATTATCTTATTGTATAGTTATTTTTTTTCCTTCTGAATTTTGTACTATAAGCATGTATTACTCAAAAAATAATTTTTGTGAATTTTTAAAATTAATTTGACATGTAAAATTGCAGGTGTAAGGTGTGCACTGTACTACTCTGATACGTTTATATATTGTAACATGACTGTGATATAGTACTAATGATCACATTACATATTTATAGTATTATAATATCATATTATCTATTCATTATACTGTGTATTAGATCTTTATGGCTTGTTTACTAGCTGTTTCAAGTTTGTACCCCTAAATACCCTCACTCTGGGACTTCACTGTTGGCTCAGTGGTAAAGAATCCATCTGCCAATGCAGGAGACATGAGTTCGATCTCTAGTCCAGGAAGATCCCATGTGCCTCTGAGCAACTAAGCCTGTGCTCCACAAGAGAAGCCACTGAAATGAGAAGCTGGAGCACCATAGCTAGAGAGTAGCTGCTGTTCACCACGACTAGAAATAAGCCCAGGCACCGACAAAGACTTAGTGCAGCCAAAATTAAAATAAAAACCCACCCTTGCCCTTAGCATCCCCCATCCCCTGGTCACCACCATTTACTCTCTGTTTTTTTTCTGGTTTAACTTTCTTAGATGTCACATGTAAGTGATGTTATGTAGTACCTGTCTCTGCCTGACTTATCTCACTTAGCATAAAATACTCAGAGTCCATCCACATCGTCACAAATAAATGGGAAGATATCTTCCTTTCTCATGGCTGAATATCAAAATAAATTTTAATTTTTTAGAAGATAACTTAAAAAAGCAAGACTGTAGAGGGGCAAGGTGCTAGAAGGCATCACAGACAGCTGTCACTGCTCACCTAGAGCCTTCCTTCTGTAGGAGCGGCTGCCTCTGCTGGCAGACACTCCAAGCTGCCAACTGAAGAGAGAAGAAAGGAAGGGAAAGAAGAAGGGAAGGAGGCACAGTTAGCAGGCTTCTTCCACTCTATACTACAGACAAAAGGCACAGTGTTTTAAGAAAAATTGACACATTAACTCTTAATGCATTTTCTGACGCTTATTGGCAGGCAAGAGGTTCAAGACATGGGCAGGAATTTCCCAACCCCCATCAGCGTGTTTTGGCCACACCTTGTCCACCCCCTGTGGAGGTCAGAGTCACAGTGACCAGGACAGAGTCTGCTTGGGACATTCAAGTAAGCCCACTCTTCAGTCCCTCTCTGGCTTCCCTGCCACCCCCTCTACCAGCCTTGATCTGTCTGAGTCACAGAGACAGAGTAGGGTGTCAGGCCGGGAGGCCCGGTCCACCTGCTCCGGGCAGGGTTCCCCCTCCTCCCACGCCTCCACTGTGGCCTGCCCTTTACTCAGCAAGTTCCTATTTTTATCACACTCATTATGCTGCAGGGCTCTTCATTTTCATCTCATTGTTGGTGGGGTCATCCGGAGACCTTGTCACCCAGGAGACAGGGAGGGAGGCTGCACTCTCTGCTCCTCTCCGGGCGTGGCCAAGTCGTCATTTGACAGAGCACAGTGGGCTGTCTTTTCTGGTTGTAGGATGACCACCAGAGCCATCGGCTGTTCCAGCTCTTCCTCTTTCCAGAGTGTCTGGTTCAGTCGAGTTTCCTTGCATTGGTCCTTCCCTGCTTATCCAGAAAGGGAGAAACGTATCTTTATTTTATAGGCAGATATATAATTGATAGAGAAAACAGAACATCCATACAAGCCCTTGGTGTGAATCATTGAGAGGAGAAAAATGTCTAGAGGTAACTGACTGCAGTATTAAGAGCATGTGGAATAGAAACACGCCTGCCCTGAAGAACAGGTGTCTCTGCCACTTCCGAGGGCTGGGGCTAGAAGAGGAGTCCCCAGAGCACATTTGCATAAAGACTCCTGGTACTTTTGCCCCAGACTGCACCACAGCAACTGTAAAAGATTAGGATCTCAAAGAGGTGACCACAGGGAAAAGGAGGGAGCGAGGCACTGCTGTTGCGAGGAACTGGTGCTCTGCCTCTCTCCAGCACGGTTTCTATCTGAGGGTGCTGCCCCCACTCTCTCCCTCACACTAATGCGCTCCTGTGGCAGGGACCAGGGCCCCAGCCCCACCACCTGTACCTTGCCTCATGTGGCATCTCTGCTGGAGCTGCTCCTTCTCATCCTTTGAAACCCCACCACAGATGTCACTTTAGGGAACCCTTCCGGGACCCCTGCCCTCTGCCCCTCAGGCAGAGTTCAACATGCTTTCCTCTGAAATTTCTAGGATTGCTATGGTTGGTTTTCCACGGCCTGATTCTCCCACTGCTTTTGTATCGCCAGACTTTGCTGGGTGCCTGATGCACAGGACACAGATTTGTTGAATAGTACCGGACCCAGAATGATAATTAGAGATGATTATGTAAAGGGCCTGATGACTGATGGCTTGCTTTGTCCCAGGCACTGTGCTGAGAACTTCCCAGGCACGCTCCCCCTTAATCCTCACCACCACCCAAGAGGTGGGTGCTATTACTCCCCACTCCGCAGAGGCAGAGACTAGGTGAGGGTAAGTAACACAGTGAAGACCACGCAGGTAGAAACCGATAAAATTCAACTTCAATCCAAGTGTGTCTGATTCCATAGCATCTGCTCATTTCTTAAGCTTTTGAAACTCAGAAATAATACCTGAATGTGGTAAGGAATAAAAACAATCCAAACTCCATTAAAGGATAAAAAGTAAGCCATTTTCCTACCTGGATCAACAGTCCCATTCCCCGAACCAGCTGCTCTTGCCAACTTTCTTCTCCTTCCAAAAGTAGTCTCTGCATACACCCCTCTATGGATTTGCCCTCACTGCACACACAGTAGCACACTCTATACGCTGTGCTACACACTTGATTTTTTCCCTTTTAATTGTTATCTTGGAGATTGTTTCATTATCGGTAGTTACAAATCTATGCCCATTAAAAAAAAAAACAACACAGAGCAGTCCATAAATGGATATACCATAATTTATTTAATCCTCCCCTGTTAATGATGCTGTGTTGAGGGGCATTTAGGTGGTTTCCTGCCTTTTTCTATTGTACATGGGGCTATAAAGTGTATTCTTGTCCATAAGTCTCAACACAAGTTATATTACTTTACATATAAATTGTTGGTCCTTCTGGAATTTTTGGCAAAACGAATGGCGTAGAGACCCAGTACAGATGTTGACCATTTCGCTCTACTATGGTCAGTTATCTCACCTGAGATATAGTAAGTGCTTGTAAATGGTTATCATGATAATTATAGCAGCATCCACTGGAGCATGCCATCAAGGTATGTTTATTGAATCTACGAGCATGCAGTTAATTGACATGACGCATTAAGGATGGCTACCTGGAAGCCTTGTAACTGTCAGAATGACTAAGTCCTAATAGTCACTTTCACCCATCAGAATGAATGAGTTTGCAAAACTTCCTAAGAGCAGGTTCTGACATGGGGAGGAGCGAAAGACATCACATAAGTACAGTGATGGGATGCACCAAACAGTGATGAGCCAGGAAAAGAAGCTTCTGATGACAAATTCTGGGTGAATTGACTGAGACCTGTCTCATGGAATGGTTCAGAAGAACCACTGCAGGCTAAGTGGGTCAGCTGAGGGCTGGAAGGAATGGAGGTATGTACTCGTGCTAAGTGAGGTGATGAGCAAAGAAGCAAGGCCATACAGGAGTCAGATCAGAGTGCTGAACGCAGAACTGATCCTTTGGTTATGTGAGAGCATACAGGGCTTATGATGGGCAGTTAGAAGCTTGTGATCTGTGCTTGGTGGATAGAAGATGGAAGACGCCATGGGAGAGAAAGGTAATGCCATCAACCATAAAGACTGGATGAGGGAGATACTCTCTTATCCAAGATGGGTGGAGGTGCTGATCCCACCAGCTGGGGATCCCCGGGAGATGCAGATGAATTGCTCCGGGGTGAGATAGCCACTCTCCAGGTAAGATAGCCACTTCCTACACAGTGGAAGAGTAGGCCAGGGGCTGCTGCTCCTCAGCACTGGAGTTGATGGAAATAAGCAAAGCCCCTGCTGGACAGATGTGGGAGCATCTACAGAGAAAGGCAGGAGGAGAAGGGGATGACAGAGGACAAGATGGTTGGATGGCATCACTGACTCAATGGACACGAGTTTGAGCAAACTCCAGAAGATAGAGAAGGACAGGGAAGCCTGGTGTGCTGCAGTCCACGGGGTTGCAAAGAGTTGGACATGACTTAGTGACTGAACAACAAGTCGTGTTCCCAAGCACTGTATGAGGTAATAAGAATCAAAACAACAGCTGAAACCTACCATAAACCAGGCCCAAGTGTTAATTCATCTAATTCTCATCCCAGCCTTACAAGTTTATACCCATTTTGCACATGAGAAAAATGAGTCATGCAGAGCTTGACCCTCCAGAACTGGAGTCATGTAACTTGCATCTACTATCAAAATTTGGTTATGAGTTTAGTCCTAATAGTTGTTCTTAGAGACCATCTGCTATCTATCCCCTAAGATGTAGCCTTCACAAGGATAGCTCCCAGTAGGACAAGCAGGCCGTAAGTCATGTCTGTGACTTTCCTAAGCCCCTCCAGGAGCAGAGAGATATCAGGACCACTCTGCTCCTCCCAGCCCTTCGGGATGAGGCCTGGTGTAGAGACACAAGCTGATTCTCTGAATAACCCAACCATGGAATAGTGGGAGTAAGAGTGCTGGGCTGGGAGTGAGGAAGCCCAGGGCCAGGGGACAGACAGAATGGAGAGAGAGCCTGGGAGGAAGGAAGGAAGGAGATGGGCAAGGCTTCTGAGCTTGTTCAGACAAGTAGCCAGCTCTGGGCTGAACATAGAGGTCATGGGACCCCTATGTGTCTGGCAGGCTTCAGCAGGCATCAGGCAAGTGCCGAGGACAAGCAGGGAGGGGAGGGCCGGCCTCAGGCCTCAGGCCTCATACCACAACACCTCAGGCCAGGATGCCCCAACACGGGAATCTGAAAGCTTCATGTCAACCTGGCAGCAAGCTGTCTCCACCCTGTTGGGCGGGATGGGGTGGTTTCTACAGAGAAGGACTTGTTTAGCCCTGAGACATCTCCTAGGGTGGAGATGTCTCCTAGATCTCATCCTAGATGTCTCCTAGGGTGAGAAGGCTGTTTCCTCCTTCTCACCCCCACCCCTCACCCAGAGCCAGACAGATCTGCTCTGCTCTGGCTTTGTCACAGCTTCAGACACATATTAACTGGCCTGGCCGGGGATAAACACAGCATACAATCAATAAAAGAATGATGCTGACTGCCTTCGGTAGCGCCAAACCTCAACACCACCAGCCACAAGCCCACCATCACACCCATCCCTTGCTCACTGCTCACAGAGAAGGCAGTGAATAGTCAGGCCATCTCCTTTCATCAACCACACTTGTGACAATCATAATGTCCCCAGGCCTCCATCCTTGCTCTGGTCTGCAAGGTACTTTGGAGCTCTCCTTCCAGCCCCCACAGGTTGTCATGGTGCCTGCTGCTCAGACTTTTCATTGGACAGAGCTGTGCAGACTGTCTCCATGGCAATAAAAAGGATCTGTGGAGAAACGATGCTGGCCTTGGAAATTAACTCACAGGAACACTCCTGGGAAATAAGCTCCTCTTAGGGGGTCAGGAGACATTCCCCTCCTGAAGACGCAGTTTCTCAGCCGTTTCACTGGCCTGGCTCTATAATGGCCATGCCACCATCCTTGTCTACTCTCCAGCCACAGAGGATGGCAGCTCCAGGTTTCTGGCTGCACCAGTAAAGACTGCAAGTCAGGGGACTTCCCTGGCAGTCCAGTGGCTAAAACTGTTCACTCCCAATGCAGGAGCCCTGGGTTCAACCCCTGGTCAGGAAACTAGATCCCACATGCCAAAACTAAAGATTCTGTGTGCCTCAACTAAGACCTGGTGTAGCTAAATAAATAAATGTTAGGGGAAAAAAAAACCCTGCAAGTCAGGAGAGCACGGTTGAGATAGAGAACAACTTTGCCCTTCTTAGGGTCCACAGGTAGCGTCCCTGCCCACCCCACTTCTCCTGGGTTGCACCCCTCCATCCTCCCCACATGGCGGGACCTAGGTTCTCCCTGCTAAGATATGAGCTGATACAGCTGGAGACACTCTCTCCTCTCTGCCCAGATACCTGTGTATTATCCCAGAACCTTTGATAACAAAACAAACAGACCTCTGCTGGTCCACTCCGGTCTCTCTGCCCTGTGTCTGCATCTTTCTCTTCGGCCTTTCATACCCAGCATCTTGGCTTTTGTACTGTTAAGGTTCACAGTCCAGCAGGGAGGGCACTAGGGTTCTTTGAAATGCCTAGTCCCTTTCAAAACCAACACTCGGACTCGGCCACCTGGAATCGAGCTGAGCTAGGTTGAGATGGCCTACATCAGGTCCCTAACCCCTTACCTCTCCCCAACACTACCTGCTTTCACAGAAGGATCAGAGGCCGATTCACACTTGAAGGTGACTAATAACAGACTGAAGTGTATCATCTCAGGGAGATCAGAAGTTAAATTGGGAGGAATGAGCTCCTATGTGGAATTTTAGGATTTTCAAGGAAGATTTTCAAAGAGTAGAGTTTGGACTTCACTCTTAGAAAGGAAAAGAGAGAAACTATATGGATTTTCTTGTCTCCAAAGCATTTCTTTGCACTTGGTGACTCGCCTGGATGATAAAGGAAATTTGTTTTGTCTTACCTGCTATCTGCAAAGCCAGAAAAAGTGATTTCTTATAAAATCTTGCCACACTGGGGACTTCCCTGGTGGTCCAGTGATTAAGACTCCTAGCTTCAATGCAGAGGGTGCAGGTTCCATCCCTGATTGGGGAACTAAGATCCCACATGCCACATTCTGTGGACAAAATATAAAAATTGAAAACTAATCCTGCCACACTTAAGCTAGGCGTGGTGTCACCGAGGAGGACTTTGCCTCCACTGCCTAGTGTGACAATGTCCTCCCCAGCAGTCCAGAGCACGCCTTGTACCCACCACCTCTGATAGAGCAGCCCACAGTGAGCTTGGCCAGGTTCTGTAAGGGCACCCTTCCTGGCTTGCAGCTGGCCATCTTCTCATTGTGTCCTCCCACGGCAGAGAGAAAAGGAGATCTCATATCTCTTTTATAAGAGCACTAATTCCACCATGAAGGGCCCACCTTTGTGACCTCATCTAACCCAAATGACCTCCCAAAGGTCCAGTTTCCAAACACCATCACACTGGGGTGAGAGTTCCAACACGTGACTATTGGGGGAGGCACACAAACCTTCCATCCATCTCCCTGTGCAAACCCAGAAGCTGCTGCCCTGGAAAAGAGAACTTCCTGGGGAACATCAGTGCAAGAGGTAATGGCCAAGAGTACCTGGCACAGGACTTTCTTGGGATAAGCTCAGAATGAGGACCAGGAACCTGATTTGGGGACCACTTCTCCCGAACAGCCCATCATGTT
Organism: Bos indicus x Bos taurus; assembly: GCF_003369695.1. Classification (NCBI taxonomy): domain Eukaryota; kingdom Metazoa; phylum Chordata; class Mammalia; order Artiodactyla; family Bovidae; genus Bos; species Bos indicus x Bos taurus. Next base: position 14,947,738 of record NC_040085.1, read on the forward strand.
GTCAAGCTCCTTACCGTCCATGGGACTGTTTCCTCATCTGTAAAATGACAGAGGAGAGGAAAGGTGGGGTAAACCAGATCTTTTGTATGACATTTTCTATTTTCCTTGATTCTGGGGTACAGATGTTGCCAAGGCAGGTGATGAGCAGGTTTCAACCTCTTTTGGAAAAGATAAGAGATCAGGTGCACTGGAGAGAAGCCAGCAAATTCGGCAAGAAAAACACAGCCTCTGACAAGCAAGTGACTTGGGTTTTGTAAATCCTCAGGGAGCCACACCTCCCCAAACCTGCTTCAGTTCTTAACTACCATCAAGTGAAGCAAGGCAGGAGGGTGAAATGTTTGACTTGGAGTTAGATGATGAGCGTCAGGAGACTGGGGAAGAGAAGAAAGGAGTTAGAGGAGAATGACGGACACAGATCCATCTAATGTGGGCAGTTGGGGTCTGTTCTGAAGTTGGGTGGTGGGGGTGATGGTTTCTTTTGCTTGGCACCGCATATTCCTTCCTGGTGCCTGTTAAAAGGAGCCAACTGTACTCTCAATAAGCTGTTTAATTGGCCAATGGGACCATGTGCTTTAAGTGATAAAATCTGACCCAGGACACTCAAGACCCAAACTCAAGACCCAGTGCTCTGGTCAGGATTCCTGTCAAGGAATCCAGTTACTAGCCCCAAGCCACACCCCCCACCCATCTCAGTCCCACACCTGGAGCACGTCAGGTCACCAAGGTCCCAGCCTCACCATCAACATATTCTGTCAATTGTCTCCAGAAGCTGGGTCACCAGAAATGAGACAAAAGGAAGCTCTGTCTTCCTCCCCTGCCAGGTCTTCACATTCTAAACTGTCCTGATTTTTACTCAGGGATAAGTAAAGGGAATTGTTAATATGTAAATTTCACTGTACTAAATGTTGCATTTAAACGATTCTGGGTTTTTTTGACAAGTTGTTCAACAACATCCAGTTGTTGAAAGACCCCAGCCCAGCTCTCTTTTGTGTGTAATGAGTTTATTCAGACCTTCCTTTCTCATCTTCCTTCCCTGCCTCCTCATACTTTTTTAAAAATTTATTTATTTTAATTGAAGGATAATTGCTTTACAGTATTGCATTGGTTTCTACCAAACACCAACATGAATCAGCCATAGATTTATCCATGTCCCCTCCCACATGAACATCCCTCCCACCTCCCTCCTCATTCCACTCCTCTGGATTGTTTCTGAGCCCTGGTTTGAGTTCCCTGGTCATACAGCAAATTCCCACTGACACTCTCTTTCACACATGATAATATATGTTTCCATGTAATTCTCTCCATTCATCCCACCCTCTCCTTCCTCCCCACAGCCCAAGCCATGTTCATAAGTCTGTTCTCAATGTCTGTGTCCCCATTACTGCTCTGCAAATATCTCCTCAACCTTTTAATCCTCTGGTTTCTTCTGGGAATCCCATGGGACAGTCACGTGGACTGCTCAAACCATTAACCACAGATATGAGATCTGGCAGCTCTAAAGCCTCTAGTGAAAATTTCTGAAGGCTGTCACTTGGGGGAAGTGGACTAATTGCTATTTGGGGAAGAGGAGAGATTGTGTTTCTCCCTGGGGCCTCAGTGGAGCAATGGTTGAGTGTTTTGTCCCTGAAACATACTTGAGACCACAGATGGTTACTTCCTGGAGACCGGAGGTAGACACTTATGTGCCCTGACTCACCCCTCTTGCCTTCCTCCTGATTTCTGACATGAGTATGTGGATTGTGCCTGTGGGTCTTGACTTGTCACACTGCAGAAAGCATCTTCCTCTGATTGGAAGAATGAGAGTGTTGATAAACCCAGTACAGCCCTCAGTGGATGGGAGATGAAACACTCGGTAAACACTCTGCCTACCAGCCTTAGGGTGGACACTTCCAGTCTGAGAGGCATTCTCTACTCTCCTTGGAAAGTTGGGGGTGGCGGGGGAAGGAGTCTGTGCCAGGAATGGCACCCATCCCTGCACACCCCTATATGGGCTTTCCTTGTTTCCATGATCACTCACCACTCACTCCCTCGCTCCTGCTTCCTCCCATCTCCTGTCCAAAAGCCCTTGTCACTGTTTTCAAAAGAAGCCAAACTAAGACAGACCTGAAGAGAGAAGTGGACTGACAGAGCTTGGCCATCACTTTCTCATGGAGGGTGGTTGAGAGACAGATGTGGATTCAAATCTCAAAAAAGCCTTGCCTTTTACAAGCTAATGTATTTAGACAGATTAACCTCTCTGGAGCCGGCAGCATCTGGAAAACATCAAAGATTGATGATAAAATGATCAGCAAAGGGAGTCATTTTACTCACTGGGATTCATAGGGACCCATCCTGCAGAAGGAACAGCATCTTTTGACTTTCAATTACTAAGGCAATGGAGACTCTAAGCGGAGTCAGCCAGGGCACACTCAACAGCCCCGCCCAGCAAGGCTCCCTCCGTGCCCCCACCCCCAACCTCCACACAGTGTCCCATCCCTAAGGAAGCCCAAGGGCACACTATGGCCTCTAGCCTTAGTTCTGAACCTTTTCCTTGATCACTCCTGTCCTCCATTCCTGTTCTATTCCCAATCTTTCGTTTATTCTGTTAATAAACTAATGTTTAGGACTTCCCTGTCGGTCCAGTGGTTAAGACTCAGCACCGCCAATTCAGGGGGCGTGTGTTTGATCCCTGGTTGCAGGGATGCTGCATGGTGTGGCCAAAAGATTGAAATAAAAATGAATATGAGGAGGAAAATTTTTTTTAAAAAAACTATAAAAGAGTGGGGCTTTCTTGGTGGCTCAGGGATAACCTGCCTGCCAGTGCAGGAGACACGAGTTCGATCCCTGATCCAGGAAGAGCCCACATGCCATGGAGCAACTAAGTCCATGCTCTACAACTATTAAAGCCTGTGGTCTAGAGTCCAGGAACCACAACAACCGAACCTCGCGCCTTAGAGCCCGTGCTCTGCAACAAGAGAAGCCACTGCAACGAGAAGCCTGTGCACTGCAACTAGAGGAGCCCCGCCAGCAATGAAACCCGGTGCAGCCAAAAATAAATAAACGATTTTAAGAAAAAACTATAAAGGAATATTTTAAATAAAATAATGTTTGGCCCACTGCTTAATTGACCAAAAGGAGCATTCCCTTTAGGTGAAAGGGTCGTGCAACTTCTTGGTAAATCTGACCCAGGATCTGCACCACACAGCAGATTTTTACCCTCATCCCACAGAACCCAGCCTCCATGAAAACTCAGGTAATGGACTCTTTAGCCCAGGTACACTGCCTCAGGCCAGCCAGGGACTGCCTCTTCTGCTCCAGTGCTGCGCCAGGACTGTCCACCTAGGCACTGACCCTCAAGTTGCCTCCTGCCCATAAGTTCAGCCCCACGAGTGGGACCTGGGCAGAGGCAGCCAGGGATGTCAGCACAGGGGTGAATGTGGCATTATAGGGGACAAGGGACCAACCACCACAGTAGTCTGGGGTAAAAACAAGAGAAAAATGGCCAGAGGCTGCAACTTATGCCACTTTTTATTCCCAAGGGGCCCCACATCCAAACAAGACAGAGAACCCTCAGGCTGGAAGGGCATCACCCCTGTTTATCATAACCTTCACCTGTGGCCATCTCAGGACACCCCAGAATTCCCCTTTGCCCTAAGAGTTCTTTCCAGATCTTTCTTAAGGCATCAGAGAGGAAGAGGTTAACCTGAAATGTATAAACGCAGACAAAATGCTCCCAGGTAGAGTCACATATGCCAAGCCTCAGCGCCAAAGTCTGACCCGTCCTGAGGACCTCCCTCCCACATCTGTAGGAGCTGCAAGCTAACTAGTCCCCACCCCACCCCACTCCGCCTTCCCTCCCAAACAGGCTTCACACCTTCTCCTCCCCAGGCCTCCCAGCACACAAATATCTGCAGAACAGCAGGACTCTCTGATGTTCCAAACTCGGTGGCTTTCTGTTTTTCACTTGTTAGGATGAAAGCATCTCATACCACCTCAAGGGCTGTTGGGAACCAAATAAATACTGAGGTGGTTTATTCCCAGGAAGCATTTGGGTCTGGTTACCCACAATCCACAGCCTCTGGCTGGAAATTTGACCTGGGGAGGGCTCTGGGGGGAACGGATGGAGAGACCCAAAGAGTCCAGCCCCTGTCCTCACCCAACCCGGGCAGCTGCCTTTCCCGCAGCCCCTGTCCCCTTGTGAGGCAACGAGGTGAGAGCCAGGTGAGCGGTGGACACAAAGCCCATTCCTTCTCTTTGCCCCTCCGCCTCTCACAGCCCCCTCCACATTGGGGACACTCCCTCATCCCACGGCGCTCTTGAGGGAGCCTCATCTCATAGGCAACTTGAGCCCAGGCTGGGCTTTTCCAGACAGAAGAAGGGGCAAGGGCCATAGATCAAGTGCCGACCCTCCCTCTGCACCCCTACCCTTTCTCCTGCCCTCTCCCCCAGCCCTTCCCATCCCTGAGGTCTTTCCACCACAGACACACACCAACAGCCACACACACAAATCCCCTCTCTGAGCATTTCCTTATTGGAAGCAAAGTTCTCTTGTCTCTCTCGAATCCCTGCCTCCTGCATGTGGGACTTTTCTCAGTGACAGCCATCCCCACTGCTACCCTGGCAGTCAGCACCTTCCCTCACTCACTGCAGGAGGCGAGGGGTCAGCAGCCCTGACTCTGCTGTCAGGCTCCTATTGTCCACCTCCTCTCTGTGGCCTCTCTCTCCCTGCAGGCCCCCTGCACCACTCTCAGTCTCTCCCCTGCAGGCCTGCAGGGCACTGGCCTGGCTTGCCCGCGACTGTCCTCCCCTGCCTCAGCCCCTGCAGAGTGTAGGATCTCTAGTCTTGGGACTGGAGATCCAATGGCAAGATTCTGCCCATGGCCCTGGCTACTAAAGGGCTGGGGGACACCCCACCGAGTCCCCTCTCTGGGCCTGGCCTTCTCACGGAACCATTCTGTCCCACCCTGCTTGTCTGCATCTTCCCAGCATAACCACCCCCTGAGGCCCCAGTTCTTCCAGGTCTGTAAAAACCTACTCTGCAAGGACCGAAGCCTTTGGCCCAGAGACTTAAATACTCTTGGTTCACTGGTAAATTCTGACTCCCCACTTCAGAGCCCTCAGTCAGGCTGCTGCAGGTGGCACCCTGCCCTGAACCTGCAGCCCGGAACTGTCCCAACCCCAGGGAGACTTCATGGCTTTTTCCTAAGTAACAGAAGTAGTAAAGGTGTCTTGATCTTCATAGCGTATCTCTTTCAACTACACCTGAGTTTATGTTAATAGGCAACTTGGAAAACACCTAAGGATGGGGGCTGGTTGCCAGGGGAACCAACTATGTGATTAGAGGGCTGGAACTTTCAGCCCCATCCCCTTGATCTCTGGGGAGAGGAGAGTGATTGGAGGTTGAATAAATTGCCATTGGTCAATGATTTAATCAATCATGCCTATGCAATGAAGCTTCATAAAAACACAAAGGTCAGGATTCAGAGAACTCCTGAGTTGGTGAGCACATGGATATCTGGGGACAGCGGTGCCTGAGAGGTCAAGGAAGCTCTGTACTCTTTTCCTTACCTTATTTTTTTTTAATATTTGTTTATTTATTTGGCTGTGTTGGGTCATAGTTGCTGTGCACAGGCTTAGTTGCCTCAAGGCATGTGGATCTTAATTCCCTGATCAGGGATTGAACCTATGTTCCCTCCATTGGAAGGCAGATTCTTAACCACTGGACCACCAGGGAAGTCCTTCTGCCCCGTACTTTGCCCTGTGCACCTCTGTGGAGCTCTGTGAATCTAAAGAGGGTGCGTGCTTGGGGAAGGGATGGAGGAGAGGTGGGTGGGGTAGGAGACGAGAGATTTCCCAGTCAGTCGGAGATAATGGCATCTGCCTGAGGGTGGTGCACAAATGGGACCACGGATAAGATGAGCAAGGAGAAATTCCCCTCACCATACAGTGCCCCCCCCCAAATTTTTTAATTGCATTCCATTGAAAGCAGAGCAGCTTGTTTTGTGAGCATTTCACCTCTGTGGTGGCAGACATGATGGGGGAAGATTTCTGTCCCGTAGCCAGAGTTGTTTGTAGAGCATCAAGCCCTTGGAGGACAGGGGGGCAGCAGAGAAGGTAAGGCGGGCCATCATCGAGTGTGCTCAGCTTCACGAGAGAAGATTGCAAACAGTTCCGAGAAGAGGCATGATCCCATGAACCGAGATGCTAAAAGGGAAAATGACTCAGGAGGGTTAGTAGACTGTCAGCAATGAAATCTCAGCTACGGACTCACAAATGAGCCTTCGGAGGCACTAAGGAAGCTGAAGAGACTGGGGAGGCCACAGGGAGCTCGGATTTCAGGTCATCTCTGAGGATGGAGGCAAGGGCACTTGGCCAAGGGCAGATACACAGGAGGGACCAGTCTGAGAAGGATGTTGGCAGAGCACAGAGAACTAGGGAGGCAGAAGGCAAGCTCTGACCAGTGCATGGGCAGAGGGGGACGGTAACAATGACAGGACAACCGTGACCTCATCACAGTCCATCTGGCCTATCAGAGGGGCTAGGGGACAAACCCCCCGAGTGAACAGAACATAGTTGTAGGAGAATAACAAAGCCAGAGATGGACCTCAAGGCATTTTACAAGGTCTCTCACGGACCCAGGTGAGCCAAGTGGCAGGACGGCTAGGTGCACTGTAGTGGGTTGGAACACCTGAGCTTATGCAAGGCTGGGGGCGGGTCTAGTGCAAGATCCGTCTGAGAGACACTGAGAATCCCTTGTCTAAAAAAGGTGGAGAATCTTAGTGTCAGGCACAGTCACCAAGGAGGACCACAATCACCAATGTATGTCCCCACCAAAGGATGTGAAAAACATAAATTGTTGGCAGAGAGCGGACACCTGTTCTTGACTCTTACCAAGAGCAGAGACTTAATCCACAACTCTACCCACGGAGGATGGAACAGGGCCTAGCAAAGAGCAAGCCCTCGAAAAATATTTGCTGAATGAATAAATGCAAAAGACATGAGAAAGGAGAGCAGAGAGTATAGGAACCAGCTTTAAAAGCCAGAAAGGACCATCATGGCACATTCCCAGGGACACGTGGTTTGTGCCTGCTTTTACAGGTCTCAGTGGGGAGTGCCTCAGACCCCTTGCCAACTCCCAGGGGCAGCCTCTCACCTGTCCCCCATCTTCTTACTGGCCCCCAGGGTGTTCCCCACCAACGGGCTGACCACTGCATTGCACACCAGGAAGTCAACGCCCCCACAGTGCTCCAGAGCAGGGTGGCATGTAAGGCTGGGTGAGCTGGAGATGGCTTGAGCAGGCCTGGCCCTCCCAGAGCAGTCCAGTGCAAGGGGCGTTGAGACAAAGCTTGTTAATCAGATATCGTCTCCAGCAGGAATGGTGTCAAGGCTCTGTGAGAACCAAACTCAGTGAAGGTAAGGGCCTCGGACAGGCCCGGGCCAGGCTCTCCGGAGCCAAGGTCCTCAGGGGAGGAAAGTCCTATCCAGGACCCCTCTGGGGGGTGAGGATGGGGGAATCCCTTTAGAGCTCTCTTCAACCATAGATCTCCCAGCTTGGGTAGGAGTGAGGCCCTACCATCAACAGGCCCCATTACAGAGTGCCAGCGTGAGCAGTGAGGTGGGCTTAGTTAGACCATGAGCACTCATGGTCTCAGGCCACATTCTGGGGCCTCCAAGCCCCCATCCCAGTCCCTGCCTCCCTGCAACCCCCAGAGCTGAGCAAGGAGGGGAAGGCTCTGCATGTTCTCCTCTCTGTGTCCTTCCACCTCCGTGGCCTATTACTGTGGCCACCAGCTGCTCCCGGTCTCTGCCATCCCCTGTGGCACATGGTGCCCATCATGCTCAGCCCCTCGCCCTTCAGCTCTGCCACCGCCCAGTCCATGTTCTGCTGCCAGACACTGAATCGTGGTGAAGCTGATCCTGTGGCAGAGATGGAAGGAACAAGGCAGCCCCAGCTCCCTGCTGCCATTCTCCTTTCCCCTCTGAAAATCAACAAAGCCATGCCCTGCCCCGCAGCCCTGAGGTCCTTCTGTGGTAAGGATCCCTATGAGGGGTCAGGGCCCATGGGATAATGGGGTGCTCACCCATCAGTGGACGCCATGACCATGGCTACCCAACTGACCAGGATGCACTTCTGTTTTATCCCTCTGCTGCTACATTGTCCAGAGAGCTCAGCAGAGGATGGAACAAGCTCTGAGGGACCCAGGCCACTGCTTGGAGCATGGTGGCCAGTGACTGGCCTGCTCCCTGCTAAACTCTACCCTGGGGGAAAGAATCAAAAACTTAAAACTTATTATGCCGAGCTCCTCCGGACAGACAAGGGCCAGGAGCAGAGAATGTAAAATCAACAGGTGAGCCTCAGGCCAGGGAAACTTTTCTGAAAATTTCCTGTTTATAAAAGGGGAAAATTAGAATGGGAGACCCAGAATTCAGTAGACAAGGCTATTTTCCCATTCAGTCCATAAACAAGCACTGAGCACCTGCAATGTGTCGGGTACCAGGCAATAGACGTCATGACCCTGGTGAACCATGCCCTCTGATCCCCACCCATGGTGCTTCCCAGTAGGGTGAGGATGCCAGATACCAAACCAATAATTATACCAATCATCAATTTTAATGAGCTGCTTATGGTTGAAAAAACAGAATTCAACGAAACTCTCAGTCAAAGCTGGAGGGAATACAAGCACAATCACTTTGGAAAATGGTTCGGCACTGCCCAGGGAATTTGAACAGACAGCCCTCTGATTCCACACTTTCACAGCCCAAGAGGGTGGTCATGTGTGCACCACGAGCCTGCACACGAGCGTTCACAGCAACATGCTTTGTGATAGCCTCAAACTGGAACCAAGCCTAAACGTCCATTAATGGTAGCGTAGACAAATTGGGTTGCACTTATATACCAGAATACTACACAGCAATGAAAATTAGTGAACTGAAGCTACATACTGAACAGCATATATGAATCTTAAAAAAAAAAATTAAAAGATATCCTTGAGGGAAAGAAACCAGACACAAAATCATGTGTTATTATGTGATTGTATATACATGAGTTTCAAAAGCAGTCAAAACCCCTCTGTGTTGTTTAAGAATGCAAACAGGTGGTAAAATTGCACAGAAAAACAATAATACTTATCACAAAATTCAGGATGGTGAATATTCCGAGGGTAAAAGAAAGGTTACAACTGGGGAGCGGCAAACCTAGGGACTCCTGGGGTGCTGGTTGCGTTCCACTGTATGACTATGGTGTCCATTATGATATATGTGACTTGAGGGAGGGATAATTAAGGAATTTGGGATTAATAGACACACACTACTGTGTATAACGTAGATCTACAACAAGGACCTACTGTATTGCATAGGGAACTACATTCAATATCTTATAATAACCTATAACAGGGACTTCCCTGGCGGTCCAATGGTTAAGATTCTGTGATTCCACTGAGGGACTACAAATTCAGCCCCTGGAAGAGGAACTGAGATCCCACATGGTTCCACATATTGCACTGCAAGGCAAAAAAAAAAAGCCCAGCTCCTCCGCACAGACAAGGCCAGCAGTAAAGAATGAAGGAAAAGAATCTGAAAAAATAATATATGGAACTGAATCATTTTGCTGTACACCTGAAACACTGCAAATCAGTCATACTTCAATAAAAATGTTTAATCAAAATATAAAAATAAATAAAAATTTTTAAAAAGAATATACCCCCACAAGAAAAAAAGATACATGTGTCTTGTGTGTGCATATATATTGTGTATATATGTGTGTGTGTGTGTGTGTGTGTCTGTGTGTCTGTGTGTATGCATTCATATACACTTTTATGTATTTATTATATTTCACAATCAAAATGTTTAAAAAGTTAAGATTATCTACTTATGGTAAATTTTTAAATTCAAGCAGTTCAAAGCTAACTCATAAACTAAATCTCTCAGTTCTCATCTTGGAGGCAAACATCCCAGTGTCTCAAACACTTTCTCAGAGATGTTCTGTGCAAAGGGCTTTGTTTGGAACAACAAGCTTTTGTGTATAAACATTCGATCCACAAAGGGTTTCCTGGGAGCATCCTGCCGGCAGTGGAGGAAGCAGAGGATCAGTGGGCTCCTTGAGGGCAGCTCCACTTGCTTCCTCTCTGGGCCCCAGATCCCTGCCAGGCCTGAAGCCAGGGGTGCTTGGTCAGGCCAACTCAGTACAGGGTGCCTGGCTCCTTTCTGCTCAGGCTGGGAGAACCGTCATTAGGGAGACTGCAGAAAACAGGACCTGGAAGATGAAGGGGGTCTGATGAGGGAAGTAGCTGAATGGGTACTCTAGTCCAGGGGCACAGATTGAGAGGCAGAGCAGAGGGGTGTGAATGTCCATGGTGGCTGGGACAGAGTAGGGTCCTCTCTGTGCCAGGGGAGCAGAGAACGAGGGACCCTTGGCTGAGAAACCTGGCTGTGGTTCCCAATGCCTGCGTGATGACTCCACCAGGCTGTGCTGAAGTGAAGCTATCTGAAGGGCAGCTGTGGGGAGCCCAGGCCAGTCAAAGCAGCCCCAAGCCAGACTGGTGTGGAGACCCATGCTCCTCGGAAACACTCAGAAAGGAGAGGTGTGCCACCCTATCTATGCACAGGTTGAGAACTGGCATGGGGGAATCACGTATTCCCAGTTCCCCGTGAACTGGAAATATATCAGGGATGCTTGCCTAGGGGACCCTCCAACCTCCAATTTCCTAGCTCCACATCAGTGTGAGCTCCACATCTCCAACCTTTCCCTCCAACCTCCAATTTCCTAGCTCCACATCAGTGTGAGCCGAGGCTCCTGCTTCCCCCAGCATGAGATTCCATTTGCTTGCTGAGGAGCACTGTCCCTTCTTGAATCTAGGAATTTGATTAGCTTCCTGCTAAGGGAGATGGGGAAGGCATGGTTGGAGCAAGGGACTGTCAAGGACACTCAGGGACTTGGGGTATACTTTTGGGGTATGGAGAGTCAGGGAGCTGAAGAGAGGTAAGCCCTGGCAGCTCTGAGTCCAGGGGCCAACAAACATACCCTTTCAGGAGTCTCTGGTGTGGGCTGACTCTGTCCACAGACCCTTCATCTGTTCCAGACCTGCTCTGGCCACTCCATCACAAGGGACTCTGGTTACTAAGCAACCCCTGCCGTACCTACTGCATCTCCCCTCGTTCCTTAGCAACCCTTGCATAACCCAGTTCCTTGGAGTTAGGGGTTGGTATCTATACATGATAAGTGAATGGGTGCTGCTCAGGAATAGTGGAGAAATTTCAGAGTAAATATCAGTTTGCGTCAGTGTCATATTGCAGGTGATCAAATGGTCTGCTTTGGGAAGGAAGGTCTTGATAGTCAATTTTGGTCTCTCTACTGGTACCATACTTCCAAAAACACCCTTTGCAGGTCCTAGATCTCCTTGCTTTTTTTTGTTGTTGTTGTTGTTAAATCCCAGCTGCTTTCACTCTGCTCTCTCTCTCTCTTCTCTGCAAGGTCATAATACAGTCTTTCTTTTGAGGGGATGAGGGGTTTCAGGTTCTGATGGTTCTACCTTTCCTAAATAGGACAACAGATTCTAAATGTTGTTCTGACCCCTGGGGGACTCCTCTCCCCTGCAGCTGCGATCACAGGTTAACCCCATCATGTGCCAAGGGAAATCAGTCTCCTTGGCAGGGAGGGCAGCAGGAAAAAGAGGATTCCCTTTTTGTCGGGGCAGGACACCCCCTGCTGGAAGGCTGGTTTTATAGCACCTCAGGGAAGCAGGTCCCATTGCTCAGCAAGTCTGCCGCTTCCAGCACTTCTTACCAAGCCTTCAACTTGCAGCAAAGTCGTTTGCCGGAAAGCTGCCCTACTTGTAAGGAAAAGCAACTCCAGGAGAGACTGGTGAGACCTCCTCTATCTCCTTTGGTTCCCTTTCCTGTTCAAGTTCCCCTAGATCAAGGCCTGAGATTGAATGACTTCCATGGGCCCAGACTCTGGCAATTTCTCCCTTCATTCTCACTCATCTTCACTCTGAAGCACAGGTCCTGGGAGCCTAGAGTGGCCTCTGAGCCTGGCATTGCCCACTCTGATTCCCCTTCCCATGCAGATCAGTTCAGATGCCCAAATGTGGAGGATGGGAAGCCAAGTAGACATACCCTCAATCTAGTCCCAAGTGGAGGTGGATGGCCTTCACTGATGGGACCAAAAAGAGAAGAGAATGGTAAAGGAAAGAAAACAAAGACTAGGGAAAGATGCCCGGTCATTAGAAACATTGATAATCAGGAGAGAGAAACGAGGGACATGTCAACAAAAGCTGCGTGATCTTGGGCATTTATTCCTCTCTCTGACTCCAATGGCACCTTGATAAGAACTAAGTTAGGTGGTCCTAAGGGCTGTGACCGACACACTAAGCACGGCCAAGAGGAGCTACCCCACGTCCGAGGTCAGGGGCAGAAGCCAGGAGGACCCCATGCCCAAAGGGCGGCGGCCAAGAGAAGTTACCCCACTTCCGAGGTCAGGGTCGGCGACCGAGAGGAGCTACCCCGCGTCCGAGGTCAGGGGTGGCGGCCGGGAGGAGCTACCCCACACCGAGGCCAGGGGTGGCAGCTGGAAGGACCAACCCCACATCCATGGAGCGGTGGTTACGTGGGCGCAGGAGGGCCTAGAGGAGCTATCCCACGTTGAAGGTCAGGAAGGGCAGCGGTGAGGAGATACCCCTCGTCCAAGGTAAGGAGCAGTGGCTGTGCTTTGCTGGAGCAGCCGTGAAGAGATACCCCATGCCCAAGGTAAGAGAAACCCAAGTAAGACCGTAGGTGTTGCAAGAGGGCATCAGAGGGCAGACACACTGAAACCATACTCACAGAAAATTAGTCAATCTAATCACACTAGGACCACAGCCTTGTCTAACTCAATGAAACTAAGCCATGCCTGTGGGGCAACCCAAGACGGGCGGGTCATGGTGGAGAGATCTGACAGAATGTGGTCCACTGGAGAAGGGAATGGCAAACCACTTCAGTATTCTTGCCTTGAGAACCCTATGAACAGTATGAAAAGGCAAAATGGTAGGATACTGAAAGAGGAATTCCCCAGGTCAGTAGGTGCCCAATATGCTACTGGAGATCAGTGGAGAAATAACTCCAGAAAGAATGAAGGGATGGAGCCAAAGCAAAAACAATAACCAGCTGTGGATGTGACTGGTGATAGAAACAAGGCCCAATGCTGTAAAAAGCAATATTGCAAAGGAATCTGGAATGTCAGGTCCATGAATCAAGGCAAATTGGAAGTGGTCAAACAAGAGATGGCAAGAGTGAATGTCAACATTCTAGGAATCAACAAACTAAAATGGACTGGAATGGGTGAATTAAACTCAGATGACCATTATATCTACTACTGTGGGCAGGAATCCCACAGAAGAAATGGAGTGGCCATCATGGTCAACAGAAGAGTCCAAAATGCAGTACTTGGATGCAATCTCAAAAACAACAGAATGATCTCTGTTCGTTTCCAAGGCAAACCATTCAATATCACGGTAATCCAAGTCTATGCCCCAACAAGTAACGCTGAAGAAGCTGAAGTTGAACAGTTCTATGAAGACCTACAAGACCTTTTAGAACACCCAAAAAAGATGTTCTTTTCATTATAGGGGACTGGAATGCAAAAGTAGGAAGCCAAGAAACACCTGGATTAACAGGCAAATTTGGCCTTGGAATATGGAATGAAGCAGGGCAAAGACTAAGAGTTTTTCCAAGAAAATGCACTGGTCATAGCAAACACCCTCTTCCAACAACACAAGAGAACACTCTACACATGGACATCACCAGATGGTCAACAACGAAATCAGATTGATTATATTCTTTGCAGCCAAAGATGGAGAAGCTCTATACAGTCAACAAAAACAAGACCAGGAGCTGACTGTGGCTCAGATCATGAACTCCTTATTGCCAAATTCAGACTTAAATTGAAGAAAGTAGGGAAAACCACTAGACCATTCAGGTATGACCTAAATCAAATCCCTTATGATTATACAGTGGAAGTGAGAAATAGATTTAAGGGCCTAGATCTGATAGATAGAGTGCCTGATGAACTATGGACTGAGGTTCGTGACATTGTACAGGAGACAGGGATCAAGACCATCCCCATGGAAAAGAAATGCAAAAAAGCAAAATGGCTGTCTGGGGAGTCCTTACAAATAGCTGTGAAAAGAAGAGAAGCAAAAAGCAAAGGAGAAAAGGAAAGATATAAGCATCTGAATGCAGAGTTCCAAGGAATAGCAAGACTAGTTAAGAAAGACTTCCTCAGCGATCAATGCAAAGAAATACAGGAAAACAACAGAATGGGAAAGACTACAGATCTCTTCAAGAAAATCAGAGATACCAAGGGAACATTTCATGCAAAGATGGGCTCGATAAAGGACAGAAATGGTATGGACCTAACAGAAGCAGAAGATATTAAGAAGAGATGGCAAGAATGTACAAAAAAGATCTTCACAACCAAGATAATCACGATGGTGTGATCACTGACCTAGAGCCAGACATCTGGAATGTGAAGTCGAGTGGGCCTACAAACAAAGCTAGTGGAGGTGATGGAATTCCAGTGGAGCTTTTTCAAATCCCGAAAGATGACGCTGTGAAAGTGCTGCACTCAATATGCCAGCAAATTTGGAAAACTCAGCAGTGGCCACAGGACTGGAAAAGGTCAGTTTTCATTCCAATCCCAAAGAAAGGCAATGCCAAAGAATGCTCAAACTACCGCACAATTGCACTCATCTCACACGCTAGTAAAGTAATGCTCAAAATTCTCGAAGCCAGGCTTCAGCAATATGTGAACCGTGAACTTCCTGATGTTCAAGCTGGTTTTAGAAAAGGCAGAGGAACCAGAGATCAAATTGCCAACATCCGCTGGATCATGGAAAAAGCAAGAGAGTTCCAGAAAAACATCTATTTCTGCTTTATTGACTATGCCAAAACCTTTGACTGTGTGGATCACAATAAACTGTGAACAATTCTGAAAGAGATGGGAATACCAGACCACCTGACCTGCCTCTTGAGAAATCTGTGTGCAGGTCAGGAAGCAACAGTCAGAACTGGACATGGAACAACAGACTGGTTCCAAATAGGAAAAGGAGTACATCAAGGCTGTATATTGTCACCCTGCTTATTTAACTTCTATGCAGAGTACATAATGAGAAATGCTGGATTGGAAGAAACACAAACTGGAATCAAGATTGCTGGGAGAAATGTTAATAACCTCAGATATGCAGATGACACCACCCTTATGGCAGAAAGTGAAGAGGAACTAAAAAGACTCTTAATGAAGGTGAAAGTGGAGAGTGAAAAAGTTGGCTTAAAGCTCAACATTCAGAAAATGAAGATCATGGCATTTGGTCCCATCACTTCATGGGAAATAGATGGGGAAACAGTGGAAACAGTGTCAGACTTTATTTTTTGGGGCTCCAAAATCACTGCAGATGGTGACTGCAGCCATGAAATTAAAAGACGCTTACTCCTTGGAAGGAAAGTTATGACCAACCTAGATAGCATAGTCAAAAGCAGAGACATAACTTTGCCAACAAAGTTTTGTCTAGTCAAGGCTATGGTTTTTCCTGTGGTCATGTATGGATGTGAGAGTTGGACTGTGAAGAAGGCTGAGTGCTGAAGAATTGGTGCTTTTGAACTGTGGTGTTGGAGAAGACTCTTGAGAGTCCCTTGGACTGCAAGGAGATCCAACCAGTCCATTCTGAAGGAGATCAGCCCTGGGATTTCTTTGGAAGGAATGATGCTAAAGCTGAAAGTCCAGTACTTTGGCCACCTCATGCGAAGAGTTGACTCATTGGAAAAGACTCTGATGCTGGGAGGGATTGGGGGCAGGAGGAGAAGGGGACGACAGAGGATGAGATGGCTGGATGGCCTCGCTGACTCAATGGACGTGAGTCTCAGTGAACTCCGGGAGTTTGTGATGGACAGGGAGGCCTGGCGTGCTGCAATTCATGGGGTCGCAAAGAGTTGGACACGACTGAGCGACCTGAACTGAACTGAAGGGCTGTGACAGTCCCAAGAGCTTTGTTATGAGAATCAGAGAAGAAATCAAGATTGAGCTGCAGAGAGAGCCAGGGATAAAGAAGCCCCAGCACAAAAAGTAAAAAGGAATGAAGTGGGCAGTTCTGGCATCACAGACCCCAACCTGGGTACAACATTCCTGCCCTGAGCTGAGGTGAGGCCAGCTCAGCCTTACCCTTACTGGGCTGTGCTTCTGTCTGTCCTGAGCATGGGTCAGGGTCTCCTCTGCTGTGGAGTCTGCAATTAAGTGCAAAGATGTGACTAGGTAGCAGGCTGGGTTTCAGGCACTGCTGATTCTATCAGAAGAGCTAAGGGATACATGGACTTTACAGCTCTAGAATTAAGAAAGGTGGAAGTGATCACTTTGGTGTACAGTTGAAACTAACACA
Source organism: Bos indicus x Bos taurus (assembly GCF_003369695.1). Lineage (NCBI taxonomy): Eukaryota > Metazoa > Chordata > Mammalia > Artiodactyla > Bovidae > Bos > Bos indicus x Bos taurus. Next base: position 14,964,120 of record NC_040085.1, read on the forward strand.
ACATTGAAAAGCAACTGTATGAAAAAAAAGAAAGATGAAAGTGAGATCAGTCCTGGGTGTTCTTTGGAAGGAATGATGCTAAAGCTGAAACTCCAGTACTTTGGCCACCTCATGCGAGGAGTTGACTCATTGGAAAAGACTCTGCAGCATGTGGGGTCTTCCCAGATCATGGATCAAACCTGTGTCCCCTGCAATGGCAGAAGGATTCTTTACGACCACCCACCAGGGAAGCCCTATGGCATTGCTCTTGTTACATGACAGTGCATACAGATCTACCTCACAGCTTTTTAAAAGTTACATAATATTCCACAGAACAAATACTACCCTAGTTTAGCAGATCTGACAGTGTGGTCTGGGAACCCCTTGGGGGATCCTTTCAGGGGGCCTATAAGATCAAAATTATTTTCATAACAGTAAGACATTATCTGCCTTCTGCACTCTCACTCCCTTACAAATGCACAGTGGAGTTTTCCAGGGGCTCCATGACATGTGATGATATCATGGCTCTGATAGCTAATGAAATAATACGTGTACTTCTAATATTTTCCAAAATGTTCTAAAGAAGTAGACTTGGGGTAAAAAATATGTGCATTTCCAAAAGATGAATTCAGCTTGTTCTTGAACTTCTACTGTGTTATTCCTTACTAACTTCAACTGTACCTGCTTTAATTTCTGTATGATTGTACAATATTGTTATTCTGAAATTCTGATGTTTTCCTTGGACCCATGGGGAAACACAAGAAATAAGTACACTTTATTTTGTTCTGCAATAATATTTTTAATGTTTTTCAAAAACCTTTCTAAAATTTGTCATTTTGTGGGACTTCCCTGGCTGTCTAGTGGTTAAGACTCTGAGCTTTCACTGCAGGGGACATGGGTTCAATGACTGATCTGGGAGCTAAGATTTCACATGCTGCGAGGTGTGACCAAGAAAAGTTTTTTAACTTAAAATAATAATAAAAATCTGTAATTGTATCTAAAATTCATACTTTGAAATGTTACAATATTTTATTCTAACACACATCATCACTTCTTTATATGTTTCTTATGTTCAAGAATTTGCCATTGGCTTAAGAAAGACAGATTAGAAGACTTGCTTCTTCAACCCACAGTTGCACCATTCGTGTCTAAAAATACTGGAAAAGATGAAACTGACATGTCAGAGTTCTCTAAGTAGCTAAAAGGAACAATAGATTCCAAAGCAATTGGGCAAAACTAAGAAACAAAAATATAATGAAAGTTATATTTCCCTCAACTATATAGCTACCAATAGTTTATTTTATTATGTCTTATGCAACAGAACATTTTGAATAGTATTATAGCAGTAGGTATACTGCAGCATCATTATGAGACTAATCGCTCAGAGTTTAGAGAAAAAGGAATTGCCTATTTTAAATGTAGATATGTTGAGTTCTTTAAAAGCTAAAAATTGTTTCTTTCAGCCCTTCAAAGAGGAAATGAAAAAGTTACTGAAGCATCATACAGGATAAGTTATTGCATTGCACTGACTGGAGAAGTGCACACAATAGCTGAGAGATAATAAAGCTTCGTACCTTGACATCACTGAGCACCTGCTGGATGAAAAGCCATGAAAGAAATCTGAGCGCTGCCACTTAACAACAATACAGTCACTTATCAAATTAAAGATTTAGCAGCAAATATGAAGACTGAGTTATTCTGAAGAATTGTACTTCTGCTTCATAAATGAATGAATCAACATACATAGGAGAAACATGCTGTTTTCTTGTATCCATCTCATGTCAGCACTAACTAATCATTAAAGGTCTTCTTTTATGTGAATACTTGGCAGCAAACAAAAGTAGTGGCGAATTCTCAGTGCTGACTTCTTGAATCTCGTGGTTTCTCCTGAAACAGTTGTTTTGATATTTAGCTGCTGGCCCTTACCTTAGCACAAATAAAACAGTGGCACAAAACTGTCATTAAGTTCTTCACTGCACATACTTGCGGTTTAGGAAAAAAATGCCAACTTCATATAAGATTATTTCATTAAGTCTTAACCTTTTAAAGAATATGTGGTACATACACATAAATGTACAATGGAATATTACCCAACCCTGAAAAAGAATGAAATAATGCCATTTACAGCAACATGGGTGGATCTAAAGATTATCATAGTAAGTAAAGCAGGTCAGAGAAAGACAGATATCAGATGATATCACCCATATGTGGAATCTATGATACAAATGAACTTATTCACAAAACAGAAATAGACTCACAGACAAAGAAAGCAAACATGACTATCAAAGAGGAAAAGGGTGGGGATAAATTTGGAATTTGGAATTAACAGATACACACTACTGTGTATAAAATAGATAAACAAGAAGGACCTACTGTATGGCACAGAGAACTGTATCCAGTATCTTGTAATAACCTATAATGGAAAAGAATCCGAAAGGAATAGAGATAGACATGCATGTATATGTAACTGAATCACTTTGTTGTGCACCTTAAACACTGCAAATCAAGTATACTTCAATTAAAAAAAAAAAACTAGTTAGCACACACACAAAAACCTTGATCCTTGAGAACACATCTTTTATCATTCTTTGTGAAGACATGGAACAACAGACTGGTTCCAAATAGGAAAAGGAGTACGTCAAGGCTGTATATTGTCACCGTACTTATTTAACTTATATGCAGAGTACATCATGAGAAACACTGGGCTGGAAGAAGCACAAGCTGAAATCAAGATTGCCGGGAAAAATATCAATAACCTCAGATATGCAGATGCTGCTGCTGCTGCTAAGTCGCTTCAGTCATATCCGACTCTGTGTGACCTCATAGACGGCAGCGCACCAGGCTCCCCCATCCCTGGGATTCTCCAGGCAAGAACACTGGAGTGGGTTGCCATTTCCTTCTCCAATGCGTGGAAGTGAAAAGTGAAAGTGAAGTCGCTCAGTCATGTCTGACTCTTAGTGACCCCATGGACTGCAGCCTACCAGGCTCCTGCGTCCATGGGATTTTCCAGGCAAGAGTACTGGAGTGGGGTGCCATTGCCTTCTCCGATATGCAGATGACACCACCCTTATGGCAGAAAGTGAAGAGAACTAAAGAGCCTCTTAATGAAAGTGAAGAAGAGAGTGAAAAAGTTGGCTTAAAGCTCAACATTCAGAAAACAAAGATCTGGCATCCACTCCCATCACTTCATGGGAAATAAATGGAGAAGCAGTGGGAACAGTGTCAGACTTTATTTTTCTGGGCTCCAAAGTCACTGCAGATGGTGACTGCAGCCATGAAATTAAAAGACACTTACTCCTTGAAAGGAAAGTTATGACCAACCTAGACAGCATATTGAAAAGCAGAGACATTACTTTGCCAACAAAGGTCCGTCTAGTCAAGGCTATGGTTTTTCCAGTAGTCATGTATGGATGTGAGAGTTGGACTATAAAGAAAGCTGAGCACCAAAGAATTGATGCTTTTGAACTGTGATGTTGGAGAAGAGTCTTGAGAGTCCCTTGGACTGCAAGGACATCCAACCAGTCCATCCTAAAGGAAATCAGTCCTGAATGTCCATTGGAAGGACTGATGTTGAAGCTGAAACTCCAATACTTTGGCCACCTGATGCAAAGAGCTGACTCATTTGAAAAGACCCTGATGCTGGGAAAGATTGGGGGCAGGAGGAGAAGAGGACGAAAGAGGATGGATGAGATGGTTGGATGGTATCACCGACTCAATGGACATGAGTTTGAGTAAACTCCGGGAGTTGGTGATGGACAGGGAGGCCTGGCGTGCTGCAGTTCATGGGGTCACAAAGAATCGGACACAACTGAGCAACTGAACTGAACTGTGAAGAAATGGGAAATATACATAAAACATTGCTGATGCATGCTGAAGAACAATGGTTATCTCAAGGAAAAGCACTTGCGAAATCAACTGAGACGGAAACTGAACTGTTCATTTTCTTTGTGTAGCACTATTTTACTGGAAAGAATGACTGATAGGCAAACTATGATTATTTATATTTGGATATTTGGCAGGTATTTTCTCAAAAATAAACAAAGGAGACTTCACTTCAAGGAACATAAGTGACAATACTTGCTGCCATTCATACAATTTGAATTTTCCAACAAAAATTACAATTGTAGGAAATCTGCATCTGCCATCCTGAATTTAACAACTGCCTGACACTATAAGAGTTTTCCAATGAGATCAATATTGATATTAATAAATGTGATTTTTAGTATTGTGCAATAAAATATATCAGCGTTTGGAGGGGTATGCATAGCTCAGTGAACCAAAATTTTCCAGAAGACCAACACGTGATGTTACAGCATCACACGTAGGTGAATGATCCACTCAAAGTGTAAGATAGATCAAAGGAATTTTAATATAACAGAGCTGAAAAATGTGTTGATATGGTTTCACATTCCACACTGAAACTAAGCTTTACGAAAACTACCAGTTTCCCTGGTGGTCCAGTAGTTAAGAATCCACCTTCCAATGCAGGAGACTCAGGTTCCATCCATGGTCAGGGAACTGAGATCCCACATGGGGGCAACTAACCCCGAGCACAACTGGAGAAAAGCCTACACGCTGCAAGGAAGACCCAGTGCAGCCCAAATAAAGTAAACTTTTTTAAAAAAGAAACTATCAGTTGTCAAGTGTTGCTGTAGTATGAAAGAGAAATATTCACAATTATCTGAGAAGGCTGATACTCCTCTCTTTCCAACTGCGTATCTATGAGTACAGATATGCTTCATCTACTTCCATCAAAACAGCACATTATAACAGAGTAAATGCAGAAGCAGGTATGAAATGTTAGCTGTCTATTATTAAGCCTGACATTAAAGAGGCTTGTAGAAATGTACAATAATGCCACTTTTCTCACTATATTTTTGCCTTAGAAAGTATAGCTATTTTTCATTTAACACGGTATTTATGAAAAAATGTCTGGTGCAGCCACCATGGAAAACAGTGTAGAAGTTCCTCAAGAAATTAAAAATAGAACTACCATTTCATCCAGGAATTCTGCTTCTGGGTAAATATCCAAAAGAAATAAAACAATTATCTTTTAAAAAAATTTTTAATTGAAGGATAATATAACTGTTATCTTGAAAAAAGTATCTGTACTCTCACGTTCATTGCAGTATTATTTACAATAGCCAAGGTATGGAAACAATCTAAATATCTGTCAATGGATAGATGGATAAAGAAAATGTGATATATATGTATAGTATGGGATTTCCTCGTAGCTCAGTCGGTAAAGAATCTGCCCGAAATGCAGGAGACCTAGGTTCAATTCCTGGGTCGGGGAAATCCCTGGAGAAGCAAGTGGCAACCCACTCCAGTATTCTTGCCTGGATAATCCCATGGACAGAGGAGCCTGGCAGGCTACAGTCCATGAGGTCACAAGAGTCAGACATAACTTAGTGACTAAACTACCACCACCGTGTATATTATATATACACACAATATTTTAGCCTTAAAAAAAAAAGAAAACTATAGTTTAATAAAAAGTTGCTTTAAAAAAGAAAGAGAAAGAAATATTGTCGTTTGTGACAGCATGGATGAACCTGGAGGGCATTATGCCTAGTGAAATAGCCAGACATAGAAAGACAAATACTCCATGGTATCACTTACACGTGGAATCTAAAAAGAAAAGTCAAACTCATAGAAACAGTAAAAAAAAGTCTTTTCCAAGGCTGGGGAGTAGGGGAAATAGGGAAAGATTGGTAAAAGGGTACATTTTCAATTATAAGATGAAAAGTTCTGAGGATCTAATATATGTATAACATGGTGGCTAGAGTTGATAAACACTACGTTGAATAACTGAAATTTGCTAAGAGAGTAGGGAGAAGGCAGTGGCACCCCACTCCAGTACTCTTGCCTGGAAAATCCCATGGACAGAGGAGGCTGGTAGGCTGCAGTCCATGGGGTCGCTAAGAGTCGGACACGACTGAGTGACTTCACTTTCACTTTTCACTTTCATGCATTGGAGAAGAAAATGGCAACCCACTCTAATATTCTTGCCTGGAGAATCCCAGGGACAGGGAAACCTGATGGGCTGCCGTCTATGGGGTCGCAGAGTCAGACACGATTGAAGTGACTTAGCAGCAGCAGCAGCAAGAGAGTAGAACTTAAATGTTCTCACCAAGAAAAGTTAATTATGTGAGGTGATGGATGTGTTAACTCAATGGGGAGAATCCTTGCACAATGTATATGTATATCAAATCATCACATTGTACACTTTAAATATATCTTACAAATCTTTTATCAGTTATAACTCAATAAAGCTGAAAATGTTATATATATGAACATATAATGGGTTTTAATGAATAAGTTAAAATTTCTCAGTTTTAATTTCTATTACAGTAAATTTTGGGACTTCCCAGGTGGTGCCAGTGATAAAGAACCTGCCTGCCTATGTAGGAGACACAGGAGATGTGGGTTCAACTCTTAGATCAGAAAGATTCCCCTGGAGAAGGGGATGGCAACCCACTCCAGTATTCTTGCCTGGAGAATTCCATTGACAGAGGAGCCTGGTGGGCTACAGTGCATGGGGTCGCAAAGAGTTGGACATGACTTAGAGACTAAACAACAACCTGCCTGAGACTTCCCAAGGCTACTTCCCATCAGCCTTCCTGCCCCCAGCCTCAGATCTGAGAAGCCCACTCCACAATCTACCGGGCAGAGCAGTAGCCCTGGGGCGGAGGGGAACCAGGGCAGAGAGCAGGCCCTTGACAGCTCCTCTCAGATTCCCACCACCCTGTTTCTGCCCCAAGGAAAATTTCTCAGAGGGCAGGCTCCCTACACAGCCACCAGTTCCTGCTATCCCCCCAAGGACGAAAAGCTCCCCCCTCCTCCACTAGGAGACTCCACCCTCACTGACGGTCTATTAATCCCTATCTATACCCAAGGCCTTTCCAGTTGAGCACAGGTCAGGCTCCTGGAAATTATAGGTCAGTTTAAGAAGATTGATAGTGTGTCCTCCAAGGCTGCATACCAAGGACGTTCCAGACAGAGCATTTGACCCCCATCCTCCTCTTTCCTGAGAATATATTCTCCCTGTCAGTCCTAAATATTGCCTCAACAAACTGTTGCCGAGTCATAAATTATTTTTCTCACTGACATTCATCTCACAACATAATACACAGAACGTCCCAGGACTCTGCTCACATCCTGTGCTCCCTCCTGCCCTCCCAGCCTCTGCATCTCATCTCCCTCCTGGGTTTCCAGCTCCAGGCGTATCCATGAAGTCGGCCTGCCCCTAAAGCTCACATGGTACACAAAAATTAATTCAAAATAGCACACAGATTTATAAGTAAAACATAAAACTATAAAACTTTTAGAAGAAAACATACAGTAGTCTTCCTTAGCCTGTTAATATGATAAATTACATGGACTGATGTTTGAACATTGAATGAGCTTTGCGTCTTGGTTGATTATGATGTATAATGGTTTTTGCTGCTGCTGCTGCTGCTGCTAAGTCGCTTCAGTCGTGTCTGACTCTGTGCGACCCCATAGATGGCAGCCCACCAGGCTCCCCCATCCCTGGGATTCTCCAGGCAAGAACACTGGAGTGGAGTGCCATTGCCTTCTCAGATAATGGTTTTTAGGCATTGCTAAATTCTATTTTCTAAAATTTCATTAATATTTTTCTATTTGTGTATCTATATTCATGAGGGTTCTTTTTCCAATATTTATTTATTTATTTGGCTGTGCCAGGCTGTGGCACGTGGGATCTTGGCTCTCTGTTGTGGCATGTGGGATCTAGTTCCCTGACCTAGGATCAAACCCAGCCCCCTGCATCAGGAGCACAGAGTCTTAGCCAGGAAAGTCCCTCATGAGGGTAACTGGATTGTCGTTTTCTTTTTCTTTTCTTTTTTCTTCCTATGTTTGGTCTGGTTTCAGTATCAAGATAATCTCTTTATTAAATGAGTTGGGAAGTTTTCTTTCCTTTTCCATTTCCTGGAAAAGATTTTGTAAGACTGGTCAAATCTACTTAGCATACTTCAAAAGGAACAGGAGTTCTTCCTTCCTTTCTTTTTTCTTTCACAATGGTAATGATTACCTGGAGGAGGCAAACCACTCATCTACTCTGAGGTTCAACTATGACCTGTTTGTTCTTATATTTCTATAATACTAGTATAGCTTTTACTATGTGCCAGGGACTATTCCAAGTATTTTGTAAATATTAAGTCTTTAATCCTCATATAACCATTTAAGGTAGATATCATAATCATTCCTACTTCACAGAAGAGAAAACTGAGGCACCAGATAAATACAGTAACTTGCACAAGGTCACACAGCCACTACAGGCATACCTCAGAGATACTGCAGGTTTGGTCTCAGAGGGGTGACAGCTTTCCCAAAGACGCACAAAGTGTATGTATGTACAGGCTCCAGCGCCCTCTCTGACAGCTGTGCATCTGGGAAAGAGCCCCCTGCAGGATAGTCAGCACCCACCTGCCCATGCAAAGGTCTGCCTGCAGACCAAAGAAGCGGGGTCTGAGATAAAGCGAAGATGGTTCCTGGAAAGTTAAATGTTGAGCGACTTCACCTCCCTCTTCAGGGGCCCCAGGCCTTCTGCCCTTCCCACCTTAAAGCCTGCAGATCCCAAACTCATTTGATAATGGTTTTCAATAGCATGAAAGCATGCTAATGGGAGGTCCAGCACACTGGGGCTAAGAGAAGCCTCTCTCCTTCAATGGCTAGAGGCTTGAGCCAGCCTCTAGTGCCTCCTGCCTTCTTTGTCTCCCTCCCACCAGCATTTCCTCTCCTTTTTGCACCAGAGCCTGGCATAAGGAACAGTCCCCCAGCTCCCACTGAAGTTCCACAGCAGCCCTCACCCACCTCCCCTTCACTGGCTGCCTCCTCCTCTCCTGGGTGGCAATTTGACTGGAGTAGCTTGAGCTCTGACTTTTAGAACAAATCCAGATGACCAGGCTCTGGTAGCCCAGTGGGACCTGGGAAGGGACTGGTAGTCCCCGGGGCCGTGTGACAGCCTCTGGGCTCTTACTGCACCTTGTCAGGCTTTGCTTAACCCTGGAATGGAGCCCCAGGAGGCCTAGGGATGGGGTGAGGGAAAAACTACCGCAAACAACACGAGGGCGGAAACCCCAGGGCCACCCTAAGAACAGAGTCCCGTGTTCTGCTAGGACAGCCGTCCAGAAGCCGGTGAAAGTGTGATGGACGGGGCTGTTCAAGGGGGAAGCTCACAGAGACAAAGGCCCAGAAATCAAATCTGAACTGAGGCAAAAGCCGAGGGCCTGGCATGTCATTGGCCAAAATGAAAACTGGCAGACTCTCTCCTGAGTTGTTCAGGGCACTCCTGGGTAGGGTTTGGGGCAAATCCTTCCCGTCCACAGCCTGAGGTCACCACTGTCACCGGTGTCTGAAGGCCAGAAATAGAAATGAGACACTTGGCCTTCTCATGTGCTTAATCTAATGCTTGATTTATTAAAGAGGAGACAGTGGCCTTTGGCGGTGGAAGCCTTACTAGGCATTGGAGCTGCTGGATGTGGCGTGTGGGTCCTTATATTCATGTTGCTCCTCCAGGATGCTTTCTGTCACACCACAAGGTCAGCCACTCCCTCACTCCCACCCTAGAACTTTGCTCTGGCAGGGGAGGGGCTGCTAAATACGAGGGCAATAAAAGCCTCCTGAGTCTCATTTTCCTGTACTTAGCACAGGCACACAGTGGTGGATAAAGTGAAGGGAAGCCCAGCTCCAAGGATGGGATTATGATCTTATATATATCCCCCAGGTGATGAATGTCCAGTCACTCTGAGCATATTCAGGGCAGCTCCTGCCCTTGCTTTAACACAGCACTCACTCAAGCAGGGAGGGACCTGCAAGATTTCAGTGGGCAGAAGGACAGCACAAGAGTGGTCTGGCCACCAGGGGCTCCGGGGAAGGATCCTCAGTCACCAGGTGGTCTGGAGCATGAAGTCATAATGACAGACCTAAAGATACAAAGGAATAATAGGCTCACCGAAACACCAGCCACCACAGGCCTTGAAGCCAGGTTAACAAATGGGAATCATCACTCCTCCCATCCATGGGGCAGGAGCAGGAGTGCTCCCAGAACTGAGGGCGGAGGTGAGGGAGGAATCAAGCTGTTAGGCAGATATTCCCACAGGGTGACAAAGCCACAAGGAAAAAGAGCTGAGAAACTGGGACAGGTCTTTCCAGGTGGGGAGAAAGCTATGGATGTGATTGGGGTCATTAGGAAGAAGCTGACTGCCCTCCTCATCCAGTCCATCCCCCATCAAGGGCAGGGTTTGGGGGAATCTGCATGGAAAAGTCTACAAAAAGGCAATGTGTGCAGTGGCTAGAAAAACAGTCTTCAGGGACTTTCCTGATGGTCCAGTAGCTGGGACTCGGTGCTTTTACTGTTGGGGCCAGGGTTCAATCCCTGGTAGGGAACTAGGATCCTGCAAGCCCCAAGGTGTGGCCATAACAGAAAACATTTGCAAACAAACAAACAAACAAAAAAACCCCACAAGCTTTAGACACCAAAGAAACTGTTCTAAAGGTGGCTCAGTGGTAAAGAATCTGCCTGCCAGAGCAGGAGATACAAGAGACATGCGTTGGATCCTTGCATTGGGAAGAGCCCCTGGAGGAGGAAATGGCAAATCTCTGCAGTATTCACACCTAGGAAATCCCATGGATAGAGAAGCCTAGAGGGCTATAGTCCATGGGCTACAGACACTAAGCATGCATGCTTGCTTACTTGCTAGGCTTAGTAGCTATATGGCCTAGGGCAGTGATTCTCAAAGTGCCTTCCTTGGTCCAACAGTATTAGCCTTACCCAGGAACTTAGGAGAAATGCAGATTCTTGGGCCACATCCCAGCCTTCTGGATCACACTCTGGGGGTGAGATCCCACTCACTGTTTGATCAAGCACTCTGGCTGATTCTACTGCATGCCAGAGTTTGAGAATTGCTAACCTAGGACGGTTACCAATCTCTCTAAGGCACAGTTGTTCTCATTGGAAAAGTGAAGATAATAGTGCCTACTTCATAAGGTTATTGTGAAGATTAAATAAGATACTGCAAATACAGAACTTGGCCCAGAACTTGGTAAGCCTTCTGTGAATGTCAGTTATTAGTACTATCATCTCCCAGCTATTCCACAAAAGGAAGGGAACCCAGGGCCTAGTGTTGCCCTCTTCCTGGGCCACCTAGTCAGTGTCATTTTCAAGCATGCAGTGCTAACAGGAAGATACCTAGCGCACCTCCCTCTCAGGGGGGTGTTCACTGTGTACTGAGGGAAGGGAAGGGACTGGGAGGCCACCTGCTTCAGGTCCCAGCCAGGGAGCTCAGCTGTGTGTGGGCTTCCCTTTGTATGTCCCACACCAGGGGACCAGGGACACACTGGCTGCTCCATCCTCACTGAAGGGTAAAAATCAACTTCTCCAAGCCTCACATCAGCCTGCACCACCACCACCTCTTCCAGAGTTAATAGAAAACCGTGACTCAAATAACGGATTAGATAGATAAATGTGCTGGTGCAAAGATGTTTTTAGTTGAAACATGAGGAGGGGAGGCTTTTCACAGTGTGAACGCCCTTGCTCTCCCACCTAACGCTAGTGCAAGGGCACATCCTGGTCTCTATGGTTACCAAGAGCAGCCTCGTCCAGGAGGACCAGAGGGTAGAGAGCGGGAACTGAGTCCGTGGTTGCCACAGCGGGAAGAAGGGATCCCACAAAGGCAAGGGAGGAAAGGGTGGGGCCATTTCCCACCAGCTCCAAGGGGCAGGATGAGAAGCCTCTTAACCTGAAAATGAATTTCACAGAGAAGGCTATTTCCCTGCATTTATTCCTGGCACACCGTGTTTTGAACAGTTGTTCCCATTTTTCTTCGAAGATGTCACTTAAAATTTTTTTTTTTCAATTTTTCTATTTTCATCAGAGAGAAAGAGTCAAGTAGATGTGAATCTGTCTTTAACACATGCTAATTCTCCGTTTAATAAGGAAATTCTGTGGGAAGTAGCAGTTGCAGCTGCAAGAGGTGAAATTCCACCCTGGAAAATAAGATGGGGGAGCACAACTGAGTCCAGAGTGAACATCAGAAACTGAGACACCTGAAACAGAATGCCAAGTATTCACACACATGCGATGACTGCAGTTTAAGGTCTCCACCCGCTACCTCCTGCTGTTCGGGCAGTTGCCAAAAAGGAATGTGGGGAATGATTGGATTGGCTGTATCCTCAGGTTATCTTCATGTACAAATATAAACCATTATTATGAGTTAAAACAGGATACTAGTGTGGGATTTAGGAAGGCACAGGGGTTTTTTTCCCCTTCATATCTGACTCTGGCCTTGAATCTCAGCTTCTCCACGCCCCCGGCTCCTCCCTCTGCTGTAGGGCCAGCCTGCCCTGCTCTGAGAATCTCCAGGATTGGAATCCCACCTCCCATCCACACATGCACGGGGCTAGGACTCAGAGAAAGCTGTGATGAAACAAGGCACAGACGAGTGCTGTAGCAGAATGTAACCTGGCTGGTTTCTTTGCCTATTGGGCATCTTACCCTGCCACCTCCCATGGCTCAGAGGTACGGGCTCCAAGACCAACGACCTGGAAGATACCCAGGCCTTTCTTCCCCTGATCCTCTGATCCCCACCCCAGTCATTTAAAGCATACAAACACGTGCTCCTCAGTGTGAGGCACGGTACCTCAGTGTGCACCCAAATCTAAGTCAGCCCTAATGACAGCCTGTTATCCCCTCTCCTTCCCATCCCACCCCGGGAAAAACTTAGGTTCTTTTTCTCAGCTCCACTGGATGATGTTGAAGGCCCAACCCCATAGCATAACCCCCAGAACCACCCCTCTTTCCAACACCAAGCTGCTCCCTTCACAGCCACCATAGGAAACAAATGAGCTTAGGAGGGATGAGGGGTACCAGATGATGCCGGACTTTGCCAAGCATAGATCCCTTCAACAGAATCTGAAGTTCTTGTCCTCTCCCACAGGGGAAAAATGGATATCCAGGCCCCATTTGCCCATGTTCAGAGGATTCACAGTCCCTGAAGGCCCATCCTTGGGTCTTTTAGTCCATAGACTTTGGGTTAAAAATCCCTGCTCTGTAGAGAACCCAACCCCACAGAGAGTGTGGGAAAAGAAACAGAAACAAGGTCTCAAACACCCTTTCCCTTCTGGCAAGCCAAAACCGGGAGCAGGGAGAGGCAGGAGTGGCCACACAGGGAAAGACAGCATATTGAACATTCTAGAATCATGATCTGATGAGCAGGGGAAGCTTTGTGTCCCAACAGCTGTGGCCAGACAGAGGTAATGCAGTGTCTGGACCCTGGCCATTCTTACCCTCTCTCCCACCATGGGGATCTCTGGCCCCATCCTGACCCCTGGTGGCTGCCAATGGGATGAGGCGAGAGAGCTTCCCAAGCTCCCCCCTGCCCCGTGGGGGTTGGAAGGGGAAGCAACATTGGAAGATGAACTTCCAAGCCTACAGGCCCCTGCTGGGGTCCCCAGGAGATATCAGCATGTTTCTCAGGGTGCTTCAGGGGGTTGACTCAACTACAGTGCCTTCTCAGTCTAAGCCTGGCAATCAAACAAATGTACATGAAAAAAAACATTTTTCACCTGTCAAGTTGGCCAAAGGTGTGTGTGTGTGTGTGAGAGAGAGAGAGAGAGAGAGAGAGAGACTGAAAGAGGAAATAGACAAAACAGGCTCTATCTTGAAAGCAGGACTCCATCTTGGGCCAGACTGTGGACTTTGAGCTATATGCCCAGTATCTATGGAAACAACACACAAACTGGAAAACCAGGCCCCAGGGCTCTTCCCTAGACTCTCCTTAGCCTAAAAGAATATGCTAATTATCTGTGTAACTGATTAGAATCATATATTCTATTATACTTATTGGAGTATGACCACAGGCCTATTGATAATTGCCCACTGTTAACTACCTAGGCTTAAGGCATATGAATCACCGGGTTAACTTTGATTGTATCTTTGTTCAGATTAGTTTCAGGGAATTTGGGGAGGTGGGTTTGGGCACGTACACTTAGGGTATATAAGGTTTTCACAAAAACTGGCTGGGGTCCTTGGCTAAGAGGAGACTCTGCCTTGGGCCCGCCGCTGTAATAAACTGCACTCCACTATCTGCACTGTCTTTCTGAGTGAGTCTGTTTCCCGGAACGCGTGGCTACAACGTGACAAATACATGAAGGCAATCAGACCAGCATTCTCATGCACAACTGGTGAGAGTACAAATTTGTGCAACCTTTCTAGAAGTGATTCTAGCCAAATAAATCCAAAATCTTACCAAGTGTTTCTATCTTCTGGTCCAGTAATTCTGGGAAATTCAAGAAATCAACAGACTGAAATAACATGATGCCTGGGTTTTGAAATAAATAGAAGAGAAAACAAGATTAGCCAAAAGTGGTAACTGTTGAAGTTGGGGGATGGGCATATAGGAGTTTTCTATTCTATTTTTTGTTTATCTTGGTATAGGCTTGAAATTTTCTGTGATAAAACTTTATATGTATTTTTGGCCACACCATGCAACTTGCAGAATCTTAGTTCCCAGACCAAGGATTGAACCCGGGCCACTGCAGTGAAAGCACCAAGTCCTAACCACTGGACTGCCAGGGAATTCTCAAACATTTTTTAAGAAAAGCATCAGAAATGCAAGGATTTGTATAAAAGGTGTTAATCTGGGGGAATTGCCTGGTGGGCCAGTGGTTAGGAGTCTGCATTTTCAATGCCAACAGAGTGGGTTCAAATCTTGATTAGGGAGCAAGAATCCCACAAGCCTTGTGGCATAGTCAAAAGAAAAAAAATTGATGTTAATATTTAATAATAAAAACTATAAATAGCATAAATATGCTATGCTAGAATGGTTCAACAATTTATGTTGCATCCAAACAGTGAAATATTACGCAGTCATTAAAAATTCAAGGATGTTTGAATGATATGAAAAATTGCTCACAGTGTAATGCAAAGCAAATAAGTTGGATACAAAATTGTTTATGCAGTATTTAAATAATTATGTTAAATAAAAAATGCATAGAGGAGAAGACAGTATGAAAACATTAATACACTTGATTGCTAGTCATGCAATGACTATGGGTGATTTTTACTCTTGATACTGTGCTTTTGTATTTCTACATGTTTAACTTTAATAAATAGGCCCCCAAAATTGCATTTGTTAAAATAATACTCTTGAGAGTCTGACAGATATTCAACTCCAACGGCTGCCACATATTAGCTGTGCAACACTGAGCAAGTTAACCTCTGGGTCTCAGATTCCTCACCTATAAAACTGGCATAATGCCACCTATTTTTCAAGCCCCATTTACTGGGCATTTACTATGTACGACGCACTAGACCAAGTGGTTCTGCCTCGCTGTATAATCACATGTGCTACTCATACATGATCATTTCAATCCTCACAACAAGCTGAAGTGTAGGTTACAGTGTTCCCATTTTAGAAATACACAAACTGCGGCTCGGAAAAGTTAAGGACTGTGCTCAGCTTTACCCAGCTAGCCGGCAGTAGAGTCAGGGTTCAGACGGAGGCCTGTCCGTCTTTGCCAGCCCAGTTCTTGGCCTCCTGTCTGGGCTGCTCAAAGTTAGTTTTGTTATGAGGATTGAATGAAGTAACACAGGTGGAAGACCACCCACAGTGGGGCTCCGAGTCCAGAGCTGCTTCATATAGTATTGGCTCCCTTTTCTACGACCCTCCAGGCCTTAGGAAATTGTGGCAGAACAAACCATTGCAACCTCCAAAGGAAAAGAAAAAGGCATCTTGACCCTAAAAGAAGGGTTATAGGACCTGTAGAGACAGACCAGAGAGGGGCTGGAAAACTGCCTTTCAGGGCAATATGAGGGGCTAGGACTGTGCGTGCCCCGCAGTTTCCAGGGTAGTCCTGCCAGGGACTTCATCAGACGATACCTTGATTTGCAGCTTAGAATTCAGTACTGAGTCACCCTGCCAATAAGCATTGCTCCCCACTTTTCACTTACCCTGCCACCATTCCTCCCTAAAACACAGGGCACAAGTATCCCCAGACCCATAGTTTTGTTTTTCTCTTCTTGTTTCCTACCCTTTTTTTTTTTTTTTTGGAGAAAAGGGGGATCTTAGGGTCTGAATAGTACCGTGTGCTGTGTGGAGAAGGAAGGCCTTGGTATCTAGGGGTGAGTGTTGCAATGCAGTTGAGCCTATTCCACAGCTCCTGGATTCATCTTCAATGCTCTTTCCCTAGGGAGCCAGCGAAAGTTAGGCTCTTCTCTATTTCTACCCCTAGTTCATGGTAACATGAACTACTCTAGAATTGCTTGTTCGTTGTCTGTCTTCTCTACTAGATAATAAGCTCCATGAGGGCAGGCACCACACTGTTCACCACTGAATCTGTCTCCCCTGCAACATGCCTGATACATCGTAAACTATGTACATGTCTCTCCATTCAGCAAGAAAGAAAGCGAAGAGAGAGGGGAAGGGAGGACCTCTCCATCAGCAGCCTTGTCCCAAGTAGACCCACAGTGGCCCCATTCCATGCTAAGCTCTTAGATGTGGTCCCAACCCTGAAGGCTTAACATGTTTCTCCAACCTCATATCCACCTTTAGAAAAACAACGTGCAAGAGAAATTTCCTTTTATTCCAAACTTCATGCTCTTTTACCTCAGTACTCAAAATGGATCTCCTGAGTTTAAGGGCAGATTCCAAGTACAAGGGATTCCTGGGAGGAATTATTCCTGGGAGGCTCAAAAGGCGTCTCTGTCTGTCCTAATCCTAGTTCTGCCACCTCTGCTGTGTGACCTTGGGTAAGTGATCTCCCCTCAAACCCTGGCTGGGCCTTGTTCTCGTCTCTGTAAAATGATAGGGTAGACCAGAACTTGTATGAAAATGAAAGCACTTGAGAGAATTCCCTGGCAGTCCAGTAGTTAGGACTCAGCGCTCTCGCTGCTGGGGCCCTGGGTTCAATCCCTGGTCCAGGATATAAGATCCTGAAAGCAGCCAAAAAAAAAAAAGAAGAAAAGCATTCATTTGCAGTTGACTCTCTACCCTGTTGTGGGTAACTGGACAGCATTCTCCTTCCTAATGCTTAGGGGCAGGGTAGATTCAGTGTCTGAGTAAGCTGAGAAGAGGAAAGATGTGCCTACTTCTGTCTGTAAACAGGAAGACCCAGGCTGTGTGGCCCCTCTGGTCAGGGAGCCTCAGGGAGCAGTGGAAGGCTGAAGGGGACCTTGCCACAATAAAGCACCCCCCCAAAAAACACGTCATTGCCTCTAGGTTTGCAAAAGAGAAGACTCCAAACACCCAGGTTCTTCGTGGCACCACCCAAGCAAGACCCCTGTTCCCTATTTAAAAACAATGCACCCCCTCATGCCTGCCCTTCCCCTCCCTGGGAAGAACCCAGGGAGAAACAGTGGAGGGGGTGGAGGATTGTGCAGCCAGGCCTCCTGGCAGGGCCCCATTTCAAGCTCGCTCAGAAGGCGCAGGTGCAGAGCCTCTCGGTCCACTGCAGCGGTTTCTTAGGGAGGACAGTGGACTTGGTGGACACAGGCGTCCAGGCCCAAAGGCTTCCTGACTTCAGTCCAAGCAGCTGGCAGGTTCATCCTTCTTTCCAGGGCCCCACAAACACCACTTCCGGCCCTCCAGCCCCTGCTTGGGCTCCTCCTGCCTAGATGTCTCCCCAGGCCCGCCCTCCCCGTGGAGAGCTTTCTCCTTCCCTCACAACCCTTATTTCACTCTCTCAGTCTCCATATCTATTTCTTCTCCCTCCTTCTCCTCCTCCCCTGCCTCTCTTCTGCTTGCCATCCCTCACCAGCCCCGGAATGGGTCTCCCTCCCCTTCTCCTTCTCCGGCAGAATCTCCCCCCGCCTTAGCTCTCATCCCTGCACCTCTTTCTTTGTATTCTTCTCGCCCTCTCCCGGCCCCGCCAGCATCTCTCCTCCCCCGGCTGGCTTCGGCCTCCCCCAGCCTCCCCATCTTCAGCTCAGTCTCCTCCCCCTGGCTCCTCTCCCCTCCCCTCAGCCTCACCCCACTCCCGGCCTGCACCCCAAGGTTTCTTTTCACCCTGTGGGGCTCGGTGCCTCTCTTCGTCCACTCTACTGGCCTCCTCCCTCAGCGCAGGTAGAGCAGGCACCCATCCTTTCCTGCCCCGCCCCCAACGCTAACACCGCCGCTGCCTCTTCAGCCGGGTCTCCTCCTCTCCCCACCCTCTCCTCTCTTCTCTCTGCCCCTTTAAATCTGCCTGGCCCAGCCTCCCCCGCGATGCTGGGAGGGAGCAAACATTGATTTGTGCTGGGATGGAATCAGAATTTTGATTTTTTTTCCCCTCTCCCAACCATAAGAAGAAAATAATAAAAACACCCCCTCTTGATAGCCCCCTCTTTCTTCCCATCCAGCTCCCAGCTCCTCTTCCTTATCTCCATCCAAGGCAGATTTTTTTTTCCCTACACTGTTCTCATCTCCCCCTACCCCTGCCACTACCTCGCGCCCCCTCCCTCCACCGCCTGCTCCTCCAGCTGGGGAGAGAGGGGACTCTCTCCTGCGGCTCCCCCACCTCGGCTCTTTGGGTTGGAGCAGTCTCTCCGGAAGGGGAGGGGGCTTGGCTTGTCTGGGCGAGGTGGGAGTGGAGGTCTCCGGTCATGGATGCTGTGCCTGGGAGGCAGCCTGAGCCCCAGCCCACATGGTGAGTAACCTGCCTCCTCCCTTCTGCCTGTCTACCATCCCTACCCTTGCCTTTCCCCTGCAGAGCCTCCCCCAGCCCCATCCTCTCCCCCACCAAACCCTCTACCCACCTTGCTCCGATCTCCCCCGTACATTTTCAACCACCCCCACCCTTGCCAGGGAAGCCAAAGAACCGGGGCAGAGAGGTCCTGACAGCAGGCAGGGAAGCGGGTGGCCTACGATTCTGCCCAGCCCCCGTCTAAGGACCCCCGCCTACTGCCATCCACACTCGATACTTTGGGGTTCCAGGTTGGAAAAGTGGGACTCCCGCTAGGGGTGAGGACCCCAAACCCGGGGAGCGGCCCTTTATAAGAAAAGAGGGGTGGGGGAGCACTGTGCCTCCAAAGCTTAGGAGCTGCTGGAAGATGCTGCCGAAGGGTGGGGGGTTGGGGGGCGGTGCTGGTGCCCCGGAGCCACTGGGCCAGGGAGCGGCGGGCAAAGAGGAGGGGCCTCCCTCGCCACTTCCCCCCCTCTTTCTCCGCAGCCACTCAGGATGAGGGTCCGGCCCTGCCAGCCCGCGCTGGGGCCCCCCCGCCCGGCCCCGGTCTAACTGCCCCCGCCCCCAGGCCTCGCCCGGCTCCCAGGCCCCCAGCCGGCTTCTCCAGCCCCAGGATGCGCTGAGCCACCGGGGGGCTGAGGCCGCGCCAACTACATGCATGTCCCCCGGGGGCAAGTTCGACTTTGACGACGGGGGCTGCTACGTGGGGGGCTGGGAGGCGGGGCGGGCACATGGCTACGGCGTGTGCACGGGGCCCGGCGCCCAGGGCGAATACAGCGGCTGCTGGGCGCACGGCTTCGAGTCACTGGGCGTCTTCACGGGGCCCGGCGGACACAGCTACCAGGGCCACTGGCAGCAGGGCAAGCGCGAAGGGCTGGGCGTGGAGCGCAAGAGCCGCTGGACGTACCGCGGCGAGTGGCTGGGCGGGCTGAAGGGGCGCAGCGGCGTGTGGGAGAGCGTGTCCGGCCTGCGCTACGCCGGGCTCTGGAAGGACGGCTTCCAGGACGGCTACGGCACCGAGACCTACTCCGACGGAGGTGCGGGGCCCTGCCCACTGTCTGTCTGCTCGTCCGCGTGCGCCTCCCCGCTGGCCTGCCCCGCTTATGCTTTCCCCAGCCAGACGCCCCTGTGCTCCACTGTCGTCCTACACTCCTTCCCCATCGATAAGCGCCCCTGCGCCCATATTTCTGCCCTCTCCCCCCATCATCACACACGCCTCATTTGCCTGTTCCCTGCCTGTTTTTTCCTCTCCCCCATCTGCCTGCCCTCTCCCCTTCCTTGTATGCCTGACCCTCACATCCCGCCTCTCTGACCCTCACCACCCCGTCTGCCAGTCCCCCCCATTCCCCCCCTCCACCTGCCTGACCCTTACGCCTCTGCTCTGCCTGTCCCTTCACATCTCCTCGGCCAGCTTGCCCTGAGAGTTCTCTTTGCCTGCCATGTGTCATCTATACAGCCCGTCGCCCTGCCCCTCACGCCTTCTGGACTGCCTGTCCTTCACACACCCCAGCCTGCCTGTCCCTTCCCCTTTCCCCTGTCTACTCTCACGCCCCTAATCCATGCATCTCCTGCTACCTGCAGAGTCTTCACTCGGCTCTTCCACACCTTGTGACCCAACCTGGCCAGTCCCCAGTTCCTAGTGCCCCTCCCCGACCTCCACGCCAACTGCCCCCACCTCTCCCACCCGACTCTGAGGCTTCCAGGGGCGCATGGGGCTGGGGGTGCAAGGAACGGCAGGTCCTGACTCTTTCTCCCGCTCCTACCCCGCCCCCGCAGGCACCTACCAGGGCCAGTGGCAGGCGGGGAAGCGCCACGGCTACGGGGTGCGCCAGAGTGTGCCCTACCATCAGGCGGCGCTGCTGCGCTCGCCCCGCCGCACCTCCCTGGACTCCGGCCACAGTGACCCCCCGACACCGCCCCCGCCCCTGCCCCTGCCCGGCGACGAAGGAGGCAGCCCGGCCTCTGGCTCCCGGGGAGGCTTCGTGCTGGCCGGGCCCGGGGACGGTGACGGCGCGTCCTCCCGAAAGCGCACCCCCGCGGCCGGCGGGTTCTTCCGCCGCTCGCTACTGCTCAGCGGGCTCCGGGCGGGCGGGCGCCGAAGCTCCTTGGGCAGCAAGCGGGGCTCCCTGCGCAGCGAGGTGAGCAGCGAGGTGGGCAGCACGGGACCCCCGGGCTCCGAGGCCAGCGGGCCCCCGGCCCCAGCGCCGCCTGCCCTCATCGAGGGCTCGGCCACTGAGGTGTATGCGGGTGAATGGCGCGCCGACCGGCGCAGCGGCTACGGCGTGAGCCAGCGCTCCAACGGGCTACGCTACGAGGGCGAGTGGCTGGGCAACCGGCGGCACGGCTACGGGCGCACCACCCGCCCCGACGGCTCCCGCGAGGAGGGCAAGTACAAGCGCAACCGGCTAGTGCACGGGGGGCGCGTGCGCAGCCTCCTCCCTCTGGCCCTTCGCCGGGGCAAAGTCAAGGAGAAGGTGGACAGGGCGGTCGAGGGTGCTCGTCGAGCCGTGAGCGCTGCCCGCCAGCGCCAGGAGATCGCCGCTGCCAGGTGGGCACCCACTGCAGAGCCCGAAGCTGGGTTAAGGCAAGAATGTACGCCGTGGATACGGAAGGGTTGGGGGGGCGGTGGGCGTTGCTTAAAGGGGGACCAAGACCCAAGGCCTAGGACCTGGCAGTTGTAGCCCTGGGAATTTGTTGTGTTTATATCTGAGGCTACAGGTGGACTTAGGTGTAACTGTGGGTGGCTGGGTATTTGAGGGAAGCCCTGTTAGACTATAAGTGTGTCTCAGTGTCTTTTGTAGGGAGTGTGTCATTGTTGTGTGTGGGAGTAGCAATGAGCGCTGCCTTGTGCCGGCCCAGGAAACCTCTTGGAACTCAGACATGTTCCTAGTCTTCCTCATCTTGTAGCTGATCCAGCCTCCAGGACTCTGCTGCTGGGAGCAACAGCCCCAGGCAGAGAGACAAGAGGTGTACATGCCTAACCACATCCAAGCCAGCCCACAGTCTGATAACATTTCAGCCTTAGGCCTGGGGAAGGTCTAGTTTGTACAGCTGATCTGGAAAGTGAAAGTCGCTCAGTTGTGTCCGACTTTTTGTGAGCCCATGACTATACAGTCTATGGAATTCTCCAGGCCAGAATACTGGAGTGGGTAGTCTTTCCCTTCTCCGGGTGATCTTCCCAACCCAGGGATTGAACCCAGGTCTCCCATATTGCTGGCGGATTCTTTACTAGCTGAGCCACAAGGGAAGCCCAAGAATATTGGAGTGGGTAGCTTATCCCTTCTCCAGAGCATCTTCCCGAACCAGGAATCGAACCAGGGTCTCCTGCATTGCAGGCGGATTCTTTACCAACTGAGTTATCACGCAAGCCCACAGCTGATCTACCCACCTGAAAAAATAGTCCCTCTCAGCTCTGACTCCTCGGACTCCCTTAACCCAACTGATAAAGGTTGGAGGGAAGCAGACTTGCCTGTAAATGAAATTTTCTTTCTGTAAATCAGATTACATTTCATGCATCAGGAACCTCATTATCTCAAGCAGTGCAGTCCAGTAGGAATATAATGTAAGCCTAATACATAATTTTGAACCTTCTAGTAGCCATATGAAAAAAATAGGAAGAAAAAGATGAATTTAAATAATATATCTTATTTAAACCAATGTATCCAAAATATTATCATTTCAATCTAAAATAAGTATGAAATAATTAAGGAGAGATTTTTATATCACCCCCTCTTTTTTTCCCTAAATCTTTGAAATCTAATATATATTTTGCATTTAGAGTACAACATTTAATTTGGACTAGCCTCATTTTAAGTGCTTAATTTTAAGTGCTTAATGGCTTGTGACTGAAGAAAGCCAAAAAATCTATTTGTAATGAGTTCATAAGCTCCTAATTATACAATTTACACATAGGAATTTTTAGATATTGTTTTTTCTTGAAAGGGGAGGGCACAGTTGAAGGATCTTGTTTGAAATTTGAGAGGGTTTCAGTGGATGAAAGTCAAGATATGTCCAAATATGCTTGGGTGTAAAGTGTGTGTGTGTGTGTGTGTGTGTGTGAGAATAGGTCATATCCAGAGTAGAGGCCTGAACCAGAGAATGTCTATGTCTGTGTGTGGATATATGTGAGTTTCTGGATGGTTAGAGTCCAGGGCCTTGAGCCAGGGAAGGGGGAGGGCAGAGCACCAGGGAGCACTTTAGGCTGGATAGGGAGTGGGCATGTGCAGGAAAAACTGGTCTCAGTAGCCAGAAAGATCAGGCAGTAGGAGGAAGCTGGTTGATCTCCCCAGCAACAGGCCTGGCAAACTTGATTGGCTGCTGGTTGCCATGGAAACAGCAGAGCCTCAGCAGCAGGTGCACATAGACTACATCATTCAGGTAGCCTGAGCCTGGCCTGACTCCTGAACACAGACTGGGTCTAGTGGCTAGGCTCTGACCAACCATACCCTCCGAAGTGAAAAGCACAGACCCTTGTCAATGTTGCAGTTTCCTGGCCACCAACAGAACACAATGCGACCCCAAACTGTGATCCTAATCCCCTGTCTTAAACTCTGAGACCAGCTCAGTTTCAGACCAGGGCTAAGCATATAGATCCTGAAAGCTGTAAGACAGAAGAACAGGGAGGGGTATCTGAGATCCCTCTAAGCAGGTTCTAACAGTCCTTGACCGACCAGGTCTGAGGGGAGGAAGCTAACCACATCTCCCACAGTATATAAAAAGGAAGTAGACCTAAGATGGTAGGGGACACCTTGACCCTCTCCATACCCTGATACCCAGACCACTTTCCTAGGCCAGATAAAACAAGCCTAGGCCCGAGGGAGTCGTAGGTCTTGATACATTCAAGCCCATGGCAAGTATATCTGATTACGTTTACCTCTGGTCCTTCAGTCAAGATTACCTCTGCCTCTGATCCTACACCCCATCTTCAGTCAAGATTACAGAACTAATGCATTAATGAATAAGGCATCTATGAATAACAGCAGAGGGTAAAAGGGAGGGGAAAATTGAGGAAACATCTGACGTCAGATGGAAAACTGAGAAATAAAAAAGAGGAAGGGATTGATAGTGCTTCAAGATTACCTGTAACTGAGGAGCAAGGCTGGGCTTCCCTGGTGGCTCAGATAGTAAAGAATCTGCCCGCAGTGCAGGAGACCTAGGTTCGATCCCTGGGTTGGGAAGACTCCCAGGAGGAGGAAATGGCTACCCAACCCAGTATTCTTGCTTGGGAAATCCCATGGACAGAGAAGCCTGGCGGGCCACAGTCCATGGGATCACACAGAGTTGGACACGACTGAACAACTAACACTCAAGGAGCAGGGCAGGGTTGAAGGCTGGTTGTGGAAGGGAGATTAAGCACTCACCCAGAAGGTATAATCACAATGGTGAGAAAGCATGCATGTTAGCAGGGAGAGGGAATAGGTAGTGGCAGAAAGGGGAGACCCACCCAGTTCCAGAGCTCAGAAAGGAGGAGATGGGGTGAGGGACAGTGACAGTGATCAGGGGCAGGGGAGAAGGATGTGATAACAGAAGTAGCTGAAGAAAAGATTTTAAATTCTCGTAACACAGGAGGTATCAACACAGCAAAGTGGCATAGCTTCTGAGCACCAAGCAGGTGAGCTGCAGAGAGGTGCTAAGAGAGTGAGGCCTCATTTGTCATTGGGAGGGAGCAGGACAGGAATGGAATTACAGGGCTGCCGGCAGCAGGGAGGGCCTGGCCTCTGCAGCTGGGGGAAGGGAAGTGTTACTATTGGGTGAAATGGTGGAGGGGTGCGAGAAGAACGGGAAGGTGTGATGACAGCAAACCCAGCCCAGGTATTGGAGAGGAAAGCAAAGGCCAGCTGCCCTGCCAGGCCGTGGAAGGGGAGCAGCTGGCAGAGTGTGAGCCAGCTTGAGGCTGCCAGAGGTGATCTCAGATCTGGGGGCTGTGACATGGGGGGTGGTGGGTTGGGAGGGAGATGGGTCAAGGGACTGGAGTAGGTCTATTAAGACCCTGTCCCCGGAACCCGACAGGGCAGCAGACGCCCTTCTCAAGGCAGTGGCAGCCAGCAGCGTTGCCGAGAAGGCTGTGGAGGCAGCTCGAATGGCCAAACTGATAGCCCAAGATCTGCAGCCAATGTTGGAAGCCCCAGGTAAGGTGTGGGTAGCCTGAGGCGGGGTAGGGGGTTGGCTTCCTGGGAGCTGGAGGGACCTGGGCTTGGAAAAGGGGGCAGTGAATCCCTGCAGGGGACTGGGGATGGGAAAAGCCAGGGTATGAGAGTCTAAGGGGACAGAGGGTGGGGACCAAGCCCAGTTGTTTAAGAACTAAAGTAGGCATTTGAAAAATAGAGTAATAAGGACTGGGGGTTGGAACCTGGCATTTAGAAGCTGTAAAGTTGGGGTACCAGAGTCCTGAGGGGTGACCAGACAGAGAGATAAAATCGTAGCTTTGGTAGCCCAAGGCTAGTTCAGCACATCTGATTCATAGCTGTCCCTACCCCAGGCCGAAGACCCAGACAGGACTCGGAAGGTTCCGACACCGAGCCCCTGGATGAGGACAGCCCTGGGGTATACGAGAATGGACTGACCCCCTCAGAGGGCTCCCCTGAACTGCCCAGCAGTCCTGCCTCCTCCCACCAACCCTGGCGACCCCCTACCTGCCGGAGCCCACTGCCTTCTGGAGGGGACCGGGGTCCCTTCTCCAGCCCCAAAGCTTGGCCTGAGGAGTGGGGGGGCCCGGGTGAGCAGGCAGAGGAACTAGCTGGCTATGAGGCTGAGGATGAGGCTGGGATGCAAGGGCCAGAGCCCAGAGATGGCTCCCCACTCCTTGGAGGCTGCAGCGACAGTTCTGGAAGTCTTCGAGAGGAGGAAGGGGAGGATGAAGAGCCCTTTCCCCAGCTGAGCACCCCAGGGGGCTCGGAGCCAGAACCTGCAGCTTTGCCAGTCCTGAGGGGCCTGTCCTCGAGGGGTCCTGAAGCCGGGTGCCTGGTGGAAGAGGCTGAGGAGGCTGCTGCAACGGAGAGGCCTGCCCAGCCGGTAAGAAACTCTCCCCCGCCACCAACCTTGTGCCTTCTGAGTCTCCCATCCTTTCTGGCCCTGCTACCCCTCAAAGTTTGGCCTATCATCACTTCCAGGCCTCTCTCTGATCCCCTGTGGGGCTTTGATTTGCACTTAGCTTTCTTTTTGCCTACCCAGTCTTGGACTATATCCTGCCTCAAAAAAATAGAAATAGAGAATTTTCAAGCTGGGAGGAACCTCCAAGACCTTCACATTCCAACTCCTTCACTTGACACATGGAGAAACTGAGGCCCAGAGCAGTTACAGTAACTCACCAAGGTTACAAATGAATAATTATCAGTAGAGCCAGAACATCTTCCCGTGCTCTCCTTTCATATCACTTCCACCCCCACCCCCACCTCCACACTTTCTCTCTTTGGTGCCCAGGAATAAAAAAGGAAAAGCTTGTTCCCTCCCTACCCTGACTCTCCCTCCCTCTCCAGGGAAGAAGGGAAATAGGGAAGAAGGCAGAAAACTGGAAGGGTGGAGTTTCCCTAGAACCCTCTACTCTGATTGGACTCCAGGCCTTCTCCTGTTTCCTAGCAACCACATCCTCACCCCTTCATCCCTCTCTGCTTCACTGCAGTAAAGGCGCCTGCTGCCAACGTCTGCTACTAAGGCCAGGCACCTTCTGCCTGGGCCACGTGCTGCAGGGAGGGGAGAGGAGCGGGGGATGGGCTCACTTGAGGGAGCCAGAGGGAAGGCAGGGCTCTGCCTGGGAGTAGAGGGCTGTTTTGCAATCCAAAGCCAAAGTTGGAGATATCCCTGCTCTCCTCTGAGGAAGGGTGTCCGGGACCCTTCTGCTTTGCCACCTCAGCCAAGGCAGGAGGTGGGACTCGTAGTGCCTGGTCCTCCGGCACTGAGACTGCCTTTTCCCCATCTCTCTAGGGAGCTGCCAACCCGCTGGTGGTGGGAGCCGTGGCCCTCCTGGACCTCAGCCTGGCATTCCTGTTCTCCCAGCTCCTCACCTGAGGCACCTGCCTGGCCTAGTTCCGGCTTTGGTCGCTGCCTCTTCACTCCTCTGACCTGCCTTTTTTCTCTTTCCTTCCCCCTGGTTGTTTTTTTCTCCTGTCTTTCTTTCTCTTCTCCCTTCTCTTTCTTTTCTGTCCCTCTCTGGTTTTATCTCTTGCTTTTTCTTTCCCTCTCTCCTTTTAGATTCTCTCATTCCCTCTGGCTCTGTCTCTGTCTTTCCCACTCCCTTCCCTACCCAACCCTTCTCTCTCTAGATTGTTTACATACGAAGGGCTTTTCTCGCTCAGAGTCTCTTCTCTGAGACACACAATTCTAAGTCAGACCATTGCCCCCACACCCTCCCTGCCTTTTCTTTAGACCTGAACTTGGATGAGGGTGGGGGTTTGGTGTCCTGAGGAGTCTCCTGGAAGCTAAGTGGAAAGGAAGGAACATGGGGAAGGGGTACACTTGATACTGGAGAAGACCATCGACTGGGCAAGGCGCTGGCCGTGCTGCTAGGACTCCCCGACCCAAGGAGCCAGGTGTCCCTCTGAGGCCTAGTGACAAAGCTGGAAGGGGTGCAGCCTCCATCTCTGACCTCGGAGGAGCCTATCTCACCTCCAAGCACTGAGCTAGGTTCTTACCAAACTCCATCCTTCCCTGAAGGAGATAAGGGAAATGAAAAGTAGAACAGCTCCCCAGCATCTTCTCCCTCTTTCTTTCCCCAACAGCCAGCCCCTCACCCAACCCCCTAGGGTGGCATGCCATGTCAAAAGCAATGTGTAAAGGAAAGATAATGCCCCATGCAGCCAAGCCCACCTGCTGACCTCTCCCACCTTTCTCTCTCCCCCTAAAAGTTTATTTGGTTGGTCTGGACTCACGTGTGGCCTTTGATTAAATTCCTAAGGGACCTGAAGAAGACATTTCTACTGCAGAGGGTTAGGGGCACCTGAGCAAGGACCCCACTCCCCAACTCTGGCAGTAGTGGCAGGGGAGGCAGCTCTGGAAAAGGAACCACACAAGAAAATAGGAACTCACAGGGCAGGAGAAGCTGGTCAGTAGTCTCTAAGTGGGTTAGATCCCTTCCTCCATCATATCAGAATCTTGTGAAATGGAAAAAAACAGGAAGGAGGGGATCGAGGAAGCCAATCTCTCACACACTTTCCAGGCAGAGCAGAGAGGTGAGAGCCAAACCCGGGTGAGAGGTGGGTAGAGAGCTCTGTTGGAGGTTGTGGCTGATCCCTGGTACTAGCTTTTCCCCTGGGGACAGGAAGCCCTAGGAAGAGGGGGCTTGAGGGTCCCCAGGGGATCTTTCCTCCCTCCCCTGCATGAGGCAGAGGCAAGCTGCCTGCCAACCCCCTCCCTCAAGGAATGGCCTTGCCTGGGAATGCCCACCACACACAAACTCTTTTTTTTCTAGTCAAACTCTGTTTACTCCTTGGCCTGCCTCCCTCCTTCCTCCCCTCTCAACCTTTACTTCTGATTTCTATTTCATGGAATTTGGGATTGACGTTAAACTACAACAGTGCCGCCAACACCAAGTCTTGCAGGAAAAAAAAAAAACAAAGAAATTTAACCAAAAAAAATATATTAATAAAAAAGTTCAAAAAAAGGGGGGGGAATTGTCCTCTCCTTTGGGTGCGATGGATTCAAACCCAAGCTCTCAGAAGCTCTCCAGTGAAGGAGCCCTCTTGGGAAGTCCCAGGCCTGTTAGACAGTCTCGCCGCCTCGAAGTAGTTAAAAAGATCCTTCCCTTAAACTCTAAATCACAAAGGCCTGAGGTCAGAGGATTCAAGATTGCTCTGCAGGGCGGCCCAGGAGGGGCGGGGTCCCACAATAGGGGCGGGGAGACGGAAGGATCAGACCAAGCCCGGACCTTCCTCGGGGCTTGGACCAGGAAGCGCTGGGGGGAGAGCCGCGGAGTTGAGACTGAAGCTAGGTGAGGCTGGCGTCCTGGTGTGGGGAAGCTGACACCGCCTGAGAAGGGGACCGGGGTCTCTGCGAAAGAAACAGCGCCGGGCTCTAGAAGGAAGGGAATAATTGAACTAGGGATGGGAAGCCAGGTGGAGACCCGCCTTTGGGGGAGAAATAGGCGGGGTTCCAGCGCAGGCTCGGTAGCGACGGGTGCGGGGGTGGGGCGAGGACGCATGCGTAATGGAGGTCTCGGGCGGGATTTGGTGACAGAAATCAGTTTTAGGGTGTCTTGGGACCCGGACCCTCAGGAATCTGGTTTATTGCAAGCCTGTGCAGAAAAGGCCGGATGCTTACTGCCAGAGGGTTAAGGCCCTCTCCGTTTCCGGGCTCTGCCCGCCAGGATGGTGGCGTCCTCGCTGAAGCTTCAGGATCTAATCCAGGAGATTCGTGGGGCCAAGACCCAGGCCCAGGAGCGGGAGGTGATCCAGAAAGAGTGCGCCCACATCCGGGCCTCCTTCCGCGATGGGGACCCTCTGCACAGCCACCGCCAGCTGGCCAAACTGCTCTACGTCCACATGTTAGGCTACCCCGCCCACTTTGGACAGGTACTGGGCGTGGACGCCTCCCGTCCGAGTTTGATGAGAGAAGCTAGTGGGGCACGGTAGCGAACACCCCCCTCACTTGTTTCTCGATTTCTTTATTCTGCGGAGTTGCTGGGCCCTCACAGGGTGTACCGCAGATCTCCTTGCCCTTACAACCCCAACTGGTCATCAGATGGACTGAACCCCTCATTCTCTGGCCAGCGCCATTCAAGGCCCCTGCTCTTCTCTCCCAATCTTCCGTTTCCTTGAAACTAAATCTCCTAAACCTCTATTCTTGTTGAACGGGGCGGTCCTGGGGTATGCTGCCCCCACAGGTTAATCTGGTGTAAAGGAGAAAGAAAAGCCACGCTAGTGCCTCCGGTTTCACCCCTACCCCTTCCTGGTCTGCCCGCTTCCCTATAGATGGAGTGCCTGAAACTGATCGCCTCCCCCAGGTTCACAGACAAGAGGGTGGGCTACCTGGGGGCCATGCTTCTACTGGATGAGAGGCAGGATGCCCACCTGCTCATTACCAACAGCATCAAGAAGTGAGAGGGTTCTGGGAAGCACTTGGAATCAGGGAGATGGGAGAGTGGGGAACTGGGAAATCCCAGGGGTTTGCCTGCTGTAGGTACTGGAGGACTGGACTTCTCAGAGGCTTGACTGACTGTCCTCCCCAAACTCTGCAGTGACCTGAGCCAGGGGATTGAGGCTGTCCAAGGCCTAGCCTTGTGCACACTGAGCGCCATGGGCTCTGCTGAGATGTGCCGGGACTTGGCCCCGGAGGTGGAGAAGCTGCTCCTGCAGCCCAGCCCCTATGTGCGCAAGAAGGTGAGACAGCAGGTTCTAGGCTCTTGCTCCTGCACAAACTGTCCTGTCTGCCACATGATAGAGGTGGGGGATTCCATCCTGGCAGACCCCCGCCCTCTCTGAGCCCCCTGACCTCTGCAGGCTGTTCTGACTGCAGTACACATGATCCGGAAGGTCCCTGAACTCTCTGACATCTTCCTCCCACCCTGTGCCCAGCTGCTTCATGAACGCCACCATGGTAAGGCCACGGGGCTCCTCGTCCACTGCCTCAGCTCTGGCTGTGGGCAGCAGGGAGCCCTAGGACAGGAACAGTAGCTCCTAGGTGAAGGGCAGCATGTGCATGCAAACACGCACACAGTAGACTCCCCTGCGCTCTGTCCACCATTCGCTCCCTCACCCTGACCCAGGCATCCTGCTGGGCACTGTCACGCTGATCACCGAGCTCTGCGAACGAAGCCCTGCAGCCCTCCAGCACTTTCGAAAGGTGGGCTGGTGAAGGGGTGGGCCCCGGGCCAGGAGGAGAAGGGCAGTGGGGTTGGAGGGGGCTGAAGGGAGAGAGGATTAAGAAGAATGCCCAGGTCAGGCTCTGCCCTCCCTTCAGGTGGTACCCCAGCTGGTGCACACCCTCCGGACTCTGGTGATGACAGGATGCTCCGCAGAACACAGCGTGTCTGGAGTCAGCGACCCATTCCTGCAGGTGGGCTGATCCTTCCCTGCTGCATCCCTGGAACAAAAAGCTTAGGCAGCCCATGGCCAGTGGTCCCCTCCAAGACAATACTTTGGTTCATCAATAACTTGGGCAGGAGGGTAGCAGGCACCAGCTCATCCCAGGTCCAGTGTGGTGAGGGGGAGTGCCTGAAAACTAGAAAGTCCAACTTGGTAACAATTTTTTTTTTCAAAAGACTGTCCCCAGATCTCCTGGCCTCACTCATCTCTGAACCCTCCCAGGGCCCAAGGGGACAGAGGAGGCTGGGAGGAGGGAGTGCAAGGAGACTGTTGGGAGCCAGCCAGACCCCTCACAGCGCTCTCAACGTTGGATTTCTATCCTCAGCCCCTTACGCCCAACTTTTATTTAACCCAATTTCAGGTCCAGATACTTCGTCTGCTTCGGATTTTGGGCCGGAACCACGAGGAGAGCAGTGAGACCATGAATGACTTGCTGGCCCAGGTTGGGGTGGGGGCCTGGGTTATGTGTATTGCTCTGTGATCCCACTGGCCTGGGCGTCCCTCCCATGACCACTCCCCATGCAGTGGCCAGATGATCGTGTCTCCATTTCTTTCTGGACTGTGATCTCTCCTGAGGTCAGGGACACAGTCTGTTGCAGTGCAGTAATCCCTGGCACATAGTTGGGGGGGGGTGGGGGTGGAGGGGATGGATAGACTTTTGTAAGCTGTTTGAGGGATGACATGAGGAAAGGATGGAGCCCCTTAGAGCTTCTCTCCCATCCACGCAGGTAGCCACAAACACGGACACCAGCCGAAACGCGGGCAACGCGGTGCTGTTTGAGACAGTGTTGACCATCATGGACATCCGCTCTGCCGCGGGCCTAAGGGTACCGTCCCCGAGGCCCCTCCCCTGGGCCCCTCCCACCCACTCCAGCCAGGGAGACAGGTCCTGTTCTCCAGTTTCTTCTCCCCACCCTGGGCACCCTGTGCCATGCACTCCCCACTGCTGAATGAGCAGGCTGCTCCTTCCCTGAATCCCAACCTCTGCCTTCCATAGGTTCTAGCTGTCAACATTCTTGGCCGCTTCCTACTCAACAGTGACAGGAACATTAGGTAATAGGCCCAGGTGTCTGGCAGGGCTGTGCCACTGAGCCCTTGACCCTCTGCCCTCCTTCTTCCAGAATCTCCGGATTCACCAGCCTCTTATTTCCATACCAGAGCAGGACGGGTGGGGAGAGGGCTGACGGCCAGGGTATGCTAAGGACCCTCGTGCTCTGACCAGATACGTGGCGCTGACGTCCTTGCTGAAGCTGGTGCAGTCTGATCACAGTGCCGTGCAGCGGCACCGGCCCACTGTGGTGGAATGTCTGTGGGAACCTGATGCCTCCCTCAGCCGGTAAGCAGGGCAGAGGAACCATAGCAAAGAGTAGAGGGCCCAGGCACCGGGCCAGCTTAGCAGCTGGAGAAAGGGGACTAAGGAGACAGGTGCCTGGGAAAGGGGAGCCCCAAGGAATGTCATGGGGTGACCTGGGAGACCTTGTCTAAACACACGTTTCTTCTCCAGGCGGGCCCTGGAACTGAGCCTGGCCCTGGTGAATAGCTCTAACGTACGAGCCATGACCCAGGAGCTGCAGGGCTTTCTGGAGTCCTGCCCCCCTGATCTACGGGCCGACTGTGCCTCTGGCATCCTACTGGCAGCAGAGAGGTGAGGGGATGGGTGCCCAGGAGGTAGAGAGGGTGGAATCCAGGGAGGGTCATCGCCAGGACTGAAGAGCCATGATGTCCCCTAGGTTCGCCCCAACCAAGCGGTGGCACATAGATACCATCCTCCGTGTGCTGACGACGGTGAGGCAGGGGCTGGGCTGAGAGCTGGGTGGGAGCGGGCAGGGTTCACCACGCTGACCAAGCCACATTCACTCCTCCAGGCAGGCACCTATGTGCGCGATGATGCAGTGGCCAACCTGATCCAGCTGATTGGGGGCGCCCAGGAGCTCCACGCCTACTCTGTGCGCCGCCTCTACAGCGCCCTGGCTGAGGACATCTCCCAGGTACCGCTCCTTCCACCAGGCGCAGGGCTGTCCACCCGCCTCATCCCTTCCTGGGCTACCTGCTCCATACACCAGATTCCCAACTGTTTTTCCCCTAGAGTCACAGCTCTGTCTCACTCTCTTTTTTATCCTCACAGCTTTCTACTTAGTAGAGGAGTCACTGAAGAACAGAGCCCTGCTTATAGTTAGAACACCTGGACTTCTGTCCTGGTTCTGTTACTTACTGTCTGTGCAACCACAGATGACTCATTGAACTTTCTTCATACCAGGTCTACTCAGCATTCTACCCTGCCTACCACCCAGAGCTGTCTTGATCAAACAGGATATAGATAAAAGCTCTTTTTGCATGTATTAGTTCTTATTACTACCTTGAATGCTGAGTGAATTCACAGATGCCAACCAATAACCAATACGCCAATACCGCTTTCCATATTACTTTAGTAGTCTAGCAGAAACCACCTACCCCTTCCTCAAGGGAGGACCCCGTCACTTCATCCTCACTGCACCCCTTGTGGTTAGGCCATGGGAGGGGGGCGGGGTTGTTTTGTTTTTGGTATTTCTTTCTGAATTTTATCCTACAGTACTTTTAAAAACTGAAACAATTGATTTACAATACTGTGTTAGTTTCAGGCGTACAACAAAGGGATCCAGTTATAAGATGATTATTTTTCTCATGTGGATCATTTTTTAAAAATCTTTATTGAATTTGTTGCAATATTGCTTCTGTTTTATATATATATATATATATTTTTGGCCCTGAGGTATGTGGGATCTGAGCTCCCCAACCAGGAATCAAACACATACCCTCTGCATTGGAAGGCAAAGTCTTAATGACTGAACTGACAGGGAAGTCCCAAGATTATTTTCCATTATAGATTATAACAAGATATTGAATGTAGTTCCCCGTGCTATACAGTAAACCCTTGCATATTTATTTTATATATAGTAGTTTGTATCAGTTTATCTCCATACTCCTAATTTATCCTTCCCATCCCTTGCCCCATTGGTAACAATGTTTGTTTTCTATTTCTGTGAGTGTTTCTGTTTTGTGTTTGGATTCATTTGTAATATCTTTTAGATTCCTCACAGATATCATACCGTTTGTCTTTCTCTGGCTTATTTCACTTAGTATAATCATGAGATCTGTTGTAAGCCATGTAGTTCTTATACTTGGCCACTAGAGAGCAGAGGAAGCCCAGGAGCCAGGACAGAGCCCGGAACTAACACAACTGCTCATAACTGCTCCCTGTGCCAAGGGCCTTCCCTTTCCCCACCCCTGCAAACTCCACTATCTCTGCACTGCCTAAAGGGATGTCACGGGGTCTGGAAGTGAGGAAGGGACCCATGTTTCTCATGGGTCAGCATGGCCCAGCATGTTTCTCATCCCCCACAGCAACCACTGGTGCAGGTGGCAGCCTGGTGCATCGGGGAATACGGAGACCTCCTGCTGGAGGGGACCTGTGAGGAAACCGAGCCCCTGCAGGTGGGTCCTGCGTTGGGGGTACACTGAGGAGGGACGTGTGAGGGGAGTCAAAGCCAGCCCCAGGATTACTCTCTGTGTGCCCCCTGGAAGGTGGAGAAAGAGGAGGTGTTGGCACTACTGGAAAGGGTGCTGCAGTCCCAGATGTCCCTGCCAGCCACCAGGGGATATGCCCTCACGGCCCTCATGAAGCTCAGCACCCGGCTCCATGGGGACAACAAGTAAGACTGGGTCCCGGCCCCTCCCACAGAGCCTTTTCTTGGTACCTCCAGCGAGAGATGTCCCTTCACTATGGCCCCCAGTTTCTGAGTTTCCTGCATTTCCATCCCAAGCCCCTTGTCCTTGGATCCTTTTGAGCCAAGTATCGTGGGTCTCTCCCTGCTCTGTGGGGGCCTCTTCCTTCCCTGCTGCATCCTAGAGGTGAAGGGCAGGGCAGATGGCCAGTCCCAGTCACAGACCATCCTGTGGCCCAGCCGCATCTGCCAGGTGATGTCCATCTACGGGAGCTGCCAGAACGTGGAGCTGCAGCAGCGGGCAGTGGAGTACAACGCCCTCTTCCGGAAGTACGACCACTTGAGGTGCGCCGCTGACGGTGTGGGACCCAACCCCCAGCTCGCTCCCTATGTCCATTTCTGGGTGCAGGGGTCGCAGCCTTACCTGTGCCCGCCCACAGTTCATGGACACTAAATGGGCTTCCCACCCTCCTTGTTCATCTGAAAGCCAGTAAAACTGTTCCGTCTTAGGAAATCACAGGGGTACGTCTGACCCGCCATGAGCCCAGGTCTCTCATATTCTTACCCCTCCTCCCACACATCTCTTGTGAAAACCCCAGGGTCTACCCAGAGGGGTACACCTGCGTTCTTCTTCTCAGGGCTGCCGTCCTGGAAAAGATGCCTCTTGTGGAGCGGGGTGGCCCTCAGGTTGATGAGGAAGCAAAGGAAAGCAAAGAAGTAGCCCAGCTTTCGGAAGCAGCCCCTCTCCCCACAGAGACCCAGGTGAGAAGCCAGGGGAGCCCTGGGGGAAGAGCATGGTCCAGCTTCCATACCGAGCCCTGACCCTTCTGCCCTCTCTCCAGGCCTCAAAGCTCTTGGATCTGTTAGATCTCCTGGATGGCCCTTCTGAGAATGCCCAGCACCCTCCCCCTCTGGATCCCACCCCAGGAGATACTTTAATACACCTCCTTGACCTTCCCTGCGCTCCCCGACCCCCTGGTAAGCCTCAGCAAAGGGGAGATGTCTTAAAGAAGGGGCGGTGGAAATAGGTGCTTCCCCTTCTAAGCTGAGGACCGAGATTCTGATTCCCTTGTCCCTGCTGTGTGCTCCCATCACATCCCCATCTTAGTAAAAGGATTCATTAGATCATACAGTCCCCTCCTGGATACCCTCCAATGTCTTTGGCCCGGGGTCCTGCTTCCTCCCTGCCCACCTCACAGGCTTTCCCACTGCCCGCTCCACTGGCCCCTCTCAACTCAAGCCCTTGGTGTTCATATTCTTTTCACGTGGAATGTTCTTTCCCCAGCACATTAAAATAACTGGCTCATTCTCCATCTTCAGCCTCAGCTAAAATGTCAGATGCTTCCCCTCCCTCTCCTGCTTAAGTTAGTTCCCCCCACAGGTTATTTCCTTGAGAGCACCAGTTACAGACTGTGATTGTTTCCTTGTTTATTGTTTTTCTCTCCTAAGCTGTGAGCTCCACTGGGGACCTCATCTTCTTGTCCACTCGATCATTAGCATCTGGAGCAGTTCCCTGCACCCAGTGGGTGCTCATTTAATTTTTCTTGCATGAATGAATGGTTATCTTCAGCCCATATACAGAGTCACTTCTCTCTCCCTACTGTAGCTCCCATCCCAAATCTCAAAGTATTTGAGCGTGAAGGACTTCAGCTGAATCTTTCTTTTGTTCGACCCCCTGGAACCCCTACTTTGCTGTTAATCACTGTCACTGCCACCAACACCTCAGGGGGTGACGTCACCCACTTCATCTGCCAGGCGGCTGTGCCTAAGGTTTGTAGAAGACCAGGACTCAGAGGTAGCCTGGATACTCCAGGAGAAAAAGCCACTAAGTAGAGGAGGCACTGGGGGTGGAGGGAGGGTGAGATGAGAAGGGAGCGACTGCAGAGACAGGCACTTGGGGAGTCGCGGGAAGAGGGTGTAAAACTACTGGGTGTGGAGTGGTTGCCTGAGCCAGCCAGCTGCCTTACTGTGTGCTCTGTCCAACCTCCTGTGTTCAGAGTTTCCAGCTGCAGCTACAGGCCCCCAGTGGAGACACTGTTCCAGCCCAAGGTGGCCCTCCCATGACCCAGCTGCTCAGAATCCTCAATCCTAACAAGGTGAGCTCCAGGAGCCCCTCGAGGCTAAGACCTAGGGCAGGGAGGAGTCATCTGTGCTTACCCTGGTCTTCGCTCTCCTATTCCTAGGCCCCCTTGCGGCTGAAGTTGCGCCTCACCTACGACCACTTTGGCCAGTCGGTACAGGAAATCTTTGAGGTGAACAACTTGCCCGTGGAGACATGGCAATAACTCAGCCTCCACTCAAAGCCTGAACTCCTCCTGTGCCCCCAAATCAGGAGCTACTTGGATCCATATCTGAGGGTGACCAGCAGGTGGCACTCTGGTCCTGTCCTTGCTGCTGCAGAAACTGGGGTGGGGGGAACCCCACAAATGATGAAAGCCAATAAAGCCCTAGGGGGCAAAGCCATATTTGAGGTAGAAAATGTATGTGAATAACAGACAGGGAAGAGCCTTCTTACACAGGAAGTAGGTATCTTGCCCTAAGCTTTTGGAACTGGTTTCAACAAAGGAAGGTTTTCCTTCTACCCCCTTTCTGGCTGGGGAGCAGATGTGCCCCTAAACCTCCACAGGAGGCACTCTACTCTCTAGGCCAGGGCAGGGCATAGGGGCAACGTCAAACCAGAAGTTTTAGATCTCTAACAGGAATCCTCACCAGCTTCCCCAAGCTGCTGCTGTTCCCTGTAGCCCCAGGCAGGGAAATCCCTGCTGCCTCCCCTCTTCTCTAACTCAGCTGTAAGGCAGTTTAGGAGCCGCTGGCAGAATCAATGGCATCGACCAAGGGAGGGGGGTGGCAAGGGATTTTCCTGTGCTTAACTACTGATCACGGCTAAGTGGAAATCCTATAAACACGAGCGGAAATCAATGGAGGCTGCTTAGCGGCCAGGGGAGAGGGGCGGCCCACAGATTGCATCTGACGGATGAGGGAGAGGAGGCAGCCAGGAAGGCTCCAGGAAGGATAGCGGAGGGTAGGGTGAAGGAACAGGCAGAGCTGGAGCGAGAGGAGTCACTGTGAGAAGGGGAGCCAGAAGGGAAGAGGCACGGTGAGCCCAGGAATGAAGCTTCTCAGCCCCGTGTCACATCCAGATCTCCAGTCCCCTAAGGCTTCTCTTTGGAGCCGTACACTTCTAGCAGGCGCTGGTAGTCCTGGGGCCGGAAGCGCTGCAGGTACACAATCAGCTTGGCAGGTGCCCTCCCCTGCTCCAGCACACCTACAGGCAAAAGGAGAATGAGGAGAGAACCAGACAGCCACAAATACTGTGCCTCTCCCTGCCCACGCAGCTGGACCCCAAGTTGTTTCCAAGGCAGCACTGGGATTCCGAACGCCAGCCAGCCAGCTTATTTAACCCACCAGCCTACTCCCTGATTGGCCTGGGGAAGCGGGGCCGAAGAGGGCCACTTGAGGCAGAAGTGGGCCTAGGAAGCCAAGCACGAGCCTCTCCTCTGGCAAGGAGAAGTGGCGAAGGGCACTCAGGCGCTAGGAAGACAGAGGATGCCTCAATAGCAACTCATTTCAGTTACTGCTCCTGCCCCCCAATCAAGATTAAAGCCTCTCCAGGCATGCCAAAGCTCATTAGCTTGGTAATGAAGCACATGCAGAGATGCACACACAGAGAGAAACCAAGGGGTGTAGAAAGGAGAAGCAGCTACGACCATGAATGAGGTGGGATTTGCAGAGAATTCCAGCCTCTGTGGTGTGGAGCCACAATTAGCCAGTGTCTGATTGTTAGTGCCTGGCAGCATGCTGGGCCGATAGCAGGGAACTCAGTATAGGTTTGCTGAGGAGGCAAGAGCAACATCCCAGGGCTGTAAGGCCCCGTGGGAGGCACAACCTTGTACTTGCATGGATGAACTGTGTACAGGGGAGCTAAGCCTGGGAACAGAACCAACCTGCTAATGTTTGCCCCGCTTTCTGTCGCATAGGAACAACATTCTTGACTTTTACTCAAGCCAGTAGGACCAATGAGGATTTCATTATAAAAATCAGAGGACAGGAGTTGAGGGGAGAAAGGATGGATGGAAAGATTGAAGAGAACTGACAAATGGAATCGAAGGATACCTAGAGGGGCTGGAGGTATGAGAATGACATGAGCCAATGGCTGGGGAGGATTAGAGACACACGGAAGGATTCAGTGCAGGTTAGACAGCTACTGCAAAAGATGAACCAGATTTGATAGAGCCCTGAGCAAACTGGGTCCTCTAGAAAACTGCTAAAGTAATTCCTCTTAAAGAAATAGCCTCGAGACATCCCCGACAATTGGCCCAGTGGGTACACTCAGAAGAACAAGGGAAGGACAGAAAAGCCTGTCTCCCTCACCAAGCAGGCTGCTGAGGTGGTGGATCTTCTCCAGGGCAGCTGGGACTTCAGCCTCCTTGTGCACCAGCGCCTCTACCTCACCCACAGCGTAGCCAAAGTCAGCTGTATCCAGGTCCACCCTGAGCAGCCGCTCCTCTCCGTCAGCTCCGGACAGCACCAGTTTCCAGGCACTGCGCTTCGTCACAAAACTAGCTACTAACTGCAGCCCCAGGGGGCCCAACACAGCAGCCACGCCCCCAGCCCCCGGGACCTCAGCCCCCAGCACCTCACACAGCTGGGCCACAATTGAAGGCTCAGCTGTGAGTTCCGTGTACTCAGTGTGGGGTCCTGAGACACCTGCCGCTCCGGGACATTTGAGCTCCCATCCACTGCCTTCTCGCTGTCGCAGCCAGTAATCAGCTCGCATGAGGCTCAGCTCAGGGGTGTCATAGTAGCTGTCTCGGAAAGTGACTCGGTGCTCCAGGGTACCCCCCAACTCCTGCAGCCGCTCCTCTGTGCTGGGCCCGGGAACGAACTTTCGCTCCACTTCAATCAGGCCCTGAGCCATGCTACCTGCAGTCAGTCAATCAACAAACACTGATGAGCTCCCGAAGATCCCTCCCCCCGGAAGAACTTGTGAGGGGCACACACCGTCGCAGGGCTGTCTGTCGGGGGTCCTTCCTCCTTCTGTGATGGATGGCCCTGTCTGTCTCTGATGTTTTTTAAGTCTCAGCAACAGGCACAGATCTCCAGTTGGATCCCTTCTGCTGCTGATGTCCTATTCCAAAGGATTCCCTGGAAAATCCAAGGGGCTCTCTAGAAAGCAAGCCGTGTAGCGGGTATCCTTTCAACGCCCCTCGTTCGACATACTCTACCTCGGGAGTACGGCTACTCACAGCGGGAGATGACCCCGCCCGATCCCCCCAGAGCACCGACCCGCGGAGCCTCGGGTCTCACCTGAAAGCCCTACGGTCTTCCTCTCGCGGGACCTGGAGTAAGGGGAAGGAAGCCCACGCCACGCCCGCGAGGAATGCCGGAAGCAGTTCCTGGCTCCGGACCTCGGCCCGGTTCTCTGCGCACGGGGGAGGTCCCAGCACAAGCGGCCATATTAGGCCCGATGTAGCGATGCCGAGGGCAGGCTTGGGCCGAGAAGCCTGCTAAGTTATGAGGGGCCGCAACCTCCGCGGTGGGCCAAGAGCAAGGATAGCCCCCTCCGTTCTGCTCCTCATTCCAGACCTCTCCCAGCTCCCGAGGGGCGGCCCGGGTCTCAGGCCGCAGGCTGAGCCTGACACCCTGGAGCCCGGGTGCATGATGGGAGGTGTAGTTCCGAAGGGAAACTTTGCTTTCTTGCCCACTCGTCGCTATGGTGACAAGAAAGCTTCGATTGACGCCTGTGGGAGTCTATCTGAAGTTAAGTCGGATGGAAAAGGAACTCAGACCCCATTCCCGCCTTCAACCCTCTCACTTCGTTGGCAGATGGGCCTGGAATACAAGCCACTCACTCAGACCCTGTCCAGCAGATACTTTATTGACTATTGTGGTGGCCCATTAAATGCAGGCCGATGGCAATGAGCTGGGGGAAGAAGAACGATAGCTAAGACCAATCTAGTTACTCTAGACTCTGGAGTTTTAAAGGAGAGTTGAAACATCCCCAAGAATGTTCAGGATAACGGTGGATAGGAGAGTTGTTTTTGTGTGTGTGCAGCTTGAGGGATCTCAGTTCCTGGCCAGGAATTGAACACCAGCCTCCCACAGTGAAAGCCAGAATTCTAACTACTAGGTCACCAGGGAAGCCCCCTCCCCCAACGACTTTCTGTAAGAGGAGGAAATGATATTTTGGATGAAAACTAAAGACATGATGGGATTTCAACGACTGGAGACAGAAACAGCATGAGCAAAGACCCAGAAGCTGGAGAGCACCTGGCCAGTGTTTAAGGGAAAAGAGATGAAGCTGGAAATACCGCTGAGCAGACTGGAAAAGGCTTTGCATGCCAAACTGAGCAGTTTGTCTGTTTCCTGTGGCCCCTGTGCAGGCTTTGTCAGGAATAGGAGAAATACTTGTGTTCATTTAAAATATAGGAAGACATGAGAATGGCCCTCTGACTGCTTTGGGAGACAAAATAGAGAATGCTGCTTCTCCTTACTCCCTCCCAGGGTTATGATTACCTGGAGGCATCTACTGTATGTCTGGTTTTTTGGGTAAGGTAGCTTACTGAGAAACAGTGGTTCTTGTCAACTCCTGGCTTCCCTCCTATGATGGGTGAGAAGGGCTAGGTTCTTTACACTTATCCTTTCCCCAGTATGTTTTTGGAAACACATGACTCATGGGAGGTACCGTGGAGAGGACACTGGTTTACAGACATGGCATCTTGAACCTGGCATGTTTTGAATGTTTATCTGCAACCGCCCACCCCCCCCCACCCCCACCCACCCAATGACAGGAACCAGTGTGCAGGGAAGAGAGGGATCCCAGCCCCTAACTCCTTTCATTGGTCTGCTTTTCATCTGTCCTTTGCTTTTAAGTTTTGTTGCTCAAAGTAAGAAGACTTAATTTCTTCCTTGAGTTATAGGGTTCAAATCCAATAGGGCAGAGGCAGCAGTTTAAAGAGAAAGAAAGATTAGACTCCGAAGTCAGTCAGACCTGGAGTCAACTCCGGTCTTCACTTTATTGGTGTTTGGTGTTGGGAAAGATACTCTACCTCCTGAAATCTCTGTTTTGTCTTTAGTAGAATGTGGACTCCCTCACAGATAAGTGTGAGGATTCAATGACATGCTGTCACATCATAGAGATTCAAAATATTAGTTTCTTTCTCCTTCCTTTTTTCCTGTGAACCCTAGGACCTTTTTTTTTTTTTTTTTCCTCCTTCTATTAATAGAAGTAGGCTGTAGCAGCTA
Organism: Bos indicus x Bos taurus; assembly: GCF_003369695.1. Classification (NCBI taxonomy): domain Eukaryota; kingdom Metazoa; phylum Chordata; class Mammalia; order Artiodactyla; family Bovidae; genus Bos; species Bos indicus x Bos taurus. The sequence goes on from NC_040085.1 coordinate 15,005,740, forward strand.
GTATGGGCTCTGGAGTCTGAGCATCAGGATTTGGATCCTGGCTGGGTCATTTACTGGCCATGTGACCTTGGGCCAGTGAATTGTTTGTGCCCTGGTTTCTGGTGCCAGGGGAAAGAATCTGCCTGCTGATGCAGGAGACACAAGAGACACAGGTTCAATCCCTGGGTTGGAAAGATCTCATGAAGGAGGAAATGGCAACCCACTCCAGTATTCTTGCCTGGAAAATCCCATGGACAGAGGAGCCTGGTGGGCTATAGTCCATGGAGTCTCTAAGAATCAGACAGGGCTGAACATACATGCAGGCCTTCCTAACTGTAAAACGAGACTAGTTGTGGAGATTAAATAAGTTAATATATGTTAAAGTGCTTGGTACTGTCCCTAAGCACTCGTTAAGTTTCAGCAGTTATTAGAATATAACGGAGTTTATGTGAGCTGATAAACTGAAAATAAGGATGGGGAACCAGGCCCTCTCCCCACCCCACCTGCACCCAACTCTGGGGACTATGTGACCGAGTGAAGGAGACAGAAGCTCCGGTGACTCAGAGTAATTGCTGCGGCGGACAAGGTTCTATAGTGCCCAACTGGAAGGGAGGGGAATTAATAAGGCAAAAAGAAGGGAGTTAAAGTGAGAAAAAAAAAAAAAAAAAAGCGAGGTCTCTGGTGGTTCTGGAAAGCTCATAGAAGCCATGGCTTGCTCTAGAGCTGATTAAAAAAAAAATAATAGTAATAATAACAAAACACATGTATATTTCTGTAGACAGAAGAAAGAGGAGGAGAACTCGGGAAAGTGTTTAAAATGCTCTTTGCAGGCACCGGCTTGGACCTGGAGCCACAGTCAAGCAGGTGGCCAGCACCGCAGTCCGCCTGTCATAGGTTCCGCCTACAGTCTGGTGAAGCAGACACCAAGCTCTAGGGCCGGCGGACTACAACTCCCGGCTTACTCCGCGACGGGCGGGCCGCTGCACCTGCTCAGTGGGGCCGCCCCGGGCGCCTGGGTATTGATTATTCCATTGTGTGGGACGCCTCGGCTCCAGCCACTGAATGAGGCGGAGGAGTGAGGGCGAGGAGGAGGAGGAGGAGGAGGAGGAGGGCGAGGAGGAGGAGGAGGAGGCAGGGAGCGAGCGAGTGCCCAGGGTGAATCAATGGAAACCCCCTCACGAAGCCGGGAAAACACTTCAGCCGCAGCCAAATAGCATTGATTATTTTCCTTCACTTCCCTCACCGCCGTGAATTTATTTATTTATTTTTTCCATCTCCGTCCCCGACGCCCCGGAGTGAGCGCTGGAGGGAGGGAGGAGGAGGGGAAAAAAAGGAATCAACACATCGGAGAAGTCCCTTCCAAGAGCCACCCCCTCCCCTCCCCGCCTCGCGCTGCTCGGCGGCCGCGGTTCGACTCCCGTCCCTGCTTCCAGCTGAGGTGTAAGTGCATCGATTTCCGATGCTGCTGGGTTGGTTGGTTTTTTTTTTTTTTTTCTTCTCCTCTCCCTCTCTTCTTCCCTTCCTTGCTCTTTGGAAGCTTGAGACGGAGGGGAGAGGAGGCGCTCGGAGACTGCCGTTGGAGGGCACGGAGAGGGACCGAAAGGGACTGGGGGAGGGGACCCAGACCGACAGACGGACAGACCGAGAGCCTGAGAAGGAGAGACAGGGTTGTGGGAGGGAAGGAGAGGGCCTGCGAGAGTGCGAAGAGAAAGATGCCGGGGTGGAGGCAGAGGCGGGGAACGGAAAGGCATCAAAGCTGGACTAGAAGCCAGCCGGACGGGCGGAGGGTAACGAGAGGCTAGACGGGTCGCGCCGAGCAGTACGGGGAGCGGGGATCCTGGAGGGAAGAGGAGGCCGGGTGACTATGGGGGCTCGGAGCTGTCAGTCTGGAGGGGCCTGAGACTCGGCGGCCCCCCGCCAGCCTCAGGATGGGTGAGGAACGGCGGCTAGCAGGCGGGCTGATGGATGGGCAAGCTCACCACGGGTGGGAGGATGGGAGGGGAGGTGGGTACCCTTAATCTTTGATTTTTAGGTTTTGCCTGAAGTTGGGTTGTTTGTTGCTTTTTGGTTTTTGAAAGGTGCTACTAGTAGGTGAGGGGAGGCCACCGCTCCTGTTCAAGGTGAAGTGTGCCTCTCCTGGCCCCCCAACTCTCCATCCGCTCTTGTCTGTCCCTCTCTCTGAATAGCTCTATCATTGAGCACTGGACCACGCTGCGCCTGTTGCCCTGCCGATCGCTGTCCATGTCCCTACCTCTGGATCTTGCCATTCTCATTCATTCTCCCCACCCCTCCGTCTCTGGGTCCGGGTCCGTCTGTGTGTCACTGTCTCCGGATGTGACTTCCTATCCGGGCGATCCTCTCGCTGTGTGTTCTTGTCACTGTGTGTCACACCTTGGCTGCATAACTGGTCTACCCATCTAGGACTCCGTGCCCTTTCCTTCGGGGTCTGAATGGATCTCTCTGGCCTTTTCAGGCTGCCTTGGAGTTTGCTTATCAGTCATGATTGATGATTGTGGTAGTCACTGGTCAGGGGCCTGGAAGAGTGGAGGGATAGGTGTATCTCCCTCAAGGATTCAAGTGCCCTTTCCGCATAGCCAGGCCGGCCTCGTCTTCGGTCTTCACCCAGGGAACTTTGGAACTCCTAGCATTGTTAACTGTCCCCTTTGCCATGTGCTTGTGTCCCCCATCAGGACCTCACCGCTGGTCTCCTGCGTGTCACCTGCCTCTCCAGGAGCTTCCCACCACATAGTTCTTCATCACTGACTCGATTTTCCTCCCTTCCCTAACTTTACCATTATCTATTTTTTTCATTTCCCCGTTTTGTTTCACCCCCTTTTTTCCCCATCCCCATCTCCCATGATCTCCTTTGCCTATTCTTCACCTTTGTTCCTGTAATCTGCCCTCTTCCTCCCTTTTCTCTTTGGTCACCCTAAGTTTCTTGTATTTCTTACCCTCTCACTCAGCATTTTAACTGCAGCAGCCAAAAATACCAGGGAGCAAAGGGGCTGGGAGAGTTGGGGAGTATGGTTAGTGAAGGCACATAAACAGGCCAAGAAATCAATTTAATGGGCTTCCAGGGGCATATAACCCCTTCATCAGTCAGAGCCATTATGTTTCATTCACTGTCAACTTTGATTTTGTAAGGGGACATTCTCTGGGACTCAGAGCTCCACCCTGCTTGGTTGCCCCTTGTCCTTCAGTTCATTCTAGACCCTGGTGGCTTTTTCTCTACTTTCTAATTTGTCTTCTTCCTGGGTCCTTGATCTTATCATATTTGGATTCAGTGTGCTTCAGGAGGCAGTTTTCATCCATGTGACAGAAGCTATCTTATGCAAAGGGCCAGGTTCATTCAGGCCTAAAGAATGGGAAAGGTGGATAAAGAGTGGGAGAGTTTACCTTGTTTTAAGCTCATTGTTTTTCCAGACTTCAGGGGCTTGAAGGATAAAAGGAGGTAGATATGGGCAGAAGATGGAAGATTTCAGCGGTGAACAGGGACAGAAAGGAAGAGGAGAGAAATGCACAGGGTAGAGAAATGCATGATGTGAGGAACACGCAAAGGAAGAGAAAATTCATGCAGGATGGGGGCAGGGGAGGAATCGGGGTGATTCATGAAAAATTGGGAGAATGAAACAAAGTATGAGTTAATAAATAATGATACAGAAGGAGACAGGGAGAGAAAGGATAGACTATTTCTCCAGAGGAAGGTCAACAGAAAAAGCAATATGAAATGAATAAATACAGTGTTAAGATGGGGGAAGGGAGGAACTAAAGAATAAGATGAGGTGGGAAAACATGGTACAAAGAAGGGGAATGGAAGGCAAAAAGAGGACTGCTGAAGCAGATCAGAGCTGCACGGAGCTTGGTAGGGAAGAGGAGAGGATGAGGTATCAAAGGAAACAAATGCCTCTGGAGTGAGAAGGACACAGCATGATGGATGCAAAGAGAGCGCCGCAGGAGGGGCAATTTGGAAAAAAGGCAGAGCAGAAATACCATTGGGCGAATCCCCAAAAGAGAGGGATGCCAGAGGAGAGGAGAGGAAATGCAAAGATATCTGGTGAAGAGGAGAGATTTGGCTCATTCTGTTGGCCAAATTCTTCACTAAGCTACTGGAGGCCTTTGCATTTCATTCCCAAGCCAGGGCAACAGTGAGCACAGAGATTAAAAAAACACTAGAAATTCCCATTTACTTTAACTGATAGGAACTGGAATCTTTCTAGCCCCTGAGCACCAAAGACCTACAGCCTCTGATGTCATAAATTGCTGGTGTTGCCTTGGCAACCTGACAGGGTTCCTCCCTCCATGATGTCAGAGCAGCGGGTGTTACCTTAAAACCCACAGAGGAACAACTTGCTGCTTTGCTGGGGATCTGTACACATATTGGCGAGGGCCATAGTCAAATCTGTAGGATTCCTAGGTTGGTAGCTTGACCTTGCCTCCCTGCAGCTATTCTTAGCTCTAAATGAAGTCTTGTTTGTGGGCACCTGAGGTTCACTAGAGCCTGCAGGAGCAAAAGGAAAGGATCTCAGGAGACTGGGGCATTGAGGATGGGATGGTAGGACTGAAAGACAGGCAAAGAAGGAAGAGAGTGGAAATGGGCAGTTACAGAATGTGAAAGGAGAAGGGCTTTGTGAGCAGGAAGGAGAGTTACTAAAAATTTAAGATGTAGCTCGCTTTGGGCTTTGGGTTTAGGAATAGACACGAAGCTGGAAATGCAGATTAGAGGGGATAGGAGCCATGTGAGAGCCGTGTGAAGCAGAGATACAGAAAAAGGAAGGATCTTGAATGGAACTTGGCTGTGAAGGTAAAAGTGGGGGTGGGGTGGGGGGACTCTGAGAGAAGCTGTCAGTGAGAGACCCAGGGTTAGTCCTGATGGCCATATGAGCCAGCACTGCCTGTGTCTAGTTTCTGATTGTTTTCTAGCACCTAGCACAATGTCTGTCACACAGGGGATGCTTAATATCTATTGATCAAGATGGTGAATAAATAAGAGGAGGCTAAGGAAGAGGTGCCCGCCTTCCTTTCACCCCAGCTCTCAGGCCTAAGTCTGCATAAATGGGCAAGTTGAGAAAGCAGACACTGGAGGAAAGGACTGGAGGGCAGTTACCAGAAGTGCCTGTGAAACCTGAGGCGGAGAGAAGAGACACTGGGTTAGGGGCACACTCAGAGGCATCCAGGGCTGATTCTAGGAGCTGATCTGGGGAGTCTGCAGAGATCCTGGGAGAAAACATGAATAAACAGTCTTAGAAGCCCAGGAGGAAGATATGAAGGAGTGTTCTTGCCTGGAGAATCCCATGGACGGGGGAGCCTGGTGGGCTGCCGTCTATAGGGTCACACAGAGTCGGACACGACTGAAGCAACTTAGTAGCAGCAGCAGCAGCAGCAGAGAAAGGAGGTGATTTCCAGAAAAGGTTAAGAGTTGTTTCTAAAGACAGATTTGGAGATTTGAATTGGAAGTAGCATCCTTAAAAAAAAAAAAGGAAGTAGCATCCTTAACCCACCCCATTCCCAGTCATGAAACCAATGGAATCTGCCATATGTAAATACGTAAATACACACACATGCATGCGCACAGACATGCTAGCCACAGAGTTCATAAATCAATACAGACCCCAAATCTTGCCCAAATCTAGGCAATTACGAGGAAGTCAGTGTTGGCCAAGTGGGCCAAAAGGCAGAAAGAGGCACAGACTTAGATGCAAGAAGCCCTAAGAGGGAGGGCCTTGACCTCTGACTATGCATTGCGTTGTTGGAGTCTAGAGGTATAGAGTAAAACAGGAGATGGCAAGAGATGCACAGCTCATCACAACTCTGAGATCTGTGAGCAGGCTGCTAAACACAGAAGCCGTAGAGGAAAAGGATGCACCCAGTCAGGAATTATAACTTAACCTGTGCCTGTGGTGAAGAGTCAAAAATGCCCTGAATGGATCAAAGGAATGTAGGAAAGAAGCCCTGGAAGAGAGGTCGCAAAGCCCTGAGGGAGAGCCTGTCTGTAATAAGAATGGCCAGGGCAGCTGGAGAAGGGTCTGGCGGGCGGGGGCCTCCAGCGAGGACGGTGGTGGTGGATGCACTGTCAGCCGCTGCCATGGACTTGGGCAGCTCATATTTTGCAGCAGGCGACAGGCTGTCGACACAGCGGTCCTTTACCTCACCGTTAGAAACTCATTTCATTGATTTTTCCATCTTTCTTCTCTGGCTTCTCAGTCATCCCACCACTCACTTTTCCAGAGCCCCTTGCCTCTCTGTGGAAAGCTCCAGGGGACTGCCTGCCCACCCCTCCTCCACCCTAGGCCAGTGAGATAGGGTGAAGGATTTAGAGGTGCCTTTCAGCACCCTGAGGTAATCCCATTGGCTCTCACTGCCCCCCTCTTACAGGCACACGTGCAGACCAGGGCCTCTGTGTCCACTTGTCTAGGGTACCCAGCTAAGGGGCTGACAGAGCCGAGATCCACCTGTTCTCCTGTCACCAAGCTGTACATACTTGGAAAGACACCTTTTCCTAATCCCTCCCAAGACAGCATGGCACTCCCTCAAAATATCTCTTTCAAAGTCAAATGAGAGAATAGGAGCTGCCTCTGCACTGGGGCAGGAATACAAGGTTCCAGGACGGGAATCACAGCAGGGCCATCCACTGGAACTGTGATGGCACTGGGGCCTGAGCAATTAGAAGGCATAAGTAGCGCTCGGTTTCTGCGGAGAGAAGAGGGCATTCATATGCAATGTGGTCCTGTGTAGCGTGTGGAAGTGCACAGTTGGAAGGGCAGGGGTGGGTAAAGAAATGTTTACTTCCTGTGTAGACATTTCTGCGGTGCCTCCTCCAGTCACAGCCAGCTACCTTCAGTTTCTCCCTTTGGGGCTGGGATTGGGCTAAAGGTCAAGAGTCAATTGTCAGTCATTTGGCTTCTCAGTGGAGGAGGGCAGAGGGTGGGAGGGGAGTGTTAGTCTGTGTTTCCCTGGGGAACTGATGGGGTGAGCACCATTTCCATCCTCAGATTTCTCATTCCCTGTCTTGTCGGTAACACCCTCCCACCCCCCACCGCAAGGCCCTCTGGCCCATCTTTCTCTGGTCTTGGTAAGGTGGTTTCTCTGGAACCCAGTGTGTCTTGAGTCTCTGAGTCTGGATTCTGCTGCTTGCCTTGACTCAGGTGCCTGTCATCCCTTATCACAGTTGTCTTCCTTTCAATCCAGCCATTTCCACCTTCTGTATTACTTTTCTTGCTTGTACCACAGACTCCTTCCTCCCATTCCCTGCGTCACCAGGCTATGTGGTCTTCAAACCTAGAGATAAATCCTAGTGCTTTAGGGACAGGAGTGTGCTTGAGGTTAGGAAAAGGGAAGACTGAGGAAGGCCAAGACAGGGAGTCAGGGAGGCAGGGCAGGGAAGAGTGGGAAAAGGGGAAACCGGGAGAATAGAACAAGAAAGGTATAAACCTTTGGAGCCAGGAGAGCCGGAGGGAAGGCCAAATAATTTAAATGAAAAAGGAGGGCGGTAGGCTGAGGCTGCGAGGACTGCGAAACGGAAGAGAAAAACCCGGAGCCTGACCCCCTGCAGAGAAATGAAGGCCGGGAGGAGGAGGGGAGGCCGAGTGGCTGTGGGAGAGGCTTAAGGCGGAAAAGGCAGGCGGCCGGCTCGGCCTCCGCCTCCGTCCTGAGTTCAAGCCGTGCCGGCTCTGACCCTTGTGGGAGGAACTGAAGTGGCAAATTAACGACGATAATGAAGTCACTGCTCCTTGTTTGTCTTTGCAGGTTTCCCCTTGAGATTTGTCCTTTGGCCAGACGGGGCACCGTGGGGGAGGGGAGGGCCCGCAGCGGGGAAGGGCGGGGGAGGGGAGCGGAGAAGGGGACGGGGGGATGGAGACGCAGCGGACAGACAGACCGGGGGTAGGCAGAGGGAGGGGTAAAGGAAGCCAGGAATGGAGGAGAGGAGGGCAGGGGAGGGAAGCGCGGAAAGATGGGAAGGGAAAGAACAATGGGGAAGGGGAGAGGGAAGCCTGGAAGGAGGAGCAGAGGCCCGGGAGGGAGAGGAGCGGTGGCAAGGGGAAATGGCGAGCCGGAGGGGAAGAACGTGGCCGGGGCTGTGGGAGCTGCAGCTGGCGGGGCTGGGGGCGGGGCCTCATCTCCATCTCTAATGGCTGTGAAATGAGGTTAGCTCCATTAGAGGCGGTGAGAGTGTAACGAGATCACACTCATTAGGGCTGGGCCATCCCAGTAATTACCACCACCCCAAACACGCCCGCGCCAGCCGGGCCACCGCGCACAAACAAGCACGCGGCAGCACACCCGCACAGGACACCCCTACCTTTGAACGGGAAACCCAGGGCCCCAGGGGGTGTAACCGAGAGCCTGGGGGGCCCCTTCGCTAACCCCGAAGAGGTGCCCGGACAAGGCTATAGCCAGGCCCTCGGCCACACATAAGAGCAGAAAGCAGTAAACACACACACACCCCAACTCAGGGAGTTAGGTAGGTGGATGAGCAATTATCGTTCCCATTTATTGATCACATACAAAGTGCCAGTCTCAATAATGATCATCTCAGTGGGCACAACTCTATAAGGAACTATTCCCCATTCTATTTATGAAGAAACAAGCTTTAAGCAACCCACCCTGAGGACATTTACATCATAGGGAACAGAACTAGAATTTGATTCCAGACAATACCATACCGTTTTTTGTTTTTTTTTTTCTTAAGTTCATATTACTATTGAGACTTCCCTGGTGGCTCAGAAGGTAAAAGCGTCTGCCTACAATGCGGGAGACCCAGGTTCGATCCCTGGTTCAGGAAGATCCCCTGGAGAAGGAAATGGCACCCCACTCCAGTACTCTTGCCTGGAAAATCCCATGGACGGAGAAGCCTGGTAGGCTACAATCCATGGGGTTGCAAAGAGTGGGACACGACTGAGTGACTTCACTTTCACTTTTCATATTCATATTCATATTATGAATACACATGTGTAGACTTTCAGAATTTATCACAAATCTGTGGTAGCTATCTCCATTTCACCTCCAGTAGCCAGACAGACACAGACATGCACCCAGAATGGCCAGGGCCCCTGCACAGACAGCAGTGGCCCATCTTACTGTAACAACTGGGAGAAGGCCCTGACAAGCTCAAAGAGCGCGACAGCATGTACGCTCAAGGCAACACACACAAGGGCAGAGGAGCACACTCAGACTCAAAGATCTCATTCAAATACCTACCAGCCCAAGCTTAAAGGCTTACAAATTAACTTGAGAGCAGAGTGCTGGAGTCAGGCTACCTGAGGCCAATCTCAACTCTATTTTCCAAGTAAGAGACCTTGAAAATTACATAACCCATCTAAGTCTGCTGCCATGTTTGTAAATGGGAATGACTAGCTGTATCTATTTTATCAGATTGTAGTGGCAGATTAGGTGACGTGATGCTTCCAGAGGGCTCAGCACAGTACCTGACACATGATAAACATTTAAAGATATTATTTGTTGTTGTTGTTGTTTTAATAGTATTTAAATAGTCATTACCATCACGAGGGTTCATGAGAATCAAAGAACGAGAAGGATTTTATATACACAGCCATTTACAATGGTACCCTTCCACATAATTCTAGAAGAATTGCATGTAATTGTTTTCAAGCTCAGGGAGATCAAAGATCTTCCACAGAGGTACCCCATGCCAGGATCAGACAGGGTCCGGAATCTGAATTCAAGGGTGCAGCCCCCTGTTCTCACTGTGGAGTGCTGATACAGAAGAAGAGTTCGGCGCTGACTTGGTGCGGTTATCTAAACCTGGGTCTCTCCAGTGCGCCTGAAGACCACACAGCTCCGCACACTGCTGTCCTAACACTTCAGCATCATTGAGGGAGACACATTGGCAAGAGGCTCCTGTTCTCTCTGGGACATCCTCAACTCCAGCAGCCGGCATGCTGCGGCACATCTCAGCAAAGTGACGCAAGTGTGCACGGATGTCCCTCTCTGCTTGTGGTTTTAATCTGTAGCTTCCCTTTTAGCCCCGTCTCCTCCCTCCCTCCCCCATCTTCTTCTTCTCAGCCTCTCCTTTCTCCTCACACCCCACCTATGTCCCTTCTGCCTACCTTCAGCATCTTGCAAAGTGTAAGAGATAACCTCCTTGCTCCATCCTTCTCAGTGGGGACAGGCCCCTGCCCAATATGATGCCAAAGCTGGGAGGTCTTGAGGAGACTCTGATTGCAGTATTTACCTGTGCAGATCAAGACCCAACTCCCTGCCCCTTCCCTACCTCTCCCTCCCTTTTCCCTCCCTCCTCTTATCTGCCTTGGCTGTCCCTTTCTTCACTCTCTCTGATACTCCTTTCCCTGCCTGCCTCAATCCCTGCCATTCTTATTTTCTCTCTTTTGGACAAAACTTCTCTTGCACAAAGTACACACTCCCTAAATGTTGGGGTGCTGGGGAGAGATCTAAAAGAGATAGGTAGAATTAAAATGGAGGAATAGGAATACCTTTTTTGTTGTTTTCTTTTTAAATATAGAAGGTGAGCTTTAGAGACAGAGGCAGTGATAATTTTAATGCAGGGAGAAGACATAATAGTTTTGATCCAAGTGTGAACCTGGGCAGAGCTTCCAGTCTCTGGTTCGGGATAATGGGGTGTATCTAGACCCAGCCATCAAGAGGGCCTATGAGAAATGAACACTGCTGCTGGGCAGACTAGATTGAAATCCTACTCAACAAAGAATTGCCCTCAGTTAAAGGGCAGAGATGAGAGGAAGAGGCCAGGTCAAGAAGGGGCAAGACCGAAAGAAAGCATTGGCCTAGCTGTACACATCTTGCCCAGCTCTTCGGGGAGAGGTGGGGTGGGATGAGGTGCAGTGCAGGGAAAGCCAGAGAGAAGGAAAGGAACTGACCTGATGGACACCAGTATGGGCACTTTTCACATGTTACCTGCACTAGTCTTCACAAAAGCCGGGTGAGCACAGCTGTGTGATCCTGCAGATGCACTGGAGAGACCCAGGCTCAGCAAAGGACACGAAGCCAGCTCTGAACCCTTCTGTGTGAGCACTCTAGAGGGCCAGGGAGTTTCCAGGTGAGGAAACAGACTGGATAAGTAACTTACCAAGGTTGCACGGCTGGTGAGTGGGGACAGCCAGGACTGAACCTGGGTCTGCATGAATCCTTAGCCCATGTTCTTCCACTGCCTTAGAAAAGAAATCTCATCTGGTTAGAATTTATTTGCTGTTGGTACCAACTGATCCCCCTAATGTGGGCTCACAGACTCCCATCTTCCCCTTCCCTCTGTGGCTGCCTCTTGAAAGCAACAGGTTGAAACCAAAAGGAGAGAAAGGCGGGACAAAGTGAATGTGGAGGGGGCAGCTTGGAGTCAGGGGTTTCAGAGAACGAAAGGAAAGTTCCCCAAAACGGGCTCTAAGGAAGGAGAATAGATGGAACAATTGAAAAGTTGGCAAACAAGTCTAGAGGGCTCTGACTGGAAATCACTGTATGCAAATTGTAAGCAAATATGTCTGGTGCCCTCTGGCTGACTTTGCTGGGAAGGACTTTGCCCTGCCAGTGGGTTTGAAGAAAAGTGAGGAGAGGCTTTGTTTTTAAAAGGAGGGGAGCTGGGAGGAGAAAGCCACTGTTTCACCAGGCAGGCCTGTCCCCTCCTCAGTGATGTTCCCTTTGTAGCCACTAGGGAGCATTCCTGTCGCTTTCCCGCTCCAGCTCTGCCCGAGATGGGAGGGGCTCCAGCTCCAGAGCGAGCGCCCCTGGCCAGCCTGGCCCCTTGGTGAGGGGCACATTCCTTCCTCAGGCCTCACTTCTTTGGTCCTTCCTTTGCCCTTGTCCCTTTGGCTCCTTAATTCTCAAGATTCTGAGGTCTGTTCTGCCAAGTGTGGTCTCAGAGACCCCCCTTTGCGGTTTTCCGCTTCACATCCAAGCCTTTCTGTCACTCTCGTAACATCTTCAGTAGCTCTCAGGCCCTACAGGCTGTACTGAAGGTTCCTGGAAGTTCCCTGGCTTCTTCCTGTTCTAAGTACAGTGTATCTGCCCCCCTGAACAGTGAGGGCATATCAAGAAGTAGGAATTCTTGTCCAGCTCTTTACAGGGTGCTTCTCGGCCCTCCTCCCGTTGAGGAATATCTGTTCAGAGACTCTCATGATGGGGCAGCTAGCAGCGCCATCCCCCGACCTGGCCACGAAATTTGAAAGCAGCACTCCATCCTTTCCTGCTCACCTTGAGGAACAGCCAGGGAGTGGGGTCTGCACCGAGGAAGAGAGAGGCAATACCAAAACCAATCTCTTGTCTCCCACAGCTTCCTCTCCATCTTCCCCTCTCTCCCCACCCTGTGAGGGAAGGAAGCGTTAGGGAAGGAGATGGAATGGAGGGGCACCGAGGGAGCTCTGGAGACTGAGGGCCATTTTGGAGCTGGAAGATTCATCTCCGGGGATGACTACACCCTCAGAACTCTCCACCCTCCCTTGGCTCCAGGCCTGCCTCCTCCCATCCCCCTCGGTGGCAGCAGCCTTGTAATTTAAAGCTCTCTCTGTCGCCTCTAATGTGATCCTCTCGTTTTATTGACTCTCTCTGCCGTCTGTGGCGCCCCTTCACATCAATCTCTGCTCTAATCACACCGCCACCACCGCCTGCTCTGTCTCCCCTAACCCCTCTCCTTAGGGCCCCCGGCCCTCGCCTCTACCCAGGTCCTTCCTTTTGACTGCCCCCACTTACACCCTGCACCTGATTTGCCCTCTTCCTCCTTCCGTCCTCCACACACAGGAATGCCAAGACCTTTGAGGACTTGCCTTCTCCCTAGCCCCACAGCTAAGATGTACCCTGAGGGAGAGGAGAGGCCCTTAAGGAAAGCCTGGAACCACAGCAGGGATGTCCGTGGTCTGAGGGAGAACAGGACTCTGGTCCTGGGGGTGGTGAGTGGGGACCTGTTATCTGGTTCCATGCTACGGTCCATGGGCTCGCAAAGAGTCGGACACGACTTAGAGACTGAACATCTCCAGAAGGAGGTGAAAACTGAGGTCAAGATAGGAAGGGCAAAGAAAGGGTCACAGAGCGGGGCAGAAGAAAGGATTGAGGCGGAGGAAAATGGAAGGAGGGGAAAAAGTGAAAAAAAAATAATTGCTGCAGTTAAAGGTTTGTAATAAATAGTGGGTGATGGGGGAAGCACAGAGAAGAAAGGGGGAGAGGGGAGTGGGGGGGCGGAGATGCACTGAGGCAGAGATAAATTTGCAATTGAAATTCTTTCCTGTTGAGGAGGAGGGGGGAGGTGGGGAAGAGATTTGCAATTTTAAACAGCTGCAGACCTACCCTCCCTGCACTGATCCAGGTCTCACCCACTAGCTAGCCCAAAGCTAAGCTCCTTTGGTTTCTAGCTAGGAATGAGCTGTGTCTTTCTTCTGTCCTGGGAAGTAGAAGCTTGGAGAGAGGATTTGGGGCTTAGGCCCTCGTAGCCCTCCTCTGCAGTGTGATATAGAGTTGTGAGTCTGGGGCTAGGGAGAATTTGCTGATGGACCTGAGGTGGGCCAGCAGGGACATAGCACCCACCATGTTCAGCCCTCAGCGTCTTTTGCCAAGCCTCAGCTCTTCCTAGCAGGTGAGCCCCCATTATGGGGGTGACAGTGGAAAATCAGGCCCTCCAGTCCAGCACATGTATCCCCCACTTCCCCCTGCTCCCCAACGATTCCATAGGAGGAATGCCTGTATCCCACAAATTCAGGGCTTCTGCTTTCTAGTTATCTAAGATAACACCCCCCACCACCTTCCAATTCCTTTACTTCCCTGTTAGTTCTCCAGCCCCCCCAACCCCCCACCCTTGGCCCAGGTGCTGATTTGAATTTTCATTAGCATGCGGAGCCAGCCCCACGCGGAGCTCCTTAATGGCTCCTACTCTGACTTCACGCCTGGCTGGTCCCCCAGGAGGAGGAAAGTGGGAATGGAGGCTTCCAGGCTGACTGGGGCCAGATGGAGGACCCATTCCAAATCAAGGAATCTGAAGGTGAGGGTAAGACGTGGTCCAAGCAGGGAGAAGCCCCACCAGCCCCACCACTTTCTGGAAACACTCTGGCCTGAGCACTAAAGGTTTAATCATTAGGGACCTGCTGATACTACAAACTGAAGAGGAGTTAGGACACGTGGGACACTGAGAGGTATGGGGAGGTGAGGCGTGGGAAACTGCTGAGTTAGGCGGGGAACCAAGATTAAAAAGTTTGGGAGCAGCATGCAGAGCTGGGTAGTTTTAATCAGCTGGAGGGAGCTCAGGAATCCTGGTTTCTAGACTTGGAGGCTCATTTTGCCCGTACTCTGTCTGAGGGCCAGTCCCAGTAGAGGGCGGAGCCCAGGCCACAGCTTTGGGGTCTAGCTCTGCGCCCCACCAGTCCTTTTCTAGTTTCACTTTGGAACTTCGTGACAGTCAGCAGCTCATTCAGCCTCTCTTTCTTGGTCACCCATTAAATAAGGTTGCAGTGCGGGGACCATAGTATATGTACCTTGACAGCTTAATATTACTGTTACTTTTTTTGTTTTAATCTCTGGGGAGGAGGATTATCTCATATAAGCGTTTGTCTTTCAACTGGCCAAGAAGCTCCCACCTGTGACCAGAGATGGATCTGGAAGGCATCTGAGAGTAGCATGGGGTCTGCGGGCCAGAGGAAATTCACTGTGGCCTCTCTGGCAAGAGGATCTTGACTTAGGGAAATTACCTCTTCAGGGTGTAGAAAATCTGAGGGTCTTTTCCAAAGTTCATCTACTCAACAGATACGTATGGATATGTGGCAGGCATCTTTCTTGGTACCCATGATGGAACAATCAATAAACCAGAGTTTCTGCTCTCATGGAATTCAGTTTCTAGAAGGGAAAAATAAGGAAACCAGGAAATATCAGCTAGTGATAGATCTCTGGAGAAAACAGACCCCCCAGGCTATGTTAGCTTCTGTAGAGAGGGGAGGCCTATTGGAAGAGGTGCTGTTTAAGCAGACAGGACAAGGAGCCGCTGGGCAGAGACTGGGGGAAGAGCACTGCAGGCAGAGTCAACAGCTCTGGCCAGCGGCTAAGGTGGGGATGAACTTGCTGTGTTTGAGGAACGAAGAACGTCAGTGGGCTGGCGCTGGCCAGCCAGGTGGGGTGGAGAGTATTAAAGATATGCTGGAAGTAGGCAGGTGCCGGATCAAATAGGCCTTTTTGTAGATCAGGGAGTGGAGTTTGGGTTTTATTCACAGTGCAGTGAGAAATCACTGATGGGTTGTAAGAATATAGTATGGTTTACATTTTGAAAGGTGATTATAATGTCTGAATTTTGCTTTGAAACAATACAGGGAAAGGGGAAGTGCCTGATGATACAGATGAAACAAGACTGGCCCCGAGTTAACAAGCTCCTAATATACAGCACAGGGAACTATATTCAGTATCCTGTGATAAACCATAAAGGAAGAGAATATAAAAAAAGAATGTATATATGTATATAGCTGGGTAACTTTGCTGTATATCAGAGATTGACTCAACATTATAAATCAATTATATTTCAGTTAAAAAACAAAAACAAAACAGGGACTTCCCTGGGGGTCCAGTGGCTAAGATTGTGCACTCCCAATGCAGGGGGCCCAGCTTCAATCCCTGGTCAGGGAACTAGATCCTGCATGCAGCAGCTAAGAGCTGGTGCAGCCAAATAAATTAATTAATTTTAAAAAACCCACATTGGCCCAAGTTTGAAGACTGTTGAAGCTGGGTGATCAGTAAAAACAAAGGGATTCCTTATATTTGGTCTATCTTTATGTTTGGCATTTGTCATAATTAAGAATTAAATAATTAAATGAAGGGTCATTCTGAGTGGAAGGAGGGGCTGTAGTGGAAATGGAGGCCAACGTGGAGTCTCTTGCACTAGTTTAGGAAAGAGACAGCTGTGGCTTTGGCCAAGGTGGTGCTCGTGGGGAGGATGAATGGAGGACTGAGCTCACTTGAGAGGTTACTGTCGAATGGCCTGCCTGTGGGCGGGGGTGAGAGGAAACTTTGGGTTTTTAGCATAAGCAACCAGATAAATGTGCTACCAATTTTTGAGATAGGAGAGATGGAGAGGAACAAGTTCTGGGCAGAAGTAGAGTTCTGACTTTGGACATGTTGAGTCTGAAGTCTGTTAGACACTAATGAAGCTTCAGGTTGGCAAATGGGTACTTGAATGGTGCTGAGGGAAGAGGGTGGGCCTGGAGTATCGGGAGAATCAGCTGCCTGGCTGAGTGTCTCTCCTGCCACCTCACTGCTCCGCTCTCTCCATGTCTCCCCAACAGGGTCCTGGCTGTCACGCTGAAATGAACCCCCAGCTCTCCTCCGTCTGCCATGGCCACCCTTAACCTGTCCTCTGACACTGGCACCACCCCCTCCCCTGGACATGATGCCCCGTCCCTGCCTCTGGACACCTCCTCCCCCAGCACCCCTTCTGATCCTGTCACCAAAGATCCCCCTGATGCCCCCTCCCCCTCTGAGAGCATGAGGTCCTTGGAGGCAGGGGGGCAGCCCCTGGAGTCAGGCTGTGGCCTCGTCCCACCAAAGGAGATAGGGGAGCCCCAGGAGGAGCCTGGCTGTGGTGGCTTCCCACCAAAGGACCTGGGGGTGGATGAGGACAAGGAGCAGGAGGAGGAGGAGGAGGGAGAGCTCCCTCCTGTGGATCTGAGTGACCACTTATTCTTCACAACTGGAGGTGAGGCCTGCCTAGTGGCCAAGCTGTTCCCGGCAGGTGACAGTGAGCTCCCATTACCAAAGGGCTTCCCCCGGGGTGAGGCAGGCGTCAAGCAAGAGTCCAGCCTGCCCCTCCTTGCCCACCTGCCCCCTGTACACCTCACTGCCCTTCACGTCCAACATGGCTTTGACCCAATCCAAGGCTTTAGCTCTTCTGACCAAATTCTGTCCCATGATACCTCAGCGCCATCTCCGGCCACCTGTGAGGGAAGGGACGGAGCCTTCTGGAGCTACCAGCTGGCTCCAAACCCACCCGGAGATCCCAAAGATGGCCCCACGGGGAGCAGGGGAGGAGACCCCAGGGCACTCTTCTGGCTCTGCCTCCTGTGCCGCCTGGGGTTCAGCAGGCACCAGGCCTTTGTGGGTCACACACGGTCTCACGGGGTGAAGCTAACCGCTGCTCAACACCAGGGCCTGCTGGGCAACCCAGCCGTGCTCCAGGAGGGGGACGAGGCCTGCATGGCCCTGCTGAGCTTCCTGGAACCAAATCTGCCTGCTCGCCCTTTAGAGAGACCCCTTGACAACAGCAGCACCGTGAACGCGGAAGCCAATGCAGCCCAGACCAAGAACGGGCCCCCTATGGCAGAAGCCCAGGCCCCTGTCCCGCCCATGGACGAAGTCATGGCCCTTAGCCCACCCTCTCCCGAGACCACTCCAGCCACCTGGGACCCCAGCCCAACCCAAGCCAAAGAATCACCAACACTGGCAGGCGAGGCGGGGCCAGACTGGTTCCCTGAGGGGCATGAGGAAGATGGCGGGCTCTGCCCCCCACTCAACCAAAGCTCACCCGCCTCCAAGGAGGGGGGCACTCTCCCTGCCCTGGGGGGCTCCCCTGAAGACCCTGGCGACCCGGCCCAGCCCTATCGCCTGGCCGATGACTACAGCCTGGCCCCGTCAGCCTTCCAGGGCCTCAGCCTGTCCAGCCACATGTCTCTGCTGCACTCACGCAACTCTTGCAAGACGCTCAAGTGTCCCAAGTGCAACTGGCACTACAAGTACCAGCAGACCCTGGACGTGCACATGCGGGAGAAGCACCCTGAGAGCAACAGCCACTGCAGCTACTGTACTGCAGGGGGCGCACACCCCCGCCTCGCCCGGGGAGAGAGCTACAACTGCGGCTACAAGCCCTACCGCTGCGAGGTCTGCAACTACTCCACCACCACCAAGGGCAACCTCAGCATCCACATGCAGTCTGACAAGCACCTGGCCAACCTGCAGGGCTTCCAGGCTGGGCCCGGGGGCCAGGGGAGCCCCCAGGAAGCCGTGGTCCCGCCCCCTGCAGGGGACAAGGAGCCCAAGACCAAGTCATCGTGGCAGTGCAAGGTGTGCAGCTATGAGACCAACATCTCCCGCAACCTGCGCATCCACATGACCTCTGAGAAGCACCTGCAGAACGTCCTCATGCTCCACCAGGGGCTGCCGCTGGGCCTGCCGCCTGGGCTGGTGGGGCCCAGCCCCCCTCCCCAGGCGGGGGCTGCCCCTGCCACCCCCCCTGACCTCTTTCAGTACTTTGGACCCCAGGCCCTAGGGCAGCCTCAGGCTCCCTTGCCTGGCCCCGGGCTGAGGCCAGACAAGCCCCTGGAAGCCCAGCTGCTTCTCAATGGCTTCCACCACCTTGGAGCGCCTGCCCGCAAGTTCCCTGCACCTGGTAAGCTCCCTGGGTGCTCTCCTCTTTTCCCTTCCCCAGGGCCAAACTTGGTTCCCTGCTTTCTCCTGAGGGCCAGCACCCCTACCCTTAGTTAATGCCAGCTCCCTCAGCACCCACCCCTCCATTGCCACACAGCAAGCTAATCCTGCCCCATTCCTTCCCAGGGTCACTAACCTGTCTCTGTTCCCTAGCCCCTGGAAGCCCTTCCCCAGACACCCACCTGCCTCAAAGTCAGCTCCTGGGAGCCTTGTCTGACGGGCTGCCCACCTCGCCGCCCCCAGACGACAGCCCGTCCCTGAAGGTGTTCCGCTGCCTGGTGTGCCAGGCCTTCAGCACAGACAGCCTGGAGCTGCTGCTCTACCACTGCAGCATGGGCCGGAGCCTCCCGGAGGCCGAGTGGAAGGAGGTGGCCGGTGACACCCACCGCTGCAAGCTCTGCTGCTATGGCACCCAGCTCAAGGCCAACTTCCAACTCCACCTCAAGACCGACAAACATGCTCAGAAGTACCAGCTGGCAGCCCACCTGAGGGAGGGGGGTGGGGCCATGGGCACGCCCTCTCCAGTGCCTCTGGGAGATGGGGCTCCTTATGGCTCTGTCCCCACCTTGCACCTGCGCTGCAACATCTGTGACTTTGAGTCCAACAGCAAGGAGAAGATGCAGCTGCATGCCCGGGGGGCAGCCCACGAAGAGAACAGCCAGATCTATAAGGTGAGAGTGGGGCAGGAAGGTCTGGAATCCAAAGGCCACTGCGCAGAGCCTGGGGGAGAGAGAGGAAGAAAAGGGGACTGGGATGGAGTGAGGAGATGCAGAGTGAGAAAGTGATAAAAACCCAGGGGAGCGGAATTGCAGAAGGCCCGGGCACCAGGGTGAAAGCTATTTGGAGTCAGATGTGGAGAAAGAGAACAAGGATGGTGGATTCTGACCAGGTGACTCCAGTACTTTATTCGGCTTTTCTGATGTTTGGGACTAGGGGGGAGGGTTCTCACGTCTGCTCAGTCCATCTCGTCACCAGAAGTTCAAGAAGACAGAACCGATTCTATTTGTACAACTAGGAGGAAATCCAGGATTGGTGGGAGGAAGAAAGGGAGGCGAGGGAGCAAAAGCAGTCACACTAAGGTGGCCAAAGGAAAGAAAAGGGCTCAAAAGGGAGGAAGGGACGTGGGGGTGCTGCCGCTGGTCAGGCTCCCCTGGGGGAAGCAGAGGAGCCCCCTGGACTCCGGGGCATCCGTCCTTCTGGGCCTGAGCAGCCTCTTTCCGTGCTTTCAGTTTCTGCTGGAGATGGAGGGGACCGCGACCGCGGGGCCGGAACTGGGGCTGTTCCGCTGCCTGCTGTGTGCCTGGGAGACGCCCTCCCGCCTCGCGGTGCTGCAGCACCTGCGGGCACCTGCCCACCGCGACGCCCAGGCCCAGCGGCGCCTGCAGCTACTACAGAGCGGCCCCGCGACTGACGAGGGGCTCCCGGCTCTTCAGAGCATCCTGAGCTTCAGCCATGGGCAGCTCCGGCCTCGCGGTGAGGAAGAGGGGACAGGAGAGGAAGGGAAGGGCAGCCCGGGCGGGAGTGGGGGGCCCAGGAGAGAGTGGCACAGGGATGAGAAACGGGTCTGTGCGCAGTCCAGAGCAAGTGGAAAGGTGCCGTGAAGGGTGCTAAAACTGGCTTTCAGGAACGCTGGGGCAGCCGGGGGGAGTGGGGAAGAGAGGCTATTGGAGGAGAAAGAAGAGCAGAGCAGAGATTTTGCGGGGTGGAGAAATAGAGCAGGGAGGGAGGTGAGAAGGAACCACCCAGTGACTCTGAGTAGTGACCTGTGTGCTTACAGTGCTGGCGGGGTTGAGGGTTGGGGGGTGGCAGGAGCTGGTTGGAAAGGAGGAAGGAGAAGAACAGAAAAACAATAGACAGCTTTGGGCTGGGCCAGGACTCGTCTGAAGGAGGTGGGAGCCAGGGGCATGGCCCAAAGGCAGCAGGATGGGATGCTCTTGATGAGCTCCCCAGCCTCTTCCTGTCTCCGAGGAGCTCTTCAGCCCCAAGGCTGGGCTTAAGGGTCCCCCTTAGGCAGCTGAGGTTGTACTAGAGAGACTGGGAATAGCCTGCCGGGTACCACTGATCCAGGCAGTGCAGAAGAGCCTGAAAGGGACTCTGAGACGTGGGCACAGGCGTCTGGGCTTTGCAGGGGCCGGTGGTGGGTGAGGGTGAGGGCACAGGCAGCAAGAACCAGGAACAGGCAGCATTGACTGGTGCTAATTGAATTGCCAATACGCTGGCTGGAGTTAAGTGCCGGAGGGGCCCAGATCAATAGCTAACGATTCTGGCGCAGGGCTGAATGGAGTTAAGGAACTTTAACACTTTAATTAGGCCGCCACCGAAAATAAATTCCTACACATCTGTCAATTCTTGCTTGAGTGGTAATCTCCTTTCCCAGCCAGACCTGCCGCCTCCTACTCACCACAGCTGCTTCCCTTCAACCTCACCTCCCCACTTTGGTGCTTCTCACTACATTTCTGGGCTCCCTTGCTTCCAGGATCAGTCAAGACAGGGAGCTGAGTTTGTTCTTGTTCCTGTCTACTGCTGGGCTTGTTCCCTCGTCTTTAAGTTTCCAGGCTAGACTCACAAAGATTTCTTGGGCCCTGCAGAAGGAAATGGCAATCCACTCCAGTATTCTTGCCGGGGAAATCCCATGGACAGGAGTCTGGCAAGCAACAGTTCAAGGGGTCACAAAAGAATAGGCTACAACTTAGCGACTAAAACAACAGTAACCAGTCCTAACACTGTAATTTTGCCCCTCATTCTCTGTATTTCTTTTCGGCAGCTTTTTGTCTTCTCCTGCCTACTGATTCATCTACCCATTTTCTCCTTCATTGCCTGGCCGCTTGTCCTGCTTCCTCTGCCCTTTTTCTTTCCTTCTGTAGTGCTTCATCCTTTTAAATTGACTCTCCCTTCATCCTACACAGGGAAGACTCCTGTCACCCTCTTAGCTGGGCCACCCACCCCTGAGAAAGATGCCCAGAGTAAGACAGAACAGTTGGGTGAGTTGCTCATCTGGTCCATTTTTCCCTCCATCCCTTGTCCTCCTCACCACTCCCCAACACCTGCCCCACAATTCTCATACATTCTGAGGTGCTCATGGAACCTCTTGGTAATCCAGACACCCAGCAAGGCCTCCTGTCTAGAAGGAGCTACCATGATCAAAAGAAATGGCTCATCAGAGGGAAGGGAGGTGGAGCCACAGAGAGCTGGGTGCTTCCGCCCTCTGGCCATCCCGCCAGCCTGGGGTCAGCCCTGCCAAGCCCTGCTCCCTGCATGAGCGCAGTTCTGTAGTTTTCTGCTCTTTCTCCCTTTCTCCAGGGCCCACCCTCTACCTTGCAAGCCCTGCACTACAAATCAGACCATCTTAAGGGCCCGGGGTCTGTGAAAGGAAGAGGGAGGGCTGTCACAGTCTCTGAATCTCTCTTTTCATCTTCAGTTTCTGAAGAGGCAGAGAACAAGACTGGCCCTCTTGGAGACAGTGCCAACCAGACCACGGTCAGAACTGGGGTAACGGGGAAGAGCTGGGGGGGCTCTGATTTTACTGAGATCTGCTCACACTCTAAAGGCTCAACTGTAGATCTTTACAGACAAGGGATTTCAGACCAAAGGTAGACTTAATTTTGTCATGCCTGTGACTCCTGTCACTCTGAATACAATTCTGCACCTAGGTCTGGTTGCAGATGTGAGCACAGCGGACCCTGAGGGGTGGAGCACAAGGGGGATAACAAACAGGAAGCGATGGTGGGAATTCGAGGGAAAGGTGACGAAAGAAACTGTTCTGAGGGGAGGAAAGACTGGAAGTGGATGGAGGGAGGGAAGAAAGAAATGAAGAGAGAAAGGCAAAACTAAAACATTAGCTGCTGCCCAGTTCTTTATTTCTGTTGGGAGCAGAAAGATGAGACATGAAGTTCACCTCCTTGAGAGCCCTGGGTGGCGCTGCCCTGGCACCTCCTTCCTTGGGCAGAGGAACTAACCCATTGACCCAGGTGATCAGACAGCAAGCTCTGCCAGTCTGGATGCCTACCTAGGCAGGACCCAAGGGTAATTTAGGTTGACTCTGGGGGGATCCCCAGCCTCTGGTCCTGAGGTGCCACCCCTGCCTCCCATCTCTCCAATCTGGACCGCACACCCCGTGTGTGTTACGACTGCAGACACTGCAGTAACGGCGTATGTCCTCAGCTCCCTTGCATCCTGACTTCAAGATGTCCGCTCCCAGGCCTGAGTGCATTAAGCTGAGCATCTGGATACCCTTCCATTCTGGCCATTCCCTCCCTGATGTGCAGTCCTGGACCAATGGCACTGGCATCGGGAGGAAGTGAGCCGGGAAGACAGAAATGCAGGCTGGAGGTCAGGCAGTCAGGTGACGAAGGCGGAAGCAGAGGGGCCTCCCCGCCCCACCCTCTGGAGGTGTGGGCAGGAATGTGCCAGCCAAGCCAGGCCAGAATTCTCCTGGGCCACTGGGGGAGCTGTCGTGTTTGTTTACATTAAAAAGGAAAGGGGAGAAAAAGGCAGGCGGAGAATGTGGGAGCTGCTGAGTCTCTGAGGGAGAATGAGGCGGCTTCTGAGCAGACAGGTAGGGAGCGCCCGCTCCTCAGAGAGGCAGAGCGGGCAGGGAGCCTGTGGGGTCCAGGAAGTGCCACAGGGGAGGGGGGCCATTTCACGGAGGAGATACAGGCAGGGCAGGGGCAGGTAAGAAAAGAAAACTAAACCAGAGGGGTAGGGACAGGGCCCTGTGTCGGCTGGAGACCTGAGCAGGCAGCAGAGACGGAGCAAGAGGAACCGGGATGAAGGAGACCGGAGCAGAGGGCAGGCTGAGGAAGGCAGGCTAGGGCAATTCAGCCTGGGCCTTTGGTCCCGTGGGAGAGAAGCGAGGGCGGAGTCAGCTTTCAGGACTGGGGCTCCTCCTCCATCAGGAGTGGGGGGACCCAGCCATGTCCACAAACCCCAGGGCCCAGAGGTGGTGGGGCCCTCCCATCCCTGACACCCCGCCTGTGTGCCCCCAGGCATTCTGCTGCCCATTCTGCAGCTTCCTGAGCCCGGAGTCCGAGCAGGTGAGGGCTCACGCGCTCTCCCAACACGCGGTGCAGCCCACATTCCGGTGCCCGCTATGCCAGGAGCAGCTGGTGGGCCGGCCTGCCCTGCACTTCCACCTCAGCCACCTCCACAACGTGGTGCCCGAGTGTGTGGAGAGGCTGCTGCTCGTGGTGAGTCCGGGGGGCGGGGGCCAGCAGCTGTGTGGCTGGGAGTGTGTGCTGAAGGAAGTGGCTCTGTGGGGATCTGACAGGAGTTGAGAGCTGGAGGCAACCTGGGGGCTGAACCTGTCCAGCAGCCTCTGCTCGCTGGTGAGGAAGCACCACTGAGGCGTGCCAGGAGCTGGCTTCCACTGCAGGCACGGCTGAGGCTGTAGGACAGCAGAGGCCGCAGCCAGGGGTTAGGTGGGAAATTAGAGGAGCCTGGAGCTAGGCTGGGCACGACCAGGTGTGGAGCCGGGGGGTCTGGAGTAGAGGGCCAGTAGGGGGAAGTCACTGACCTGTCTTCCATCTCAGGCCACAACTGTAGAGATGACCCTGACGACCAAAGTGCTGCCCGGGCCTGCTCTAAGCCCTCTGGGGGATGGCCCAGAGCCCCCCTCTCCCGCACCTGAGCCTGTGCCCAGCAGAGCCCAAGCCGCAGGTAAGGATTGGATGGCAGACCTCCCAAGGTGGCAGGAAAGGGGACCTGGGGTCCTTGAACAAAGTAGATCTGAAGACAGCCGAGGCAAGGACCATGTGTGCTAAGCCCCTTCAGTCGTGTCCAACTCTCTGTGACCCCATGGACTGTAGCCCGCTGGGCTCCTCTGTCCATGGGGATTCCCAGGCAAGACTACTGGAGTGGGTTGCCATGCCCTCCTCCAGAGGATCTTCCCAACCCAGGGATTGAACCCACGTCTCTTATGTTTCCTGCACCAGCAGGTGGGTTCTTTACCACTAGCGCCACCTGGGAAGCCCGAAGCCAGGAGGAGTTACCCTAGATGTTAAGTGGGTGGGGTCTGACTCAGAAATGGTTCCCTTCTCACTGCACCCCCTTCTCTCTCCCCTAGAAGGCCCTCACCTGACCCCAGAAGCCAGTCCCGATCCTCTTCCCGAGCCTCCCCCACCCTCAGTCGAGGCCCCAGACAAGCCCACGGGAAGCCCTGATCAGCCCCCATCTCCAGCCCAGTCTCCAGCCCCTCGTCCTGATGCCCAAGCTGAGGAAGTAGCGCCTCCACCCGCCATGGCTGAGGAGGAAGAGGGGGCTGGTGGGGAGCCCCGCCCTGCAGAGCCCGCTCCGGCTGACTCTCGGCATCCTCTGACCTATCGGAAGACCACCAACTTTGCCCTGGACAAGTTCCTCGACCCTGCTCGGCCCTACAAGTGCACTGTGTGTAAGGAGTCCTTTACGCAGAAGAACATTCTCCTGGTCCATTATAACTCGGTCTCCCACCTGCACAAGATGAAGAAGGCCGCCATTGACCCCTCTGGCCCAGCACGAGAAGCTGGCACCACGCCTGCCACTGCTGCCGCCACAGACAAGCCCTTCAAGTGCACGGTCTGCCGGGTCTCCTACAACCAGAGCTCCACCCTGGAGATCCACATGCGCTCCGTCCTGCACCAAACTCGCTCCAGGGGAGCCAAGACCGACGCCAAGGCCGAGGGGCCAGAGCGAGGCCCAGAAGAGCCCAAGGAAGGCGAGACTGAGGGGGAGGCAGGCCCTGAGAAGAAAGGCCCTGAGCCTGGTGGCTTCCTATCTGGACTGCCCTTCCTGTCCCCTCCCCCACCTCCCTTGGACCTGCACCGATTCCCAGCCCCGCTCTTCACACCCCCAGTCCTGCCCCCTTTCCCTCTCATGCCTGAGTCACTGCTTAAGCTCCAGCAGCAGCAGCTGCTCCTGCCCTTCTACCTCCACGACCTCAAGGTAGGGCCCAAGCTAGCACTGGCTGGGCCTGCACCCCTGCTGTCCCTGCCAGCGGCCGCCCCCCCTCCCCCACCGCCGCCTCCGAAGGCTGAGCTGGCTGAGCAAGAGTGGGAGCGGCCCCCTACAACAGAAGAGGGGGCTGAGGCAGGGCCCCCCTCACCCCTGCACCCAACGCCCAATGAGGCAGCCCGCACCGCAGCCAAAGCCCTTCTAGAAAACTTCGGGTTTGAGCTGGTGATCCAGTACAACGAAGGAAAGCAGACTGTGCCCCCACCCCCGACCCCGCCCCCCCCAGAGGCCCTGGGGGGCGGGGACAAGTTGGCCTGCAGGGCCTGTGGGAAACTCTTCTCCAATATGCTTATCCTCAAGACACATGAGGAGCACGTGCACCGCCGCTTTCTGCCCTTCGAGGCCCTGAGCCGATATGCTGCTCAGTTTCGAAAGAGCTATGATAGCCTCTACCCGCCCCCTGCAGAATCCCCCAAACCGCCCGACGGGCCCCTGGATTCCCCTGCTCCCCAACTGGGCCCACCTTTCCTGGTCCCAGAGCCTGAGGTAGGGGGGGCCCGTCCCCCTGAGGAGCGAGGTCGGGCTGGAGGACGCTGGCCCCCAGAGGAGGATGAAAGCGCCAGAGGGAATCTTCCTCCCCTGGTGCCTGCAGGCCGCCGCTTCTCCAGAACCAAGTTCACAGAGTTTCAGACCCAAGCCCTGCAGTCTTTCTTTGAGACCAGCGCCTACCCCAAGGACGGCGAGGTGGAGCGGCTCGCAAGCCTCTTGGGCCTGGCTAGCCGCGTGGTGGTGGTATGGTTCCAGAACGCCCGCCAGAAAGCTCGTAAAAATGCCAGCGATGGTGGGCCTGCGCCCAGTGGAGGAGGTACCGGGGGAGCCTCCGGCTGCAGGCGCTGCCATGCCACCTTCTCCTGTGTTTTTGACTTGGTACGGCACCTCAAGAAATGCTATGACGACCAGCCTGCTGACGACGAGGAGGAAGAGGCAGAGAGAGGGGAAGAAGAGGAAGAGGCAGAGGATGACGCAGAGGAGGAACAGGGCCCGGAGCCCCCAGCAGGGCCTGAGGGCCCACCACCAGAACCCCCAGACAGGGAGGACCTGGGCCAGGCGGAGGCCACAAAGCCAGAGGGCAAAGAGCCCGAAGGCAGGGCCCCTCCCTCGCCTTCCCCAGTCCATACCTGTGACCAGTGCGCCCTGTCTTTCCCCAACCAGGACCTCCTGGCCAACCACCGCCGGCTCCACTTCCTGCCACCTGTGCAGCCCAGTGCTGCCCCCCACCTCCTAGACCTGCCCATGCTTGTGTTTGGGGAGCGAAACCCCCTGGTGGCAGGCACTCCGCCAGTGCCACCCCTCAAACGGAAGCACGAGGACGGTAGCCTGTCCCCAACAGGCAGTGAAGTGGGGGTGGGTGGGGAGGGCGAGCCCCCCAGGGATAAGCGCCTGCGTACCACCATCCTGCCCGAGCAGCTGGAGATCCTATACCGCTGGTACATGCAGGACTCCAATCCCACACGCAAGATGCTCGACTGCATCTCCGAGGAGGTGGGGCTCAAGAAGCGAGTGGTGCAGGTCTGGTTCCAGAACACCAGGGCCCGGGAGCGGAAGGGCCAGTTTCGAAGCACCCCTGGGGGAGTGCCCAATCCAGCAGTCAAGCCCCCCATTACACCCAGCCCTGCACCCTTCCCCAAGTTCAACCTCTTGCTGGGCAAGGCAGATGATGGGGCTGGGAGGGAGGCCCCTAAGAGGGATGCACCTGCTCTTCCCTACCCCCCAGTCACCCCGGCTGCCGGGCCCCTGCCTTTCCTGCCACCTGGGAAAGAGCCCCCCACTCTGACACCAGAGCCACTTCTACCTCTCCCAGCTCCCCCTCCACCCTGTGAGGATGAGGGCCCAGAGGAGCCATCAAAAGCTTCTCCAGAGAGTGAGGCCTGCAGTCCATCAGCAGGGGATTTAAGTGATTCGTCAGCTTCCAGTCTGGCCGAACCAGAGTCCCCTGGGGCTGGAGGGGCCAGTGGGGGCCCAGGAGGTGGAGGTGGAGTTCCAGATGGGATGGGGCAGCGGCGCTATAGGACCCAGATGAGCAGCCTGCAGCTGAAGATCATGAAAGCCTGCTATGAAGCCTACCGCACCCCAACCATGCAGGAGTGCGAGGTGCTGGGCGAGGAGATCGGGCTGCCCAAGAGAGTCATCCAGGTCTGGTTCCAGAATGCTCGCGCCAAGGAGAAGAAGGCCAAGCTCCAAGGGGCAGCAGTTGGTGGGGCTGGGGGCAGCAGTGAGAGCCCCTTGGCAGCCCAGCGCACTGACTGCCCCTACTGTGACGTCAAATATGACTTCTATGTCTCCTGCCGAGGCCATCTCTTTTCCCGCCAGCACCTGGCCAAGCTTAAGGAGGCAGTCCGAGCCCAGCTGAAGAGTGAAAGCAAGTGTTACGACTTGGCACCAGCACCTGAGGCAGCCCCGGCTCCCAAGGCTCCGCCCGCCACTGCACCTGCCTCTGTGCCCCTCGGGGCTGCCCCGGCCCTGCCTCGCCTGGCCCCCGTCCTCTTGTCTGGCCCAGCTCTGGCCCAGCCCCCACTGGGCAGCCTAGCTCCTTTCAGTTCAGGTGAGTGAGAGCTTGGGAGGAGCTGGGCTTCAGAGGGCATCTCCCTCTAATGGGGTGTCCTTCCTTTTCCTTCCTGACTCTTCTGCCTCCAGTCTCCTCCTGGGCCTCCCTGTGTTTCCTACTGGTGCGGGAGGGAAGGGAGCATGGAGGCTAGGTGGTGGAAGGCGTGAGTGTGCAGGAGGTCATCTCCAGCAGGCAGGATGGTGGTGCTGGGAGGTGGCTGATCGTCACTCTTCATCTTCCTAGGCCCTGCAGCCTCCTCAGGCCTCCTTGGCCTTGCCACTTCGGTCCTACCTGCTACCACAGTGGTCCAGACTGCTGGCCCAGGCTGCCCTTTACCTCAGAGACCAGTTCCTGACCAAACCAAGCCCTCTCCAGCAGGCACCACTGACTCTGCCCCAGGCCCACCCCCCGAACCCTCTGGGGACAAGGTTTCTGGTGAGCGAAAGCCAGTCGCAGCCCCCACCAACTCCTCTGCTGACGCCCTCAAGAACCTCAAAGCATTGAAGGCTACTGTCCCAGCCCTGTTGGGGGGCCAGTTCCTGCCCTTCCCATTGCCTCCTGCAGGGGGTGCCACACCGCCAGCGGTCTTTGGCCCCCAGCTGCCGGGGGCCTACTTCCAACAGCTCTATGGCATGAAGAAGGGGCTGTTCCCCATGAACCCGGTGATACCTCAGACCCTCATCGGACTGCTCCCCAACGCCCTCCTCCAGCCACCGCCCCAGGCCCCTGAGCCCACAGCCACAGCGCCTCCGAAGCCACCCGAACTGCCTGCTCCCAGGGAGGGGGAGGCTGGGGAGGCCGATGAGCTGCTGACGGGCAGCCCTGGCATCTCCACCGTGGATGTGACCCACCGCTACCTGTGCCGCCAGTGCAAGATGGCGTTTGACGGGGAGGCCCCGGCCACTGCTCACCAGAGATCCTTCTGCTTCTTTGGGCGGGGCTCTGGGGGCTCCGTGCCTGCCCCGCTGCGGGTGCCCGTCTGTACCTACCACTGCCTGGCATGTGAGGTGCTGCTGAGTGGGCGAGAGGCCCTAGCCTCGCACCTGCGCTCCTCGGCCCACAGGCGCAAGGCGGCCCCGCCCCCAGGGGGCCCACCTGGCACGGCCACCAACGCTGCCACTGCCGCCACGGCTGCGGTGGCTTTTGCCAAAGAGGAAGCAAGATTACCTCACACGGACTCCAACCCCAAAACGACTACTACCTCTACACTTCTAGCTTTATAAACAGATAAACCAAGATGTGGGGGAAGGGTGGGCCTTAGGTCTCCTCTTCCTCCAAGGGGTGTGTGGGGAGCGCAAATCCTTCACCCCCCCCGGCCCCGCCCACCTCACGGGAATCTCCGTTCCCACCCCCAGTGGGCTTCACACCTCACCTCCAGCAGAATCCTGCCTCCTCCCCCACCCCCACTGACACGCCAACCCTTCGCAAATTCTTGCCCCTTGGTCTCCATGGGCGCACACACCCATCTTCCCATCTTGATTATCCATTAACGTCTGCCTGCCCACCAGGCACAAAATCTCCTTGGTTTCATCTTCCTACAGCCTCTTTCCTACTGAATTCCCAGTCACCCCTTAACGCCTATAACCATGCAAATACATGTTATCTCATGCTGTTCCACTGACTGAGAAAACACCAAAAGAAAGAAAAAAAAGAAAGGAAAACAAGAAAACCCAAGACAAAGAAGGGGAAAGGAAAATAAACTTTGCCACTTCCCCTTCTTCCTACCCTCCTCGGCTAGAGTACCATACGGCTCACAAACTCTTCCCAAATACTCAGCTGGCTCCCAAGGCTGAAGCCTGAGATGGGCAGGGAGCCCAAGAAACTCTAACCAAACTGGAGGTGAGCAGGGGGAAGTGCTCCGGCTTACTCTCCTCACAGCCCTCCCTCCTCACCTGACAGGGGAGCCCCTGTGGCCTGGACTCTAGAGAAGCCGGCACCAGGAACCCCTCTGCCAACCCCCACCCTGCACCCTGGGAACTGCAGTTAACTTATTCTCAAAGGCTTTAAACACAGAGATCCTCTCAGAAGCCGTGGGCCTGCCCCTTGTCCCAGCCCTGCCACATGGGGATCCAGCCTCCGGGACCGGCACTGCCCACCAACGGCAAATCCAAAGTTCTTTTGAAAAAAACTGAAACACACACAACCAAAAAAAAGAGAGAGCACGAACTCTCGTGTGGGAGAGATGGAGAGACCAGACCAGAGGAATGAACTAATGACAAACTTGGAAAACAGAAAAAAAAAAAAAAAGCCTGAAAACTCTCCCATCAAACAAGTGTTTTTTTTTTTCCCTGTTTGTGTCACTCCCCACCCCATTCCATTTTAAGGGTTTCTTTGAACCACCTTGTCTCTGGAAGATCAATGACTTTAGTCCTTGCTTGGGTACAGCGGTCCTGGAGACTGCCAGCAGTACAGCCCTGTCCCATACTGTGCCCAGCCACAAGCTGGTAATGGGGGAAAGGTTAAAGGTTTAACCTTTAACCACCTTTAACCTGGACGCTGGGAGGGACCCATCTTTGCCCCCTGAACTGAGTATTTTCTCAGGACAGGTAACATCCCCTCATTCTCAGCTGTGGGTTAGAAAAGTCAGTGTCACTGAAAGTGGCTTGGCCATCTCAGGAGGAAAGGGTGGACTGGACTGGGCAGTTAGGCATGTAATTGCCTCCATCTGCTCTCATTCACTTCTTTCACAAAACTCTTCTGTTCCCTTCCTGGTGCCCCCTTCACATTTCTGGCACTTCTTGAACTTTTTTGTTTGTGGGGAGCCTTCCTCCCCATCTGTGTTCTTCCCCCTCTCCCAACCCTATCCTCTGCCCTGGCTTCCAGCTTCCTCCAGCCACATCTACCTCCTCCAGGAACCAGAAGCTTCTGGAGGTACCTCCCCAAAGGAGGTGCTCCCTATGAGGCTCATAGGGCATAGAGCCGATGACATCCAAGGGGCTGGGTGGGCAAGGAGATGACTGAAGCCCAAGGTCAATCTTTGATAGGGAGAGATCCCCCAGGGAACCAACAGATGAGGAATCAGCTAGAAGAAGGGTTTAACCTTTAACCATCTTTAACCTTGTTTTTCTGTAAGAATCAAGTGGTAACTGTGGCAACCCCAAAGCCTACCTGCAGTGGCACTGGGTAGAGAAGCAGGTATTTAGCAGAAGCCTGCAGAAACTTTCCAGTCCTCCTGATGGCTTCTCCTCCAACCCTTGCCCCTAAGACCTCCTCTTTCTAGGTGGTTTCCTTCTACATGCTCCCTTCAGGCTGCTCTGCTACCATTATCCATTTCATACATACACACCGCTCATCCAGCCAGCCCTGGGACTGAGATTTTGTGGTCTGTCGGTCACTCCTCGAACATATTCATGCTGAAGCAGTGCAGAAAAGACAGGAGGGGAGGGAAAACTGCTCGGTCTCTAGTCCCCATATGTTCTGTGAATCTCACTTCCGGGCCCATTCATTTCTGAAATTAAAAGCTCCAACTCTAGCAAATCAGGGGTTGGGTGGATTAGTTATCCTGATGATGCTAAATACGCCAGTTACAAATGCAGGCAAGAGGAATGAAACTGCCCAACCATGGGCTCGCTCTTGTGGCCCCCACCTTTCTCCACCCCAGCATCTCTCATGCACACCGCCTATCCTTTGCTCTCTCCTGTTGAAATTCTGTGTATAAAATTATTTTCTTAGCAGCATGTATATGAGGAAAAAAGCTTTTTCACTCTGTGCTTTCTGGGAATGTGATTTGTGTATAAAAGTTACAAACAAAAATTAGAAGAAAAAAAAGGAGAAGAGGAAATATTTTATAAAACACACTGGCAAACAGCTGGTGTGGCATGATTAGAGGTGTGGTATCATGCGTTTTAGGGATTTACAGCCAGGGTAGGTTGGCTTTAGTTTGAACTATGAATATTTTTCCAGGAGTTAATATAGCCACAGATTCATCCTCCTCTTGCTCTTCAACACAATCTCTTACACCCAGATTCCCTGGTGCGGGACACCATGTCCATTCACAGTTGTGAACTGAAGCTGACTACGGAGCTGTCCTCACCAGGAATCCTGTAATCTGGGGACACAAGAGTCTGGCCAACTGCTGACTAAAGTCAGTCAACATGCTTCTTTCTGGAAGGTGCCATTCCACATTCCCAGTGGCGTGAAGCATTCCTCCCCAACCCCTTCCCAAGACAAGTCCTCCACTTATGCTCTGGAGATTACATGAGTGGGTAGTTCTGTGGAGAGAGGCTGAGTCGGCATGGCCCCGTGAAGAATGCTACAGGTGAATGCCAAGTTGCCCAGATTAAAACGTGTAGCTTCTGTGAAGCAGTAAACCAACTTGCGTGTGCAGTACCTCCACTCCTGTGGTGGACACAATACCTCCACCGCATCCTGTAGGACCCGCCCCCGCCCCTCCCCCCAGCTCTAAAGTGAGCCTGAATCATGGCTCCCAAGATTGGTCTTCCACGGCTTGGGGCAAAGGCCTAGGGTTTCTGACATACGTAAATCCTACAGCACCCAAATTCTGGTCCATCCTACTTATTGTGATCTTAGCTGTCTTTGCTCTAAGCCAAAGCCTATGTGCGGATAGCTTAAGGTACCCAATTCTCAACTAGGAGCAAAAATCAAAATCTATAGAAGAACATGAGAAAATATGAAGACTTGTTGGGCAAATGGGTCAGTGTCTGCCAGAGGACCACAGAAAGAGAGCTGTTCTTCCCTGACCCTCTGGCCCCTGGCACAGACTTACAGAAGCATGCACAAGAACCAAGAAAGCCAGTTACTCCTGGCACAGTGGCACCCACCTGTTTAATTCCTTCTATTGTTCCTTCCCCATATTCAGGGCTTTTAGACCACATCACTGATCCCCAAATCTTGGCCACTCTGATCACTCGATCATCTAATCATTCACCCCTGTATAGATACATACACCTGAAATACAGCACGCTGCAAATGCAACTGCACCAACAGAACAAGCAAGCACACCTTCAGAAACAGCACCAGAACCACGCAGAAAGCTGCATGGATACACACGGATGCCAGCAAGGAGAGGCTGCACGGCTTACAGGCACAAGGGCCATGAATCCCCAGCGGCCCTCCCGTTGAGTAGAAACACCCTCCAATACAGTCATTTTCTTCATACAACACTAACTCAGAAAAGCTTATAAACAGAGAAATGTAACCAGTATCAGGAGGAGTGACCAAATGTTGACCACTAATCCATGGAGAGGACCTTAAACTCCTCTGCTGTGTGATGCTGGGAAGAGGGAGGTAGAAGAGAAACCAGAGAGAAACTCCGGGGAAAACACAGGGATAAACTAGGCTGGGAGCCTGTGTTACAGGAAGGGCCAGGTATTGGGGAGCAACTAATAAGAAACTTGTAAGCCCTCAGGATGTCATTCCTAGAGGATTGAGTAAGGAAGAAATGCCCTGATTCTAACGAAGCTCTGGCTCCGATAAGAAAGTCTAGTGGCCCTGCCTCAAGGGGTTACAGCATTATAGCGTGGCTACACTGTGAAAAGATCAAATGAAAGAAAACCCAGAGAGGATGTCTGCAGAAGACCTAGACCACCACTCATTAAATTTAGAGCAAGATGGGAAGTGATCCTCAGGGGAAGCCTCCCAGGGAAAGACATAAACTCTGAGAAGAACATAAAATTGAGTGAGGACCCACCCCACCATTCTCCTTCGTGTAGAGAATCCCCACAGCCTCAGACAAAGGAGAGACAAGGGGTCAATGGCATTATTCCCTGTCAGCAGTCTGAGCCTCATGCTTCCTGCAGCTCCCAGCCTGGGAGAGGTGTCTGATAGAGGCTAGCAGGGAAGCAGGTGAATTATCAGTGGACCAGAAAGACAGTGAGGCGGGGAAAGGTGACCAGCATTGACTCATACCCACCCTGGCCATACACAGACTCTTACACAGACAGTGGGCTAAAAGCCTGGAACAAATCATCAGCAGGAGCTCAGCACTGCCCACATCTATGGGCCCTCCCTGATATCCCAGCCCGCAGCATATTCTCTCTGCCAGCTTGCCCTCACTGTGCTTGAACCAGGACCGCCCCGCTAAGTGCTCAAACAGCAGCACTGGCTGCAGCTCACTGAGCACTGGCCTCTGCCAAGCCCTGCTTCCACTTCCAGGGACCTTCACCTGCTTCCAAAAAGAAACGTAACTAGGACCCAGCCCATACTGAGCTGCACGGTCCACACCCAACTGCCTGTGCCGCAGACAGCCATCTCCTGACAACACTCCTAACCTAAGGGGTTCTCAGTGGTGAGGTTTCAGAAACAGGGCAGCCAACCATCAAACCTGGGGGTTGAAAGCGTCCCATGAGGGATTCTTCTGCAATAATGCCTGTCAGTGAGAAACCTAGTTCTCACAAGTTAAATCTACCTGATTTGACCTCATAATCTCTCCTTTTCCTCCTGCTGCCCACACCTAAAACACACATTCCCCACAACCCACAATACGTATATCCCACCACAATGACCACATAAGGCCACAAATACGGTTGGGGAGGATGAAGGAAGATGCAAAAGACATGGGAAATCCAGACCTGATTAACTGTCCTCTAAGGCGACTGCCATCTCTTAGGACAGTGTTGTCAAGAGTTTTGTCCCTCTGCATCACAGTCACCTGAGAGCTTGTCTTAAATGCACATTTCTAGACCACACTGCGGACCAACTAAATCAGCCTGCAGCATAACCTCTCTGCAGGCTTGAAGTGACTCTGTGCTTTCTGAAGTCTGAGAATGACGGATGTGTATTGCTCAGCCCCACAGACATCTGTGACCTGTCACCACTTTCCAGCATCCAAGGCTCAACCCTGCTACACCCAGGGCTGCCACAGGGTCTAGCATCACCTCAGACTGTCTTCCTCATCACTCTGACATTTGGAAGTCTGACTGTGTCTTTTGCTCATGGTGGCTGTTCTTGAACAGGAAAAAAGTTACAGGCATCACCCACTCACCCCCTTGGCTGAGTCCTCCCTGTTTTCTCCTCTGCTGTGGAAACCACCTTCTAGAGCTGCGTCCACTTCCAGAGGTGTTGAAATCAGAATACCCCCAGCCCAGGCAATGGCTTTACTGGCCTCTGGGCAGGTCCTGCCCTCATCAGAGCCACCCAAGCTCCCATGACATCATTCAGAGCCGCCAGTTCTTCTACTTGAAGACTTTCCTAGTCACTGACTACCCAGGAAGCAAGGAAAGCCCAACCTGCTACATGGAGGCCCATAGTCCAATTTAGCAGGACTGCTGATGGCACTGCATCTGGAGGTGTAGGGACAGACTCTGTTACCACAGATGCTTGGGTTCTGCTCCTAAGAGCTTCTGTTCTACCCCGGAGGGCTCACTGCTGATCTGTTGTCTCTCTTCCAAGAGTGGACTTCAAAAATAGAAAAATCTGTCCACCTTGAACTGGGAAGCCAAGGAGAAATTTGTAAACACAAAATCTCCCAGAGTGGTCTTTCTGGAAGGATAAGTTCAAGGTGCCTTTGTCTTCCCTACGCCTTTCCACCACTCTAGGCCTTGATCACCTCTCCATCTTTCTAGGACTGCTATTGAATATGGGCCTTATCGCAAGGGAAAAAGAACCGGTTCAACTCAACCACAGATGAGCCAATCACACACAGAGGGCAGAACGAAATCCACATAGGCACCAGCCACCCCACGATCCAACAGCAAGGCCTGAGGGCCCCTCCCTCTTTCTCGTCTTTCCCTTCAAGTCTCTTCTGGCACCATCTTTGTGACAACAGAGCTGGCTGACCTCTCTCTAGGATCTCATTTTGCCCTCTTAGGATTTTTTTTCTTCTGTCCTTGCTCCCCAGACAGGAGTGGAGTCCACCAGCCTGGCGCCTTGGCTGTGACTCTTGAACATGCCCTGATCCCTCCATGCTCTAGCTTCCCTTGGAATTCTGCTCAGATATGGATAGTGGCACCATCTCAACCCCTTTCTTGGAGGTGGTGGGGGTAGAAGGCAGGGGGGTCTGGCTGGGAGGAAGGCGGAGTCGGAGCTGACTAGAGGGCGCAGATTCAGCCCTGCTGTGGAGAACATCCTTGTGCTGCCCCACAGCAGGGCTCCACCCAGTACCTGGCACGCCCGTGTGCACCCCTCTCCCTGCCGCCAAGTGGCGGTCGTGAGCATGTTCAGCGGCTTGGGTTTGCTGCAGTGCCAGGGTCTGGGATGCCGTTCACGTGCCAGTGCAGCGCTGCCAAGCGTGGCGGCATCTAGTTGGTTGGGTGCCAAGCGGTAGGACCCAGGTGGTGATGGAGATGAAACGGGGCTGGGGTGGAAGGAGGGGGGAGGGGCGGAGGGCACTAGGGAGAAGACCAGACATCTCACTTGTTAGAGTGGAGCGTCCAAATGGGATCCACAGCAAGGTGCCCTTCTCATTCCAGACCCCGGCTAGCAAGCAAGCCCTTCCCTCCCCCGCCACGCCCGCAGAGTAACATATACAGACCAGGCGAGAGGATCTGGCCATCTTTAGCAGGAAGCTGGCTGGGGGCCAGGCGGGACTGCCAGCCTCTCCATCCTCCTTCCTTGGGGTCTTGGCAATGGCGTGCTTTCTCCTTTGTGTCCTCAAGCCTCTCTCCGTCTGTCGCTCTACTCCCCATGCCTAAGAGGGAACGGGAAGGAGGTCCTGGCAGAAAAAAGTCTGTGTTCCCAAACAACTCTCTCTCTCTCACACACACACACACACACTCTCACACTCTTACACCCAACATCTTGCCTCTTCCCTTCTCACTCCTGGCACAACAAGCCTCTCAACCAGATTGGCAAGAGGCACTGCCACCCTCCCCCGCTCCACACAACACCAGAGCCCGTGCCAGGCTCCCTGGGCATTGCCAGCACCTGCCCGCCTCCTGCTGGGTCCCCTTGCCTCTCAAAGGCCGGCCTGCCAGCTCAAAGAGTCTCCCTGGGGAGCAGTGGCACAACCTCTCCTCTTGGCTCTTAGAAGCTCTCTGGGCACTTGCCTGGCCTCTCCCTCCACCACTTCACGTTCCCAGGCTGGAAGAGAACTAACCACCTCACAGTCCGACCAGTTCCCAGAGCTGAGCTCTAGATGGACAGCGACATCAGAAACATCCCTGCCCCTCCTCTCTGCCTCTTGGGGCCCGTTCCCGCGGCACCCGCTTGGAGCGCCAGCCTGACGGATGTGATGCCAATGGCTCCTGGGTACCGAGCCTTCCTCCCAGAGCACCAGGACTCCCGGCACTGCCCCCTCCCCATTTGCCTCCTTCCATCTCCACAGGCACAAGGGTGGCAGCTGCAGGGCCATGCCTGTAAGCAGGCAGCATGAAGCAACTCAGGCACCTGCTTCTGCTCGCCCAGGCCCCAAACCTCTCCCCTCCTTCCACCCCATCCCTCTGTCCTTCGGGTGGGACACTAGACTGGCGACCGCAGTGCCAACCCCCACCCATGCCCAGGAGGCTCACATATAACACTCACTTCTGCGTACACATACGCACGCGCGCGCACACACACACACACACGGCCCCTTGAGTGCCAGGCAGCGGTGGCAGACACACAGCAATGCATAGTGACTGGTATACCCGAGGAGGCAGCCAGATTCGGCACCTGATCCAGCACCCATTTGGGATTGGGTGGGTAGGCAGGCAGGCGGGCGGGCGGAGGGGTGATGGAGGCAGGCGATGGCCCTAGGTTGGCAGCCGATGGAGCTGGGAGAATGGAGGGAACAGATGCTCTTTGCCCAGCCTCCCTCCCTCTCTCTCCGAGATCAGTGCCAAGCTGGGGGGATGGGGATAGGGAGGATGGGGGAAGGGTGGCATTTGGAGGCTGGCAGAGGGGGGAGCTGGGTCCGCCCAGGCTGGGCAGTGCCGGCACTGGCTGCTGCCTCTCCACTCTGCCATCTGTCTCGCTTCTCCCCCCACCCCCTTTCTCTCTCTTTCTCTCTCTCCTTCATCCACAGCAAAACGAAGAGAGGAAAACAGGGTCCTCATTCCGCCCACCCCCAACCTCTGCCGGACCCCTCTCATCCTCCCACAACTCACCACACTACACCACCACCAAGCCATCTGTGCTGTCTCCTTCTGGCTCGGTCACCTTCTTTCCTTCGCTTTCGCCCTCACACCAAGACGGGTGCAATGTTTTTAAAAAAGAGATACATGTATATTTTACAAAGCAACTTAAAAGGAAAACTATTTTCTTTGGGAATGTCGTGTCCTTCTGAGTCTGGGTCCTCAGTGCCAATGTTTATGGCAGGCAAAGGGAGGGCACCCTGTCCTCAGCTGGTGCCCATGAATCCCATGCCAGGGAGGAGGGGTGGCTGGGGTGGGGTGGGGGCGGGGTGGGGTACCGGGAGAGCTCTCTTCTCTCTGCGCCTGTGGTGGTTTCTTTTTTTTTCCTCCTTTTCCACTTCCGGAGCAGATTCAAATAGATCTAGAGCCTTCCCCACCACCAGTTCCCAGGGCCCCTGTGCCCTTCTCTCCCTGCTTTTGATTTTATTCCTCGATCACCCTTTCCTTTTTGTGTATGAGTGTGTGCGTGTGCGTGCGCGTGAGTGTTTGCATCCATGGCGGTGGGCACCGTGCCAGCCACCGCACAGCCATCTGCGATGCCTTCTGCAGCCTCCGCTTTTCCTCCCTGCCACCTCCAGCCCCCAACTCCCCTGCACCCAAGCTCTCCACTCCCAGCCCCCAATCATTAATTAGCTACTGAATTAATTAAACCATGAATGCTAATTAACATTCCTAAAGGGCAGGCTGCCAGGCTGGGGGGACAGAAGGGGTGTGAAGAAGAGACTGGGATCGGGGAGAAGGAAAGAGAGCTTGTCTGCTTAGGAGCACCGTGGGGGCAGATGGAGAGAACCCAAAAGAAGAGGAAAGAGAAGGAGAACAGAATGATGAGACAGGGGCGTGGAAAATGGCATGGAAAACTGAGTCCAAGTGAGAGTGACCCAGGCTTTCCTGCCCGAATGAGACACAGCTTATTGCTCGTCCCCATCCAGCCTGGAGAAGGATCAGTATATATTCCTAGGGTGGGAGACTCTGGCTGCTTTTTTCCTGTCTCTTAGAGAAAACCAACTCCAAACCAGTCAACAGCTACTACCTGTCCATCCAACCACAATGACCCTCAGATTAGGTCACCAAGACCAGACTCTGGGCTCACAGGAGCCCTCTTGACTTGGCCTTCCCTACCCCTTGTCAAGGTGGGGGGCACCCTGTGAGCCTCTGCTGCTGGGAGACATGCAGCTGTGTATGGGGACCCATGAGGGGTGTCAGTTTCACAGGAGTCAATGGCAGTTTGCTGAAGATAAATGACACTGCGTGCAGGAAGACTGTGACAAGGATTCCAGAGGAGGAAAAGTGGACACTCCTACCCACCTTGAAGACCAAGAATTTGGGGAAAAGACAGTAAGAATAATTTTGAGTTGTTGTTTTTAAAGAAAAAGAGATGCCAGTATAGCAAAACTCCTGAGGGTGCTCTATGACATGAGAATCTGATGAGATGCGCCTCAGAAAAATGGATCTTATGATCAAATTATTTGGGAAATACTCTATATTCTCCATCTTAAGAGATTCAAAATGTAGAATGGTGTGTTAAAGGCGCTGAGAAATTCTGTTAAAAAAAAAAAGTGTTGAATGCTTTTAACCCCGACCTGGAACTCTGATTTAAAATCTTCCTAATGTAATGTACTTATTCCCACAGAAGCAGTGCCCCACTTTGGGGAAAGCTCTATCAAGTGCTCAGGGGTGGTCCTGGCCTGGAAGCCGGCAGCTGGACAAGCTGGCCCTAGGTGTGGCATTCCAGAAAGAAAGCACAGCGCCCAGGCTCCGGTCTTCCAAGTGCAGCGCAGCGAAGCACCAAACCAGCTCACGGAGGAGAAATGATATCACCCTTAGGGTCACAGACCTGTATCTTCAGAGCTGGAAAGACACCTCAGCAACCACTGAGTCTAATCCTTTCACTTTAGAGTAAGAGGAACCAAGACTCAGAGAGGTGAAGTGCTTTGTCCAAGGTAACAGAGCGTGTCCAAGGTCACTGAACATTTATGTTAGGACTGGGATTTTCTGACCTCTAGCTCTGCTCCTCTATTTTCTGCTGTTAAAATTTCAGGCAAGGCCAGCACAGGTTTTATCACAAACATGTTATCTAGAAGTTTGACCCAGACCCGCTTCTTCCTCTGTGACTAAGGCCTGGGCCTGTCTTTCCCACCCTGCCCTGGCCCTCATGGCTCCCTCTTCTAAACCCCGCCCCCGCCCGCTTGCCAGAACCCACAGCATCCACCGCCTTCAGAGAGTGAACTCCCTTGGGGGTGTGGATGGGTGGCGGAAGTTCACATTTTACAGACTCTCTCCAAGTGTTCCTGGTACCCTGGGTTCACATCAGCTCTGAGCCATCTCTGCCCTCCCTTCCAGGACACCCCAACCCCACTACGCATCACTGGTATTGACCCCAAGCTTCTACTCCCATCACAGATTCTACCCTATCCTGGTCAGGAAATCTCAGGTGTCTCTGGGACACCCCCTGCTATATTCCCAGCAACTTTCCCTCTTCCTGTCCTTCTCACTTCAGCACCGGCAGTCCCCAGGGTTGCTTGGCCTTGCCATCAGTCCTTAGGAGGATGGGCTGTCTTCAACCTGCAGGGACACATGACTCATGACAGTGAGGAGACCCCAGAGCCAGCCTTAGAGACGTGCCAGGGCCCACAGCCCCCCGAGTTTCTGAACACCCATCCCTCTGCCACAGCATGGGCCTATCTTTTCCAGCATAGACCTTTGGGGAGCTGGCAGACAATGGAGATTGATGGGGTCAAGCACATCTCAAATGCTGAAGAACAGTATTAAACTGTGGGGTTTTTTTTGGCCACCCTGCATGGCTTGTGGGATCTTAGTTCCCTGACCACAGATTAAACCCGAGCCCTTGGCAGTGAAAGTATGGAGTCCTAATCACTGGGCCTCCAGGAGAGTCTCACTATGTGAGAATATATAGGGGAATATGGATCCTATTAAGGGCTTCCCCCGTGGCTCAGAAGGTAAAGAAACCCCTGCAATGCAGGAAACTCAGCTTCAATCCCTGGGTTGGGAAGATCCCTTGGAGAAGGAAATGGCAACC
Source organism: Bos indicus x Bos taurus (assembly GCF_003369695.1). Taxonomy (NCBI): domain Eukaryota; kingdom Metazoa; phylum Chordata; class Mammalia; order Artiodactyla; family Bovidae; genus Bos; species Bos indicus x Bos taurus. The sequence goes on from NC_040085.1 coordinate 15,046,658, forward strand.
CACTCCAGTATTCTTGCCTGGAGAACTCCATGGACAGAAGAGCCTGGTGGGTTACAGTCCGTGGGGAGCAAAGAGTTGGACACAACTGAGTGACTTTTACTTTCTTTCATGGGTCCTATTGTGTGAGTCTGGCCCAGTTCACAGCCACCCTTCCAAACTCCCCGACAACTGCACAAGAATGATGGCCCTCTTCACAAGATAACTCACCACACCATTTAAAGACAGAATAGCTTTGATAATTTTGATTTGCTTAAGAGATCGACATCCAAATTTGCACATCACAAGGTCCCTCGGAGCTCTAATCTCAGAATCTGTAAGTGCACGGGCTGACTCTTCTCCTCCTTCCCCCGCCATGTGCCCAACAGGACGGCCTTTCGCCCCTGGGCTCACAGAGCCACTTCAGAGTGTGCCTCGCTGTCCAGCTGCTGGCTACGCCCCCAGCGGAAGAACGATGTGATAAAGGGGGTACAAAGTAGAGTCAACTATCCAACTAGGGTGGGCAGGAGGTAAGACCTAGATGTGGTCACGGGTCCTGTGGGCAGGAGGTAAGACCTAGTGTGGTCACAGGTACCCCCCACCTTTTTTTTACATTGTTTTATAGAAAGTATTTTAGGGCTGCTTTTATCCCTGGGGGACATCTCTGCTAAATTCTCCCCTTTCAGAGATCAGTGAGAGAGGCCAAAGTCCAACTTCCAGGGTCTTGGATCCCAAGCCAGTTCACTCTCCCTTCTAGTCTGTTTTATCTCCCCAACACCCAGGCACTGAGTCGCTGTCAGTAGCAGAGGCACTCCGAGCTGCAATATAAATGATGATTATTCTATTATCAAATAACATTGCCAAGCCTGGCCGGCTCCCTCCTACAGTGGCAGCAGAGGCAAGCTACAAAATTCAATATTGATAAAGCGTATATTGTCTTCTAGAACCATTATTCTGCCTGACAGCCACTCTCTAGGGCTCCCACCATTAGCAGCAAAGAAGGGAGAGAGACTGGTTAGCAATGGCCTCGGTTGGGGGGAGGACCCTCAGGAAAGATGAAAAGTCCTCTGAATCCACCACTTCCACAGCCGAACGTGAGGGTTAATCCCAAACAGAACTCCCCAGAAGAATCTAACACAGTGAACAGGAAGGGGGGGCCCACAGCCTGGTCCCACCTCTGCCACTCCTTCAGCGCAGCCCTGGATGTCCTGTATTCTGGTAAGAAGAAGGGAATGAGCCAGAGGTTCCTTCCAGCACTGAGCTCCAATTCTGCAGCTTAGCCCATGCTTACTAAGGCTACTGTCGGTTTCCTTTTTGGTCCCAAGCATGAAAAGAATTAGGGTCACGGTAGTAAGTTTCCTAGGAAAAGGGCTTAAGACTTTGAGCCACAGACTGAAGGGCACACCCGATCTGCTCCCCACTGCAGGCCTGGGCACTGACTGTTCTCTAAGCCCTGTGCACTTCTTTACACAACTGCACAGCCAGCGGCCCACCTCCTCCTGCCCTTTACTCAGGAGGTCTCCCATTCAATACTGACTCCTGACCCCACCCAAGCCCTTTACCCTGCTCTACTTTTCCCTTTATCCATTGCATTTGTTACCTTCTATCTGACTTATTATTTATTTTCTACTCTCACCTCCAGCAGGTAAACTCCACAAAGGTAGGGATCTTGGCTTTGTTCATGAGTGAACCCACCAATAACAGTGCCTGACACATAGGTGGAGCTCAAAAGGATTTGCTGAATGAATAAAGCTAAAGTTAGAAGGGTGCGTGTTTTGGTCAGCCCCATCTGACTAATTCCATCACTTGGGGTTGGGGACAGGGAGAGATGGGTCATCATTTCAGTGCTCTCTTACCTTCCGGCAAGATGGCTGCTGAATGCCCCACATCCTCCTGTCTCCATCACAGCCTCTAGAACATGCCACTCAGGAAAACCTGGATGTTTAAGTGGGATATTTTCTGCCAAACCCCAAGCACATTGCTATCTGGTGCTCAGTCAGGTTGCTAAGCCTTCCTCCCAAGACTTCAGTCCCCTGCTTCAAGCTGTCCCAGACTAAACACCAACCTCTACAGCCCTGATTTTCCAGCTTGAGTAAGCACAGGAACCACCAGATAAGCTGGTTTACAGTGCTTATTCCCAAGCCACCTTCCTGGAGACTCTTGATTCAATAAGACAGGGGAAGGATCCAGAAATAATTAACAACACTCTCCACTCCCCAAGGTGATGGCAAGAACAGGTATTGTTTGGGCCACACCTTGAGGAACTCTGGTGCAGACTTACGCTATTAATAGATTAAGTGAGCTGTATTTCTGTTTCCTCTGCATCTCCGTAACTCCAGGATGTGGCTCTAGCACCAGAAGAAATGGACCTGTGAGGTTGCTTGCCATTTTCTTTTCTACTAGAAACAAAGAATTAGCACGTTGGAGAAACATGGAAAGAAGGGAGGAAGTGGAGGAAGGAGCAGTGTGGAGTGTAGAGCTAAGGTAAAGCATGCCCACATCCCAGTGTGTTGACCCTGTACCTCACATCCTGCACAGCTTCTTTAGCAGTTAGGTTCGAAGTTTAAGTATCTTACCTTGGAAAGTAAGCAGGTAAAAATGAGCATGTCTAGAATGATGTAATCATCTGCCTCTGTCCATTTTATATGGAGAAATCCAGCAAATATACCATGGCAGTGGCCTGGGCCTGAGCTCAGCTGGAGTGCCTCCAATTACTGGGTCCAACATACACTCCTGCCCAACAAGCTCTAATGGACGGGGCTGAAAGGGACTCAGTATTCCAAACACTGAGGCCTCTGCTCCCTGGGGCAACTATGACTGTCCAGGAAGGGTAACTGCTAAGCACAAGCAATCAGACCTCAGCACAGAGACTCCTGGATTCTCTAGGATACAGGCCTGGGAGAAGAGAAACACGCCAGGAGCAAGAAGGGATATCATGGCCATCCCAGGGTCCGAGGAGCAGCATGAGGGCTCTGGGAGCCCACGGTACAGCATCTAAGAGGAAGACGCAAACAGAGACAGGGGACACCCTAAGGGCTTCTTTAACCCCTGTTGTCTTTCTTCTACTCTTCAGGAACTTACTAGAGACAAGCATTACTCATGCCCATTCCACTGAGTCACTCAGACATGATCTGTTAGGTCAGACCCCAGGACTAGGGACTGAAAAGGAGCCCTCAGTTCCCTCTATACCTCTGCTAAGTTAAGCTCATAATTATCTGTCATCTGGAGGTCTCCTAAGGCCAAATATTAATATATTTCCTTCAATAACGACAACAATCATAGCAACCAACATTTATTTGGCACGCCCTCTACATCAGGAACTATATTAACTCATTTAATTTAACAGCTGTGTGAGATAGGGACTATTATCACACGCATTTTACAGATGGAGAAACTGAGGAAAGAAGAGGTTAATGATAGGGAGGAGCTCCAATCAGGCAGCTTGGACTCTGGAAATCATTCTCTTAGCTCCTTTGCTCACTCACTGCTTCTGGGCTTGGGGATGGGATAGGATTTGCCCCAGGTGACAGATTTAAGACTAGGTCTAAGGGTTCTGAATCCCAGAAAAGAGCTGAGACTCAAGTCCCGACCACAAAATCGAAAAGCAGAAAAGAAGTTTACAGGGAGTTCCCTGGCAGCCCAGTGATTAAGACTTGGTGCTTTCACTGCTGTGGGCTGGGGTTCAATTCCTGGTTGGGGAACTAAGATCCCATAAGCTGTGTGGCACGATTTTCTAGTCAGTAGAGTCCACACACCCTCTCAGTTGGGGGAACTTTCGGGCTAAGTTGGTTCACTAGTATCCTATTCTAGAAGCTCCAACCCTGGGATACTTCTGGTTCAGTGGGTCCCATATTTATACTATTCACTATCATTTGACTAATGAGCACTTATTCTACTCCAGGCACTGGGCTACACCTGCAAAAAAGCAGCAGTGAGCGCATGGGACCAAGAGCAGATTGTTGCTGAGCAGCATAAAGTATAAGACGCAGACACACAGGAGAAGGTCCAGAGGTGTCCTGTGAACACCACATTAAAAAACATCAGTGTTACTCTGCAGCCTATTAAGAGCAACTGAAGGAGTTTAAGCAGGGGGATAATGGTAAGATTTGTGCTTCAGAGAGATGACTTTGGTATTTAATTGGAGGCTAGATTTGAATGATGCAGGGGTAACTGGAGGTTGTGGCTGGTAGAAGTTAGAGCTGATTAGGAACTGAAAGAGTGGAAACTGAAATAGGAAGGGGAAATAGTTATGGCTTTCCTTAACTGATGGCATACAGGGTAGAGTGGAGAGAAACATCCAGATGATGCTCAGGTTCTGTGATCAGGACCTGAGCTTGAGTGATCAAGAAGATAATGGAACCATCTCCTGGGAAAGTGAATACAAGAAGTAGATGAGATGGCAACATGACGAAGCTGGCTTTAGAAATGTTATGGTCAAGTCTGTTGGATCATCCAGACAGAGATACCCAACAATCAGATGAATGAATATAGGGGTTGGAAGCTCAACAAGACATCTGAACTGAAGATAGAGATTTAGGAATTATTAGGAAATTCATGGAGTTGGAACCTTGGGAATGAATGATATCACTCTGGAAGAACATGTAAAGTAAGAAATGAAGAGGAGGACAGACTCTTTAAGATATCTTAACATAAAAGGGTGGGAGAAGTTGCTTGAGCCAAAAGAGACCAAGAAAGAACAAAAGGACAGAGACTAAGGGGAGAGTGTGGGTCACAGAAGCCGAGGGTGAAGCATTTCTAGGAGAAGCGATCAACAGGTCAAATGCTGGGGTCAACTGGGTTCGGGCAAAGCCCAAGATCTTCTAACCACTTTAATCTATACACGTCCCCAGTCCCCAGCTGTTGACAAAGAACACTGTTTAAGACTGCTGTGTTTCATGATCTCCATTTTAATACCACTGAATAACAAAACCTATTTATTTATTCATCTTGAAGCTCAGTAGAGAAGCAGTTGTGCCCCAAAGAACACCCAGGGCAGGGTCACCTGGACGTCTCCTGAGGGCCAAGGCCCATGTCTGAGGAAGGAGCTCATGAAGCAGACCCAGAACCCTGAAAAGGTTCCTGACTGAGGACAAACCCCTGGGCCTCAGTTCCCTTGTCTGAAAAGTGGTTGTGAAGAATATCTGAGCTAATTCTCCCAATGAAAACATCTTATGCTGTGGCTGACACTTGTTTAGTTGCTAAGTCATGTCCGACTGGTCTTGCAATCCCGTGGACTGTAGGCCACCAGGCTCCTCTGTCCGTGGGATTTCCATGGCTGACAGTTCAGATCAGATCAGATCAGTCGCTCAGTCGTGTCCAACTCTTTGCGACCCCATGAATCGCAGCACGCCAGGCCTCCCTGTCCATCACTAACTCCCAGAGTTCACTGAGACTCACGTCCATCGAGTCAGTGATGCCATCCAGCTATCTCATCCTCTGTCGTCCCCTTCTCCTCCTGCCCTCAATCCCTCCCAGCATCAGAGTCTTTTCCAATGAGTCAACTCCTCGCATGAGGTGGCCAAAGTACTGGAGTTTCAGCTTTAGCATCATTCCTTCCAAAGAAATCCCAGGGCTGATCTCCTTCAGAATGGACTGGTTGGATCTCCTTGCAGTCCAAGGGACTCTCAAGAGTCTTCTCCAACACCACAGTTCAAAAGCATCAATTCTTCGGCGCTCAGCCTTCTTCACAGTCCAACTCTCACATCCATACATGACCACAGGAAAAACCATAGCCTTGACTAGACGAACCTTTGTTGGCAAAGTAATGTCTCTGCTTTTCAATATGCTATGTAGGTTGGTCATAACTTTCCTTCCAAGGAGTAAGCGTCTTTTAATTTCATGGCTGCAGTCACTATCTGTAGTGATTTTGGAGCCCAGAAAAATAAAGTCTGACACTGTTTCCACTGTTTCCCCATCTATTTCCCATGAAGGACCAGATGCCATGATCTTAGTTTTCTGAATGTTGAGCTTTAAGCCAACTTTAGGAATCACCAAATAAGTGCTAATTAATATTCCTTGTCCTCCTTCCTTCAAAGGCCTTAAAGACCTTTAAACCTGTCATGATTCTTACAAGCTAAAGAGACACAGGGAAAGCCAGCCTTAGAGAACTGACGTGCCTTCCATAAAGCCACCCAGAAGATGAGCTGCAGAGCCAAGATGAGAGCCTGGGGCTGCTAAGTCTCAGTCGAGGATTCTGGCATCCACAGCACACAGACGCCCAGAATCCTTTCAAGAGTAATCCCTCACTCAATAACCATCACATCTTACGTAGATCTGAAGTTTATCCATAACTGGACAAACCTGTAGACTTCACTCTAGAGAATCTGAGCCCTCAGAGCCCTCCCGGCGCCCCCCACCACAGCGGAGCCCAGGACCAAGCACAGGAGAAAAGGAACCCAAGAGTCCTACCACCCACATCACTTTTTCCATATGTTATCTACTATTAGCTTTGTCCATGACCTGAAGCTGAGCTCAGCTAAGCAGACTTCCAAGACCCTTCTGCTCATCAGAACCCCCTTTCAGACAGAAGACAAGGCCCAAGACTGACAATGTCTTGGCTCACTCTGATCACTGTATTCCTTCCTCGGTTTCTGAAATGCCAGCCTAAAGTGTGCCATAAGGCAATGTTCAGTAGGCAAGCCCTCTCTGCTGCTGCTGCTAAGTCCCTTCAGTTGTGTCCGACTCTGTAAGACCCCATAGACGGCAGTCCAGCAGGCTCCGCCGTCCCTGGGATTCTCCAGGCAAGAACACTGGAGTGGGTTGCCATTTCCTTCTCCAATGCTGAAAGTGAAAAGTGAAAGTGAAGTCGCTCAGTCATGCCCGACTCTTAGTGACCCCATGGACTGTAGCTTACCAGGCTCCCCCGTCCATATAAATGTTAGATAGTGATAATGCTGTAGAGAAAAATAAAGCAGAGAAGGGGTGTTGGGGTCTCTACATAGAGAGAAGGGCAAGGGGCAATTTTGAATGGAGTGATCACAGAGAAGACAACATTTGCCCAAACATCTTTCTCAGAAATAAAGATAGGGTCAACTCAAAACATAATCTGGAAGTCACAGAGCCTTTCTTGGCCTCAGTTACTTCACCATGTACTGTTATGAGATGTGAGATGCCTATGTTTTCAGTTCAGGCCACATGGGGTAGAGAAAAGTGCCTTGGATCATGAATGACAGACAAGACCTGGGTTCCATGCACACTTCCACCACTTACCAGCTGGGTGAATTTGGGGGACTTAGCGCATTTTTCAGTTGCCTCATCTATAAAGAAGGACTAATATCTATCTACCTATCTATGTCTGTCTATCACAGGAGAAGCCTTTTTCAGTAGCACGGGCCAGACTAATGATGGCATTCTGCCTTTAGTTCACCATCTCCTCCCAAGGATCCTAAAGTTGAGGGAGATTTCTTTAATTTCAAGGGATGCAAATCACTTAACCAAGGTCCTCAGAAATGACTTTCCTATGGCACCTCCCTGGTGGTCCAGTGGTTAAGACTCCAAGATTCCAGTGCAAGGGGTATGGGTTCAATCCCTTGTCCAGGAACTAAGATCCCATATCCTATGCGATGTAGCCAAAAAAAAGTATTAAAAAAAACACACACAACTTATCTTTCATTGATCTTACTCAAACAACTATTTATTAAGAGCTTCCCTGGTGGCTCAGTGGTGAAGAATCTGACTGCCAATGCAGGAGATGCAGGTTCAGTCCCTGGGTTGGGAAGATCCACTGAAGAAGGAAATAATAACCCACTCCAGGATTCTTGTCTGGAGAATCCCGTGGGCAGAGGAAGGAGCCTGGCGGGCTACAGTCCATGGGGTCGCAAAAGAGTTTACACGACTGAGCGACTAACACTTGCTCCAAGTAAAGAGTTACAGAGTACTTATTAAAAAAGAAAAAAAAAAAAGGATATCATTATTTGTAACTCAATTCCTGCCATTAAGTTGTTTTAATAGTAATTACTAAACATTCACCCTTCCTTTTTAGGTCCTACAAGCTTTGCCCTGAACTGTGGCCATGGGCTTTTGGGGTCAAGGAAGGAGTCTGTATGTCTGATTCCCATATTCACTCTGCACACGACTGGGGCTCATTAAAAGTTATTCTCTAGGTAAGAGCTCAGACAGTAAAGAATCCACCTGCAATGCAGGAGACCTAGGTTTGACCCCTGGGTGGAGAAGATCCCCTGGAAAAGGGCATGGCAACCCACTCCAGTATTCTTGCCTGGAGAATCCCATGAACAGAGGGGCCTGAAGGGCTACAGATCATGGGGTCGCAGAGAGTTGGACACGACTGAGCAACTAACACTACACTACTGCCACTAGGTAGGAGGCCTGGATGAGAGCATGTGAAGACTGTCCCTACCCCTGGGTGTGACTGAACAATGCTATTAAGGCTTCTGCTCCACCAAGAAAATTCCTCTCAGATGCCAGGCTGTGCTTGTTCCAGCATAAACTGCCCTCAAGAGTTCTGCATCCACCACAGTATCAGGTCTTTGTAAGATTTTGAGTCCACAGACAGCTAAAATGAACCTTTCCATGGCTACCACCCAGGCCAGGACAGAGGCCCTGAGATCTCCCTGATTAATGGATCTGCTCAGTTCATCTCACATAGGGCCACATAGAAATGGTGTGCTCCAGCACACACTCTATACCACAGTGACCATTTTAGCATGCCTGCCTCCTTTTTTTTCCTTTAATAACTTTATTTATTTTTGGCTGTGCTGGGTCTTCATTGCTGTGTGGGCTTTTCTCTAGCTGAAGCGAGCAAGGGCTATTTTCTAGTTGCAGTCTGCGGACTTATTGCAGCGGCTTCTCTTGTAGAGCACAGGCTCTAGGGTGCACAGGCTAAGTAGTTGTGGCACACCGGCTTAGTTGCTCTGCAGCATGTGGGATCTTCCTGGATCAAGGATTGAACCCGTGTCTCCTGCACTGGCCGGAGGATTCTTTACCACTGAGCCACCAGGAGAGCCCCTGACTCCCTTCTAGACGTGAATTCCTCCATGAGGGCTGGTGTCTTCTCTCAGCACCTGACAATGCCGAATGGAAAAGACTGGGTGCACGCCTAGCAAATGCCGCCTGCTGCAGACACCATCGGAGAAGGCAATGGCACCCACTCCAGTACTCTTGCCTGGAAAATCCCATGGATGGAGGAGCCTGGTGGGCCACAGTCCATGGGGTCACTAAGAGTCGGACACGACTGAGCGACTTCACTTTCACTTTTCATTTTCATGCATTGGAGAAGGCAATGGCAACCCACTCCAGTGTTCTTGCCTGGAGAATCCCAGGGATGAGGGAGCCTGGTGGGCTGCCGTCTACGGGGTCGCACAGAGTCGGACACGACTGAAGCGGCTTAGCAGCAGCAGCAGACACCACACGCCCCAGTGGCCCAGGCCTGGAGTGTTCTCTCAGGCCTTCTGCAGGCAGATGCACTTCTCTTACCTAAGCTAGGTCATGGCATTTGGGACCTGGGAAGGATACCATGAGAAAGCAAACTCATTAGCAGTGACTAGCTGATTTCATTGTTTCATTGTCTCCTAACAAAAATAAGGCTTTTTGAGAAGGGGGGTGGGTATGAAAAAATAAAATATGATCCAGAAAGGCAGGTAAAGGTCTAGAGCAGAGGGTGCCAGTGACGTGAGTTCTGGCAGCCATGCTAATCAGCACAGGATCCAACAGTCCCTGACACAAGCTCAAGAAGGAGAGTGGGTGAGCGTTCCCGACTCCCTTCATCCAGGGCAAGATCTGTGCAGAATCTGGCCATAAGGGAGCCATAGATTCCCAGGCTTAGCATCTTCTTGCTGAGACCAGAGCCTCAGCCTTGGACGTTCCAGTTTCACCCCCTTGTACCATTTTTTCCCTCTGTAGATTGCAGAAAAATCTCAGAGTCCAACCGCACGTTTTCCTCTCAGCAGCTCCTGGTGAGCAGGAGACAGAGGTAGCCCATGGGACGCTGGCTCCAATCAGCCTCATCCATTTGGTCCCGGCCAAGCACAGCTGGCGGGAGCGTAACAGGAAAGAAGGGAGGCGCTCAAAGTGCATTCCTCACCCTCAGAGCTGGAGCTGGACCCAGCAACACCAGTTTGCTGCCAGTTTTGTTAAGCTAGTCAACGAAGCCCCTCCCACTGAATACCGCCTCCTGTCCTGTACTTCTGGAGGGTTTCTGTCCCAGTTTGTCTCTCTACACCCAAAGAAGAGCAAAGAATAAGTAATGGAGGGAGAGGCGAGAGGAGTATTGGTAGCATGTTTTTTTCTTTTTCTACTTAAAGAATGAATGGGTTTTCCCCAGTGGCTCAGTGGTAAAGAATCTGCCTGCCAATGCAGGAGACATAGGTTCAATCCCTGATCCGGGAAGATCCCACTTGCCTTAGAACAACCAAGCCTGTGTGCCACAACTATTGAGCCTGTGCTCTAGAGGCTGGGAACTACTGAGCCTGTACCGCAATGAGAAGCCTGCACACCACAACTAGAGAAAAGCCTTTGCAGCAATGAAGACCCAGCACAGCAAAAAATTAATTAATTAATTAATTTTTAAAAAAAGAATGAAAAAAGACTACATTGTGTGGTGGTAGAAAGGAAACTGGGCTAAAAGTCTAGAAAACTAAATCTGGGGCCTAGTTCTGCTACTCACAAGCTCATGAACTCATGCCATCCACATCACTCCCTGAACCAGTCTCTGCATGCAAATGATGGTGCTGGTCCATGTGACAACCACATGTTCAAAGTACCTTCAATAAGCAAAGGAAGCAACTGAGGCTCAGAGCGACTTGCCAAAAGTATGCAGCGAGGGAGTGGTTGAATGTCAAGGTCAGGATTTTTCAGATCCCCAAACCCATTAAGCCACACGCCACTGTTAAACAACCTCTAAACTTCCTTTCAGTTCTAATGCTCTGGAATTTCTTGAATGACCCCTCCCTGTCACTTTTTTTTCCTTCATCAGTTCATGGCACCAAGAGTTGAAAGCTAAATTATCTAACTGCTGTATGGTCATTAAAGGCAAATACAATAAATTATTCAAGGACACCCCCCCTCACACACACACACACACAGTAAGATCCCCAGGGCTGCAAGAGTGCCTACCCCCTCCATATACTTATCCTTCCATTACTTACAAGGAAAATAATCATGGAAGGCCTTAAGGAACAGAAAGTGAAAGTCGCTCAGTCATGTCTGACTCTTTGTGAGTCCATGGAATTCTCCAGGCCAGAATCCTGGAGTGGGTAGCCTTTCCCGTCTCCAGGGCATCTTTCTAATCCAGGGATGGAACCCAGGTCTCCTGCATCGCAGGCGGATTCTTTACCAGCTGAGCTATCTGAGAAGGAACAGAAACTTTCCTGAACTCACCTGTCTCCTATCTTTTTTCCTCTAATAACTACTTAGGGCAACTACTAAGGAACAGTGTAACATAGCAACAATGTTTATTTCTCCTCATTTACCTTTAGAACGATTTGTTTCTCTTTGTTGTCTACTAATGCCTACTTTATGATCCAAAAGTCAGCAGGGCAGGCAGGCACACTTTGAGTCTGGGTGCCAGCCAAAGGTATCATATAATCAGGAGGCCTTTAGACGAGCTGGTGATGACCTTACCCTTTGGTGGCTTCCACTCAAGGTAGCCCGACCCAGCCATTCTAAACAGATCACAAATAGCAAATAACAGCAGCTACCAAACAAAATAGTAAAGCAGAAAATAAGCCATGTGTTAAAACCAAGTGTCATGTAATTCTTCAACTCTCTTCTCCCTGTGCCAGTAGGTAGTTGAGAGAAGTTATTCTGGCTGTAAACAGCTTTATGCCTAAACCAGGCATAGTATTAGACTGCGAGAGGAAGATGCAGACAGGCAATGAGGATGTTCCAGAAGAGATACACGATTTAGACAATTAGACTCTTAAAAAAAAAGAAGTCTGTATCTCAGAGAACAGGCCCAGAGAACAGGACGGAGGTCAAAAATAATAGGGGAAAAGTTACCCTAGAGTTTAATCAAAAGAGATCTGTCAATATTTGGCTTGTTCTGCAAGAGACCATCCAGGAGAAGCAATTAACATAAAGCAAATTTAGGGGAAGAGCTGTGGTGTGTCCTGTACTGGCAAGGGAGCTGGCACTCTCAAGGACTGCTGGTAGAAGTATAAACTGGCTCACTATCCTTTTTGGAAAGCAACTTCAGTCTCCATTAACATTTAAAACTTCTATCCAGCAATTGTAGGCATGTATGAGAAAAACTCAACACTCTTTACAACAGCAGTGTTTCCAATGACTCCCATCATTAGGGAAACAGTTACATAAACTATAGACATTACGGAGCAGCGAAAAAATTGAGAAAGATCTTTAGGTGGTGATATGGAAAGATTTTTCAAGATATATCATTAAGATAGAAAAGCAAGTTATAAAACCCTATGTATAGTGTGCTCTTATTCATGTAAAAATAAAATAATAACTATAAGACCCTCACAAGGGCTTTCATGGTGGTTCGATGGGGAAGAATTTGCCTGCTCATGCAGGAGACACAGGTTTGATCCCTGGTCCCGGAAGATCCCACATGCCTCAGAGCAACTAAGCCACAGCAACTGAGGCTGTGCTTTAGAGCCCATGCTGTAGAGCCCCGGGGCACCTCACCACTGAGCTCATGTGATGCAGCTACTGAAGCCCGCATGCTTAGAGCTTGGGCTGCACAATGAGAGAAGCTACCACAAGAAGAAGTCTGTACACTGCAACTAGAGAACAGCCCCTGCTCAGCACAAGGAGAGAAAAGCCTGCACAGCAATGAAGACCCAGTACAGTCAAAAAAAAATACACACAAAACCAAGAATCTAGAAGATATACATGATTTCGATTATAGTGGTTATAAAAACTGGGGAGTGAGGATCAAAGGGGGTTTCCCTTATCTGTATTATTTGAAATTTATTTTAGAAATGTATTTTTGTGTAGTAAATAATGATTAAAAAAAAAAACCTACAAATGAGCTAAAGAATAAAAGCCACCTTTATGTATGAAACAAAAGATGTTCTAGACACATTTTTAGTGAAAAAAGCAAGTTACCAAACACCAGGTATGGTATAATTTAATGATAGTGAATGAACATCAGCTTGGAGAAGAGGCCTGAGTTCAAATCTTCACTCTGCCATTTAACAGTCCCTGGATCATGGGTAAGCTGCTTAATTTTTCCAAAGCCTTGGTTTAAGGATTACCTAGTTCATGAAGTTTAAGTGAAAATGTATAAAAAGTACTTTTTACAGGGCGTGGCATAAGCACTCAGTAAATGGTAGCAATTATTTGTATTAACAATAATAAATTTAGTATCAAAAATTGGTTCTCAGGGAGCATTTCCAAGAGAATCTTTATGATATATGATGATTGAGTCTTAACATTAATCAATATTATTTTTCAAATGACTAATTCTGTGAGTTCTAGTCATTAAATTTTAGAGCTGAAGAGAATCCCAGAAATTCATTTAACTTGATGGTTCCTAAATCTGGCTGCCAACAAAGGTCCATATAGTCAAAGCTATGGTCTTCCCAGTGGTCATATACGATTCTGAGGGCTGGACAGTAAAGAAGGCAGAACACCAAAGAATCGATGCCTTTGATCTGTGTTGCTGCAGAAGACTCCTGAAAGTCCCTCGGACAGCAAAGAGATCAAACCAGTCAATCTTAGAGGAGATCAACTCTGAATATTCACTGGCAGGACTGATGCTGAAGCTCCAGTATTTTGGTCATCTGATACAAATAGATGACTCACTGGAAAAGTCCCTGATGCTGGGAAAGACTGAAGGCAGAAGGAGAAGAGGGCATCAGAGGATGAGATGGCTGGACAGCATCACCGATGCAATGAACATGAACTTGGGCACAGTCCAGGAGATGGTGAGGGACAGGGAGGCCTGGTGTGCTGCAGTCAATGGGGTTGCAAAGAGTCGGACACGACTGGGCGACTGAACATTAACAACAAAAAATCTGGGTACACAGGAGAATTAGTGAGAAAGCTTTAGGGAGGAAAACAGACATTCCAAGGACCCACTTCAGACCACATTAGAATTTCTGGGAGGTGGGACTGTGATCTCTGTATTTACAAACTTTCATCCATACACGTGCTTATACATGCAGAGGACACCTCTGGGAGGGGAACTGAGGGATGAAGGCGGTAGGAAATTTCACTGTAGTACCTACTCCCTTTTGTAGTGTTTACTTTATTTACCTACTCAAAAAATAAGTTATTTGAAAAAATAAATAATAAGCTCCTCCAGGGGCAGTTACTCCAGAGACCAGAATGGTGTTCTTTATCCTTTGCCCCTGAAATTTCATTTCAGAAAATTGCAAAAGATTTCTGTATAAAGACGTGGGTGTCCATCATAGAAGGAAAATACAACAAACCTGCAAACATACTAAATGTCTAACAAAAAGAAATGGCTTTATAAATTATAGTATATCCATGATGAGACATTACATGTTCATTTAAGCGTTTTTTATTTTGAGAGAGATCTTTATTTGCTTTACACAACATTAAAAATTATATATTATACACTGCGTGTGTGTGGGCTCAGTCACTAACTCATGTCCAACTCTTTTGTAACCCCCTAGACTGTGGTCCACCAGGCTCTTCCGTCCATGGAATTTTCCAGGCAAGAATACTGGAATGGGATGCCATTTCCTTCTCCATATTAAGCACTTTAATCTGATTTTTTAATTGCATAAGAAAATGCGATACAATATGAAGTGAACAAAACAGGATACAAATGTGTACAAGTAGCCTAGGGGAGTGGGAAGATAGTGAGAAATGTCTATAAAAACATAAAAGGAAATACAGTATATATGAAAACAAGCCTGTGCCCTTTACTCTTCACTCCACCACCTCTCCTCAGCCCTTGCCCCTCTTCAGAAACTGGCTTCAAATCCTGTTGAGGAAGGACTCCCTGGTAGTCCAGTGGCTAAGACTCCATGCTCCCAATTCAAGGGGCCTGGGTTTGACTCCTGGTCAGAAAAACTAGATCCCACATGCTGCAGCTAAGAGTTCCTGTGCAGCAACTGAAGAACCTGCATGCTGCAATGAAGATCACTGCCACTGAGACCCAGCACAGCCAAATAAATAAACATGTATTAAACAACAAATCCTACAGAGGAGCCGAAGCCACATTATACTGAGGAGTGACCTCCCTTAGTCATCATAGAATTATCTTACTCATCATACTTTTGTAACTTTCTGTGTCCTCCATCCAGAGGACAAATACTCGCCGCAACTGGGAATGTCCCTGACTCTAAAGCAACTCTGACACCTTGATACGTGGCTCTATGCCAATCGATACACTTGCTGAAGAGCTGGGAATTGTCAGGCTTTAGGCTAGCGCTATGTGTACTTCGCTCTAAGACCTGGATTCCTGCCCTCATGGAGCTAGCATCTCATCTCTGTGGACAGCTAAGACACACATACTCAAGAAAGAATAAGTAACAGTCTTGTTATTATTGTTTAGTCATTAAGTTGCGTCTAACTCTTTTGCGACCCAGTGGATTACAGCCCTCCAGGCTCCGCTGTCCATGGAATTCTCCAGGCAAGAATACTGGAGTGGGCAGCCATTTCCTTCTCCAGGGGATCTTCCTGACCCAGGGATTGAACCTGCATCTCCTGCATTAAAAAGCAGGATTCTTCACCACTGAGCCACCTGGGAAGCCCAAGTAACAAACAGTACAAAAAGACCCAAAAGCAGCACGGGAATAGGTGCTACAAGGAGTTTGCACAGAGACACAGAATAGTTTACTACCCTTTATCGGATATTCTTGTATATTCTATTTTCCCCTGAACCAAAATTTAAACCCTTTTGATGTAACAATTCTATCTCATCCCTTTTTTTCACATCTAAACCTAATGCCTTGTGTGTCTGGCAGATAGTAGGTGCTTAATAAATGTTTCTTAAGTTTATGATACTCTATGCTCTGTATGCTGCTGCTGTTAAGTCGCTTCAGTCATGTCCGACTCTGTGCGACCCCATAGACAGCAGCCCACCAGGCTCCCTCGTCCCTGGGATTCTCCAGGCAAGAACACTGGAGTTGGTTGCCATTTCCTTCTCCAGTGCATGAAAGTGAAAAGTGAAAGTGAAGTCGCTCAGTCGTGTCCGACTCTGTGCGACCCCGTGGACTGCAGCCTACCAGGCTCCTCCACCATGGGATTTTCCAGGCAAGAGTACTGGAGTGGGGTGCCATTGCCTTCTCCAATGCTCTGTATAGTGAATATGCAAATTTTTGAGTAAAGTAATTACTGCAGTATGAATAACAATGGGAAATACCATCTAAGTGCACAGTGGTTAGGAGAATAGATAAGATAGAACTTGCTGCTGGTATATTTCAGACTGAAGAAGGTTGGGAAATGTTGGGGTGGCTGCTGTCAGGAGGCTCTGCTCACCCAGTGGAGCCCTCACAGACTTCAGTTCTTTAGTGAAGGGCTAGAAAGGGGAGTCTAGATCTGCCCTGAATATAATTTCCTTCACTCTTCAAAGGAGAAAAACAATGACAAGCAAGTTGTCCCTCTTTTTTCCAGCTTGGACCATGGTAGTGACCTTAACAGAGTCCTTGGCACCAGCTACAACACACCCATGTCGATCCACACCCCAAACTCCCTTCTTCTGCTCCATATATATCTCCAGTTGTTCTCCTATTCTCCTCTCCAGCCCTCTGTCAAGGACAGAAGCCACGCTAGTCATCAGAGAGTCATCTCTTTGAAGTCTTAGCCAGGAATCAGTGCTCTAAACCCTCCAGAGAAGCAATTATCTTCTTTGAAGAGAAGTCCCATCCCTAAAATGTTGACAGACCACAAAGATCAAACTCAAAGTTCACCCTGAATGCAAAGAGGAAAGGGAACTGAGAATGCACCCTGAATTCTCCTATCCTGGATTTTCTTGGTTCTCCAGGACACAGTACATATTTAAGGATGACTATGTCTATCTAGATCTGGCTTGGGGCAAATTTTAACCACTCTAGACAGATACGCATCTATCTCCCAAAGAGTTCTTTCACTAGAGCATGTCACTGCCTTGCAAGGAGGAAGTTTTCCTTCATTTCTAACCTAAAGTACTCCCATTAAAATTGATATTTATTACTTTAGAAGATATTCAGGGCAGCAAATCGGCATCCTCTGTATCATTATTTCCTAGGCTATTCAAGCATGCTAATGTTTGCAACCCACAGCTCTACCTCTAACCTTTCCGCTTTCCATGATTTCCCATCTCTGTCTCTTCACAGCTCCCTCAGATTTCTTTCCACTCTAAGGCTGTTCTTCCCTCTTCAACCCTTCAGCCTCCTTCCCCCTACCTGCCCATCCCTAAGATTCCCATCCTGAATGGACAGAAGCCCTGCTTTATCACCTCCTACTTTTCTGACCTAGCATTCTTCCCTGTAGGAATGTTAATTAGCATGTGGGATTTAATTAATTCAGCAGTTAATTAAAAATGGGAGAGAAAGAGTGGGTGAGGAGGCGGGCGGGAAAGGCAGAGCCCGTCTCAGTGCAGAAGGCACTGCAGATGGTTCTGGGTTGGTTGGCACCATGCCACCGCCCTCCAACCCCCGCCCCAACAGCACGCACAGTGAGGGGGAGGGGCAAAAGTGAGGGGCATAGCCTGGCAGAGCCTCTAGACAGACTCATTCAGTCCTGCCGCCGCTTTGTGCTGGGGAGAGATAGAAAGGGGGAGAAAGCGAGAGAAAGAGCGGGAGAAACGAGGACAAACCACAGTCAGGAAGAGCAAAAGAAGTGGGTGTCGGAGCCAAATGACTGGGAGAAGCAGAGCGGTTGTTCATCCCCAAGAGAGGCAGCGTCTTGGGGCTCCCTGGCTCCTGAAGACCATTGAGGACAAGATGGGAAAAGACTGCCACTCATCCTCTGGAGAAAAAGGGATCGTCTATTCTGACAACCAGGGACCCACTCTGCAGCCATTCCGCCCCTCACATGCTGCTTCTTCAGTATGAGCAGGTGATGAGGAAGATAGCTAATGAAAATGAAAGATGGGGGTGTGGAGGGAGTGGGCACAGATGGGCAACGGTGAGCAAGTGGACGAGGAGATTTAAAGGAAGAGGAATGAAGGGTATTCGTGAAGGGAAGGCAGAAATGGGACTAGATGAAGGAGAAGAAATAATGGAAAAGAAAGAGGAGGAAGTCAGGGGCAGAGCCACGCTTTGTTTGCCAAGAAGGATGAAGGGGGCTGGAGTGTCTGTGCGGAGGACTTCCACACCTGATCTCGCTTAGCCTAGGTCAAGAGGGGGGACAGCGACACTGCAGGGAGGGGCGGGAGCAGATCCTCCTGAGGGTCAACTAAGGCACTGGAGACGGGGGACTAATCCCGAAAGATCTTCCTAAATTCTGGATACTTCTGCCAAACCAGGACATCATCAAAAGCAATGGAGAAAAGCTTCCAAGTGAACAGAAAAGGAGGCTAGGATGACAGGAGGCTGCAGAATCCGATTCCTGGAGCTCCAGCAGGGAGATGGGTGAGGAATGGGATTTTTAGCAGCACCCAACTGGCTCTTACAGGATCCATTTGAGGATCTGAGGGATGAGAGAGGGAAGGCTGGGTTTCAGAAAGCACCCTTTTGGTGGGAAGCATCTAGGAAGCTTTGGCACTTAAAGCCTTGGGAGGGAATAAAAGGGCAAGTGAAGTCTGCCGTCAGTGACAGATTACTTAAGGCTTGACTGAAAGAGACTGAGAAGGAGGGTGTGAAGCCAGACGAAGCTTCTCTGGTGTTAACTGCCATAGAACTGAATGCAATGCCAGACAAGGGTCACTGTAACTAAGAGACAGGGTTTTCCTGGCTAGGAATTCTGATTTGATCTCTTTACCACCTAGGGCTTCCTGCAAGAGCTAGCAGTGACTGAATCGAAATTGGGAGAGAAGAAGTAGACATTCAAGGGCTTTTTATTCTCCAGAGTTCAGCCGTGGGGCTAAACTCAAGGCTGGCAGATGAGACAAAGCCAGTTCTCAGAGTAAGCTGCTACAGGCTCAGTCCAAGTGGAAATATGTGAATGCTTTCTGAGCTTATTTTTTTAGCCTAGGCTTTCATTAACAACACAAACTGTAAGAACATGTAATAGAGGCAGCGGTGATGGCTTTACAGTAGAAAAATTCTTTAAGGTTGAAGATGATCAGCACTAGCAGGAGGAAGAGGGTGCGCCACAGAGCCTTTTATTTTATTGATACCAAACCCAAGAGTTAGTTGAAAAGGAGCAGGAAGGCGAAAACGGAGATGTCAGAGCTCCCGGGCCACCACCGTGTGCTATCCAGTCCTGAGATAATAAGGGGGAGAAGGCTTAGGGGAAGGAGTATATTAGCAGTAAAGTCGAATTAAAATCTGGAATGGGAAAGAGAAACCAGCAGTTTAGAAATTTTCTGCCTTTGGGAATGTCAAGGCCCCTCCAATAGGCTGCACTGTGCAATGCCTGAGGGAGTCCCAGCCCTTCCCAGGAGCCAGGCACCTGCTCTGCCCCACGCCACGCCTGCCCTCAGCAGTGGCCAAAACTGGCTTCACTACAAAACTTGTGTGGCTGGCTCCAAAGCGGTCAGTGAATTTGGGAATGAAATGGGAACACTGGTTTCTGTGAGGCAGTCAGCAAAAAGTCAGACCCAGATATCCAAAAGGATGTGGGTTCTAACACCAGCTCTGCTAATGACTTTACAGTTTTGGACAAACCACTTCTCCCTAAGTGAAAGAAAACAAAACTTTTAACCAACACAAATCTTAGCTGCAATAACCATAAGCACCTAGATAAGATATAGTTAAAAATTTATAACTCTTGGAGAAGGTACCAAAGCTGAAAAGTCCCTACCATTCAGGCAACAAATATTTACTGAGCCTTGCTTTTAAAAGAGGGACTTGGGAATTCCCTGGTGGTCCAGTCATTAGGACTCATCACTTTCACTTTTGGGGGGCCCAGGTTCAATTCCTCATTAGGGAACTAAGATTCCACAAGCTATGTAGCACAGACAGAAAAAAAAAAGAGAGAAAGACAGGGACCTTAACGGGTTTCATCTTTCATCGTCTAAGTTACATGAGTCCACAACCCTAACTAGAGTCCCTCAGACAGGGTGAAGGTCTCTGAAAAGGACAGCATGAAAATCAGCTGAGGAAACAAAGAGACCACTGGTCTATTTGCCTCGATCGACATA